>NC_090938.1:396157335-396764774 GCF_040938575.1 Ambystoma mexicanum | reverse complement strand
GACGCCTTACCGATCGTGTTACTGTAGATGAGAACAACCCCTCAAACTAAGACTGGGCTCTCTCCCTTTGAGGTGGTAATGGGGAGACCTAATATGCTAATATTTGGGGTATGCCAAAAAAGTCGCTCATTGCGGGACATAGAAAATGTGCTTCTTTCAGATTACTGTAACCAGTTGACTAAAAATCTGTTTTCAATTTATCACCAGGTGCGAGAGGCATTACCTGTGCGCTACGAGGGTCCTGGTCATTGTCATGATCACTGCTTCCAAGGGGCTAGGACCAGCCCAACGTCCTTGGAAGCAGGCCTCTAACCTTCATCCTAGGCACCAGCCGGTCCCCATTGGGACCTTTTGGACCCTGTCCTGGCGGCGGTGGCACCAGGCTCATCAAAATCACTGGTCCCGGCACTGGAAGCGCCAGGCTCATAACATGTATAAAGATGCTTGGGTGGACTTACCTGCAGCAGACCATGCTGTTTACTTACCAGCCATATGGGAATCCTCTACGAGCCGGGACTAGTTTCTTACCTGGGTGGGGCAGGCTCCACTCCCTGGATACAACACTGGAACGCTTCTAGAACAGGAACTCTTTTCTTTCCTGGGCGAGGCAGTGGAGGAAGACGCCTCATCACTCCAAGGCTATTTAAACCACACCCGATTGATGCAACGTGCTTCGCGTTATTCTGCATCTGCAGCTGAACGCTCACCGTGTCGGTTCCAGTCTTCATTCTTCCGATCCTGAACCTGTGAGAACAAAAGCTTACCTTTCTTGTATCCAGCCTTCAGAAGCACCTGCAAAGACAAAGAAACAACAGGTTAGCACAGCAACCCTCACTCGCAGTGCTTTCCTCACCTGATCCATCGGCAGTTACCAACTCTTCGCGCTGCTCCTCCGCCATTATAAAAGCCTGTGAAGACAAAAGCATAATTATTCCTGTGTGGAATTTACTTACCAGCAGCCCTCGAATTCCGGTTTTCTTCAACGCTGCATTCCTGCACCTGAAAGAGAAAAGGAGAGACATTAGGCAGGCTATTTACTCAAGCGCCATCGCGCCCTCCACAATTAGGCGCCTGCAAATACCCCGGCGTTTTCCAGAGTCTCTTCAGCATCCGAACTCATACCTGCAAAAGAAAAGAGACAGTTGGAGTGCATTTCGAAAGCAGGCAACAGGCACTTACTTACGCACTCCCAAGCGCTTCATTCCTATGCGCTGGCTCAAACTCCGGCTCTCTTCAAACCACCATCTTCCGCCTCAAGAGCCCTGCAATACAAAAGGCACCATTTGAAAAGAACATTATACAGAGCCCTATTCCATACTAACGTGCCCATGCACCTAAAGACTGTAAGGACATTCAAGGTGCCCGGAAACTCACCGTTCGTGCAGTTAACGACGGTTAGCAATCCTCTGAAGTCAAGAGGGCTACGTTTCAACCCAGTGAAGGAACTGGTAACGGCACCCTGCACCAGATGCAGATGGAGAGTCCAGCATTCACCTATCTAAGGTGAGCACGTTGACCTTGGGGCTCCACGGAAAAGTGAGAGGGGGAGAGAGAGAGAGACACCCGACAATCCCAGGTCATTAACCCCATATTCTTTCACCTGTAGACATCTTACTCTTCGAGTTAGACACACCGTGCGAAGAGGCCCAGCCCCGGAAGCCAATCGAGTCCTGCACTTCACTTTTCAAGATACAGTTACCACCCTGCCAAGACCAGCGCCTCCGTGGGAATCAGGTGAGCGTTACAGAACGCAAAGCCCACCGCAAAACTCCTACCCAGGCGCAATGGAAACCTCAGATACCGATCAATTGGCCCAGTTACTTGGGGAACTAAAAGCGGAAGTACATGCAGCTCGTCAGGAAACGAACGCTCTAAGAAGAGAGCTGATTATATCCAAGGAGCGAACAGATGACCTCGCTAGGCAATTGCTACAAACGCAGGCAGGACAAACACCTCTGCCCGCTTCAGGAGGAAACTATCCCTCAGCATCCTCCACAAACCCAGTGCAAATCAATCTACCCGGTAATGTGCCCTTGGCTCCGCCCGAACGCTTTTCTGGTGACCCAAAGAGATTTGCAGTGTTCATTAACCAGTGCCGCTTACACTTCTTATGTAGGCCAGCAGCCTTCCCAACAGATCAGGCCAAGGTGGCCTTCGTGCTTTCTTATCTCAGTGGCAGTGCCGCAGATTGGTCGATCCCTTTAGTCACTCAGGATGATCCGGTTCTTCATAATTTCCAGGCTTTCCAGTCCAGCATGGAGAAACTGTTCGCAAGACATTCACAAGGGCAGGCCTTGGACAATGAACTCCTTTCGTTACGACAGGGTAATCAAGACCTTTTGACTTACATCGCATCATTCAACAGACTTATAGTGGAAACTCAATGGCCTGAGGATAAGAGAATTACGCTTTTCTACAGAGGCCTGCGTGGAGAGCTCAAGGATGTGTTAGCTCAAGTTGTGAATCCTCCACAAGACTGCTCAGACTATATTGACCTAGTTGTTCAATTGGACCACAGATTACAGAACAGGAAGGCTGATCGTTCCAAATTTGATACCCGAGTGTTTTCCAAACCGCAGACCTTAGCTAGGGGAGTTGACACCGTGGAACCCATGCAAATAGGGGGCATGAAAGGACCATTAACCCAAAAAGAGCGAGAAAGGAGAAGACAGCTGCAATTATGCCTCTATTGCGGAAACTCGGGGCACTTTCTTCGAGACTGTCCAGTGAAACCAGCTAAGAAGGCTGTAGGAGCTGCAGTTACCTGTACCACAAATTCTGAGCAGGGAAACGACCTAGCCCGACAAGTGTAGAGGTCCTCTTGCCGAGCGTTAAAATCTGTTCCGTGACCTCGCATTTCGTGGTGCCTATGGTCCTCATTAGCCCTGAACGTCCGGATTGTTTGCATGCAATTGAAGCTTACATCGACAGCGGAGCAATCGGCAATTATGTGGACCGTGAAATGGTATCAAGGATGAATCTACCTCTTTGTCCTAAGGCAGTAAAAGACGTCATTACTACAGTGGATGGCACGGAGATAGCCTCCGGACCAGTAACTCACACCACCCAGGAAGTGACGTTAGTGAGCCAAGATGGACACTGGGAGAAAATCGTGTTCGATGTGATCAAGGCCCCTCAGTTCCAGATCATTCTAGGAATTCCTTGGTTAGAGAAGCACAATCCTCAGATCGATTGGCGAGCAAAGACGGTTCAGTTTCCTGAATGTATCCCCACTTGTTATCCTCGGCCTGATGTTTCACTGGCAGCAATCTCTTCTAAGGTTCCCCAACTACCTCCTGAATACCAGGAATTCCAAGACGTCTTTCAGAAGGACCAAGCTAACTCCCTGCCTCCTCATAGGTCTTATGACTGTCAAATAGACCTGATACCCGGATCTACTCCTCCTTGCAGTAGGATTTATGCCCTCACCGAGCCAGAGAATCTCCACCTCAGACAATATCTGGACCAATACCTAGCTAACGGGTTTATCCGTCCTTCAAGATCCCCAGCTTCTTCGGCTTTGTTCTTCGTTCCGAAAAAGGAAGGAGACCTTAGAACTTGTATAGATTACCGCGCCCTGAACCAAATCACCGTAAAAAACAGATACCCGTTGCCTTTGATCCCTGAACTCCTGGACCAAGTCAAAAACACATGTATATATACAAAGTTGGATCTCAGAGGAGCCTACCATTTGGTACGAGTAAAAGAGGGCGATGAATGGAAGACGGCCTTCCGCACCAAGTATGGGCTGTTTGAATATCAAGTTATGCCCTTTGGACTATGCAACGCTCCGGCCGCCTTCCAGTATTTTATGAATGACGTCCTCAGAGAACTCATAGATGTGTGTGTAGTTGTCTATATTGACGACATCCTCGTCTATTCACCATCTGAAGAGGAACATCGGAAACACGTTAAAGAGGTCCTCGAGAGATTGCGTCAACATAACCTTTTTGCTAAGCTTGAAAAATGCGTTTTCAACGTAACTGAAGTTGAATTCCTGGGATTCATACTGTCGCCTAACGGAGTCCATATGGATTCAAAAAAGGTCGATGCAATCATCAAGTGGCCTTCACCAACCTCTGTAAAAGGAGTTCAAAGCATGTTAGGCTTCGCTAACTTTTACCGCAGGTTCATTCCCGAATTCTCTCGAATAGTCCAGCCCATCACCGCTCTGTTAAAGAAAAACAAACGTTTTGAGTGGTCTACAGAGGCGGAACAAGCTTTTCAAGACTTAAAAGCTAAATTCATCTCTGCACCTGTTCTGAAACATCCCCGCCCAGAACTCCCCTACATCGTTGAAACAGATGCTTCTAGTCTTGCTATGGGGGCAGTTTTATCACAAAGGGATCCAGTTACACACCAATTACATCCTGTAGCCTTTTGGTCCCGCAAATTCTCGGCTCCCGAGATCAACTATACTATTACAGACAAGGAACTTCTAGCTATCAGATCGGCCTTTAAGGCCTGGCGGCATTACCTTTTGGGAGCCAGACACACAGTCACAGTAATGACAGATCACCGCAACTTACAATATCTGAAGACGGCCAAAGCTCAGTCTTCCAGGCAGCTCCGCTGGGCTCTGTTTTTGGCTGAGTTTGACTTTATAATTACTTATCGACCAGGCAGTAAAAACGGAACAGCAGATGCCCTCTCCCGGATGGGAATAGATGAACACTTGACCAATCCTGAACCAATACCCATAATCCCTGAACAAAGAGTTTTGGGTTTGGTCAGCGCTCAATCCCTTGAAGACATCGAGACAACGGTCAAATCACTCCTAACTCCGGCAGAATTACAGGACTGGCAACTCAAGGGGAAGGACTTCTCAGTGGATCAAGACCTACCATATTTCCGAGGACGATTGTACTTGCTCTGTGAGAAAATACAAAAACAGGTAATCTCCTGTTATCATGACTCATTAATGGAGGGCCACCCTGGCATTACCAAAACCATGGAAAAGGTCAAAAGACATTTCTGGTGGCCATCATGGAAGAAGGACATTAGAGACTTTGTAATCTCCTGCGGTGTGTGTGCTCAGAATAAAAGCCAGAAGGAGAAACCAGCCGGCCTCTTACACCCGCTTGACATCCCTCCCTGTCCATGGCATACCCTGTCCATGGATTTCATCACTGACTTACCTCCGTGCTCAGGGTATAATACCATTTTAGTAGTCGTGGATCTATTCTCCAAGATGGCTCACTTCATTCCCCTAAAGGGCCTACCTTCAGCTTCAGTGTTAGCCCGAGAATTCCTAGAAAACATTGTTCGGTTACACGGTTTTCCCTCGGTTTTGGTCTCCGATAGAGGAAGTCAATTCATCTCCCACTTTTGGCGAAGTTGCTGTCGCTTAGCCCAGATTGATGTGAGACTTTCAACTAGTCACCATCCCCAAACTGACGGACAAACCGAGAGGACAAATCAAACTCTGGAGCAATATTTACGTTGCATGCTCCAACAAACTGAAAACCCTTGGAAGGACATCCTTTGGATCGCTGAATATGCTTATAACAATTCGATCCATTCTGGAACCGGGAAGACTCCCTTCTTCCTGTTATACGGAACCCATCCTAGGACCTCTAACCTGGATCCTCCCCAAAAACTCGAAACACCTGCTGTGGATCACTTGCACTCGGTGATCACTCATGCTTTTAAAGAAGCCACTGCCCATCTGCAAAGAGCTAAAGCACTATACAAGAAAGGAGCGGATCTACACCGTAAAGAGGCCCCTCACTACTCTGTGGGAGATCAGGTCTGGTTATCCACTAAGCACCTGCCTCTAAAAGGACCCCGCACTTTCATCCCGAGATACCTAGGACCCTATCTCATCTCTGCCATAATTAATCCGGTGGCTGTCAAATTGGAATTGCCTTCTCATATGAAAATACATCCAGTATTCCATGTCTCCCTACTAAAACCAGTACAACCAGAAACCCGATTGACCAAACTCCCAGAACCTGTTCTAGTGGATGGAGAACTTGAGTAAAGAACATCCTAGACTCCAAAATCTCCAAATCTAAGTTATACTACCTGGTTGATTGGAAAGGATACGGCCCCCAGGAAAGGTCTTGGGAACCCTCAGAACATGTCCATGCACCTCGTCTGGTCAAGAAATTCCATCTAAATCACCCCGACAAGCCAAAACCCCCGGAGAAGACGCGCTTGGGAGGGGCCTTGAGGGGGGGTGCTGTCATGATCACTGCTTCCAAGGGGCTAGGACCAGCCCAACGTCCTTGGAAGCAGGCCTCTAACCTTCATCCTAGGCACCAGCCGGTCCCCATTGGGACCTTTTGGACCCTGTCCTGGCGCCGGTGGCACCAGGCTCATCAAAATCACTGGTCCCGGCACTGGAAGCGCCGGGCTCATAACATGTATAAAGATGCTTGGGTGGACTTACCTGCAGCAGACCATGCTGCTTACTTACCAGCCATATGGGAATCCTCTACGAGCCGGGACTAGTTTCTTACCTGGGTGGGGCAGGCTCCACTCCCTGGATACAACACTGGAACTCTTCTAGAACAGGAACTCTTTTCTTTCCTGGGCGAGGCAGTGGAGGAAGACGCCTCATCACTCCAAGGCTATTTAAACCACACCCGATTGATGCAACGTGCTTCGCGTTATTCTGCATCTGCAGCAGAACGCTCACCGTGTCGGTTCCAGTCTTCATTCTTCCGATCCTGAACCTGTGAGAACAAAAGCTTACCTTTCTTGTATCCAGCCTTCAGAAGCACCTGCAAAGATAAAGAAACAACAGGTTAGCACAGCAAACCTCACTCGCAGCGCTTTCCTCACCTGATCCATCGGCAGTTACCAACTCTTAACGCTGCTCCTCCGCCATTATAAAAGCCTGTGAAGACAAAAGCATAATTATTCCTGTGGGGAATTTACTTACCGGCACCCCTCGAATTCCAGTTTTCTTCAACGCTGCATTCCTGCACCTGAAAGAGAAAGGAGAGACATTAGGCAGGCTATTTACTCACGCGCCATCGCGCCCTCCACGATTAGGCGCCTGCAAATACCCCGGCGTTTTCCAGAGTCTCTTCAGCATCCGAACTCATACCTGCAAAAGAAAAGAGACAGTTGGAGTGCATTTCGAAAGCAGGCAACAGGCACTTACTTACACACTCCCAAGCGCTTCATTCCTATGCGCTGGCTCGAACTCCGGTTCTCTTCAAACCACCATCTTCCGCCTCAAGAGCCCTGCAAGACTAAAGGCACCATTTGAAAAGAACATTATACAGAGCCCTTTTCCATACTAACGTGCCCACGCACCTAAAGACTGTAAGGACATTCAAGGTGCCCGGAAACTCACCGTTCGTGCAGTTAACGACGGTTAGCAATCCTCTGAAGTCAAGAGGCCTACGTTTCAACCCAGTGAAGGAACTGGTAACGGCACCCTGCACCAGACGCAGATGGAGAGTCCAGCATTCACCTATCTAAGGTGAGCACGTTGACCTTGGGGCTCCACGGAAAAGTGAGAGGGGAGAGAGAGAGAGACACCCGACAATCCCAGGTCATTAACCCCATATTCTTTCACCTGCAGACATCTTACTCTTCGAGTTAGACACACCGTGCGAAGAGGCCCAGCCCCGGAAGCCAATCGAGTCCTGCACTTCACTTTTCAAGATACAGTTACCACCCTGCCAAGACCAGCGCCTCTGTGGGAATCAGGTGAGCGTTACAGTCATAGTCTACACCCGGGGTCTGGATCTTCACGAAGGTTTTTGAGAGGTCATCTTGCCTTGCACCTCGGTGGAGCGGTGCCTACCAAGTCCTGCTAGTCACCCAGACTGCTGTGCGGGTAGCGGGTCGTAAAAACTGGATTCATGCGACGCACACCAAACGGATCCCACAGCCTGTGCCATACGATACAGAAGACACAGAATCCCTTCCCACTGTTGTAACTAGTGTACCTGAAACAGCAACAACCAACAAGGGAGAATCGGAGACCGCTTCAGAATCCGCAAGGCCAGACAAAACGGCCATCTTCTCTCCGCACTCCCCAACAGTGGAACTTCCGGATCAATCCTTTTCTGATCCCATTTCCGTCCATTCGCCACTTCCAGGAGGAAGTGACGACACTTTGTCCTCACCAGAAACTGCAAAATATAATTTGCGCCCAAGGAAGTAAATGTACAGCATGGTCTGACTGTGCGATTGAGAAAATCATTTGAGGGCTTGCCTTTTGGCCCGACTGTACGGGACGATTCTGTTGGCTAAGGGTTGTGGGAAAGACATTAAGACGACGCGCGACTGGAGCCGCCAGCAAACGAACAATTGGTGTTTTTTCGGTTGAAGACGACAATGCCTGCACCCGCTACCGCTCGTACCGAACTTTTAGATAAACATTTGACTAGCAGAAACAATGATCAAGCATGTAAGGGGACCCCCAAAGTGTATTATTGCCTTTTTGTGATAATTACTGGATTTTTAGTAACTGTTGGGTTTGGGTTATGGTATCTGGAGGAAGCATATCCTTTAGAGGACTTTTTACCTATTGAAAATGTATCTGTTATTCCCACTCCTTCCGTGCAATTGCATACTTTGTCACCTAGAGATTCTTTGCATAGACAGAACTATCAGAATAGCACTCTTTTGTTAATAATGAATGCCACTCATGCAATTTTTAATAAGACCAATTGCTGGGTCTGCTCACATCTACCGCAACATTGGGATAGGGGGCTAGGTTGGTATATTTATCTCTTACCTTTGACAACTGCCTGTTACGCTTCTCTTAGAGCACTATTTTTTGGTCGATGGAATGACAGCATCTCAGGGAACTTTGATGGTACAAGTTTAAATAGTTTTGAAAAGAATGTTTTGATGCCCCTGGGATGCTCGCTTTTTTCAAATAGAAGTAAGCCAAACGTTGCTTCTGTTAGGCCCTCTAATAGATTGTCTCGTCCCTTTCAGTTTTTAATATCTTTCAAAATGGCTCCTATAGGCAATAAGGATGCCACGCCTCCATCGTATTCTGTTAATCATAGCCCCGATTCAGTATCCTTCTGCATACAGATGAATGGAACACGGTCAATGGGTGATTTTAGAAAGTGCGCCAATGTTGCGAATTTGACTAGTGAAAACAGACCTCTGTACGTAGGCGAACCTGTCTATTTTGTTTGCGGTAATGTGGCATTTCCCTGGTTGCCCAGGGTTTGGCAAGGAACCTGTTATTTAGGGATTCTATTACCTGGGGTATTTATTGCCAGTACTGTAGAAATTTCGAAGACTCGTCCATGACGAGGTGTGAAAGGGGATACTCCAGCGCAAACTCTAGGAGATATTATGAAATCTTTGGTGCCATTTTTTGGGCAAATTACGAATTCAGAAGATATCAGGGGACTAGCAAGAGTATTGGAGAGAACCATCAACCGGACCACTGACATACTCTATAATATGACGTTAGAGCAGAGAGCGATAAGATTAGTGGCTCTTCAGAACCGGATGGCATTAGATGTCCTCCTGGCAGAGCGGGTCCGCTTGCTGCGTTTACATACCAGACTCCTCTCCAACGATCTTTAGGGCTATCCAAAATCTACATGTTCTTAGTTCAGAAGTACATGTTCCTGAGGGAAACTGGGAACTTAGTACATGGTTTTGGGACCTCCTACGGTCATGGGGATGGAAGTTGTTTTCGGCCCTGCTGATTATCTTGGGAAGTTTTCTGTTTCTTTGCTGTTGTATACAGTGTCTCCCTGGTATATGCTCAGTATTAGGGGGATGTTGCGCGCAAGCAACAAGTGTATTAGGGCATAAAATATACGCCCCAGATAAGGTTTCCAAAGAGTATGTGTTAAAAGAAACTCTGGTGTCAGACCTAATGGCAATAGATATGTCAGACAATGATTCAGGGTGTATGGACGATGACGTATGGAGTTACTTGCAAGGAGATCAGAAGTAGTGTTAGCACTTGGCATAGGCCAAAAGGAGGGTTTGTCAAACTGGATATTAAATTATGCCTCCTATTGTAACGATTGTACGTATATTGACCTACGCCAAGTTGCTTAAAATTGTACGCGAATAACTCTCTACGGCAAGGTCTTGACCTTAGAAATTGATGTAAGCCGCCATCTTGAATCAAGCCTCCATTTAGGGTTAGAACCGCCATTTTGGGGTTTTGTACAAAGTCACCCTGCAATCTAAAATGGCCGACTCGTGTGCTCTTGTTCGTGCCTTAACCTCTTCAACCTCTGTAGGAGAGTTAATGTCCAACCTCCCTTCAGGCTACATGTTAGGGTCATGTAGACCTTGTCCTTTGTTGACCTCAGGAGCAGGGGATTACTTGAATCAGCAATGTTAAACTACAAGTATACAAGAACAGTAAAGCTATCCAAATACGATACGTGAAACATTTGTTTGATCTGTATTAAAACGATACGAAAAGAGTGCATCATTAAAATTAAAGAATAATGGAGTGTGTTTGTAAATGTATTCAAAAGTAAACCGCATGCACGAGATATGTAAATTAGGAAAGTGAACCTGGCGCGACCCTAGCCCAATGTATTATTAACTTGAAAGGGGCTGGACATCATTTTTACAAATTGTATAAATGCGTCGATGTCCAGCTAGGAAATTGTGTTCACTGCTCACATTGAACCCTGCTGGTGGTCTTTGTGATGTATTGACAGCCAAATAGCTATTTGTGTGCTTTGTTGAATACTGTTCAGTTTTGTAATAAAGATTCTGGGAATCTTTACAAGCTGTCGGTGTATTTTCCTTTGCTTGGTGTAACAGCCGTAATATTGTATTTTTTCTGATTCCACAGATGGCGCCCGAATAGGGACCCTCAAGATTGACTGTCTCGTTGAAGGTTGGCTCGGTCGGACTGGGATCGGACGGTGCCAACAGAAACAGCCACTCTAGACAAGAAGCGAATTCCTCGATGAAACTGCACGATCCGATCCCTGGACGGTGAGCTGTAGCCAGAGACGACGTCTTGACGAGGGTCCATATATTTGAGGTGGGTAAATTTGCCAAAAATCACCAGACACATGGGTCCTTAGCATTGTCCTTAGTAACCCGATCGGGCCTCCCAGTCCTTTGGTCAGGTGAATCGTGTCCCGATTCTTAATTTAACCCTGACAATTTGAATTTGGAGCATTGTACTCGCGAGCACAATTATTTAACCAGGTAACACCAGAACTTTGATATGCCTGGGAAATTGTCTGCCTGCTTTAGGGCATTATTCCGCAGCGACAGACAATCTTTGGAAGATAGCCGTCCCGCACCACAGGAGGGGTCCCCGGCACGTACTATGTACTGTAAGAAAGGCTTTGGTAGTATAGAATTTAATGACATTTGGCACAGACAGACCAGACATAATTCTAATCTTCGGTGGCCAACCAATGGTAGTTTTGAAATCCCTCGTATAGAATATTTAGAGTCTGTATTAGTAAAGAAAAAGGCTAGACCTGCAGCATTTGACGCGTTGCACAGTTGGAAAACAGAAGCTTTGCAGCAACAAAAGAGTAGAGAGAAACATATGCGTAGACATATGGCAAGTGTCGAAAAGGCACGGTTATATGATCAAAATAAACAATTGGAGTCAGTTAGGAACACGGACAGGGCGTTTCATTTAGGCATTCAGAGAATCTACCCTTCAAAAGATTTTCATACGTCAGATGAATTGATTAATAAACTTTTGCATGAACGAAGGCCGATGCCTCCACGCCACCGCCGTACGTCTCTCCTCCTGGCGCTTTGCCCCCTCCCGTTGTTGTTCCCCCTCCTATAGTTCCTCCGGTCCTCCCTGCTGTTCTTCCTGTTGTTCTTCCAGCCGTCGCTCCTTTGCCTGCCCCCTTGCCTTCAAGTGTTGATATTCAGCATGTGCCTACTCTTCTTCTTCCAAGTGATTCTGCATCGCTTGTAGTAGACCAGGGAGCGAGACCAAGGGTTGTGACTCGTAATACTGTGTCCCCAGACAGGAAGAGTGAATTGATTGCTTGGGCTAAACATTGTATGGAGAAGGGTGAACAAGCCGATGTTTTTTCCACACTCGAAAATTTAAAAAGTATTCCTGAGAAAAAAAAATGTATTGAAGGATTAGGGACTCATTTAAGTATAATGTGGAATAGACTAAATGATGTAGATTTCCCACAAGGGTTACGGGATTTGAACGCCTTAGCGTTGTCCAGAGATACCACGGAGAAGGTATATGAGCATGTTGAGAGGATTTTTGAGTATAGGAAGGAGCTGGAAGAGTTACAGAATGAGGAAGCAGATGTGGTAGTTTAGGTATTATGTACTTACAGAAACGGTTTTCTCCTCGCCGAGAATTAGAAGGAGAGGAAGCGCGAATTTGTATAAAGGATGCGATAAGATGGATTTCGGATATGTCGATAACTCCAGATGAAGTATATGACACATATAGTCAGTATACGTTAGAAATGCAAAAGAAAATGATACAGGTGATGGTAGAGCACCTGCAGAATGAGTGTGTAAGAAGAAAGATTTGTTGTCCCGCAGAATTGTTGAGTGTTTATAAGAGAGCCTTTTCGATTGATACTTCTTCGACTGCCTTAGCGCTTGATTTGGCTCTGTTGCTTAGTAAGCGTTCGGAGCTGCCTACTTCTCAGTTGCCTATGAGAGAGGTGCCTCCGACATTTGTCCCAAAGGTTGAGGTTGCAGCCAATGCTGCACAGGGTATAGTCGCTGTGAACATTCCAGCACATTATGTATCACAGTTTGTTCACGTCCTGTTTTCAAGATAGGAAGTGAACACCATAAAGCAATCTATTCCTGATATAAGAAAGAATCCGACCGGATTCTATAAAGAAATAGAGTCAGTTTTACAGTCATCGGTATTCACCTTAAGTGATATTGACCTATTATTTCCCGTACTCCTGCCAGTTGATTTGTGGAAACAGATTAGGACTATAGATGACATACCTGGGTTAGGAGATACATGGGATAACATGTTTAGGCTAGATAGAGACAGACCAGCTGGCGAACGACCACCTCAAGTGATATTAACCTTGCCTGATAGAATTATTGTAAAATTGAAAACTATGGTTCCTGAAAAACGAATCATATGGGACAAGCTTACGGCCTGTGTCCAAGGAAAGTCTGACGATGCTACCGATTTCTTCAATCGGTTCGAGCAGGTATTCTCAGATTTCAGTGGACAAGACTTAGGCACAGAGTCAGGGAAAAGGTTGTTTGTCGACAAATTTGTACGTGGATTGCTGCCTGACATCCAGTTACAGATTATGTCTTCTGAAAGCGCTTGGCAGGCGAAGTCTCAATCAGACGTACTGCATATGGCTCAGTACTATGAAAATCGTGTAAATACTGAAAAGGAAAAACTTGAGAAAAAAAAGGGTGACCTGAAAACTAAAGTTTTATTACAGCAGATTGTTAGAAGCCCTAGAGGGGGTAATCAATTTAGAGGTCAGTACATTCCGCAAGGGAGTGCGCTCTTGGCTCCGGTATCCATTAACCAGTGTGCCTATTGCCAGCAGGAAGGCCACTGGCGCGCACAATGTCCGACCTTGCAGCAAATGTCATTTGGGAACATGGGTAGACGATCCAGAGGTCGCCCAGGTGCAGGGGGCCCTGGCAGAGGTCAGTTTGCACCAGAATCACAGCAACCTCCTTCACAAGATAAGCAAGTTTCGAATGTGGATAATAGAAACATTTTTGATCACCCTTCTGGCGCGTACCTCTCTGAAGAGCTTCCTTTTGATAATATTCTGTTTTGCTAGGATTGCCCGAAGCAGGATTTGGAACCTACGCCCATTCCCGTTCATCAGAAAGGCCCCTACGTTGAGATGGCTGTGGGAAATAGGAAGCATCTATTTTTAGTAGCTACGGGAGCACAGAAATGTTCCATTGATCATTCACGGGTTCCAAATATTCCCCTGTCAGGGCAGTCCAACGTTTCCGTAGGGTTTTCAGGTACACCTGTAGTTTGTCCGGTCTCTTTGCCGGTACCGATAACACTGGGTCCCTTCACGGAACAGTGTCCATTTCTACTTACCACAAACTGTGGGGAGAACTTGCTGGGGCTAAATTTGTTGAAGGCATTGCATGCAGTAATACATTGTTCTCCGGACGGAGTTCGGTTAACAATTTCACCTCAGCAATCACTCGCCTCTCAGTTTTTGACTCGACCTTTACCGCCAGAATTTAGTAATGTTCCAGAATGCTTATGGGCATTTGATGATAATGATGTGGGCATTCTTCAAATTGAACCTGTTAGAATTATTTTGAAACATGGAATAAAATTGCCTCGCATCCCGCAATATAAGATCTCAGTTGAAGGCGAACAGGCTTTGAAATGTATAGTTTCTGATATTGTACATTGTGAGGTATTTGAGGAGATTACGGGTAGCATATGTAACAGCCGCATTTTGCCAGTATACAAAAAAGGTGATAATGCAATTCCCTTTCGTTTTATAATTGATTTACGCGCTATTAACAAAATTGTGGCTCCTCAATTTCCTATTGTACCTGATGTTACAACGATACTAACCATGATTCCGGCTTCTGCCACTCATTTTAGCGTTGTTGATCTTAAAAACGTGTTTTTCAGTATTCCCATACACAAGGATAGCAGGTATTTGTTTGCGTTTACCCTAGGTGGACGCTCACTTACATTCACTCGTGCACCACAAGGGTACACTGAGAGTCCAAGTATTTATAGTAGGGCATTGAAAGAGCAGCTCGATACTCTCGAGTTGCCTACTACTTGCATGTTACTGCAGTATGTAGATGACCTCCTCTTGGCTGCTGATTCTGAGAGCGCCTGTAAAGAAGGCACGGTGTTGTTGCTTTGTCATCTAGCAAAACATGGCCACAAAGCTTCACTTAAAAAAATTCCAATATTGTTGTCAGGATGTCGCCTATTTAGGCTACCTCCTGTCAAAGGAGGGAAGACGGTTGACAGCTGAACGAATAAAGACTATTTCTGGCATGTCTGTCCCAAATACACAGAAGGAAGTTAGAGCCTTGATAGGTATGGCTTCTTATTGTAGATTGTGGATCCCTAACTGACCCCTGAACGAATAAAGACTATTTCTGGCATGTCTGTCCCAAATACGCAGAAGGAAGTTAGAGTCTTCATAGGTATGGCTTCTTATTGTAGATCCCTAACTTTTCGTTAACGATTAAACCAATGCTGGCTTTGACAAAGAAGGCCATTTCTTTGCCATTGCCATGGACTTTGGAACACCAGACAGCATTTGATTTGCTCAAATCCGCGCTGTCTTCAGCGCCGGCTTTAGGAACTCCGAATTATGACAAGGCCTTTGTATTGTTTGTGCATGAACGTGATGGATGTGCTTTGGCTGTATTAACGCAGGAGCATGGAGGGAAGAATAGGCCGTGCGGTTACTATTCCTCCGCCCTTGATCCTGTAGCATGCGCTTTGCCAAGATGTTTGAGCGCTGTTGCTGCTGCAGCTGCATCTGTAAAACAGAGTGAGGGAATGGTCCTGGGTCATGCGTTAACCATAATGGTACCTCTGTAGATATTTTATTGAATAACGTCCTAATGGGAACAATATATGACATATCAGAAGGAGGGCACGAGATCTCTAGACTGTATGAGATGGTGATGACCCGGGTGGGGAAGGATTTGACTCATTTGAGGCTGGACTGGGAAGCGGAGGTGGGGGCACAGATGACCGATGGAATGTGGGAACGTGCTATAGGATACCACAAGAAAGTGTCCAGAAATGCTAGATTGCAGCAGATACAGTTATACATAACGCATAGAGCCTATATGACCCCGAAGAGAATATCTAAGTTTGCAAACGCAGGAAGATAAGCATGCCCAAAATGCGATGAGGAAGATGCTGATATGACACACATGTTCTGGTCTTGCCCAGTGATTGAAGCTTTTTGGGGGGAAGTGGCACGGAAACTAGCGGATAAAGGGGTCACGCTCAACATAGATACAGCCTGGGCCTGCCTGTTGGGAGGGTTTCCCAGACCACGGAATACTAAACACCTTGGGAAACTGAGGGACCTGGCATATGTGCTTGCTAAAAGAAGGATTGCCATGGGCTGGAAGCAATGCCACAAGCCATGGGTAGAGGTATGGTGGCGGGACTTGCAAAAATGGGCGGAGGCTGAAACGGTGGTGTGGCAGGAGGCATGTAGCAAGTGCGGGGAAGAAGACGTGGGTAACCTGATGGCTTGGAGAATGTTAATAACAGGACTGTTTGGCACAGTAGTGGATTTTGCAGCTTCGGAAGGAAGCGACACCCAGCGACACGCAGCAGACACAGAACGAGAAATGCAAATAAGCTCTTGAGAGGGGGGATTTGGGGAGCAGTAATGAGCGTCAACTGATGTTCAAAGGTCTATTGTAAATAATGCTGCAAGTTTGGTTTGTATTGTTTATTTGTTTTCAAAATAAAAAAAAATTAAAAACTTTTTTTTTTTATTGAATAGAACTCAAACGCAACACCTCACTTCTGCACGACTGACAAGATACGAACTAATCTTGTTTGCCCCCCACATTCAAATTCAGAGGTGTTGTGTATTAAATCCGGCTTAACTTTTACCTGTCTCACAAAATACTGTTGATGGTGATGATACGTCACACGATTGCCTTTATATGACAGAACAAGAGACTAAAGGCAGAATCGATCTGAAAGACACGCCTTTGAATAGCCCACAAGGAGAGCTATTTTGTGATGGCTCATGTTTTAAACTTCCAGACGGTACATCCACGGCTGCTTATGCTGTTACTACTTTAAGCACGGTTGTGGAAACTAAAAGAATTATGCATAACTCTGCGCAGGCCGCAGAAATGATAGCGTTAACTCAAACTTGTGAACTTTCTGAGGGGCTTACAGTGAATATATATACTGATAGTCAGTATGCTTTTGGGGTAGCCCACAATTTCGGTAGACTTTGGAAAGAACGAGGTTTCTTGACTTCGCACGGAACGAAAATCCAGCACAGCACTTTAATAGTGCGATTACTTTCAGCACTTGCACTCCCTGTTCAGTTAGCTATCATAAAATGTTCAGCACATCAAAAGGTTACAGATGAGGTAGGAAAAGGGAATGCTTTTGCTGATCAGATAGCTAAACAAACTGCCACTGATTTCAGTTCAGAAATGTATGCTGTAAAGAAATTGTAAACGTTTGCACTTTGGGTGAAAGTATTGATGCTGTAAAAGATATTCAAGCAGATGCTAGCATAGAGGAAACTAAGAGATGGATCGAGGGTGTAGGGAGATTGGATGACGATGGGTGTTGGGTAGACAATATTAAAGGGAAATGGTTACTTCCTGACGCCTACATTACAATGATGGGTATTATGGCTCATGGTCCGACACATGTTTGTGCGTGGAAATTGACTAAAATGTTACACAGTGTATGGACCAATGATAAGATTTTCAAAACTGTGGTTTGCTTGCAGCACAATGTAGGAAAAGGTACCTCGACTCCTAGAGGAAGTTTCGCTCCACCTTCTGTCCTGTTTGTGGTTATTCACTTTGATTTTATTGAAATGGAACGTTGTAACAATCTTAAATATGTATTGGTTGTTATTTGTGCCTTTAGTAAGTGGGTTGACGCCTTCCATGTTAGAGATGCAACGGCCATAACCACGGCAAAAACTCTGGTGAAAGAGTTTTTTTTTCCTAGGTTCGGGCTGCCGAGAGTAATGTGGTCAGATAATGGGCCACACTTTATTGCCACTGTAATCCTACAAATTTGCAAAGGATGACAGATTGACAAGCGCTTCCATTCAGCTAGACATGCCCAAAGTGCCGGATTAGTGGAAAGGCACAACGGCATTGTAAAGAACGAACTCGCTAAGACGTGTGCTGGCACCAAGCTAAAATGGCAGGACGCCTTGCCGATCGTGTTACTGTCGATGAGAACAACCCCTCAAACTAAGACTGGGCTCTCTCCCTTTGAGGTGGTAATGGGGAGACCTGCTAATATTTGGGGTATGCCAAAAAGTCGCTCATTACGGGATATAGAAAATGTGCTTCTTTCAGATTACTGTAACCAGTTGACTAAAAATCTGTTTTCAATTTATCACCAGGTGCGAGAGTCATTTCCTGTGCGCTACGAGGATCCTGGTCACAGCCTATGACCGGGGGACTGGATCCTCACGAAGGTTTTTGAGAGGTCGTCTTGCCTTGCACCTCTGTGGAGGGGTCCCTACCAAGTCCTGCTAGCCACCCAGACTGCTGTGCGGGTCGTAAACACTGGATCCATGCGACGCACACCAAACGGATCCCACAGCCTGTGCCGTACGATACAGAAGACACAGAATCCCTTCCCACTGCTGTAACTAACGTGCCTGAAACAGCAACAACCAACAAGGGAGAATCGGAGACAAAACGGCCATCTTGTCTCCGCACTCCCCAACAGTGGAACTTCCGGATCAATCCTTTTCTGATCCCATTTCCGTCCATTCGCCACTTCCAGGAGGAAGTGACGACACTTTGTCCTCACCAGAAACTGCAAAATATAATTTGCGCCCAAGGAAGTAAATGTACAGCATGGTCTGACTGTGCGATTGAGAAAATCATTTGAGGGCTTGCCTTTTGGCCCGACTGTACGGGACGATTCTGTTGGCTAAGGGTTGTGTGAAAGACATTAAGAAGACGTGTGACTGGAGTCATCAGCAAACGAACAATTGGTGTTTTTTTGGTTGAAGATGACAATGCCTGCACCCGCTACCGCCCGTACCGAACTTTTAGATAAACATTTGACTAGCAGAGACAATGATCAAGCATGTAAGGAGACCCCCAAAGTGTATTGTTGCCTTTTTGTGATAATTACTGGATTTTTAGTAAATGTTGGGTTTGGGTTATGGTATCTGGAGGAAGTATATCCGTTAGAGGACTTTTTACCTATTGAAAATGTATCTGTTATTCCCACTCCTTCCGTGCGTGCAATTGCATACTTTGTCGCCTAGAGATTCTTTGCATAGACAGAACTATCAGAATAACACTCTTTTGTTAATAATGAATGCCACTCATGCAATTTTTAATAAGACCAATTGCTGGATCTGCACACATCTACCGCAACATGGGGGATAAGGGGCAAGGTTGGTATATTTATCCCTTACCTTTGACAACTGCCTGTTACGCTTCTCTTAGAGCACTATTTTTTGGTTGATGGAATGACAGCATCTCGGGGAACTTTGATGGTACAAATTTAAATAGTTTTGAAAAGAATGTTTTGATGCCCCTGGGATGCGCGCTTTTTGCAAATAGAAGTAAGCCAAACGTTGCTTCTGTTAGACCCTCTGATAGATTGTCTCGTCCCTTTCAGTCTTTAATATCTTTCAAAATGGCTCCTATAGGCTATAAGGATGCCACGCCTCCATCGTATTCTGTTAATCATAGCCCCGATTCAGTATCCTTCTGCATACAGATGAATGGAACACGGTCAATGGGTGATTTTAGAAAGTGCGCCAACGTTGCGAATTTGACTAGTGAAAACAGACCTCGAACCTGTTTATTTTGTTTGCGGTAATGTGGCATTTCCATGGTTGCCCAGGGATTGGCAAGGAACCTGTTATTTAGGGATTCTATTACCTGGGGTATTTATTGCCAGTACTCTAGAAATTTCGAAGACTCGTCCACGACGAAGTGTGAAAGGGGATACTCCGGCGCAAACTCTAGGAGATATTATGAAATCCTTTGTGCCATTTATTGGGCAAATTACGAATTCAGAAGATATCAGGGGACTAGCGAGAGTATTGGAGAGAACCATCAACCGGACCACTGACATACTCTATAATATGACGTTAGAGCAGAGAGCGATAAGATTAGTGGCTCTTCAGAACCGGACGGCATTAGATGTCATCCTGGTAGAGCGAGGAGGAGTATGTAAATTAGTGGGGTCTGCTTGCTGCTTTTACGTACCAGACTATTCTCCGACGATCTTTAGGGCTATCCAAAATCTAAATGTTCTTAGTTCAGAAGTACATGTTCCTGAGGGGAAACTGGGAACTTAGTACATGGTTTTGGGACCTCCTACGGTCATGGGGATGGAAGTTGTTTTCGGCCCTGCTGATTATCTTGGGAGGTTTTCTGTTTCTTTGCTGTTGTATACAGTGTCTCCCTGGTATATGCTCAGTATTAGGGGGTTGTTGTCATGATGCCTGCCCCCGGAAGACCAGACCAGACCAGGCCCAGCAGCCCCGGGCGCAGGCATCATGCCACTTGGAGCATGCCCAAAAGCCCCAGTTGGGGGCTGTTTGGATACAGTACTGGCGCCTATGGCGCCAGGCTCATAAAGATAAAGTCAGTCCTGGCGCCTTGGGCGCCAGGCTCATTATTGATAACTTACCTGAAGCAGACCATGCTGCATACTCACCTGAGGCAGACCATGCTGCATGAAGACTCAAGCCAAATGAGGCTTAGGAGGGACTATTTTACTGAAGGAACTATTTTGTTACTTGGGTGGGGCTGTGGAAGAATACTTACCTGGATCTTCTTCCAAGGCTATTTAAACCACGCCCGGACAGCCACACGTGCTTCGCGTTATTTTGCTTGCTGCAGCGTAACGCTCATCGTGTTTTCAGCAGCTCCAGTCTTCAGCCACGCCCGCTTCAGTCCTGGGACTCCTGAAACAAGAAGACAAAAAGGATAAAGGTTAGAACAGGAGTTTTAACTTTAATCCTTACCTGAATCCTGATCCATTTCGCCACGGAACTGAAAGACAGAAGTCTTTGAAGCATCGCTTCGCATTCCTACGGCGCCGCGCTGAACTCACCTGCTTGGTGGTACTTCAGCATTCCATCACGCTCTCTCCATCTCGCGGCCGCCCTCCGACACCTAAGGAAACAAAGACAGCAAGGTGAGCAAGGGGACTCTCTAAGGCCATACAAGCTACCCCCAAGGACTTACCTGATTTACCACGGGAGGTACTCACCTCATTTCGGGTCGGCACAGTCAGCTCTGCTTCATCGCCGTACCCCGGCCCCTAAAGGGAAAAACACAATAGACTTACCTGAATCTTACCGAGTGCCATTTGGAAATCTTCAAGTGGATTAATCGGCAACCTGGAAGGAATCGGACAGAGTGAAGAGCAGACATTTGAACTCTTATGAACAATTGGACTTTAGAGTCAATACTGGAACTCACCAATTCCTCTACGCCAGTGAAGTAACTGGTCATCAACGCGCCCCTGCGGTCGACGCAGGATGGAGAGCTCATCCTTCCAAACCATCAGGTGAGACTAAGGAGGGGACATCAAGAGTGTTCAGTGGGAAGACAACGGGAGTGGGGAAGGTGGGTTGACACTCAATTCCACGGGTGGTTAATTCCTCTTCTCCTTTGCAGAAGAATATTCTTGCGAGCCAGACAAACTAGGCTGAGCGGGCCAGTCCAGTCAGTCATCTCGCCGCTACACGTCACGCTGGTGGAAATAACAGCGGCCCAGTTCCGGTCGACGCCCCCGTGGGAACCAGGTGAGCATAACAGAACGCGAAGCCTACCCACAAATACCCACCTGGGTGTCATGGAGACCTCGGAAACTGATCAGTTGGCCCAATTATTAGGGGAATTAAGGGCCGAAGTGCATTCCGCCCGCCAAGAAACCAATGCCCTCAGGAGGGAACTGATAGTGTCAAAAGAACGAACTAATGAGTTAGCCAGACAACTATTACAGAGCCAGGATGGACAAACACCTCTACCAGGACTTGGGGCAAGTCCAGCTCCTGTACCATCGAGTAACCTGGTGCACATAAATTTACTTGGAGCCGTTCCTTTGGCTCCGCCTGAACGCTTTTTCCCGGAGACCCAAAAGGGTTTGCAACATTCATGAATCAATGCCGCTTGCACTTTTTATGTAGACCTGGAGCTTTCCCAAACGATCAGGCCAAGGTAGCCTTTGTACTTTCATATCTCAGCGGCAGTGCGGCGGATTGGTCCATTCCACTAGTTAACCAGGATGACCCGATTCTTCGAGATTTCCAGGGTTTTCGAACAAGCATGGAAAGACTATTCGCCCGACACTCCCGAGGACAGGCTTTGGACAACAAACTTTTATCCCTACGTCAAGGTAACCAGGATCTTTTATCTTACATTGCAACTTTCAATAGATTAGTAGTGGAAACCGAATGGCCTGAAGCCAAGCGAATCACATTATTCCATCGAGGACTTCGAGGAGAACTCAAAGATGTTTTGGCCCAAATCGTGAAGCCGCCTCAAGACTGTGCTGAATATATAGATCTAGTGGTCAAGCTCGATCACAGACTTCAAACCAGGAAGGCTGACCGAACCAACTTTGAGAACAGGGTGTTGGTTAAAACCCACGTAAGCTCCAAGGGAGTAGATGTCTCAGAACCAATGCAAATCGGGGGGGTTAAAGGACCCCTAACCCAAAAGGAGAGAGATAGAAGATGGCAACTGCAATTATGTTTATATTGCGGAACTGCTGGTCATTTTCTTCGGAACTGCCCTGTAAAACCACCCAAGAAAGTTATAGGAGCAGTAGACGAAAACCATGCGAAATCTGACTCGGAAAACGACCACGCCCGGCAAGCATAGAGGTCCGCTTGCCGAGCTTAAAGGAGGACACTCTGACCTCGCATTTCACCATACCCATGGTCCTTGTAGATCCAGAGCAGCCATCACGCATGCACGCGGTAAAGGCATACGTAGACAGTGGAGCCATAGGAAATTACTTGGACTGGGAATTGGCTACCAGGATGAATCTATCTCTCACCCGCAAGATCACGGCCGATGTTGTCACCACTGTAGATGGAATGGAAATTGCCTCTGGACCCGTAACTCATTCCACTGCAGAGATGACATTGCTGAGTCAAGATGGGCATCGAGAGGCTATGATGTTTGACTTAATCAAGGCCCCACAGTTTCAGCTGATACTGGGGATACCTTGGTTGGAAAAACATAATCCCTGTATTGATTGGCGAGAGAAGAGACTAACCTTCCCAGAATGTGCTCACACCTGCTACCCAAGGAAAACTCAAAACTCAGTCCTGGCCCCAGTAATTCCAGTAGCCATGCAATTACCTGTTGAATACCAAGACTTTCAGGATGTCTTCCAAAAGGAACAGGCAAACACCTTACCACCTCACAGATCGTATGATTGTCAAATAGATCTTGTACCTGGAGCACAAACACCTTGCAGCAGAATCTATGCCCTTACGTAACCCGAAAATCTTCATTTGCGCCAGTACCTAGACCAGTACCTTGCTAATGGCTTAATTCGCCCGTCCAAATCCCCTGCATCTTCAGCTTTGTTCTTCGTACCGTAAAAGGAAGGCGACCTTAGAACATGTATAGACTACCGCGCACTGAATCAGATAACCATCAAGAATCGATACCCACTGCCTTTGATCCCAGAACTACTAGACCAGGTGAAGGACGCTTGTATATACACGAAACTAGACCTTCGGGGGGCATATCATCTGGTACGTGTCAAAGAGAGTGACGAATGGAAGACTGCTTTTCGCACCAAGTACGGACTATTTGAGTACCAGGTGATGCCCTTTGGACTATGCAATGCACCAGCAGCCTTCCAGTTCTTCATGAACGATGTCCTCCGAGAGCTTATCGACGTTTGTGTGGTCGTTTACATCGACGACATCTTAGTATACTCTTTATCAGAATCTGAGCATGTAAAACACGTCCGAGCAGACCTAGAGAAGTTACGCCAGCATAAATTATATGCTAAACTAGAAAAATGCATCTTCCACACTACGGAAGTGGAATTCCTTGGATTTATTCTGACCCCGAGAGGAATCCGGATGGATACACGAAAAGTGGATGCCATTCTTAATTGGCCTTCGCCAAGTTCAATCAAAGGAGTTCAAAGCATGCTTGGCTTTGCCAATTTCTACCGCAGGTTTATCCCGGACTTCTCGCACATTGTACATCCCATCACAACACTATTGCGAAAAAACAAACGCTTTGTGTGGACAGAGGAAGCCGAGAACGCCTTCCAAGAGTTAAAAGCTAAATTCACATCTGCTCCCATATTAAGACACCCACGCCCCGAGCTTCCCTACATAGTGGAAACAGATGCATCCAGTTCAGCCATGGGAGCAGTCCTTTCCCAAAAGGATCCCGAAACTAACCAGCTTCACCCAGTGGCGTTCTGATCAAGAACATTTTCAGCCCCGAATTAAACTATGCCATAACCGACAAGGAGCTGCTGGCCATCAAGTCCGCCTTCAAGGCTTGGCGGCACTATCTACTGGGTGCCAGACATACCATCACGGTCATCACCGATCACCGCAACTTACAATACCTAAAGACAGCCAAAGCCCAATCTTCGCGCCAACTCCGTTGGGCATTGTTCTTCGCCGAGTTTGATTTTGTAATAACCTATCGACCAGGTTGTAAGAATGGTAAAGCAGACGCCTTGTCCCGGATTGGAATGGGAGAAGCAGAAATAACTTTAGAACCCGTACCCATAATTCCGGAACAGAGAATCCTTGGCCTGACTTCCATACAGACACTGGAGAACATTCAAAACAAGATCCACCAACTCTTTGATTCTGTTGCCCTACAGGACTGGGCAAAGAAAGGTCCAGAGTACTCTGTCATCGATGATTTACCTTATTACCAAGGCCGGCCATTTTTACCGCAAAAGGAACTACAGGAACTTGTCATTTCCCATTACCATGACACCTTAATAGAAGGGCATCCGGGAATTGCAAAAACCAAAGCTAAAATTAGGAAGCAATTTTGGTGGCCTACCTGGCGAAAGGATGTCAAGTCCTTTGTCATGTCTTGTGGCATTTGCGCACAAAATAAAGGGCAAAAGAAAAAACCTGCTGGATTATTGCAACCATTAGACATACCACCTACCCCTTGGCATACCTTGTCATTAGACTTCATCACGGATTTATCCCCGTACCAAGGTTACAATACCATTCTAGTTATTGTAGATCTTTTTTCTAAAATGGCCCACTTCATTCCTTTAAAAGGGATACCTTCAGCTTCAATCCTGGCCAAGGAATTCCTTGAAAATGTTGTCCGCCTGCATGGCTTTCCTTCAGTGTTAATTTCAGATCGGGGCAGTCAATTCATTTCACATTTTTGGAGGAAATGCTGCCAACTGGCACAAATTGATGTTAGGCTTTCGACCAGTCACCACCCTCAGACCGACGGTCAAACGGAGAGGACCAACCAGACTCTTGAACAGTACCTCCGTTGTATGCTACATCAGTCTGAGGGGAATTGGAAAGACATTCTGTGGATCGCAGAGTATGCGTACAATAATTCCGTACACTCAGGAACTGGACAAAGTCCTTTTTTTACCAATTATGGGTACCATCCTCGAACCTCGGATTTGGACTCTCCACAGCATTTAGAGATGCCCGCAGTGGACCATCTCCACGCTGTTATTACACAAGCCTTTAAAGAAGCAACCATCCATTTGCAAAAGACTAAGGAAAAATACAAAAAAGATGCGGATCAACACAGAAGTGAAGCTCCTCAATACCAAATAGGGGACCAAGTATGGTTAGCCACTAAGCACTTACCACTCAAGGGGAGTCGGACCTTTAACCCCAGGTATTTGGGACCTTTTTCTGTCAAGGCAATTATTAACCCAGTGGCCGTCAAGTTGGACCTACCTGCTCATATGCGAATCCATCCCGTTTTCCACGTGTCTCTTTTGAAGCCAGTGCAACCAGGAACAAGGCTAACCACTCCACCTGAACCTATCCTCATAGACGGGGAGCCCGAGTTCGAAGTCAAGAATATTTTGGACTCAAAAAGAGTGAGATCAAAACTCTTTAACCTAATTGACTGGAAAGGTTATGGTCCACAGGAAAGGTCTTGGGAACCTAGTGACCACGTGCATGCACCTCGTTTAGTGAAGAGGTTCCATCGGGAATTTCCAGACAAACCACGGCCAAGGGGGAGAACGACGGGGCTGTTTGGATACAGTCCTGGCGCCTATGGCGCCAGGCTCATAAAGATAAAGTCAGTCCTGGCGCCATGGGCGCCAGGCTCATTATTGATAACTTACCTGAAGCAGACCATGCTGCATACTCACCTGAGGCAGACCATGCTGCATGAAGACTCAAGCCAAATGAGGCTTAGGAGGGACTATTTTACTGACGGAACTATTTGTTACTTGGGTGGGGCTGTGGAAGAATACTTACCTGGATCTTCTTCCAAGGCTATTTAAACCACGCCCGGACAGCCACACGTGCTTTGCGTTATTCTGCTTGCTGCAGCGTAACGCTCATCGTGTTTTCAGCAGCTCCAGTCTTCAGCCACTCCCGCTTCAGTCCTGGGACTCCTGAAACAAGAAGACAAAAAGGATAAAGGTTAGAACAGGAGTTTTAACTTTAATCCTTACCTGAATCCTGATCCATTTCGCCACGGAACTGAAAGACAGAAGTCTTTGAAGCATTGCTTCGCATTCCTACGGCGCCGCGCTGAACTCACCTGCTTGGTGGTACTTCAGCATTTCATCACGCTCTCTCCATCTCGCGGCCGCCCTCCGACACCTAAGGAAACAAAGACAGCAAGGTGAGCAAGGGGACTCTCTAAGGCCATACAAGCTACCCCCAAGGACTTACCTGATTTACCACGGGAGGTACTCACCTCATTTCGGGTCGGCACAGTCAACTCTGCTTCATCGCCGTACCCCGGCACCTAAGGGGAAAAACACAATAGACTTACCTGAATCTTACCGAGTGCCATTTGGAAATCTTCGAGTGGATTAATCGGCAACCTGCAAGGAATCGGACAGAGTGAAGAGCAGACATTTGAACTCTTATGAACAATTGGACTTTAGAGTCAATACTGGAACTCACCAATTCCTCTACGCCAGTGAAGTAACTGGTCATTAACGCGCCCCTGCGGTCGACGCAGGATGGGGAGCTCATCCTTCCAAACCATCAGGTGAGACTAAGGAGGGGACATCAAGAGTGTTCAGTGGGAAGACAACGGGAGTGGGGAAGGTGGGTTGACACTCAATTCCACGGGTGGTTAATTCCTCTTCTCCTTTGCAGAAGAATATTCTTGCGAACCAGACAAACTAGGCTGAGCGGGCCAGCCCAGTCAGTCATCTCGGCGCTACACGTCACTCTGGTGGAAATAACAGCGGCCCAGTTCCGGTCGACGCCCCCGTGGGAACCAGGTGAGCGTAACAGATGTTGCGCGCAAGCAACAAGTGTATTAGGGCATAACATATACGCCCCAGAGAAGGTTTCCAAAGAGTATGTGTTAAAAGAAACTCTGGTGTCAGATCTAATTGCAATAGATATGTCAGACAATGATTCAGGGTGTATGGACGATGATGTATGGAGTTACTTGCAAGGAGATCAGAAGTAGTGTTAGCACTTGGCATAGGCCAAAAGGAGGGTTTGTCGAACTGGATATTAAATGATGCCTCCTATTGTAGCGATTGTACGTATATTGGCCTACGCCAAGTTGCTTAATATTGTACACGAATAACTCTCACGGCACAGTCTTGACCTTAGAAATTGATGTAAGTCGCCATCTTGAATCAAGCCTCCATTTAGGGTTAGAACTGCCATTTTGGGGTTTTGTACAAAGTCACCCTGCAATCTAAAATGGCCGTCCCGTGTGCTCTTGTTCGTGCCTTAACCTCTTCAACCTCTGTAGGAGAGTTAATGTCCAACCTGCCTTCAGGCTACATGTTAGGGTCATGTAGACCTTGTCCTTTGTTGACCTCAGGAGCAGGGGATTACTTGAATCAGCAATGTTAAACTACAAGTATACAAGAACAGTAAAGCTATCCAAATACGATACGTGAAACATTTGTTTGATCTGTATTAAAGCGATACGAAAAGAGTGTAACATTAAAATTAAAGAATAATGGAGTGTGTTAGTAAATGTATTCAAAAGTAAACCGCATGCACGAGATATGTAAATTAGGAAAGTGAACCCGGCGCGACCCTAGCCCAATGTATTATTAACTTGAAAGGGGTTGGACATCATTTTTACAAATTGTATAAATGCGTCGATGTCCAGCTAGGAAATTCTGTTCACTGCTCACATTGAACCCTGCTGGTGGTCTTTGTGATGTATTGACAGCCAAATAACTATTTGTGTGCTTTGTTGAATACTGTTCAGTTTTGTAATAAAGATTCTGGGAGTCTTCACAAGCCCGTGTCGGTGTATTTTCCTTTGCTTGGTGTAACAGCCGTAATATTATATTTTTTCTGATTCCACAGGCTGTGGGTCCCAAGAGTGCCTGTAGCAGCAGCAGTAGAAGAAATCAAGTCGGGTAGCAGAAGCTGCCCGCAGTCGTGATTGTGGAGTCAGAAAAGGGAAGCTCTGTACTCCAAATCAATAGAAATACCTTGCCCGTAACTGTAACCAGCTTTACTCATACTCGCATACACATCAAAAGCAAGTACAAATTGTTTGCAGAAGTGGGAAGTCTTGAGGAGAATGCTGCAGGTAAACTTATTGAAGCAGAACTGACTTTCCCGAAATGTTACAAGCACAGTTTAACGTCTGAAGAGGTCATGCATGAAACAGTGTTTCACCAATACCTTGGAAGCTTAAGGCTGATAGAAAGGAGGGAAAGAGTAGATAGAAGTTGTAGAAGTGGCTGAAGCTGAACAAAGAACAAGCATTACCCAAGCCAGGAGACCAAACCCTGTTAGTGAATCCAGCTCATTTAAGAACTGCACACTATTATTTTAGAGTCGCTGAAGCTGTTAACCCAGAGTCATCTAGTATAATGGTGACAAGGTTATCCAAGGATGAAAGAGTGACACTACTGCTTTGGGCTAACTACTGGAGGAAATTGTGTATTTAAAGCTGGGGAAATTGTATGTTCTCATTGCTTGCCTTAGGGAAATATATTATTGATGAATCGAGTTTCTCAATTAGTTTTCTTTGGTTAAGATGTATGTGGGGAGAAAATATCTTGTTGCTTCTACCACCAACTCACCTTTTGAAGGTCATCAACGATGAACTATTGCAAACGGAAAATGCTCATTGGTATGTTTTTATGATCTGCATACTTAAATGCCGTACAGCAGCTAATCGCTTTTTTTTTTTAGTGAACAGTCATTTCATAGGTAGGTTTTAGAATTGTATAACCTTTTTTTTGTAACCTTGATTTTAGGTTATGGAACTATATTAAGGATGGTTGCTAGTCCCTTTCTAAAATCATGTTAATTCAGATCTCCCAATATGAAAGTATTATTTGATGGATTTTATGGATTGAGATTTGATTTTGCACAATTGCTATTTTGCACATAGTACTGGAGGAGAGTCCGCTATCTGAATTTCCACAGCTGTAGTGTTGTACATTGTAATGAAGGAGTACAATAGTAATATTCAAGATTACCAATTGTTATAAGAAAATGCTTAATTGTTTGTAACAATATCAAGATTTTAAATGTTTGTAAAGGTTTTGTATAAACCATATGCAAATAAAAATTAAAAGAAATCTGGTTAAGGGAGCTAGGTACATGTTAAAAAGACTATATTTCAAATCTATACAGCGGAGACTGTTCAAGTTGAGGAGAAATAGTCTGGAAGCTAAAGACAGATTTTGTGGTAGCTGCAAGAAAGAAGGAAAGGCTAAGAGGCTACTCGTTCTTGCCATACCAGAGAGAAGAGTGCCTTGCCAATCTGTAGAGGTCAAAGAGGTCTTGTGGAAGTTGCCTAAAACGTTACGTTGCAGTAGCAGCAGCAGAACTGTGGTCGTCAAACTGTAGTAGTTGAACGTAGTAGAAGCAGAAGTCAACTGTGGGGCAAGGAAGCCTGCTCGCACAATATCATTTGTTGAAGAGGGCAAACTCTAAGCAGAAGCATCCTGACAAACAGTATGTAAAAGATGCAGCAGAGGTTCTACAGAGGAGAGTTGTTGCAAAATAGAAGTGGTACTTTGTCTTCAACTCCACCCATTCTTTTCGGAGAGGAGGTTATTCAGGAACCCCATTGGTGTTATGGTTTCCTTTGTGGAACTTAGAAAGGGAATCTTTTTATCAAGCGAAGAACTACTACCAGTGGATTTTTATTTGTTTGAACCTTTGTTTCTTTGGAACTTTTTAAGACTTTATTCAAGACTTTCTCTTTCCTTGGAGGAAATTGACTTGGAGACATTCCAGATGGAGCACAATCTGCCCAGCAGAAGTAGAAGTCATCCAAGACAATGGTTTCTTTGGTAACCTTTTATTTATGTTATTTTCATGTTGCTCGAGTATTTATTTAGTTTAGTGCGAGGGTTAGTTGTGTATGCTAGGAGGTTTTCCCTTAGTTCTTAGACTAGGTAGGGAATCCTGTGGTAGAGTAGGTATAGTTAGGGTTTACTTTATAATTTTGTTAAAAGTAAAACGTCGGACCTTGAGAAACTAAACACAGTCGTGAGTCTCACATTACTGACCCCTCACAGAACGTAGAAATTAAATCCCTGATTCTAGACACCAGGTATAGGGACGATTGCCCTTATGATCCTGTGCAGACTACGCTATTTGCCTGCAGAGCCATATTCGAGAGAACCGCAGCAAGCAGACCATATTACCACTGGTTACAATTGCAGAGCTTCCCAGGCTTCTCCCCTACGTGGGACGTCTCGCTGTGATCACACTGGTCTACCATGGTATCAGGCGATAGGGGATTTGTTTTCAGAGGGTCTGTTTGTGACAACACACGTGGCGGAATGAACATAAGGGTAGGCCATGGAGCTGCTTCAGCTCTACAAACTGTAGTGCAGAAAAGATAGGATTGTTAACCAATTGAACCTCCTGAGAACGCAATGGTCGTCCTAATCTCCAACTCTTATGGCGGTCGTAAGCTACAGGCTGCCCTCTACAGGGGAATTGTGGATGGGGCCCCAGCGATGGAGGATAAAGTCAGAGGGAGGTGGGCGGCGGAACTGGAAGTAAAGGTGACTGATGGGTGCTGGAGGTCCATGTGCATGTTCACCAAGTACTGTGTCAATGAATATGTGATTAAAACTAATCCAGTATAAAATCCTGTAGATCGTGCATTATAAGCCGCGCAAGTTGGGGAAACTGCATATTGAACATGGTGGTTGCTGTCCAGGGTGTGGTACGTTGGACGCTGGGTATGCACACATGCTATGGTACGGCCCGGAGCTGGAACAGTTCTGGTAAAAATGTTTCTGGTACATTGTCTGCTATATAGACAGCTGGAGAGGTTGCCTATACTATGCTATTTGGGGTTTGGAGAGAACTCCCTGAGCGCCCGTTGCGCTCTTTTTTTTAATATAGGGTGCATGGTAGCTAAGCGTTGTATGTTATGGAAGTGGAAAGACTTGAATTCTCCTAATGTGAAAGACTGGCTGAGGGGATTAACTTGGGTCAGTAACTATGAAGATGCTTATATAACGTTGCAACCTGCAGCATCCCGACCAAAGGATATATGGGGAGGGTTCCAGTCATTACTGGATGGGTAAACACTGTGCCTGGACCTCATGGTTAATATTGCAATGATTGTACCTATGATTAATGTTGTAAGGATACGTTTGTGATTGCGCTTGCCGAACTTAAAGTTTCAATTTTTTTATTTTTTTAAAGCAATGGAAAGGAAGAAACCTCAGGTTTAGTTGAATGCTTTGAGAGTGCTCACCCGCCAGACTCTGATTTTCCCAGGCGACTTGGAGTGTCGACTGTCGGGTTTCCACTGTTTGTTCCAAGGGAGGACATCTACGTGGTGCGGATCCAAGGATTTCTCCGGTCGGCTGGTGGTGCAGGATACAATCCCTGGTCAAGAAGAAATGCAGGATTCACTGCTGCAGGCCTCTTCTGGACAACTCACAGGAAAGTGATTTCTAACTACGTTCACCACCTAGTGACGACTTCAGGTGTCTCTCAAGTCACAATTGAATAAGACCTTCCAGAGCAGGAACCCTTAAAGCTGGGAAGCTGATACTCGCAGGAAGGTGACTTTTGGCACGAGCTGGCGACCACCGAAGTTCCAGATGAAAGCCCAGAATGGCAACAGTTCTGGTGAGATAGCCCATTGGAGAGCTGGTCAGTCTACTGGGTGGTCCAGGGGCACTTCTGAAGGTTCAGGATGGCTGGATCCTCGAGAACGTGTCGAGACTGGTTTCTCCCACCAGTCCAAGGGTTGAAGCAGCACACAAGCCTTCGCAGATCAGGTAATCCAGCAGGGCTTCACTGGGCCAAACGCAGGAAGCGATGTAGTACATCTTTGGAGTGGGATCAGACAATCCCACCCCTTCCTAAGCCACACACACACACACACACACACACACACACACACATGCAGGTATCACTTGCCTGTGAAAGCAGCAGCTTTCCAGAGTAAGTGCATGACATTATATGGCAAGGCAGGAAGAAGGCCAAACAACAATATGGTCATATACCAATCGGAAATCTTGTGGCACAGCCATTTTAGGGCACTAGCCATGTCCAATAGCCATATAGGGTAAACATATAAAAGTAACCCCAAAATGACAAGTGTTAAAGACTAGGGTGATACAAAAGTACCTCCATTACACTGCATTGTAAGATGCTATGTGCAATGTTACAAAATGTAAAAGAGAAAAGGGAAACAGTTTCTTAGTACAGATATTCGGAAGGATTTATCAGCTACCCCTTAAACGCCGAAACCGGGACAGAACAGAGTAACGGATACACCATTTGGAACATGACGTGTGCAGAGACTGCAGAGTCGGACCGGAAAAGCACTCGGCAAACGCTTAAGAACTTGCAATGCCGAGGAGAGTGGTGAATTGCAACATTCCCACTGGAACGCCAACCCACTGGCGCACACCCAGAGAAGGTACCAGGGTTGCCCAGGGCAAGAGGGGGGAGGCGAGCAGAACCAAAGAAAGAGAAAGTAACTGACACAGATGTTTATGGGAGCCTGAAAAACCTGGAGCATTGATTTTTGGCACAGAGCACAGAAACAAGCATCAAGGTTAAGGAAACCAGAAAGCCAGAGGGGCCTAGAGAACCTAAGGAACATTTTTGAAACCAAAAAGAGAAGGCAGCCTGGAGGTTCCATCAACTTGCTCATGACAAAACCAAGCAACGGAAAAGGTGGTGGAAAAGGAATAAGAGAAACATTCCTCCACGTAATGAACTTGATACACTGAGTTATAGGAGACTTGCTACTTTTGAAGAGCTCATCTTTTGTTAACTATTTTTGCGCTAGGAACCATCTCCAAAAGGGAGACCTATGGAACATTGGCCAGACAAACCTGAGTTAAAAGGGTATTGGTCTGGCATATTTTTTCTGTTTTGCTAGAGTGGTAGGGCCAGATAGAATAAATGGGTTTTGGTTTGGAAGATGGATGAGCACCCTTAGTTTAGTAAGTAGGGAAATCCCCCTTAGCAATAGGGATAGATAGGCATTTTACCATTTAATTTAAATAAACAGTCAGACTCCTAGTTCTCCACAGTGACCAATCTTGAGTTATCTTGACATCAGGATGAACTGCAAGGGGAACTTCATGCACCAACTTCAGGTGGAAGGGCCACACACAATTTCCTCCAATGGTCTCTGTGACAAATCAAGAGAATTTGCCCCTTCCCCCCAAAGGGGAGCAACCCCTTTGAGGCTATGGAGGTGAGCCCGCTATGCAAGACCCTCCCCCAAGGGTCTGGGCAAGTGGGATTAATTTCCACATGAACTCCCTATGCACGCAACATTATCTGCCTATATGGGATTGCCTTCAATCCCAGGTAATGTGCCTTCCTTTGGTTTCGCTTCAGGTAATGCTAGATCCAATACGACACTTTGAATGTGAACTTGTTTGTAACCGGGACGAACCGAACGAGACGAGAGAGAGAGAGAGAGAGAGAGAGAGAGAGAGAGAGAGAGAGAGAGAGAGAGAGAGAGAGAGAGAGAGAGAGAGAGAATAGAGCCATACGCAGGGAAAGCGGTCTGATGTTGCAACGTCTTCGATCGGCACAGCAGTATGGAGCCGCGGAGCCCGCAAAGACGAGAACGCCAGAGGAAGACGTCAGAGAACCGGAGCAACGGACAGTGGGGAAACTGGTGTCAGGGCGGAATATTGTAGACCGTCGTACATGGTGGCATGACCACAGAAAAGCTGTGGTGGGACTGAGGTTCGATAAACAACGCTGAAACCGGAGAGGAACGGAGGAACAAAGTCTCCCGTCGGCAGCCTTACACCGAGCACACCAACACAGCAAGACACTGAGAACGAGTCTGCAGTGGAGTTGAGAAAGCAACCAGAAAGTCAAGGAAATCGACCTGTGCCGGCACCAAAGCCCTGTAAATCCACCCACCACAACCGAAGGTACTGGGGTGGAACAGACAAAGGGGAGGCATCCAGGCTTAAGTGAGAGAAGTAGCTGAAGTTGTAATAGTGTATGGGGCATTGAAAAAGCCCGAGCATACATAATGGAAGATACCAAGGAGAGGTCTAATCAATATAGATTGTGAAACCTTGAGAAAGGCTGAGCGTACCTATTGGTTGACACCACAGAGAGTTGTAACCAATATTGATTGGGGGTGGGGGGGTGCAGTCAGAGAGCAAATACCTAAGAGAAAGCAGATACCAAAGAGGGTCGTCCCCCAAAATTTACTGGGAATCATTAAGAAGCACACGTGTGTATATGAGGAAAGAGCGAGAAAGCTACCAAGCATAATTTTATAGGAACAGTGGAAGCCATTACTAAGAGACTTTCAAAACCACTCTGACTTAAGTTCAAGTATCAATCTCGAAAATCAAAGACAAAGAAAGGGGAACCCAGAAGAGAGGTCCCATGACTGGTGGTGTCATGCTGTTGTGAAGGGTATGCCAAACCGCAACCAAAAGAGCGTCAAATATAAATATACAGAGGAACAAATGTAAAAGACTACACCAAGAAAGACATTAAAAAGGTCATCTCTAGATCTTGCACACTCTGAGGTAGTCGACGTATGAATATACAGCACGAACTACAGAAGCTCATGAAAGACACTGGGAACCAGGATCAATAGTTTCTACTAATTAGATTACAGTTGGTGGCAAAATCAGACCTGTTGCAAGTGGAAAACCCCTGAAAACTAGCTCAAGTACAGCTAAAGGGAAGTGTTTGGCAATCTTTAGTTTTTAGTTTAAGTGTTAGGGTCAGACAGAAGTAGATTTTGGACTGAGGACATTTTTCTTTGGACCCATGATGATAGACTAGCTCCCTTAGTTTGGTTAGGTAGGGAACATTCCCATGGCACTAGGGCAAGTTAGGCATTTTTCTTATTATTTAAATAAATGAGTTAAAAATGTCCAACGCAAGTCTGACTCCTTCTGCCCCGCTACAGCTTACACACTAGTAACACACCTTCCTGTAGGATTCTTTACTTCTCAGGAGGCTCCTCCTTCAATTGGAAGCAGGCCTTTCTCCACAGGCCTTTTAAGGATGATTTTTCTGGTTGACACTAACAAATCTCATCCTTAGAGTAATCCTCCTTTGCAAGCAAGCTTGGCAGTGCAGGATTCTCGTAGGAATAGAGTTTTTGACAATCCTGCTTCCACGTTAGGAGCAGGGATTTGGCCAACTACCTCAACCTCAGTCCTAGGTCTACCAGGGGGAATATTTTCCTTCCCTCTTCCTTTATGTTTGCTCTCTCCTTTAGCCTTAGGTTTCCCCTTTGGTTTAGGTTTGCCCTTAGACTTGGCTAAAGCCACCTGATTTTGAGACCTAGTGCTTCAAGGGTCTGCAAAGTGTCTCTCAGGACCCAAGTCTTACAGTCTGATCACTAACATAATTCTTCTAGATACTCTCCTCCTCACACTGACAGATGCCCTATCCACTTCACTATTCACATTCTATTTTAAGATCTTTCAAAAATCCTAATTGAAAATGTAGTAGCCCTTCTGAACAATTTTATTTACCCTCTTAATTAGCACCGATGTCCACAAATTGATTGTGAATCCTATGAAAGTGAAAAATAATCTGTATGACCACGATAGGTGCTTAAAAACTGAGAAATTAAATTCCTACCTTGGTTACTCTGAAATTCTAAATTCATTAGGAAATATATCTGTTTCCTTGTAATAAAAGGAGGAGTTGGTAGATTAGATTAAATTAGAGTAGATTAAATGGACTGCCAATACTTGGTCACCTCGGGCCGAGACTAGGGTTTATCGAAAATAAAAGATCATGGAGGTGGTGCTAGGACCAGAGGTGCTTGCATCCTCAACGCTGACAGGAAATAAGTAAAGGGGGAATTTTGCAAAGCGCTTTTTGGAGACTGGGAGTGCTGCACCTTTGGGACTTTGAGAAGGAGACACCGGATTAACCATCTGGGGTTAGGGAGCCATGGTCGATCTGGATGAACAATTTGCGCTTTCCAAGATTGGGCGCCGTCAGTGTTGGTAGGGAAACAGCTAAAGAGACATTGCTTGTTGAATGGAGAGGTTCAACAAGAGACTGCAACCTCATTCTGAATTACAAATTCTGGGAACGAATTGAAGGATGCAAGAACCGATTCCAGCAGGAGCATTGTCATTTTTTGCTTATGTTGCAGAGATGGCACCTCAGGGCGAACCTAAGGTAATCTCTAGTGAGTGGAGAGGGAGAGAAGGTTGAAGTATAGGTCATTTGGAGTTTATTTATGTGATCCCCTAAGTAAGAGAATAAAGGCATCTGTACAAACTGATATGCCACGACAAGTAGGACAGGCTTTTTCTCTCTCTTCTGCAAGGTGATGAAACTAGGCCTACAGGTGCACTCGCAGAGGCCCGTGGAGCTGGGGCGGCTTCTTGCCAGTATTCTTCCTGTCTGTGAGGTGGTGCAAGCTATGGCAAGAGGTGGAGGGGGTTCCAATGGCTGGGGGGCTAGAGCTGTGTCACTCTCTTTCAATACATGGAGTGACACGTGTGGCAAGGATAACTTAGGTGGGACCTACCCTCTGATGGGCTAGAAAAGAGGGATACCATGTGTCAGAAATGTTAATCCTGTTCTGGCATAGTGATACTTCCTTTAACTGCTCACCTCGTCTGTTTGTGTGTCAAATACTTCTCATGAAGGGTGGCTGGATTGCGCTATTTCCCACACAAATGGGCTAATCAAAAAACCATTTGCGCAGCAAGTTACGGGGGGTGGGTTAAGGTTTTTGGTCTATTTTGCGCTACTCTGCCTTTCAGTGTATTTGGAAATAAATGGTTTGTTCATATACATTCAGCGATAGTAGTGTAAAACAGTAAGTTCAAAGTGTGCATCTTTATTTCAAAGGCTCAAAAAAAGAAGAAGAAAAACAAAAAGTCCTGTGTGAACTTTCTTTCTAAATTTAGAATCAGCATGGACGAGCAAGCTTTGCCCATTTCCCAAGTCACATCCTGGCCCGAGACACACACACAGCATTGTGGCTCTGTAGCCAGCACCTTAAAAGACCTTGCAACCGCATTTCTTTTGTTAGCAGCAGCAGAGCCTTTCTTATGCGTGAAAGGAAATTTTAAACGGAGAGACCTGGAAACAGCTGTGATCTTGCAAACCTGTGCCCACTACAAAATCACTTAAGTCACTTAAAAGTTTGGTTTTGTCAAAAAATCGTCATGGTGCTTCCAATTCTCGACAGTTATGCCACATTGTTGATTTAACAAACGATTATACAAGCCCCTTCATACTCGCTATATTAAACGCTGAAAAAGCTTACAGTCTCACTGTACTTCATATTTCATTCCCTTATTGAGCACGACAAGGGTCCTAAATTCATTTCCTACACAAAATGTTATGTAGTTCTCCTAGGTCTCGCATTTGGATGATTAATACCCTCCCATACCCTATTAATTTACATAGGGGTGCTCGACAAGTTTGACCTCCATCGCCACTTCTTTTTATCTTAGCTCTAGAGCCGCTACTGCAAAATACTCGTAATGCCTTTAGAATTCAAAGTTTTAAATATAGTTTAGAAGTAAAAATCTCTGCTTGTGCAGATATAATTCTTTACTAAATGAACCCCAATATGTCACTTCAGAATCTATGGCATCAGATTGATTAATATTCTACTGGTTCAGGGTACAAACTTATTAATACATCTCAAATTCTCTTATCCAATCTCTGTCCCTAGTCAGATGTCCAGCAATTTACCAATCATATAGATTATCTGCGTCTATTAATTGCTAAAGACTCTAATTATATTATAAAACGGATTTCATAAAATATTTTCAATGAAGTAACAGAAAAAGTCACCTCTTTATTAGCCATGGTGGGGTAGTTTATAAACCATTACGATGATGCTTATTCCCATAATTTAGTACCCACTTTATATACCATTTTTTTCCTGATTCTTTTTTCAAAAACCTTGAATCTATTTTATAAAAAAATTTCTGGAATAACAAAACCTCTCGGATTGCAATTCATAAATTTAGATTACCTAAATGTAGAGGTGGTGTTGCCTTTCCTGACTTCCATCTGTGTCATCATTGTTTTCTTCTCAGACATTTTTTCAGGCACATCATATATCGTAAAGTCAATGATATCTCTCCTTCAGTTGCTGCAGATTGGAAACTTAATTGCTTCATCCTAAAATTCACAGAAGGACCTATTATTAAAAAATGTTATGTTCTCATATGTGCCAAGCGTGCATGGAAATATATTTTAGATACTATAGGTGAAGATGTTACCCAATATAGCACTCCTATTTGATTTAACAAAGAAATAACTGCAAATAAATCACTTTTTCGGCTTACCTAGTTTAACAAAGGCATTATCTATATTCATTAATTATTCCAGAACATTTCCCATTCCTTTATCCTCTTCAAAATCATGTTACAATCTTGAACACATAGAACACAGTGTATCTTAATCTCATCAATGTCGTCCCTAATTTTCGATCATGCGCTTCATCCAACCTATTTCAAATCACAATCTAACTTTTTTTTAAATCTACTTCGATTAGAGAGCCTCATATATTTATAAATGTTTGTGGATGCAAAAGATACCAGATGTCAAATCTAAAACGGAACTGTTGTAGGAAACTGACGGTTTGATATTCATATTCAATGTTGGAAGAAAATATGAATCAGAGTCCAACATTAGAGCTGCTGCTAAAATAACAATCCACCGTCTTTAGAATTCATAGAGCTTGTTTTGCACCCCAACGGATTTCTAAATGTGCTTCCTCTCAAAATGATACCTGTAAATCTTTCTAACACAACAGAGCCTCCTTTAAACATATCATCTGTGAATGTAATTTCGTAAGATCTTTCTGGTCTCTGATCTGGCCTATTTTGCATAAAATATTCAAAGGTCTTGCCCCTCTTAACTTTTGGTTCATCAGATCTTATATTTATCAATTCCCCAACATAATAAATTTATTTATTTTAAATTGCCTTCCAGGATATACCTAAACATTGGAAAGAGGGACAAAATCTTATCAGCGAATGGTGGAATTTGGTATGTTCTACTCATAGAATTGAATCTTGTATTGCTAGTCACACTCGTGCTACACACATACAAAGTAAAGTGGGCTCCATTTATTACATTTCTTAACTAGAGTCCTATTGCTGGGATGCCACACTTTGATTGCAATAAGGCTACACAAGCAGGAGCTAAAGAGCTCTAAGCTCCCCTCAACTTAGAACCCTGTCATGGCGGTTTAGGAACACAAACCGCAATGACAGGGTTCAAAATTGAGGGGAGCTTAGAGCCCTTTAGCTCCTGCTTGTAGCCTAGAAGAGCCAAGTTAGCTTGACACCAATTGCTACCATGTGCTACTTTTGGCTCCCCATACCAAATGATGCAGGACAAACACACCTATGTAAACTTAATTCTGTGCGTTGGGGACAATCTATAAATAAACTTTAGGACACATCTATTCAACATTCAAAGCATAAGTGGTCATAAATAATGGCCAAATTGATTATCCTGGACCTGCTTTTAGCTCCCAATTATAAAATCTTAATTTCGATCCCTGCATGAACATTTACACTCTAATAATAGGGTCACTCTCTTATCTCAACCCCATTCACCTCTTGCTTTTGTCTTGCAAGGTATTTATTATGTTATATAAATATCTAATTTAAAAGCGTTAGTTTACAGTATTCAACTTGTTATTTTTTTGTTTCAACACTGCACTTAAACATGATCATACCAAATATATTTCTGCATTATCCTATTACATTTATAAAATTCAATAAAAAGTATTAAACTAAAGAAAAGTGAGTAACAGACTAAAGCCCCTTTAAAAGACGAGTTTATACAAATGATGTCCATTAGCTTGAAATGCAAAAAAGGTTTGCTTTATGTCCATGGTCAAATATTCTTATCATACATAACAATGAGCTGAACGTTTGCGACAAAGAATCTCCATAACTAACTAAGTTTATTGCACAACTTCTTTCAGTGTGTGTCTGAAAGAGGAGAACGTACAGCAGCGTTAAATACATGGTTTCAGGCTCTCATTATTTCATAGCCCTCAACTTAGTTTTTCTTTCCTTTCAGGAGGTGAAAAATAATTTTAAAATAATATTCTTTTAGCTTAACATGATTCCTCAAGGATTTACATGGTGTAAGGTTGCTGCAATTAGTCTAGTTTGCAAGTAAACTATTATACAGTATTATTGTAGGCATTGAAATACAAAACCTAAATATGTGCACCAAGTAAAGCTTGAAAGGGGTGTGGTCAAGTGCTTAAATTGCAGTGTAGGTTTAAATTTGTTCTTCGATGTGTAGCCAAAGTGTGTGATCCTGGGCAAAATATTTAATCTCACTCTTACTTAACTGCACACATTACAGTCCATTTTATAGATTAAATTCACACTTAGAAAAAAGATGCCTCAATAGTGGGGCACATTTAATGATTGTAGGGACCAAATGGTATACTGTAAGGGTGCAGAAGTAGACATGGGACACAAAGGTGGCATGCTTGTTGGCATAAACCTTTAACAAAAAATTAGGAAGAACCCTACCTGTCCCTATAACTAAGAGGGGTTTCCCTGCCTCAAACAAAACTAAGGATGATGTCAGAACGTCCATCAAAAGTAAACAGTCCACTGTCCTATGTCCCAAATCTATTTCCGACCGTTACACTTCAGAAGAAAAACTTAAATAACAGGTTTTGCCCTAACTCCAGAAGGGTAGCTCCTTCCTTCTGGATGGTTTTAGGCAGTTTGTAAATGATGGGGGAATATCCTGCTTCCCCTGGCTGTCACTACACCTTTCTATATAGTTCCACACAGAGGACGGGGCAGGGGGCTCCCTTCAAATCTTTATAGTTACACCAAGATGGGTAAAGTGTCTCTCTTCCCCAAGCCTCTTCCAGGCTCTCTTCCAACAGAGGATACATCTTTCCTCCTGTGGTCTTTCCTCGACTTTTGCCAAAGTATATTTCTCTCTCTGCATGTCTTCTCTTGACTTTGACTAAAGAATGTTACTCTTTTCTGATGGTCTTCTTCTGACCTTTGCCAAAGGATATCTCTCCTCCCCCTTCGTCTTCTCTTCTGGTTATGTAGTTCGCAGACAGTTTCTTAGTTTTAAAAAGGCTTGTTTTCATGCCTGGTTCACTATCCTTCCAGGCATGGTCTTGTATGTACAATTCTTCAAACCTCTTAATCTCTGGGTGCCAGACCCCCTCTTCAGGTTTATAATGTCTAACTCAGGACCTGTTGACTATCCTGCCAGGCAGCATTCTCTTTTAAGTATAACTCTCCAAATTTTTCAACATTTGGGTCCCAGACCCTTATTTCTCTTCTGGTTTCTTTGGGGTGTTCTCTCACCTAGTATGTTGTAGTTCTCTGTTTGGTCCAACTGGGACGAGGAAGCTGGTTCTGCACTTCCTCCTGACCACAGCCTCAAGGGTTTACCAATGCCTTCGAGGACCCCCTCTGCATACCTTTAACTTGCTCCGCGATGGTCTCGGTTGTAAGGAAGGCATGGTATCAAAGTGAGAGACAAAGGCGATCACAGTTCAAGGGTGTTTATTAAACTGTAAAATGGGTGAGATAAATGGCTAATCTAAGATTGGAGCAAGCTACGACCATCAACTAATAAGAATACCGTCCAAGTGGAGTCTAGTCAAATAAAAATGGCCTATACTAAGAAAACCTATTGCCAATCCTTACCGCTATGCTACAAAGTAGTGTGGGATAATGTTCACAAGAAAAAGAAAGAAGTGTTCACAAAATGATAAGTCAGGATGTTGAGCACAGAACAAGGCGGGACTCTTGAGCACAGCACACTCCTGGGCTTTTCCAGCACAAGGTTACAGTTCTTTTTCCTCAATATCAGGACCGTCTGTGTCGAAGTCTCTTTTAAATGCAAAGTCTCTTGCTTCAGAGGGCCTGATATGCAATAAACAATAAAACAAAAAGATCCTTCTACTAATCTTACCGTCAGGCAATTATTCTTCACCCTTGGATCCCCCTCAGGCGGGCTCTGATCCTTCTCTTAACCTTAGCCCCCCTCAGACGGGCTCAGACCAACAACTCACTGTGGACATGCCTCAGTTGGGTTCACGTTTATCATGACAATGTTCACGGGTGAATTGCTCTTCATCCTAATTCGCAGGCATCCCTCAACCAGGTTCACATGTGGCAAAATAACACTTCATTTAGTTCTCACAATGCGGGATTCACTTACCTTAGCTTTACGCAGTCATCGCTCAGCCGGTTTCACATTTGCATTTCAATCACACTCTCTTTCTTTGTAGTATTCAAAAGTCTCAATGTCTTTTTAAACAACCATCTAGTTTAGTGAGGTCCCGCTCATCCAGGCTCAGAACTTCCTTCACCGGCTTCCTAAAGCACTTGCTAGTTCAAACAAAAACTTCCGAAGGGCAATCACGTCTCACTCAGTTATTTTCTGGCACAATGGTCCCCTCATCCGGGCTCAAACGCTAGTTTCACATTTCCCTTATTCAGATTTACACTTTCATATGTTCCTCAAAGAGTACTGTAAGGTGCCAAGGACTTCAATGGTACAAGGGTTTTGGCTTGACCCTTGTATGACCACCTTGACACCTCACGTCGGCCTCCCCTAGGGCCTCTTGGTACTTGTAGTTCCAACAACAACCACTGAAGACTTTCCCACTGTACAAAGGGTTGGCCTCGACCCTCGTATGACCACTTCGATTTCTCAATTCAACGCATTCTAATTGTTCAGGAGTGGGGCATCTGTCAGAGTTCTTGGATTGAGCGCCCACGTGGCGCCAGACCACTAACGGATTCCCATTTAGTTCAAACAAAAGACCTTTGTGCTTTAGTCTTCTTTCCTCATACAATGTTGCTCTTCACAACCTTCAGCCCAACACAGTCTAATCTATTATCAGCTCTTTCCCACTCACCGCATGTGCCGAACTCTGTTGGCATCTCATGCCTCTGGATTCAAGGACAGTACCACGATAGCAACCACTTCGCCCTGGCCATCAGTGCAAGAGGGTCCCATGTACTGCCGACATCCTTTGCACCATTAGCCAGCTACAATTCCCGTTCTTACGTTTCCCTTCTCGGAGGCTCCGCAGGTGTGGGTTGAAAAGGGCATGGGCAATTCCCTCCTCGTCGGCCTTTAAGGTCTCTCTGCCTTTCTGCTCTGTTTGAACTGCTGTCCTGGAATAGCGGCTTCCTTGTGCGTTTGGCCTTGCTCAGAGTGTGCTTTCATGCTCTGCCTTTTGTCCCTATTGGAAAAGGGAAGTCGGGTGTGTTTAATTCTCATCAATTGCCCGACTCTGTCTGACCCTTGTGTTGGGACATGTCAGGCATACGGCTCCAATGTTAGTCCGTCGTCTTTCGTTGTAATCGGTCTGTGAGAAAGTGTTTGTGTCGAGAAAGGGAGGGGGTTGAGTTTCTAGATATCCTATGGGGGTAGGATGGGGAAAAGGTGTCATAAGGAAGGGGAAAGGCTTCCAGCCACGTCACATTCAATTTTCCATGGGTTGGAGACGCTTCAATGCATCAGTGAGTCTACCCAGAGCCATTGAGGAACCCAGGGCATCCTGACAGGCATATGAACAGAAAGATATTTGAATACCAACCCAGTGAATTACAAACACAGAACTTGATCAAGTCCCCATACATATACCAATGTTGGGAAAATTGGAGCAAGTATTACCCGAAGCAAATGAATAGTAACGTAGATATAAAAAGGCAGAACTTGAACAAATACCCATATACGAGAGGTCAGTGTGGGAAAAGTTAGAACAAGTAGTACATCAAGCCAATGAAGTAGAAAGTACAGTGAATTAGCACAACTGTGTTGAATTAAAATGACAGTGAATTCAACAAGAAGTCCCGGTGAAAGAAACTCAAACAGTGAACATTGGGAGGCAAGCTACCTGGCAGGAGAGTACACCAGGGGATCTGTAAGACCCAGAAGGGATAAACTTATTGGTTTGAAAAGTATATGGTAAAAAAGTACACCAGAGATACTTTTGCCATCTTCATAGAATTATTTGAAAGAGACACTTTCGTCACCCTTAAGAAACTGTCATTTGAAAGAGAAATGTTTCCATTCGTAAGGAATTGTTGTTTGAAATTGACACTTTTGCTATCCTTAAGAATCTGTTATTTGGAAGAGACACCTTTGAAATCCTTAAGAAAATATTGTTTGAAAAGGACTCTTTTGCCATCATACTTAAATAATCCAGGGGAAGTGAAATCACCCTCTGGATCCATAGACTCCTCGTTGGAAAAGACAGTTTCTGTTGGATTGCATTACTTGCCTTAGTTGTGAACACTTTTTGCCAAATATAGGTCAGCTACATTTCCTTGCACTTTGTGTCCATTTTAGTGTGCGGGTCAGAGTAGTATGTTTTGGACACAAGAAAAGTTTATATGTTTGACGACGAGACACAGACTGATCCTTAATCTTAATTTTTTGGGTAGGGAAACTCTTTAGAATAGGGACAGAAAGGCTTCCATCTAATCCTTTTTGTTTAATCATTTTTTTTTTATTATTGTAAAATAGTTTTCAGTATCACCTTTCCGATACAATACAGTAAGTTAATATAAAAAAATAAAAAGATATATCCAAGTGAAATTAAAAAGCATCCGAATATTAACAATAAGAATAAAATGTTGTCAGATCACTTTCTTTCTAACAATCTTGACCGGCTTTTCACTGCTGATAACGTTCCATCCAACCTTCTCTATATGTTGTATCGTTATTCATCCTTTAATTGTTCTAAAGCCGCTTCCAGGAACTTCACTGTAGCATAGTTTGTTTTAGTATTTCGACAGCTGTATATCCATTCCCACCAATGTGCCGATTCTAAGTAATTTAATGCCTTTATTTGGTCGTAGAAGTAGGCGGTCCTCAGATATTTTAGTTTTGAACAAAAGAGAAGTAAGTGTTTCAATGTTTCGCTATCAGCTTTGCACAATCGGCATTCAATGCTATTTTGATGTTTCCCATATCTTTTTAGAGTTGTTTTATTGTGTAGCACATTTAAGCGAAATCTTAGCAGTAGATCTCTTTGTTTTAAGTGGGGACATTTTTTCCAGGTATAGCGGGAGTACATTCATGAGTTCCCAGTCCGTATTTAGCAGTGTGTGGCTTTTAGATTTCGCTCTTGCTTCTTCAGTTTTCTGCCTATCTCCTGGCCACAAATTTCTTTTTATCAGAATAGGATTGTCGATCAGTGTTTTTGTTGTGTTTCCTAGCTCTTTCACGGCCACGTCACATTCAATTTTCCATTCATCCAATATATGCTCTTTGTTTCCGAGCTCATACCATTTAAAATTGTGGGGGGCCATCGATTGCTATTGCCTTTCGATAAAGCCTCATCCTGTTCCAAGCTACCTGTGCCTGGAGCGATATTAGTCTAAGTTCATGGCGGATCACCGCTATTGGAATAGATTCGGGGAGCTTTAGTACGCGTTTCCAAAAATAGCTCTCCAGTAGGTTCCACGTCTCTGATTTTATTGCAAGGCAGGTTTCTCCTCCATAAGTCAGGGCAGGGGCCACTTTTTGTCTATAATAGGCAATAATAGGTTGCAAGGAAAACTTGCCATATTTTCTGTTGATGATCGAACCCTGATCTGCAAGTCTCTTTGCCTTCATTCTCAGATCATCAATCCAGGCTTTTTTGCTTTTTTGCGTACTTAATTGTACTCCTAGGTATTTTAGTTTGTTTTACTGGATTCAGATGTTTGCCATCTAATATTCATCTTTCATTTTGTGCATTTTTCTGTTTTCGATCTCCAAGGACCATAATTTCTGATTTGGCCCGATTTATTTTTAGGTCTTTGTTTGCCATGTATTTTTCTAGCAGATTTAAGGACTTTTGTAGGCCGATCTTTGTTTGGTCCAAAAGTATTACACCGTCGGTGTGAAGCAATCTGCCCACTTCACTGCAGTTTATTTTCGGTGGAAACAATGTCTTTGTATCTGTGATGTTTTTCATATCTTCGATGTAACTAAATAATGTTGCAGCCAAAGGGCAGCCTTGCTTCAGTTCTTTTTTTGTTTCAATTTTTCTTGACAGGTTGCCATTTGGTCTAATTTCACCATCACAGTCATGCCCGAGTAGAGTTCTTTAATTGCTCTTAGTAAGTCCTTAGGGCAACCACTCTGCATCGAGCTTGTTCCACAACCGAACTCGATCAATACTATCAAAGGCCTGCTGTAGATCTATACTGGCCATGTAGATCTTTGCCTGATTTTGTGGTGCTTGTTCTTTTAGTATGCTTATCAGGAACAAATTAAGACTACATCCGACTTGTTCCACAAATCCAGACTGACATCATAGGCGTTTGACTCTTTGATTTTTTTTTTATCGTCTTGGGAGAAGACTGGCAAATATTTTCCCAATGCAGTCGAGCAGAGCAATTGGGCAGTAGTTTGTAGGTAGCGTGTGTGGACCTTTTTAAAAATGGGGACCACAATAGCGCTCTTCCAAGAGTCGGGCACTTTTCCCACTTTCACTATTTTTTCTAACAGCGTTTTGCAAAATTCAGCCCATAAATCTGGATTTTCTTTTAATACAGCGTTGGAAATGCCATCTGGCCCTGGGGCTCGTGATGCACTTGCTTTTTTTATGAGGTTTTCGATTTCATTTCGTTCAAACACTATGTTCCAAGGTTCTGTGGTGTTTCTGACTTCAACTAATTGTTCTTCACTGTTTTTAATATCGAAAAGGGTTTTAAAGTGGTTTATCCACACATCTTCTGTGATTGGATTTATCATCAGGCACAGATCTTTTCCCCATTTTCTCCATTTAGCAGCTGACAAAGATTTCTGCTGTTCATGCTTCTTGTTGCTCGTATGTTTTCCGCATCATTCTGTTTGGAGTATTGCTTTATGTGATTTTTGGCAGATTTTGTAACGTTGTTTCCTTTTTCGTAAGGCCTCCTTTTTTTCTCGTACCCCATGAAGTTTTCAACAGCCGCAAGTCTTTCCTCAATTGTTTTTTCTGTTCTGCTACTTCTTTGTCATATACATGAATCGCTTTGAAATTTGGTTTTGAGGTTTCAGTTTGTCTTTCCTTGTATGCGGTCATTATCTGAGAGTAATCTGCTGAGTTTATTTCTCTAATTTGCCATCCTTTTAATTCCCTTGTTAGCTCTGGTACATCTTTAGCTATTGTTCTGTTTCAGCCGGATTCCAGTTGTAGCTTCTCCCTCCATAGGGTTTTTGATCATTTTCATTTCTTTCTGTTGTAGCTACCACTGGATCATGGTCGCTGTGATCAACCCTTTGAACTTTCAAGCTTAGGATCTGATCTGGCATGGTTCCAGATGTAAAGATGTAGTCAAGTGTTGCTGCCGTCATTCCATTTGACCAGGTATGAAGTGGAGGAACATCTCCTCTTACGTTGCCATTTAGTCTATGTATCGCTCTGTAGTCCGTTTCTCCCATCCAGAGGGCCCCTCTGAGGCTTTGTCTGGTCGTATATTTCTATTTAAACTTTTCCTTTGCCCAGTCTTCTTCAAAGCAGTTTGCGTTTAAATCTCCGCAAATTATGATTTGTATATTTGGGTATTTTTCAGAGAGCCGATCGATCCACTCAGTTATTTGATCCATGAAGAGGTCATCTTCCTTGTCTGTTGGCTTCCAATACACGTTTATCAGCAGAAGACTATTTTATTTTTTTCAGTGTGGTTTGATAATTCAATTATCGTTATTTGGATACATATTTATGGCTTCTAATACAGACATGTCTTTCCCATTTTTCAACATCGTTAATAGGCCGGCAGAAGGTCTTCCACGAGGGCCTACTTTCACTGGGTTTAATAAAACGATGTATCCGTCGAACAGTGGCGTTTCAGTTAGCCACGATTCTTGGATGCATATTTTTTTCAAGATCGTCTAGGCACTCATGTTTTTCATTGAATAGGTGCTTAAAACCCCTAGTGTTCCAGCTACTGATGTAGCCGGAACAATCTTTATCGCATCCTAGGCTTTCGTCTGTTTCGCCAATGATTTGGCAGCACAGTTCCATTCTTCCTGTTCTTCTGACTGGTTTGTAGTAGTATTGTTTTGTACACCGGGTGAGTTTCTGCCCTTATTGGTAATTTTGATCTTGTTCAAAACCGCTTTGTCTCACAGCATCCCGTAATGGCTTCCTCATCTTCCTGACCACTCTAATTTATTTCGTTTGCACTTATTGCTGGATTGAGGGTGTTTAAGTCTTTGTCCATTGTCAGGTTCCAGATAGAGGGGCTCAGTGTCTTTCTTTCTTCTTGAAATTGTCTGATTATCTCACTCACATCTTGCACTCCACAGCTCTTGATGATACACCCCAAAGCTATAAATTCATCATTGGCTTCTAACATTAATTTTGCAGTTGCCGTTGAGGTCAGAGTCAGTACCTCTTGGTCATTTTTGTTCTCTAAGGGGGAGCTCAACATATGTATATCTATTGGGCACAGTGATGCAATATACTGTAATCATTTCATTATAGTCGACCGATTTAATACGAGTTCATCTTTTGCGTGTGTGATCCTTTCTAGTTTTATTTCAGGATCAGGATCAAAGGTTACTCTTTTTTTTGTGTTTTGATCACAGTTTTTATTCCATCTTGAGTTCCCATTATTCATGAAGTGCTCTTTCCTTTGTGTCGTGACATTTTAGGCTGTGTTATGAGTGAGCTTAATATGTTTTTACAATCAAACAAGTCAGTTGGCGCAATATTTTTGTTTTTGCATTTTTCCACTTACTGTCATGAAAGGTATATTGGTATCATTCACAGATATTTTTCGTGAATGGTCTCCTTTTTCAAGTATATTAGGGAACGCAAGAACCTTCCGCTGTGGTCCTGGGCTTTCATCTTCGTCTTCATCTTCATATACTGACAGCTGTGAAAGCGCTTGAATACTTTAGTCGTGTTCACTAGCTTCGTCATCTGATCTCGAGGCATCTGTTAGAAATACTCCTTTTGTTGTTTTTTTGTTTGCTTGATTTATTTTTACTGATGGCTGCATTTTGGCTGGTTCCGGAAATATTTTTGGCAATGGGCAGGGTAATTTTTTGCAGGAAGTTCTTGGTCCCGCTGTTTTTCAACCTCTCTTGTATTTTTATGTTTTTAGTTTTGCATAAATGTTTACCACTACAAGTTTGTATTGGATTGTCAGCGCTCTTTAATTCAAAAATCGAGAAGAGATTATTTGTGCTCACTTCATTTTCAGTCATTATTTTCCGTTTTTTAGAGTGACTGGCTTCTGCAGACATGGCTACTGACTCTGCTGCTAGGCTTGTTGGTTTCTTTGCCATCTGCACAGGTATCTGCGCTATGTCAGTGCTGCTAGTTGAAGCAGCATTTGTCTGTGCAGCGTCATTTGAAATCGGGACTTCACTATTTTGTATACAGATCTCGCTTTCGCAGTTTGCTGTAAGGTCTATAGGCTAGGCCTTTTGTGGACTTGGCTCATCTGTTTCATTTCCTTTTTCCTTTGGAACCGTGACCTCTGAGATGTGTTTTTGAAAGCGAGATGCAATATCCCTCACACCCTCTAAAAAGATTGGTCAGAATTTGCATCTTGCAACAAGTCAATAAGTGATTTATGAACAATTCCATCCATTTCTTTCTCTTCCTCGTTTTTTCGTTTTTCTTTTAATGCTTCCATTACCGATTCCACATATATCATCTTGGTGTTCATTAGTGCAAGGAGAGTTGACTGATCTTTGTATGTGTAACACAGGGATTCATATAACTTAATGTAAGGAGCAAGTGTAATCGCCACAGCCGTAGTTATTGACTCTTGTAGCTCCTATGCCCATGTTCGTTTCTATTCCATGTTGACGACTAGTGAACATTCGTCTGTGGGTAAAGGATTGTCCCGCTTGTCTCCGTTTTTTTGAATCCCATCTATTACTTTCACTGTCCTTAGATTCTGATTCTGTATCATCATTTCTCTCATTACGTATGGTACTGTTTCTTTGGTTCTGGATTCTCTCTTGCTTATCAGCCGTGAAATTTTGAGTAAGCGTTTTCCTTGCCTTCGGCATAGCTCTCAACTCACCCGCTTTTGGCGGGTGTTACCCGCCTTGCAAAGGGCTGACTCACCCGCCAAGCCTCCTGCACGCCCATTCATTCCAATGGGCGTCTCACCCGCCAAAAACAAAATCGGGTGATTTCACCCGCCTTTGCGAGACAAATGGTTGAGAGCTATGCCTTCGGGGTATCGAGCTTGGGTCTTTTTGCCTCCCATGAACCAATTTCATTTTCTGCGTCTGATTTCTTTGATAGTTTCCGTGCAGTATCGGTGCAGCAGAGGTTCTCTTTCATTACAGCATGCTTTGCAGATGGCTCTTGTGCTGGTAATGCTGCTGTGATGGACTGGGTGCTCCAATTGGCAGGATCGTGGGTCTCTGTATTTCGCGTCCAATATAATGTGCACTATTGATTTTTTCTTTCATGGCTTGCATTGATTCGGCAGGATGGGAGTCATGAGATTTTGGGTTTAATTGCTCTCCAGATGTCAGTATTGACCCAGTCAGAAGGTCATCATCTGGTATTTCTTTAGTTGGTTCATTAGCTTTTGGTCCGCCAAAAGCTAGGCTCTCAATTTCGCTTCCTGCACTAATGTTAGCTATTTTTGTCATTTTTTCCAAGAGAGGCCCCAGGAACTCTAACGAACTGTTCTTTGGGATTGAAGTGCCACTTTAGAGATCCAAAATCCGAAATGGAATCACTCTTTTTGGTGGCTGTTTTCCCTTGCAGTTTCTCTCGTGGCCTTATTGCATCCCATGTTTTGTGTGTGCTTCCTGGCTCAGGATTCACTCCAGTCTGCATGCTTTTGGCAATCTGCATCTCAAGCGGTGTTCCGTTTTCTTTTCCTACGTGTTCAACCGGATGGGGGGCTTGCAGCAAGGGGGAAACAAAGGCTTTGTAAGCACTTTCCTCCCCATTCTTTTCGTTGTGCGCTGCAAGCTTTTCCCTCTCTACATCTCGTGTCTCGCACGGTGTAAAGAAGGCATCTCCAGCACCCAGGTCCACGCTTTTCAGCAGTTTCTCACATCCCTGTGTTGTTCCAGACTGTGCAGGTGAAGGAGGCGGGTGGGGAGATTTTCTATTTTCTGTCATGAGCTCTGTAGTCAATGAAGGTAGCTCGCACTCCTCGGCACAGTCTATTTCTTGCACTGCTCTTTGGGGGAGATCACACATGGTGGGGGAGGCGTTGGGGTTTGTAAGTGCGATTGCGCTTTGGCCGTTTGGGCATTTTTTAATGTTTAACGTCTAATGAGTGGACGTCCTGGGTAAATTCATAGCATTTTTTTCCATTGCTAATTGCGCTACAAATGTCATTTATCATTTGGCTAGAAGGAGGTAATGGCATACACAGCGTTACCGTTTCCCCGAATAAAAGTCTACAGACTACAGCCTTTGTGGGTTTTGGTATGTGCATTACCGTGTGTTTAGCTTGTGATTCAATTAGACGTACCTGAATACGTGTACGTTGGCCAGCGGGCTCGGCATCCATTTCCATATTTCACAGAGTTTGTGAGGCTGGCACAACCGCTCCTGACCACTCCGCGAACACTCAGCAAACGCTCTGCGTCCGGAGGTGGGCTGAAAAGCTGAGGCTCTAGTTGTGGCTGAAGACAGACTCTGGGTCAGGTCCAAGAGTGAAAGACAGATCGAGAGGCAGCAGCAACACAGGGTCCAACCTCCAATCTCCAAAGACTCAGCAAACACTCCGGATTTAATTAGGATGTTTGATGTTGAAAACAACTTTGTGTCTGCCTCATTTCCGACGCCTCACATACCCCGCTGCCCACTTAATTGCTATGGTCTCTAATTCGATAGCAGCATAATTACATTCCGGAAATACTCATTTTCAGGAAATATACAGTACAGGATGCCCAGTACCTTCATATTCCTGTGATAATACTGCTCCTAGTCCAGCTTTTGATGCATCTGTTCATAAAAGAAATTATTTCTCGAAATTAGGGACTTTTAGCACAGGTTCACTACATATGATAGCTTTTAGGGTGTCAATGCAGGCCTGATCTTCTATTTGCCATTTTAGTTTTTTAGTTTCTGGGGTTTGGTATCCTTTAGTTTAGCCATTAGGGGGAGGTGGTGATGGAATCGTTTGGGATAAACCTTCTGAGTACTCAACCAACCGTAGAAAAGCTCATAAATCCTGCTTTGTTTTTTTTTTTTTTTTTTTTTTTTTGCTTTTATCATTTTTATGATTTTGCAAAATTGCTGTTACGTTTCATTTCTTTCCACTTAATTTCCTTTTTCTTTTTTTCGATTGTTTATTTCTTGTTAGCCCGTCCGTTTGTGGGTTTTTTCAGTTAGCTGTTCGATTCAGTTCGATTCAGTACTATTCACTGACGTTGACCAAACCTTTCTTTGCGCATTCCTCCAGCGCGGCATTGAGAATTTTGGCTGTTGCTATAGACCACGTGGTCCGTGAGCCACTCATTAAGCGGGACCACCACACCTCTTCATCGTACTGTGAAAAGGATTTTAGTAGAGGACCTAAGAACGCTCTTCTCCATTTGATGGTCTTAGGGCAACTCATGAGAAGGTGTTTCACTGACTCCTTTTCGGATTGTGTATTACACAGTCGACAGAGGTTTGAGTCAGAAAGGCCTCTTATGGCCCGTATTTCGTTGGTAGGCAAAAGATTCAATCTCGCCCTTAAAAGGGTTGAGCGGAGAGCTCTATCCGGAAATGTTTTGATTATTTCAGGAATCGCATCCAATTTTTTAGGTTGAGACGGAAGATGTTTTAGAAGTTTGTTCTTTTCGGCCATTGTGTGGGTTTCAACCCAGTCCTCTTGGTCCATTTTTTTTTTTACTTTGACTGGGTTACCAATCAATGTCTCTTTTGTGCATGCGATGTTCTCAAGAATAGCTCTTTGTTTAGACGCCCATGTGGACAGCATCTTGCAGGTGTTGCTGCTCATTTCTGTATTTGACAGGTTGTATAGCGGAGGGGACTTAGGCATAAGTATTTTCCTAAATAGTAACATTTCTCCTGCCTCTTTGGCTGCTTTCAGCGATCGAAGACCTAGCTCCCTTCTGATACCTGCAATCGGTGCCGAGTTTGGAAGCTGGAGGACCTTCCTCCAGAAGTACCCCTCCAGTTTACCCCATAAAGCCCTCGGGAGGGTAGGAAGGGCATCGCCTCCGTAGACCAGGCAAGGAACTACCTTACCCTTGTAGAATTTGAGCACCGGTATCAACGAGAAGCGTCCGAACTTCCTATCTATGATCATCGCCTGTGTTGTTAGTTTTCGGGTTTTGTCCCACAGATGGTGCTGCATGGCGAGTTCAGATTTGGAGCTGTCAATCATTACGCCGAGATATTTATAGGTTTTAATACTCTCCAAGGGTACTTTGTCAATGTTCCACCTTGATTTTTTTCTTTGCTTCTTTCCCTGGCATTTTTCTATTTTCAAGATTTTCGTCTTCTCCTTATTGATTTCCAAGTTGTTAGCGGATATATACGAGGCCAAGTTGTTAAGTTGCCTTTGTAGACCAATTTCTGTTTGATCGAGAAGGATAATATCGTCGGCGTAGAGAAGCCTGGCTAAAGGTGTTTGGCCAATTTTAGGTGGAAAACATCTTATCTGGCTTGCGCTTTCTTTGAAGTCCCCCATAAAGGAGATAAACAGGGCCGGTGCAAGGGGACAGCTCTGCTTTACTCCTCTGAAGGTCGGTATGGCTTCAGAAAGTAACCCTTGACGGTTCAATTTTACTCTTATAGAAGTTTCTGTATGGAGAGCTTTAATCGGTGCCAATAATGATGGCGGGCAGTTCCATGTAGATAGTTTGTTCCATAGCAGCTCTCGATCGACCTGGTCAAAAGCCTGGGTAAGGTCTATGAAGGCTAAATAGATCCTCCCGGATCCTTCGATCACTTTGCTTTTCAAAATGCTGAGAATCAATATGTTGACTTGGGTTCCGCAGTTTTTCATAAAGCCTGCTTGGAAGGGATCGTTACATTCAGCTGATTTGGCCCATGATTGAAAGCTTTTTTGGAGAAGCGACCCGTAGATCTTTCCAATAGTGTCCAACAAGGCGATTGGGCGGTAATTGACCGGGGCTGACCTGTCCCCTTTCTTATATATGGGGGCAACAACTGAAGTAGACCAGGATTTCGGAATTGATCTAGACAGAGTACAGTTCTTGAACACTTTGCTAATAAGCAAGGCCCATTCTGCGGGATGGTTTTTTAGGTCGATGTTCGTAATTCCGTCGGGGCCCGGCGCTCTGGATGGTTTTAGCCTTTTTATGGCTAGCCTGATGTCGTCAATGTCAGAAAGATCCTCCCAGACATTATTTGCAACTGGCGATGTTCTGTTCTTAACATTCGTCTCAGGGGATTTGAAAATGGACGAGAAGTGGGATATCCATGCTGCCTCTCCAACACAATTTGATGTTGTAAATGAAATATCGGTGCTGTCTTTTTTTTTATCAGTTGCCAAAACGCTCCCGAATTTTTGTCTGCTAATTTCTTAAGCATTTCTGCGGCGTCCTTTTGATACAAAGCAAATCGATGGAATCGTAACCAAGCTTTATAGGTTTTTTGCTCTTGGATATAAAGTTTCACAGCGTCAGTCGTTCTTAAGTTTGTCGCCTGTCTTTTCAATTTTCGGAGCTCTCGTCTTTTAAGTACTAATTCTCGGTTGTACTCGTGAAAAGGATTAATTGCAGTTCTTTTTGTTTGAGTTTTAGAATAATATGGAATTAGCAGAGGTTGGTAGTCTGCTAGATGGTTTAGAGGATCCACTTCTCTATACTGCTGCCTTTCATACGCACTTGTCAGTTCTCTAATCCTTTCGCTCGTGAGTTTGAGTCGGTTTCCTTGCAGGGTAGGTTCCGAGGCTTCAGATAGAAAAAGTCTTGCGTCTCGCTTGGATGGCCAGCTGGTTTTTAAGATGTTATGGTTGCTCGCCCCAGAGCGCAAAGTTTCAAACAAGGTCATCCGGGCTAACAGGGCCTCTGATGTAAAGATGTAATCTATTGTCCCCTTTTGCCTGCCTCTTTCCCAAGACGGGATCGGGTTCATTGGGAAGAGTGCTTCCTCGATGTTGTGGAGGTTTCTGGTGTTCATAAGTGACTGCCATTTATCCCCTCGAGAATCTGCCTTGATTTTTTCTTTTGTGGAGATGTTGTCTTGTCCCTTTCTTGGGCATCTTGCATTCAGGTCTCCCGTTATTATAATCAGCGTATCTTCTTGGGTTGTTAGAATTCGATCTATCTCAGCTTCAATGATGTTAAGGAATTTCTCGTCTGTAATGGACTGTGGGTTCCAGTACGTCGTGATAATGGTGAGCCAATGTGTCTCTTTTTGTTTGTTTTTTCTATTTTTATTTTCATCAGTCGTTGCTTCAGAGGATTGAGACCATTCGACAAGCACTGCTAGATGATTTTGAGTGGCTCCCAAACGCTTCTTGATTGTGAGACGTACTCCGTTACGTACTGCTATCAGTAGACCGGAAGATGGGCGTCCCACACGACCCTTTCTAGCTGGTGCTACCATGACTGAGAATCCATCGATTCCTGGTTTTTCTAGGAGCCATGTTTCTTGCAGGGTGATAATGTCATAATCAGCAAGATTAACCTCACCAGGTTTTGTAAGGTGGTTAAATCCTCTTGTGTTCCACGACATCAGAATAATATCCGAGCGTTCTTCGGGCGTTAAGGCTTGTGAGTCTCTCGAGAGTAGTTGAGAGATGGAGTCATTCTTTCTCGGACTCGCTGATGATGATTGCTATTTTTTCATTGATGGCTGTGGAGCCTGAGGGAGCCACGCAAGAAGTTGTTTTAAAGGGGCAAATGATGATTTGGTATTTCCTGCTTGTTGGGGCCTTGACCTTAACTTTTCAGCTGTCGTGTTTATCTCGGTTCTTGTTCTCGCCGATAAATCTTTTGGAACTGGGCTTGTACTGTGTTCTTCTCTTTTATCGCTTACTACTGTCACAGGTGTTTGGTTTACTTTCTCTTTTGGGCCTCCCCCCTCTTTATCGTTGTTGAGTCTGAAGAGTGTCTGTTGACCTGAAGATTTACTGTGGTCACCGGTACTCCTGTTTCTTTCTCTTTCTAATTTGCCTTGAGTAGCTCGCCGGTGTTGGCCAGACTTGGTTTCTTTATCTGCTGTGCATAACCATTCAGTGATGGTATATCCGCATTTGCGGAGATCGCTGGAGTCATCACTATTACTTCTCCTTACCGCTTGGTGTTTGACATGAAAAAAAGCTTTAGCTTTGTTTCCTTTATGATAGGGTTCCACTAGGGTTAAGTCTGCCGATGTCAGGCGTTTTAAAGACTTGGAATGCTTCAGAATTTTTAGGATTGTACCTCTATTCAATGTTATTGCTTCTAAGTTTTGTGGAATTTGTTCAATTTTGAAGATAGTAGATGGAGGAAGTTTTTTTTCGGATCTATGGACTCTTGAAAAGACTTTTTGTCTAATTGGACTATTTTGTTTTCTTGAAGTGCGGTATCTTCTAGGACTAGTAGAAGATCTTCTCCTGTTTGAGTCGCGGCGATTGTCTTCCTTTGAGTCTGGTTCTTTCCGGCGGTGTTTTGTTGGAGATAGAACTTGGCCTCCTTCCTTCGGACCTCTCGGGTATCTTCGCGGACAGTCATCAATGCATGTACCACTCAGTCTTCTTCGTTTTAGCGGTACGGAAGAGGCAGATTTATTCTTTTCAAGTGACAAATCCTGTTTTTCCTGGTGCCAATTTTGTAGTTGCACTTCACTTGTCGGTGATGAATGGGTGGTAAGGTTCATGAAGTGGTCGTCACTCATGAAATCTTCCGTTGTGATTGGGGACTTTCTTTGATTAGATGGAATTGCTGGGTTTTCTTCAGCCGAATTTCGAAATGGAAGTTCTTTAACCTTAAGGTGGTTATTTTTGGGCCTGGTCGAAGGTCCCGTTAAAGGTGATTGCGAAGTAGTGGTCTCTTGTTCTCGATGATCTGTATTTTTATCTCTGTGTTCCAGGACCTTCGCTGTATCCCTCCTTGAAGGGAGTGACAAGCTATTCGGAGTATCCTGAGGTTTTTTGGGGATGTTCGTTTTCACAGGACGTTCTTTGGGAAGCGGTTTAATGGCGGAGGGACCCCTACCCCCGTTTGCCGACGAAGATGAATCATTTGTGCCCGCCAAAACAGAGGACATGTTCTTTTTATGTTTAAGCTGGGACACTAGAGAATTGGACTCGGGTAAGTTATTGGGCGCCCCACAGAGGTTAGTTGTCAACTGATGCGTCGGCTGAAGAACAGGTTCAGTTTGTGCGCCTTGGTCCGTAGAGTCTTTAATTTCTATCGGACTCTAGCTTGGTTGTTTTGGCGTCGAGACAGTTTTAGACGATGTCAGCAGGATTTTATTAAAGAGTTCAGAATCCAGTTTTTCCTTTGCTGCGATATAACCTTCCAGGTAAATCAGTTTTGTGTGGATCATTGCTAGTAGGGTAGTATGGTCTTTTGATGAATCACTTAATGCCTCATAGAGTTTGCCAAACGGGGCTAGGGCAATAGTGATTGCAGACATCAGCGTTGCTAGATCCAGCCGCTTTGGAGGCAAGTCTTTCTGATTTTCTTGTTGAGGCTGTTCTCCCGATTTACTATTTCTCCTTGAGGTTGCTAAGTGGGGCATTGAGGGAAACTGGGGGTTTTGCTCCTGGCTCTTTTTCCCCGCACTACCACTCGGGGCCTTAGCTATCGGGGATACAATCCCTTGAGGTGGGGAGCAAGTTCTTGGGGAACTGGTCTGGTTTCTCTTAGCGATTCCTTGAAGTGGGGTTCCGTTTTCGTGGTCTGTTGGACTTTCTGGATCCGTCACGCTTTCCAATTGAGACGTGTTTGGTGAAAGAGATTGCGGTTTCAGCAATATTGTTGAAGTAAGCGATGATATCGGAATCTGTGGTAAAAAATTTGGACAAACAGGACCACAGGACTTGTCCTTGGTGTTAACCATAGGGTTACCATCAAGAACTGGACTTGCCGTGGCCGGTAAAGTAATCGGGCACATGGCCTTCAGGGGAGCCTCTACTACACTTGAAAAATTAAATGGCCCAAGGACTTTATTATAGTTGTTGAAGCCAAATGAATCAGCCACGCTATGAGGTGATTCTGTTAGATGCTCACAAGAGACTTCTAGTATCTCTGCGTCCGTAAGTTCTTTTAGGACGTCGTATTTCCTTTTCCCTTGGCTGGTGAAGTATTCCTTAAGGGAGTTGCATAGCACTGCTTTCGACATAGTCTTTAGAGCAGGCGGTTTCTTTTTTGTATTGTTGTTTTTTTTTTGGGCATTTTGCTGCATGCTTTTAGGTTTTTTTAGCACTGCTGAATTAAACACTTTTGGCCCTTGCTTTCCTTTGTTGATTTTTTTCTTTGGAGGAGGGGTCACAATGGAGGCGGTAGATTCCTCCGTGGTATTCATTTCAACAATGGAGTCATCTATTTGGACGCTGGACTCCGAGATCAAGGTACGGGCTTTTGCACTTCCGGCGCTGACCAAAACAATTTCTTTTGTTTTTTCTCTCTCTCACCTCCTCGTTCATTTTCCTCTTCATCTAAGTGGCTCTTTGCTCCACCTTCCCCTGGAGGCGGGGCAGCATTTTCCGCAGCATGGAATAACACGGCAATCCGCCGCAGCTCTGATGAAGCATCTGGCTCCTCCCCCGTATCCGGCACCCGCGGCTCCTCTATAGAGTTCATCGGCGGGATGTCGGCCGTGGGGAGCACCACCTCCACCGTTGAGACACTCGACTCCGCGGATCCCAGCCGAGGCACGCCGAGTGGCAACCCAGCGCCTCTCCGAGGGCGACCGTCCTGCCCCACAGCAGCACAACTCGAACCGGCAGGCGAGTCCCTCGCAATCAGCCCTTCGGCAGACTGCACTGGGGGCGAGCCGGGAGTATATGCCGCTGCGGGCAGTGGTAGCTGTGTGCGCTGGGATTCGCCGCTTGGAGATGCTGGAGACGCTGTAAGCGCAGGAACATCCTCCAGTGTCATCTTCTCGTAAGTGTCGTCGGCCACAGGCTTAGGCGAGATAGCTTGCGGAAAAGTGAACATATTAACTGGGGTAGGAGACCCCAGTTGTATGAATGTTTTGTCTGCCGACGAGATTTCTCCAGAACAGTTTGAGTGACGAGTGTATCTGGAGTCTTTGGAGAGGGATAGGGTATGGGGCGGGCAGCCTCGGGGTGAGGCACTCCTGGCTGGCTCTAATTTACTCAGTGATACACTCACACTCCTCGTCAATCTTCGTCCATCTTCCCGGTCCCGGCCCGACGGTGGTTTAGGTACCATCCTGCTGGGGTGCTCGTCCTGTCCACGAACTGCCACAGACTGCAGCTTCAACTCTGCTGCCCAACTCTGCGGCCGCTCCGCGGTTGTGGAGGGGTTTTATGCACCTCCCACTCACACTGGAAATGCTGGTGACTGCAACTGAAGAGAGACTCAGTTCTGACAGGGTAGACTGCCACAGACTGCAGCTTCAACTCTGCTGCCCAATATTGTAGTTTCCTGGACAGCCCAGACTTTTTTGTTTGCAGTTGGACTAAGCCATTTACTACAAAGAACCCTAGATAAGGTACCGCAGACTGTGTGAGATGGCACTTTTTGGGGCTCACCGCGAGACCTGCTTGTCTTAACGCCTGTATTATCTTATGTAGGTGGACGATATGTTCTCCCCAAGTTGTACTGTTGTGAAGGCATCAGGAAGTAGACGCAGACAACTGAGAAAAGTTTGGGCTAAAAACCTATTAAAATCGCAATGAGGTTGGAGTAGGGCCTATCTTGCCCCACGCTAAGGTGGGCTTTCCCAACGTAACTAAAACCAATGATAGTCTGTATCAGGAAGGCCAAAGTAAAGGTCTGTGTGTCCAAAGCGTATCCTTACCCTCGCATCCATTTGTTCAAGCTGTAGGGATGTCAGCATCAAAAGGAAAAAGTGTTCAAACAAAAGTTCAGAGATTCTTCCAGCTCTTGGTCTGAAAAGGGTTTCTGCCTTCCCCAGGATTCCAAATAGTTCACCTTTAATCACAAGGGGTTCTCTTCCTCTAACTTTCAGGTCTCTCACTGTTTTCACAATAACACCATTCCTGTGGGTTCTTCACATCTTTCAGGCTCTTTTTATCTTTCATCAATATCACAAAGTTCAACTCTTTAGGTTCAAAATGTACAAGCTTCTCTTGATATTCAACGATAAACTTAGAGAAGTCGGATTCTAAAATGGAGGCCGTGAGGTGAAGGTTTGAGCGTGGCGAGCTCCGTCCCCCTCTAGGCCTACAATATCAGGCTGGGCCTTGTAGCCCGAACTAGCGAGCGTTGCAGATAGCCGGAGTGGAGACAGCACCCCCGGCTCGTAACACCCTTTGTGTCCGGTGCAGAAGCCGGCTACCGCAAATGTACCCGAGAGCACTGGTAGAGCCCCCCGGAGCAAACCCGGGGAAGTGGTGAGGTGGCAGTGGGGCTCAGCTAGGACCCCACAAAGCCATCAGCCACCTTGGTCAAATGCACCGACCAGCATCGTGGTGGAGGAGCCAGTGGCAATCAAGAAAGCCTGGGGTGAGATCGGCGCGGCGCTGGGACCCCCTTTGCTGGACGTGCGAGCAGGAATCTGCCGGCCCCTGCATTTTGCCCCCTCGGAGTGGGCTCAACATAGGAGCGGAGAGGCAGCCCCGGTGATGGGATCCTGCATGCAGGAAGAGATGTGGCATGCACATACCTCTCCGGCCACAGGGAAAAGGATAGGGACAACAGTGGAGCCAGAGTCGGGCCAACGCCCTCTAGCACCTTCTGAACCGGGTTGTACCCAGCGACCGGTGGCGAGAGGAAAACTCTCACGAAGACAACGGGCAGATGGGACCGGCAACACAGTACACCTCCATTCTTTTGCATGGAAAGACTGGTTGAGAGGAGGAGAGTAGCGGCTGGCCCACTTCAGCCGGCCGCTCCACTGTTTGAGGCTTCCGAGGGCCGGGACAGAGGCACGGGTGAAAGATCTAGGCCCGTGTTCAGCTTTTTGGATTGCAGGATCCACCCCCTCAGTAGGCACATAGGAATACGCCTGATGCTGGGCGGTAAGGCCAAAAGGTACCCCTCATAAAAAGCAACGTCCCGCATCGGGTCGTGAAGTCTCTATCCAGCAGGGTGGGGCAAGGGAGGCAGACCCCCAATGCCATCACCTCGACCTCACAGGACCCCCGGGAAGGGCAGAAGCCAGCACTGCCCCATACACAATGGTTGCTTCTAAAGCAGACATCGAGGCATGCTTTCTGGAATTTCAAGACAAACTCTCTGCTACATTTCAAAAGCAATTCCAGGAGTTCATGGGGAAGTCAGGCAGTCGCTCACAGATCTGAGGAAGGATGTCTCAGCTCTGTGGGAGTGCAAAGACACAACAGAGAACCCTCCAGAAAGTGGTTAAAGACCACTGCAAGACAGGTGAGGCTTTAGAGGACTTAGCCAGGATCTCCCTTAATGTGGCGATACAGTGTGAAGACCTTTAACAGCGATCGTGTAGATCGAGCATTCGCATTCGTATCCTCCCGGTATCAAATCGGGGACGCCGAACTGAAGTGGTCATACACATCTTCACTGATCTTATAGAAAATGGGGCTCTGGCAGACATTCCTGAGATAGAGTGCACCGGACGGGGCCTAGGAGGCAGGGACCGGGTACCCCCTGGAGGCAGGGACCGGGTACCCCCTGGAGGCAGGGACGTATTGGTGGCATTAGCCAGATTCCCCCAAAAGGAAGCTATTCTGCGTGTTGCTAGGCTGGCAGAGCCCATCTCCTATAATGGTACCGTTATTCAGCTATACCAAGATATGGCGCAGGCAACACCAAAGGAAATGGGGCCGGTGGTAAAATTCCTGCAAGCCAAGCGGGTCAGGTATAAATGGACTTTCCCTTTCGGCCTTCTCTTCCTGTGGGAGGGCCAGCAGCACAGAATTACAACTGAGGAGGGGATGCAACTTCTACACATTGAAGACGACAGTGCTCCAAGAGGTAAACAATGCCTGATGCCGTAGCAACGGCCTAAGGGCCTGATCACGACTTTGGCGGTAACGCCGGTGGTATTACCACCGGCGGTATTAGCCCTACCGCCGAACTCCCCGGCGCTGATAACGCCGGATCACGGGTTTGGCAGTAATGTAATTCCCCATTGAGCCCATTCGGGAATGCCCCATTCCCCATTGGGCTCAATGGGGAAAACTGGCACTCTTACCGCCGGCAGATTTCCCGCCGACGGTAATAGCGTGAATTTTCAGTGGATTTCGCCCCAGCTCACAGCTGGGGCGAAATCCGCCGAAGTCCTGATTTGGCGGACCCTTAAATCCGGCGTTAATAGTGCTAAAGCCGGATTTAAGGGTTAGCGCCAAAGACGTGATCAGGCCCTAAATCTTGGGAATAGTCCCAAATACGGCAGAACCGGGGGTGCAACTAGACTATGGATCCGTACCCCCGAGGGGATCGTTCAGGAGCAACCTGACAAGTCGATCGACTGAGGATACGGGAGGGCAACTCTGCAAGCTGCACTTTGTCTTCTCCAGCTTCTACGACACTACAACTTTAGACTTTGGGCCCGAGGGGATGGAGACCCTCTAGGACGTCTTTTCTAGGAATCAGGCTAGAGGCTTATGATGCCTCACAAGTTAACCCTGGCTGTTTTGCAAGCAGGAGCAGCGGGAGTTGGGTCAGAGAACCACGTAGGTACTTCGGCTCGCTCCAGGGATGGGGGCCAGGGGGGTACTTGGGAAAGGGAGCATTAGGGAAGGGGGGATTGGGTATAGTTCAGTTGCGACGGGGAGGGGCCGCTGTGAGGGTGCGGACGTTGTTGGAAACCAGATCAAGAGGAACGGACCCGGAACTCTACTTAAATGCAAAACTATGGTAAAGATCCTCACACTTAACATACAGGGAATGAACACTGCAGTGAAAAGGAAGAAATTAGAGAGGTTCCTAGTACACCATCACCCGGACATATTAGCCTTACAGGAAACGCAGTTTAGGCACTCCAACAGATTGAGGCTGCAGCACTACCCATTGATAGTCCAAGCAAATGCCAGGGGCAAAGTGGCCGTAGTCCGGATAGCCTTTCGACAGGGATTATCGTTGCAGATTGTGGACAGGGAAGAGATTTCTATTCCTAACTGTTCACCTGAACGATACGACCCTCACTGTAGTTTCTATATAAGCCCAAACTCGGCCCAAGACAGCTTCTTAAGAGCAGTCTTTGGTGACTTGGAAATATTGAAAGTGGGGGGGAGCTCCAGCTAATGGGCATTTTTAACGGTGTGCAGTCAAAATATCAAGGAAAAAAAATGTCGAAAGACAAAAAAAGTAGAATTTTTTATTTTTTTATTTATATTTATTTTTTGGCTCTCGCATGTAAAAAAAAAGGTAAAAACAAAAAAAAGGGAGGGGTTGAGGGGGGAACCCCCCCATTTCGAATAAAAAAACGTAATAAAAAAGAAATTAGACTTTTTTTTTCCCGACATTTTTTTTCTCGATATTTTGACTTTAGACTTTTTTGTTTTCGATATTTTGACTATAAACCGTTTTTAACATGGCCTGAGACCCTCTGAGGGATAGGAGTAATAGCAGTGTCTACAGCCAAGCCCCACCGACACAGGAGTTGCACTCAACGATGACGCACCCAACGCTGCAGGATGTCTGGAGGTCACATTGGGCCACACAACGTGGGTTATACCTTTTCCCCTATGTACACCGTTCCTTCTCCCGTATCGATTACATCTGGGCATCAACACCACTCTTGGGAAAGATCGCTCAGGTTGACCTGCACACTATTGCACTCTCCGACCATGGCCCGATCACACGCACACTAAATCTACAGCAATACCGGAGGGGGCTATGGAGCTGGAGGTTACCTAAGGAGCTTCTAGGGGAACCGGCCCTGCGAGAAGTGGTGGCAAATAAAATCCAGACCTATTTCGCTACAAACTCTACTGCAGATGTATCAGAGAACATTATGTGGGACGACTTTAAGGCAACACTATGAGGGAATTGATAGCTCTCGAAGCGCAGCGGCAAAGACAGCTGCGTGCCCTAGAATGGAATTAGAACGGGAGGTGCAAAATATCTTGCTGAAAATGGGTTCCAACTATAGCCATAAACTGCGGAAAGCTTAACGGGCTGCAAGAGGGAAAGTGGATCTCCTCCAGGTACAGAAGGCAGAAAGGGATCTACTCTCATTAAAGCAGAGATATTATGTAAAGAAGGCTGATAGACGCTTGGCCATGCAATTTAAAAAGAGGCAGGCTGCGCAGACGATAAAGGGGGGTGATGAACCACCAAGGGGTCAGGGTAAACACTACTCAAGAAATGATCGATCAATTTGTTGATTTCTACTCAGCGCTATATAGGACCGACAATCCAGAACACTCCACACTTATGGCATATATGAACTCGGTCCCGCTGCCTCAGCTGTCCCCAGGAAAGAGGGAGGGATTGGAAGAGGATATTATGATAGAGGAGGTACTCCATGTTATCAAGAATCTTCCCTTAAGCAAAGCCCTAGGCCCGGATGGCTTTCCGGCCCTTTCTTTACAAAACATTTAATCGTATCCTTGCGCTCAAGCTCACCCGATTGTTCAACACCTTTGGGGATAGTGGTACCATAACTCAGACGATGGAAGAAAAGGTGGTCCTTTTTCCTAAACTGGCCAAAGATCCCACTATTTGCGGATCATATAGACCCATTGCCTTATAAACGTGGAGACGAAGAGCTATACCAAGATACTAGCCAACAGACTGGAGACCCTCCTACCCAAACTCATACACCCGGACCAAGCCGGGTTTATTCAGCACAAGCAGATGCATGACAACATTCGAAGGTCAGGTCACCTGACTGAAAAAATCTCAAGAAAATAAATGATGTCGCTAGATGCTGAAAAAGCCTTCAACAGAGTAGAATGGTCCTTCTTGTTCAACACCATGGGGAAGATGGGTTTTGGGCCAGAAGAATTCCTGACCAAGGTTCGGGCAAACTGCCACCCTCTGGACCGCCCTTTGATTAATGGCAGTATCTCACAGCCTATCTCGCTGCAGGGGGGCACCAAGCAGGGATGCCCCCTTTCGCCGGTACTGTATGCCATACAACTCAAGCCCTTTCTGATCAAGCTACAGAAGAACCAGTCGATAAGTGGCATTCCCTTTGGTAAGGAAGAACATATGGTTATGGCATATGCCGATGATATGCTCCTCACCCTGACAGAACCAGGAGATTCTCTCCAGGGGGTTCTTGGCGAAATCGAGGCCTTTAGGAAAGTTGCGGACCTTAAGGTGAATGTGTCGACATCTGAAATACTGAACCTTTCTCTTAAACGGGAGGAGCACCAGCAGGTTAAACAGACGCACTTCCGCTGCGTACAAGGGGGCATTAAGCTATTGGGAGTCACCATACTGCTGACGCTGCAGGGGTTATACCGGGCCAACTATCAACCATTGCTGCCACAACACAACTTAAGCAGCAGCTCCGCACCTGGGGCCCTCTATCGGTCTCGTGGATGGGGCGGATCAACACAATTAAAATGGTAGCCCTCCCCAGATCCTGCATTATTTTCGGGCTCGTCCGATCGCGGTCCCACAACCCTTTTTTCGGACACTGAATGCATTCCTTATGTTCTACATTTGGAACAACAAACCCCCCCCTCCCACCTTGCTCTGAAGGCACCGATGACCCAGACACACAAGGGTGGATTGGGCCACCCAAACTTTTGAGTATACTACTTGGCGATGCAACTCAGGGCAATCAGGGACTGGCATGGGGACGGTGGCGATAAGAAATGGATACAAATGGATAGGGCAGTGGTAGGTGCTGTGGTTACCTAGAGGAGGTAGACCTTTGAATATGCATCTTTCTCCATCACAAGACTACTGGAAGATACGTGGGACAAGGCCGTTACACACTACCAGATTACATCATTCCCGTCCCCCTTCACACCCTTTTTGGCAACCCCCAATATACCCTGGGACAGAAGCAGGGTGCCTTTTCCTGTTGGAAGGGGGCAGGCTGCACAAAACCGAGGGATATGTTACGGAGGGGAGATCAAGTCCATTGTTCAATGCAAGATCGAGCTGGGGCTGACAGAGGGTGACAGGCTGCCATATTATCAGCCTCAGCACTGGTTGATGGCGCCGGCCAATTGGGCAGCTGCGGCCAGGCCTCTTACCCTTCGAGAAATTTCCGACAGTAAACGCAGGGGATACACACATCTCCAGCTTTTACGGGTTGCTCCTGAAGAAAGAGACAGGCTGAAACTGAAATATCTGGGCCAAAGTCAGAAGATTTGGAGGAAGAGTGGGAACACTTATTGAAAGATATACCTAATCTGGAGCAGGCCATACAGATTAGGGAGTTGGGGTACAAAATCATGACGTCGTGGCACTACAGTCCGGCACGTTTACACCAGATATACCCCTCAGCTTCCCGAAATTGTTGGAGGTTTGTAGGGGTGCAGGGTAAATGGAGTAGGGGACTAGATATAGACCTGGTGGAGTTGTCCGAAAGTGGGGACATTCTGGGGACAGGTCAATGGTCACATGCAGTGCATGTCCGGGGACCAATGCTCCGGGGGCCCCAAAGAAAACCTCTGCATAGGGGGAAATGAGAGAGCATGGGCAAAGTATAGGCGGAAAAAGTGTATGTTATCATTAACCTGGCAGCCTTGCTGGTCATCGCACAGAAATGGAAAGACAAAGACCCCCTCATGAACATGACTGGCTAACCAAAGTCTGGAACTTTGTTTTGTTGGAATGGCTCACATATTCTCTGCAAGGGAACCGATCTAAGTTCACGACAGAATGGAAAATGGTGCTGACCTTCTTACCAGACGATTACAGGGTGTCATATTGTCCGCAGAAATTTTGCATCAGTGACTGAAAACATGGGTGTGTGCTCCCACTGATGGCAGCTGGGTAATGGGTGAGTGGGGGGTTGCTCCAGCAAAAGCTACTTGTATGTTTGTACAATCTGCCTTATCAGATGCTGTGCTGTATTTTAAAATGCCAATAAAAACAAATTACTTTTCTTTTTTTTTTTTTTAAACGTATACAAATGAGTCAAGTGGCTTCTCTTTGGTGGGGTGTATTCGGGCTAGACGCAGATGTTGGACCACACCGTTCACACACTACAGGTCATGCTACCGACACACCTGATCAGCTTCTTTTCCACAGTTACACCACCACTGCTTCAGCTCACCAGTGGTATTGGACTTATATTCTTGCAGTCCTTGTCAATACTTATTTTGCCACCATTCACTTGATGGAAAACCTTCTGTTTTTGCCACAGTTTCAACTTGTACAGTTTCTCTTTTCCTTATGGCTTTTGCCAATGCTTGTTTTTTCTCAGCTTCTATTCTTAGTTCTTTATATTCATTACCAATGCTTGCTTTCTTTAGTTTCCATGATTCACAGTTTCCTTGTATCACGGAATGCTTTTCTCTACTTTCCATTCATATGGTATTCACTCATTATTACTTTCCTTGTATTCAAAACTTCAGTTAATTCATATCAAAACAACCTAACTGCAAATGCCCAGTTCAGTCTCCTGCTGGGAATTTGCACCCTGCTCACTGGCCTTCCACAGCCTTCTCAATTTCAATACAGTTTGGTATTCACAAACCGCCTCGTTCATCAAGCTTCTGTTACGGTCACCTGGTATCCACGGTGGCGCCACACGATGCTGGATGGGGCGTCTGTGCGCTATCTCAGGCTTTCTCTGCTTCGTTATTTGCCTGGTGGAGGTGTAGTGCCTATGACAGGAGAATGGAGCAATTAGGTTTGGGTCCTTGGTGGGTGAAACTCCCACCCCCCTCTGATCCTGAATTCCCTTTCCCCTGGGGTTATTTCTCACCTTGGATTGATAAGCATAGAGCTCTACGTCCTGCTTCTCTGTGCAGGGGTGCGTTGTGAGTGCGGGCGTTCCTTTGGACCTAGTTTCTTCACTGGTCCGTGGGCCCTTGTGTCGGGTCCAGACCGGCTGTGACTCTGACTCTTCTTGCTGTCTTCAGGTGAGTTTTACCAGTCTCTAATCTGTCCCTTTCTCCTCTCTCAGTTTGTCCTTCTTTTCGATGTTGCCTTTTCCGACTATGCAATTTCTCTAATAATGTCTTTTGTTTCCGCAGGTATGGCTGCGGTTAAAGTTCTTGACGAGAAGCTGGATGAAGATGAGATTGCAGCGCGAGCGGCGAAGATCACAGGTAAGTGTTGATGCGCGGAGCGCAGCGCTGTTATAGGATTTTATAGCAAGTGTTGCTAACCTGCTGTTTCGGTTCTCTCTCCTCTTTCTCCCACCGTTGCCGGCTGCAGTGATGTTCCGGAGTGGCAAGCGAGCGAAGTGCGGAATGGTTCCAGGATCTGCTGCTTACCCAGGTAAGTGTTGTTAGTAATGCTGTTTTTGTTTCTTCCACCGGTGCAGGTTGCAGTGAGGTTCCGGAGTGGCAAGCAAGCGGAGCGCGGAATGGTTTCAGGATCCGCTCCTTACCCAGGTAAGTGTTGTTAGTAATGCTGTTCTTGTTTCTTCCAGGCTGGTGATGAGTCAAGATCGAGGGCTTCAGGATCGGGCCGGAGATAAGCAGGTAAGCAGGAGCTGGACACGGCGAGCGATACGCTGCAGGAGTGCAGAATAACGCGAAGCGTGTGTTCCAGCTTGGCCGTGGCTTATACAGCTAGCCACACCTGAAGGCCCCGACCACACCCAAAACACTAGTCTGCACAGTTCAGTTCTAGGAATAGAACTGTGCTACAGGCCTCCATGTTGGGTTTAGACCCATGACTGATACTTGTCGTATTCCTGATAATGAGCCTGGCGCCAGAGGCGCCAGGACTGACTCAAGTGTTCTTTTTACGGTATTTAAAGGCCCTTGGGGTCACTTTTAAGAGCTGCAGTCCCACTGTTGCTGAGGGGCAGTTTTGCTTGAGGCGGTCAGGGGCATGAATCGTGACTGCTTCACTTTAGTGTAGTCATCAAACATTTGTGTTTTATATTTGGACTGGCAATCCCAGTGCCTTCGCCATCCTTCGCTCACTCGCGAGGGTTCCGACATGCATTCACAACGCGGCTCGCACCACAGCGTACTGGAATCATTCAGCCTTACTTGACTCACCAGGGACGCTGTCTTAATGTGCCTTTCTCGGCTGCGGTCGGCTCTTCATGGCTGCTGCTGTTCCTGGCTCTGCAAGCTTCTCCGCCAGGGTCTCCGACACCTCTGGCTACTGGAGAGGGAGTCCTCTTGACTCCAGGAGGTCAGCAGCATGAGCCCGCTACCGGCGGCCTTCCGACAACGCCAGTCACACACTGCTTCCGCTGCAACGACTCTGCAACACTGCGGTGCTTCGGACACATCTCCCTGCCTTCACCTGCGGCTCCTGTCTCCAAGCACTCCACAGGCAATCTCATTAGCCTCACCTGAGCTGCCCATTTATACTGCCCATTTGGCCTCAGGTGCAGGTCATTCACATTGATTTCACAACCGTCTTGGTAATTGGCATCCATCTTCCTCGTCCCAGTACCAGAGTGTTTCTGTATGTCTGAGTCAATAAAGGGTTATTGTATTTTTCTATGTGGTCTCGTCCTCGGCTCAGTACCATGATGGTATGCACAGGGAAATGGTTTTCTAACACAACAGGGAAGTGTAAGGTACTCATGGTATCAAAAGTACGACACTGACAAAAGAGTAACACGTTTCAAAAAATTTATTAGCTTTTTGGGGTCTGCCGTATAGCTAAAATGGGAGTCGTGTCTAGCATCAAATCAAAGAAAACCTGTCAATGTCAGTAATGTCGAAATAAAGGCCTATGCTAAATAAACCTATATTTGCCCTCATGCCAAACTATAATAAGTGTAGGGAAATGGGGGTTTAATCAACTTAAAGTCAGGATGGTTCTGTATCTGAAGGGCAATTCCCCTTCCCCACGTTCAAACTACTGGGTTCTCAAAAGTTCTAGTAAGGGGGCTGGTTTGACCAGTTCAAAAAGAAACACCTCTGGTAGGCATCCCTCGGTTGGGCTCGAGTCACTTAACATGTCACAGTTCAACCAAATTCTTTTGGGAGATTCAGCTCACAGTGGCTTTCGACAAGGCGTTTTGTTTCCGCCGGACCACTCTGTTACTGTGTATCAAACTTGCAACAATTGAATCCTTCTCTCACTTTCAGCCTACTAGTCCCATAAGGCGTTGCTCTTGCCTTTTTGTCACTATTCAATTCTCTTTAATCACAAGTGTTACTTCACTGCCTCTCTCTGTGCCCTTTTCCTCTTTAGAGTTTTTTTCCATTAAAGTTTATCACTTTCCTTTGAAACTACATTTCCCATAATTCCTCCTTCTCTTAGGCTATGTGACTTTATAGTCAGGACTGGCATAGCCTTCCCCTTACTTTCTAGTAGGGTTGCTACCGTTCCAATCTTCATTTATAACAAAAAGGCGTTCTCTGAAGCTTCCTTTCATGAGCGCACTGGGTTTCACAAAAACTCACCAGTCGCAGCCTTATAAGTTGTTTGGTTCCACTGCTCTCAGCGTTAAGTCAGGGCTTCCTCCATGCCCCTCTGATACCTGGGCTTACTTGCACACGCCCAGGAGAAGCAAGCACTTCAGAGGACACAACCAGCAGGCTGCAGTTGCCTCCTCTGGCCCTTGGGAGACAGTTCTGAGCTATGCTGCAGCGCCTCACAGGTACTGGGCCAGCACCTTGCCTCTCCGCTCTCCTCCGGACTCTCAGCATCAGCTTCTTCTGCTCCTTCCTGCTTCGGGGCTCTCCAGGTCCTCTATGCCATTCTATCCATCCTCGCCACCTTGTTTCAAACCACACCTTTTATACCTGCCCAGATAGTAAATGGGTTTCATGTTTGGATGGTCAATGTGAATTGTCTGACTCTGCCTGTCCTTGTTAAGGGGACAAAATGGAGAACACCCATAGGAATCAATGGCCCACTGACTCCCCTCGGTAATCCTCATGTTTCCTGCTCTGTTCTTCTTCGTCCCAGTATTTCGGTGGGAACGGGGGTGGGGTGATTAGGGTGTCAAGTACGTAAAGTCTGAAGTTGGTATTCGACATGTTTTTGATCTTGTAGAGTTTTCTACACATCGTGCAGATGAGATGTTCTTGTCAAAATAGGAATAAGAATAGGAATGATGATACTGGGATATATAGTCTTTCCTTTTCCTTCCCTTCCCCAGAGTTTTATTTTGTCTGGTTGACACCTCAAATGGTTGCACGTTAGGTTTTTAGGATTGGTCAGCGAAAGGGGGATGATGCTTTCTATCTATTCCTTAAGGAAAAGTGCTGGGATAAGATGGGACTTGCATGGCAATAACCCATGAAGCCTGAGGGTATGTTGGGTAGGGGTTTATAAGAAAGGGGATAATACCATGTCTAGCTCCTGGGCGTTCTTCCCTCACTCCCCAAGGATCCCCTGCCGGATGATCCTCCCTTGCTTGTCCGTCCCCAGGGGTGGGATCCAAGAGAGATGGCCCTTCCCTGGCCACCCGAACAAAGGATCCTTGGGTAGTACCTGTGACAACCACCAGCGGTTTCTCACAGAAGGAATTGGTAATATCCCATAAAAGCCTGTGGGACATTTGATTACTTATGAAAGGGAAATGGGGGATACTGCGTCTCACCCAAGGGTGCCACATCCCTACTTCCCAAGTCTCCTCATCCCAACTGATCCTCCCTCACATAACCACCCCCAGGGTCAGGATCTGAAAGAGACAGCCTTTCCCTGGCCACCTGGGAGGAGGATATTTTGGGGAAAGAAGTGAGGACGCCCGCAGATTCCTCACAATGTGAATAACAATATCGTCCATGTAGGAGCCACGAATCTCAGACAAGAAATGAAGGATTTGGTCCATGAGTCTCTGGAAAGTTGGCAGGTCTCTGAAGTCCAAAAGGGAGGGCCTTGAAATTAAATAGACCTCTAGGGGTGGAAAAGGCTGTCTTCTCTCGGTCTGCTGGATTTAACTGCACCTGCCAATAGCCCTTGGCGAGATCAATCATGGAGAGAGATAAACTGCATTTCCCAGTTAATCAACTCAATCTATCCTGGGCATGAGATAAATGCTTAACTGAGCTATTGCATTGAGTTTTCTAAAGTCAATGCAGAATCTCCACAATTGATCTGGTTTAGCAACCAGGACTATTGGTGATGTCCATGGACTTGGAGGGTTCGATGGCATCTGAAGACAGCACCTTTTTCACCTACAGAACGACTATTTATTTATGGAATCTTGTAGGGTTTTAAGTTAATGACCTTTCCGGAAGGAGTGCGGATGTAATGGAAGACCTTTTGCACTCTTCCTGGTTCTTCATTAAAGACATCAGCAAAATAATTTATTAGGTCTTGTATGTCTTTTTGTTGAAAAGAGGGGAGGTCTGATGGAGCGAGTCCATAATTCTCGGGTTCTTCGGATAGAAGACTAGCCATTATAAAAGAAGTTTGTTCTACAGGGTTTTCTCTCCACTCTTTCAACAAATTTAATGTGATAGATCTGGGTCTTATTTCAACGGTCAGGTTGGGCAATACAGTAGTTCGTATGGCCCATGCCAATGAGACATAATTGTATTATCTAAAGTGGGACGCAACACAAGATTCTTCTGTCCGACAGAACAGGAACGAGCTACCGCTTTTTTGTCAGCAAGTCTTTTGTTGTGCTTGTGCGTAGGACAAATGGGAATGGACAATCGTTCTCACTATACTTATATTCTTTGATCCGTTGCGCTGTTTGAGACAAAGGTAAAATAGCCTCCTCTCTCCCCTCTCATGCTTCGCTTAACATGTCAAGTGCGTCCCATGGATCTCTTCAGTACAGGTGTTAAAATGGGAGAATTCTATGGGGGGCTGTGGGGCTTTTCAGTTTGCAAATAGAGCTCATGGGATTATTATGTCCCAATCTTTCCCATCTGCCTCCACAAGTTCCCTTGGGATGCTTGTAAGTCTTATTAAAGCGTTCTATTAAGCCATCCATCTGCAGATGATATACAGATGTCCATAGGGTTCATATATGAAGTATTTATTTTACCTCTCCCATGATCTTGCTCATAAACGTGGAGCCTTGATCTGTCAGAACTTCCATGGGGAAGCATACCCATGATAGGAAAGTGATAAGGGGTTTCCCCCCCCCCCAGTGCCATGGGTTTCCCCCCCCAGTGCCAAGGCCTTTTTTGGTGATTTCAGTATGTCGCCATTCAATGCCTTGTACCTTTTTTGTTACATGAGATATCTCGGCCAAATTTGGCCCCTTTTTTCCCCCCACATGTAGGCCGTCGTAACGCCACCCAAGAATACTAGGTTGCTGTAGGGGGGGTGAGAGAAAATAACCAAAAAGGGGGAACATTTTGTGTTTTTTCAATAAATGGCAATAAAATGATGTACAAAGAAGCCTGTGTTTTTTTCCTTGTAAGTGCTAGGAGCAAATGGTTTGCTGTGATGAATTCCCCAATTTCCTGGCTTTCATGAACAGGTTGAGTGGAAACGAAAAAAAAATATTTTGATGTGGTTATCAACAGTTTTGTGAGAGGTAGCCGATTTTGGCAATTTTTGCCAATTGGACATGCATGGATGGAATGGAAGAAAAGGGTAGGAAAGCCGAATTGGAGGACAGAAAGGTATACATTTCTGAAAAGTGACAAAATCCGTTTAGGAAGGGGTGATTTGCGCAGGTCAGGCAACAACTAGGTAGGGGAAAAACCGGGAAAATGACTGAAAAATAAATAAAGTATGTGGTGGACATGGTTGGCTTGGTACGGCAATGGCTTCTATGAATTTTGAGAAAAACAATGCTCCGCTACATTCCCCCGACTCTTGCAGTTAGGAAAGCACACATTTTTTGTAGTGTTTAGCAAAACAAGCAATACCACAAACCAAACACTGAGCCATGGTACACAGGAGTTTTATACTTACGGCCTGAACAGACGTACTTAGCATGTGTAAATTAGGAAAACCAATGTGGTGAGGAACGGCAAGCATACATTTTTTGAAAGAGAACAGGCAGACCTTTTCAAGGGTAGGTGACTTGTGCAGGTTACAAAAGTATATGGTGCCTAAAGCAGCGACTAAATGTAGGGCACATTTGGGAAATGAAAGGGTTGTGTGACAAAGGGCACTAGCAAATGGGTCGAAACGTTATGAAAACCACACAAATACAACAAAGGTCATACCTTCCCGCGTTCCCACAGGTGTCCCGATGAAAATGGTACCTCACATGTGTGGGTGCACCTACCTGGGCACCAAGGGGAAAGCCGAAAACACCCCTAACCCCAAGTCTTTTCAGACAGCTAAATTTCATGATTTTTCCAGACAGGCACACCATACAGATTATGGGCCTCGGGTGTCCAAGCCACCAAGGAAAACAGGGAACCCCATGCATTTCCGAAAAGAGGACACCCGTGGGAATCCGCAGAGGGCTGACTTGCGCAAATCGGCCCAGAATGTATTACCCATAAACCATGGCAAAGTCTGAAATGTGGCCAAAAAAACCCCAATTTTTCACACATTTCACTCGGCTCACCCACCGAAACACACCGCCAACAACACATGGCCTACCGTCCTGCGTTCCCACAGGTGTCCCGATGAAAATGGTACCTCACATGTGTGGGTGCACCTACCTGGGTGCCAAGGGGAAAGCCTAAAACACGGGTAACCCCAAGTCTTTCGGCACAGCATCATTTCAGGAATTCTGTTAATGTGCATACCCTGCAGATTTGGGCCTAGTGTGTCCAAGCCACCAAAGAAAACTCGGGACACCATGCATTTCTGAAAAGAGGACATCCGTGGGAATGCACAGAGGTCTGACTTGCGCGAAGCGGCCCAGAATTTATTACCCACAATCCCCGACAAAGTATGATATTTGGTGGGGAAAAAACACAATGTTCATTGTGTCTGGGGTTCTGGGTAATAAATTCTGGTCTGCTTCGCGCAAGTCAGACCTCTGTGTATTCCCACGGGTGTCCTCTTTTCAGAAATGCATGGGGTTCCCTGTTTTCCTTGGTGGCTTAGACACCCTAGGCCTATATCTGTATGGTGTGCCCATCTGAAAAAAATCGTGAAAATCAGCTGTCGGAAAAGACTTGGGGTTAGGGTTTTTTAGGCTTTCCCCTTGGCGCCCAAGTAGGTGCACCCACACATGTGAGGTACCGTTTTCCTCGGGACACCTGCGGGAACGCGGGAAGGTATGACATCTGTTGTTGGTGACGTGTTTCGGGGAGTGAACAGAGGGAAATGTCTCTGAAATTGGCTGGAAAAGACAATTCTCAGACATTTAGCTCTGGCCACCCACCGAAACACTGCCAACACATGGCCTACCTTCCCGCATCCCCACACGTGTCCCAATGAAAATGGTACCTCACATGTGTGGGTGCACCTACCAGGGGCGCACAAGGAAAAGGGTAACCAACTGGTAACCCCAAGCTTTTCGGCACAGCACATTTTGTTCATGTGTGCAACCTACAGATTTGGGCCTAGGGTGTCAAAGCCAGCAAGGAAAACGGGCAACCGCATGCATTTCCGAAAAGAGGACACCCGTGGGAATCCACAGAGTTCTGACTTACGCAAAATCGGCCCAGAATTTATTACCCAGAACCCCCGGCAAAGACCCACACTGGAGAAGGGTGCCCAAGGCCAGGGATATTACCGCCAACTTTGCTGGAGCCCTGGCTGCCCTACGTTACAGTTTCTCCCCACCAGGGAGTCCCGGCAGTGTGCCAATACCTCCTTGAAGGGAAAAGCTGTAATGCAGCCCAGCCACAACTCCAGGACGGTTGGAGGTGATGTCCCTGGCCTTGGTCATCCATGTACCATGTGGGTGTACCATCCCCTAAGCACAGCAGCAGCTCCAGCTCCAGGGAGCCCCGGCAGGATTCCCATTCCTCCCCGGAGGTGACATCTGTAACGTAGCATAGCCAGAGGTGGAGCCTGGGCTTGCAGACGGACAACCCACATGGGAGGGATCGGCTCACCGGGAAACACCAATGTTCTGCTGGTATCGGGGGCAATTTGTGGCCTGCCCCTGCAATTGTGTCCCAGCCCACCAACATTTCTGCCCAGACGGCCCATTCCCACCCACACCACCAACAATCCAGCCCCAGTCTCACCCACCCCACTGACAGTGGGCCCTAACCACAGAATAATAAAAAAACAGTACTCACATAACGTTGCAGTAGAAAAAGCTGTAAACAAAACAAAAAACATGTGTTACCTACGGTCACATCAGCAAAAACAAATCAATACTTTTCAAGCATGCCCCCCCTTGCAAGCCATCCCTGGTAGTCTACTGAACCTCCTCACCCCCGCCCCCAGTGAAAACCCATTTCCCCCTTCCTACAGGCAGATATCTGCCCCCAGAGAGGCCTGCATGAGGTGCCCCCGCCACCCATTTGGGGTGAGGGGGAGAGGGCCACCAAAAATTGTGGTACAGGCCCCCCAGTGGGTGGGGCAGTAAGGTTTGGACAACCTGGGGCCAGATTGGCACACCAATGTGCCCCTCTGCGCCACGGCAAGTTTGGTAAACAAAGAAAGAAATGTAAAATGGCAGGCATCACTTTAGGGGGGGTGAGGGGCACCCTACACCGCTGGGGAATTTTGTAATGTGAAGGGGGTTCACCTCTCCACCCCCACCCCAATTGGAGGGGCGGCGCATCTCATGTAGCCCTCCCTGGGGGCAGATAAGGGGGGGCCTGTCCTGCACTCCTCCCTGGGCTCAGGTGTCCCTTCCTAGGAGCAGATATTTGGGTCCAGGGAGGGCTGCATGACATGGCCCCCACTCTATTGCGGGTGGGGGAGAGGGGTCACCGCCCCATCCCATTAGAAAATTCCCAGTCGCTTTGGGGTGCCCCACAGCCCCCCCTAAAATGCGTTCCACCATTTTCCTTTGGTAACCCAACTCCCCTTGCGCAGAGGGGCACATTGGTGTGCCAATCTGGCCCCAGGGTGCCCAAACCTTACTGCCCCATCCACTGGGCGGCCTGTCCCACAATCTTCGGTGGCCCTCTCCCCCCTCACCCCAAATGGATGGCAGGGGCACCTCATGCAGGCCTCCCACAAACGGCTGCGTGAGGTACAACCCCCCCTTCATTTGGGGTGGGAGTTGAGAGGGCTAACAAAAATAGTGGGGCAGGCCCCCCAGTGGGTGGGGCAGTAAGGTTTTGGCACCCTGGGGCCAGATGGCACACCAATGTGCCCCTCTGCGCCAAGGCATGTTTGGTAAACAAAGAAAAAAATTGAAAATGGCAGGCTGCACTTTAGGGGGGCCTGAGGGGCACACTAAACCGCCAGGTAATTTTCTAATGTAATGGGGAGTGACCCTCTCCCCCCCCACACACCAAATGCAGGGGAGGCATCTCATTCAGACCTCCCTGGGGTCAGATGCCGCTTTCTAGGAGCAGAAATCTGCCCCCAGGGAGGGCTACAAGGGGTGCCCCCATTTCCCCTTGGGATGAGGGGGAGAGGGCCACCCCCCTCTTCCGTAAAATAAATCCCTGGTGGCTAGTGGCCCCCCCACTCCCACCCAAATCTCCCTTTTGTTTTTTGTTTTTTATTTTCTTTTTTCCCCAATCCCTGGGGGCAGATGATCAGCCACCTGCCCCCATGGGGGGCCTAACCTGCAGGCCCCATCCTTTGGGGGGCCTGCACACTTATTCCTGGTGCCCCCCTCCAATTGGATGGGGGGGCACCTCATGTACTCCTGTCTGGGGGCAGCAATCTGCCCCCTGGGTGGGCTACAAAGGGTGGCCCCCCTTTCCACTTGGTGTGGGAGGGGGTGGGCACCACCCTTTCACAGGGGCAAAAGAAATCCCTGGTGTCTAGGGTCCCCCCTCCCCCGTTACATTTCCTTTTATTTGGCCCCCTTCCATGGGGGCAGATCAGCCATCTGCCCCCAGGGTCTGCACATAGGTGCCTCCATGCTTTGGGGGTAGGGGGGGAGAAGAGGGCTGCTTACTGTAAGCAGCCCCCCCCCGCATTCAAAGACATCCCTGGTGTCTAGTGGGCATTGCTGGACGCGGATCGAGCACTCTGCGCCCAGCAATGCTTTCACAAAAGGTGTCGTTGGAAAGGGGAGAATCTCCCCTTTCCAACGACACCTCTCTCGATCTCCGGCTTGAAATCCAGCCGGAGATCGAGGGGGAGAAAGGTGGAGACTCACCATTCATTTTCACCGCAGCAGCCCGAAATGGCTGCTGCGGTAAAAATTACTTTCACTTTCATGTCTGCGTGCTTTACGCACGCCGATGTGAAACTGAAGGTAATCCAGCCCCCTGCAGGGATCGCTCAAAACAGAGTGCCAAAAAGGATGAGCTATCTCGTCCTTGGCACCCTGGAGGGAATTCCAAGGACGAGATACCTCGTCCTTGGCACTTAAGTGGTTAATTTCTGTTGTGAGATTTGATATACAGGGAAAGCCTCAGGGTACCAGGTAGCGTAATTGTTCCCCAGTCTAGATGGTTTAAGTGGTCCTGTAATATCCATACATATCCTAGAGAAAGGGAAGTCTATGATAGGTAAGGGTTGTAAAGGTGATGTGCAAGGACGATGCTGGACGTTTTTCTGACAGAAGGAACAGGACACAATAACATTTTACATGTCAGCATATACCCCTGGCTAGTAGACAGATTTACCACCTGGCTTTGTGTATTGGCAGTTCCAAAATATCCAGAGGTAAGAAGGGGTGTGCAACCTCAACAGTGACTACTGGGAATGCCAATTTGGGACTGAACTCCCTCCGAGTGGTTATCCCCTCTTATCCAGTATCCCTTGCTTGATGAAAAAGGAATGGGCCTTCTTTTCCACTACCTTCTGCCTCAGGGATCACTTTCAGGAATGATTCCGACAAGATGGGATCTTTCCTCTATGTAAACGCTAGATCCGGGATGATCTCAGTATGTTCTAAAGTAGTTCTCAAGTTTAAAATGGCTCCTTCTCAGGCCCGGTTCACTATCCTGTCAGGCATTATCTTGCATGTATAACTCTCCAGGCCTCAACGTTCGGATCCCTGACTCTTACCTCTCTTCTGGTTCCTTTGAGGTGCTCTCTTACCCAATATGTTTAGTTTCTCCTTTCGGTCCCGCAGGGATGAGGAAGCTTGTTCTGCACTTCCTCCCGACCACAGCCTCTAGGGTATCCCAGTGCCTTCCCGGACCCCCTACGCGTACTTTCTAACTTGTTCCACGAGGGTCCCGGTCATCAGCAACACCAGCAAGCTTCTCTGGATTCCCCTGGGCTCTCGGCGGCCAATTGTCAGGTTCATTGTTTTGGAATGTGTGCTATGGATGCGAGTTCTATTTTTGGATGGGAGTTATATTTTTCTCTGTTGTTGGTTTGGACTTAACCTGATCTATGCAGAGTGTGGACAAACTCCCAAGCCAAGATGGTGGTTCTCTACTGGCACCCTAATTGGCTGGGGAGGGATCAATATCAGACAATGAACATTCTAAACTGCCTTTCATTGTCAACAGCCCAGATGAGAGGATATGAAATCTGGAGCTCCTGAAAATTAAGCCCATCTTGTGGGGCTACCTTATGCAGTAGAAATAAGCTGGAAATTAATGATAAGAGTATAGGGGAACATCAGACTGCTGATCGTGACTACAGGTTCCCAGGAAAGGCAGGAAGCTAAGTGTATTTAGACTGAATATATTTTGAGTTTATGTAATTTCTTCAGGACAATTTTAAGATTTTGCTTGGCTTGCACAAGTTGTGCATTCAAGTCTGGCTTTATGCGACTTTGTGCGTTTCCCTCAACAAATGTTTTTGAAAGGGAAGGACCGCTCTGACACGTTCTGTTGCTAGGAAACATTCACACTCAAGTCGGTCTTGCCTTTCCTGAAAGCTTTCAGTACGCGGAGCGCACTGCCTCAGCAGACGTATGTTTGCTCAGTGTGATACGCGCCAACGTTCCAGGTGCTGCTTCCCTGTTGGGATTGGGCATGGAAGCGTATTTATTGTGACACCATTTGACTGTGCAGAGGCAATTACATATTTATTGACAGGAGAGCAGCAACTTATCTGTGGTTTCTCTCTTTCAAAAAGGGGACTGACAAGCTTGCATGTGCGGCGACTTCACAGCATACAATCCAGGAGACTATTTGGTGCACAGCGACTCCACTATGTACATTTCAGTAGACATTTTAGTGCACAGCGACTTCACTGGGACTCTTTTCAGAGGCAGAGTAAAGACGAGACTGCGAGGAAGAGATAATGAATTAGTTCTTCAGTAGTTTAGCAATTTCTCCAGAGAAAAGAAATGGTTTTATAGTCATTGATTGTATGATACATAAGAATCCAGCAGGAAGAACTCACAGTTGCTAGGGTATTATAAAAGAAGGGGTGAAACAGACAAGAGGTGAAGGTTTCCACACTCATTTATGCTTGTTGTATTTGAACTATAAAGGAAAACTGTTATTTAAAAACGTTCCAGCAGGATCCCCTCCTATTGCCTTCAACAAAGAAGGTTCTAACTACGGTTTAGGATACATCTATATTTAATATTACAAATCTTTCCAGGAAGTAAAAAGTGTGAATACAACATTTGATTTGCTCTAGGCATTTTGAAGAGAAGTGCCAGGTATTGACAGATTGTTTCAATTCAGGGACATGGGAAATAAGGGGATATGGGAAATAGGGAGGGGGGGGGTTGTGGGATGTGTGCAAATGTTAAAGAGGCTTGTTATTTTCCTTTCTTCTTCTTTCCACTACAGATTTCCATGAAGAAGACGGAGGAGATCTGGGTTTTTATTTTATCCACTTCCCCTTTTCCCCCTGGAGTGTACCATGCTCAGCTGTTCTCTATTAGCTTAGTGTGCTACGCTCTTGAGGGACTAGTGGAGTTCAGCAGCTTCCGCTGACAAAACTCATCGGATCTCAGCCTGACACTACGCCACGCTGGTGTCTCGACATACGCGAGTCTCGCATGGACCACTCGGATGGCTTCATTCCTGCCACCGGATGTCAGTGTTCCCAGCAATCATGTGAGCCCCTGTTACGCACAGCCTTCTCGGACGCCGACTCCCTTGTCACCGCATCTGGGTCTGCAGCACATTCTCCCTGTGCTGCTTCACTCCACAACTCGATGCTCCTCTGGGACAGCACTGATCTTGAGGCGAGTCCTTCGTCGGTTGTTATGGTAAACAGTCTAAGAAGTCAGAAGCAAGAGTGACACAAAGGTGGTATGTTTTTGGATAAAGTCTTTTATTAAATAATAAACAGGTTGGAAAAAGCCTCTCTGCCCCATGTCTAGGAGGGATTTCCCTGAGTGAAAAGAAACGAGTGAAATTGTCAGGAAGCCCGAAACTATAGACTTAGTCAATATGGTGTCCGCAAACCGTACGTCTGTCCCTACAACTAACACCGTGTTAGGGAGAATTCTCTCTTTAGGCTGAATTTCCTAACCTAGTGAGTCCCCCAGCAGCTTTGCTGGATTTATGGAGTTTGTTTTTTTCTTTTTTCTCCTGCCAAGAGTGAGACTCTTTTTTTCCCACTCTTGGACATGATTTATTGTGTTCCTTTGACTATTTATGTGTTGTATGGGCTATGGGGTCCTTTACTCCATAGGGTCTCATGTGTTTTTTCTATGTGTGTTACACAGCACCCTCCGTGCAGTGACACAGGGGTGTCATAGTGACACCCCACCATAGACTCCATACCCTGGGACTGACTACCGTCTCCCAGGGCATGTAAAGTCACCATTGGCTTTACTAGTCCCAAATTATTAACAGAAACCGGTACAAACCATCATATTGTGGATGTACTGGTCGGGGCAATTTGTTTGCCCCGGGGTCTGTTGGTCGAGGGGGCACGTCTCCGTCCCCCCTGATCGAGTTTTGGCTGGTGGCAGTGGATACTACTTTTTATATTCGACCGCAAATATATCCCTATGGGATTTTCCCATTGTTTGAGGCTACCAACTTTAATTATTTAATTCTCATAGCCTCGAACATACCGCCGGTTTATTTATTTAATATTAATTCGCCAGTTGGTATTTTTTGCCAGGACTCGATTCTAAAATGACGTTTGTGTTCTCTTCTGTGACTCCAACCCAAGTCGAGCCCTTTGTTCCACTTTTTGGCAGGCTTCTCCACAGAAGCCTCCAAAAGTGGTGCCACTCTGTCTGGGTACCACAGGGGGTATGGGAGGGGGTTTAGGCAACCTGGACTGAGTTACCTTGGTAACTCAAGTCACACTCTTGTGTGATTGGCCCAAGTGGTGAGCCGGCCGGCTCACCACTTAGCATGTTTGATTGACAGCTAGGCTGAGTGAATGGGGGTGTGCTGCATAAAAGCAGGGCTTTGGGGACTGGAACTTCAGAAGTCGCCACAGGACCTGAGAATCCGACGAGGGAGAAGCTGAGCCGACCTACCACGACGACACCACCGGTGGAGCCCTGCGGAACCGACTCACCACTTTCCGACGACAGATAAGATCTCCCGGCTGGAGAGGTTTCTTCCCCTGACTGGTGGGCACAACCAGTTTACCTTCTTTTCTTCGCATCCCAGGATGTCTTGTGGTCGAATTGCCCATGCCAAGCACCCCGGCAACCGGATAGCCACTTACCACTGGACCGCAAATAAAAGAACCGCTCCTTTTACCTGAGAACTCAGCGGCTGGTTTCTTCCCTGGTAGTGCAACGGACTCCTGTCTTCCTCCCCGACGAGATCCTCTCTTCCCCCGGACGGAGCACCGACTTGCATTCGCTGCCAGGAACAACTGCCCCCGCTGGAGTATTCACACCACTTTAAGGTACCGTGTCCGCCAGGCCTCCCTTTCTAAAGATTGCTACAAGGTAATAATAATCCCTTAACCTTCTGGACTGGGCTGGCCGCCTTGACCCTCTAACTGGTCCCTTTCTTTTGGTCCAACTCTTTTTGAACCTTTGCAAGACTCTTGTGCACTTCAACCGTGTGACCTTGGACACATTTCGTTCTGATCCTCTTAAAGTGGATCCGGCCTACTGAACTCTAACTTCACGGTTTTACTTCCTCTTTTGTTTTGTTCTTGTGATAGTGTTGGGATCTGTTTCAAATTATACTCTGCTTTTCTCTCCCTTTTAAAACAAATTATTAGAGTGCCATCTGCGTTAAGCACTCACCGCTGTCTGAAAATAAGTGGGGCTTTACTTAAGACTTGTCTAATATTCTTCTAAAGGAGTGTATATCTTTTAGTGACCGTGTTTTTTAACTGCTTAACATTAGTGCCTGTGTGTTTTTCTAGATGTGGTTTTTAAATAAATAATTATATCTCTTTTACACCAAGCTCTGGTTAGTGTTTACTTGTTCTACTGTGTTCTTCTGACCTATTGTGAATACTCTGTATACTGAACTCTTCTTGAGGGAAGTCTGACTGCTCAGCCACAGCTACCAAGTGAATCTGTGTGGTACCAAGTGGGTTTACTGCCAAACACCTGTAGTCTTAAATCTTTTGCAGTGGTCCCAGAGGGAACTGCACAGGTTTCTGCCTAACACACCGTAAGATAAATGTGCAATGAAAGTCTTTACTCGAAGTCTAAAGTGTTCATAGTATTTTTGCGAAACAGAAAGGTTATCAGTTTGGCTCGTGTTTAAGTAATAAAGAAAGCAATGTTACAAAATACAAAGTTTTAAGGCTAAAGTGGTGCTCCTTTCCCCTAAACTTCTTATTCTCCTTTAACGCTGTTTAGTATATGAAGGATGTTCTCTGTTGTACACCCTCTCGGCATCCTGCCACCTTAAGGTCTTATAAAAGTGGGGATCGTCTTTATCAGTCTTAGAGTCATAGGTTTCCTGTTTTTTTGCTTCTTTTATGGGCAGAGCCCAGACCTCCAGGAAAATGATTTGGTTCTTCCTCTTGCCAAACAAAGGCTTTTCTTCTATTAATATTGTTTTTACTTCTCGTTTGAGTGCGGGTCCCAGACTCGCACTACTATGTTATAAACACTCAGCTTAGTCTCTTATACTTTAAGGCACTCTTTCTGGTTGGTTTCAGGGTTCCAAATCTCCTTCTTTTGGGGTACGAGAGTTTTATCTCCTTGGCTCACCCTTCTGCCAAGTGTTCGATTCCTCCCAGGTTTGCTTCAGGGTCCCAAACCCTCTCTTTGAGGTGTGGGTCCTTGACTCGCACAATGGCTCTGTCTTCCCTTGTTTCCCTCTCCTGCCAAGTAGACAACTCTCTCAGGATTAGTTCAGGGTGCAATACCCTCTCGTTGCACATACCCGTTTCGTCTCTCAAAGTCCGGGTGTTCTCCGAGCATCCGCTGCTTCCCTGGAGGCTCCGGTCGCTGTCAGAACTACGTTGCGGTCAGCAGCGGTTCATTTGGCATCTGCTCCTTCCCGGCCGGGTGTCCTTTCCTGGCATGGAGGGAACTCTCTTGCATTGTTCGCCTCCGCGCTCTGCTTCCCAGGGGCTAGCACGCACCTCGCTCTCTGCTTCCCAGCTTATGGCTGCAGCTGAGCCTTAACACCTTTGAATCTCCTGCAAAGCATAATTATACTGCTTCAGGCCAATCACTGGTCTCAGGAGTCTAGACTGCTCATTCTGTTTCCGAGACATAATCCTTGTATTCGCAGTCCTCTTCCTCATCCCACTTCTAGCCTTAAAGCTATGTATTTGGATTCTCATATTTATTGCTTAAGCCAGATGGAATACATTGGCAATAAAATGTGCGATTTCTGTCTAAGCAAGTATAAGAATGATTTAAAGGATAGGTTTGCGTACCAGCAACTGAGGCATTGGGCAGGGGGTCCCAGGGATACTGGAAGGAGCCACGAGGGAACACACAGAGTGGGAAAAATTGACAATGTCTTCAGAAAGCAACAGGGGATTAATCTCAGCAATATACAAAATCCTATTGAAAGGGTAAACTACGCAGGTAAGGGAGGTGAGGGGTAAATGGGAAAAGATAAAAAGAGAAAATGGTCAGCGACAAGGAATGGGATAGAGTGATGAGGGAATGGCCAGTAGGTCGGATCTATGCTGGAAAGGGTGTGGGGAAAAGGGAACAATGATGAACATATGGTGGGGATGCAAGCGGCTGGAACACTTCTGGTAAGAGGTCAAATCCAAGGTGCAGGAGATATTGGAAATAGAAAGGGAATATGAAGGTATAGAGGTAATCCTGGGCACCAATCACGTTTGACCAGCAACAGAGGGTAGGGGGAACGCAGGGCGACTGTGAGCTAAACTTAATGATGGCCGCAAAAAGGTGCATAGCAAGACAATGGAATCAGAAGGACCCCCCATTCACCGTACAGTGGTTCTATGCAATCTGGGACACTATAGACGTCGAGAAAGTGACAGCGACAATACGAGGGACGTTGAGGACATTCAGCAAAGTCTGGCCCCCTTTTGTACAATATGCAATCAGGGACACAATGCACCTATACATCCCGAAGAGGTTACAGGCACTGGGATTTCTGGAAGAAGAAGAGGAATGAGCTCAAATGGGCACGGACGATAATAAGGATTAGCCCTGAGGACTGGTGAGGGGGCAGGGGGGAGTTGCTGGTTGCGGATGTTGCAATTTGAGAAACTGAAGGGAATGTAGCATGTGGTATGTGCAGAAAAAGTAAGCGGTATGTGTCGTTGAAATGAATAAAGTTTGGTTATAAAAAAAAAAGAAGGGCAAAAGGAGTGGGGTATATTACATAAGTTAGATACAGCTTTCCCTGGTGGTATTGGTCTCCAATGTTAGCATGCAGTTCTTTTGCCAGATACTCCTTCTCTTATGCACTATCAACAAGAGCAATGGCGTACTGTGCATGTACTGCCCTAGCACCTAGAAAAAGGTCTCCCTGTAGAGAAAAAGGGGCGACATCCTCTGATTCATCACAACTGTCTTTCAAAATGCAGATAACTAGTAGGTTTGTCTTGGTTTCCACGTAGGGCTCTTTGCCCTGTTCTTCGTGTCAGTATTTCTGGAGCCACCTACTCTCACTCTTTCCTCACTCTTCCTCGTCACAGTATTGTCTATCTGATGAACAGGGTTACTATGCATGAAGTAAGAGGAGACAGAGGGTGGGAGTGCTGGAGCCATAGATTGTTGTTGGGTGAGCAATGCATGACGGCATGACGGTTGACATACCACATTCTGACTTGATAGTCTTCCTCTCTCACGCGGAGGGGGTCCCCTTCCATTGGACCCTCCCGCCGAGTACCACCTCCAGGGCAGACTATCAGGTAGAGACCTCACTTCCCTGGCCCCAGGGAAGGGTCCCCCTGCGGGGGAGAAGTGACGACATCAAGGGATTCATCACAGCACTCTCAGGCTCCTCCGTTAGTGGCCAGCATGCCATCACCTAGAATTGCATTATTGTTGCATTGGCACTCCCCCGGTCTGATAGGTAGATATGATTCTCAATATGTAGCGCAAATGCAGGCACTGTTGAGCAGCTGCCTCTCTTTGAGCTCCTATACTAGCAGCCCAGTCACTGTTCCGGAGAGCCGGATTGAAAAGACCTAATCTGCTAAATTGTGATCCCATCCGACACCAGAGAGGCTGGTGCGCACTTTTGGAAAGTGCCCCTGTGCTCTGCGAAAGGGAACCTTTGAGTTGGGCCATTCCGGAAACTGCGGCCTGCGCGGTGCATCACCAAAAGGTGGACCTGCAGATTGGAGGCAGTGCGACGCAGCGGACCCCTCTGGCCTCCTGCATACGGCAACGGAAGCAAAGCATCGGCGGACGCCTGGCTGCGAGGGACTTGCCTACGGAGAACCCATGATCCAACTTGGAGGTGAGTGGGCCCGGTCTGCTCTTGGCTGACGGGAAGGACAGAAACCCCTGTGGTCCCGCTCCACATGGTGAGCGAGGGGACCAGACGGGAGTGATCTAGCACTGCATTGGGACGCTGCTCTGACACCAATTTGACCACTGGATGGGTGACCCAATTGCCGACCATTAACCTGCAACACTGTTCCTGTGGGCGTACATGCAGCCTGGCGGTAACCTCTGTGCTGGAGCGGGCGCTGTTATAGCATTTTACATACAAACAGAGTGCCGATAAATATGTGCTGACAAAGCCCACAAGTGAAGCATATACAGACAAAATGGCTTACACATAAAGCGCCGAAGGTCCTCGACTTGTTCAGGAGATATTGGCCAGATGTAGTCACATTTGTGACTCAGACTACGACTTCGTATCTGGATAGGACTACTCCACCTATATCACTCCACCTATATATCACTCACCCGATGCGGGCTTCTGATATCTTTTACAAGTATGAATGTCAAGATAGGTGGGTCGCCACCTGGGAACTCAGTTATGGAGACAGTAGCCTCTCAGGCAAGGTTGCTGTTGTTCGGGGACTCATATTGGCGCAAGTTGGGGTTGTGCGCTACAGTTGGGCGGGGGACACATGGCCTTAATTGGGAGGGCGATGAGGGTGGGGCAGGGTGCTTGGGACAATGGGGGGAAATATTGGTTAAAACGGTTCAGTCAGTCACAAAATGGAAACCCACGTTTACACGTCAATTACAGGAGTCCGAAGACTTGTTTGCGCAAGCTGAAAGCTTGGCTATACATAATCAGCATGGAGAATCTTAACATTTTAAGTTGGAATGTCCATGGCCTTGGTAATTATGCGGAAGCGAGGAGGATAATATCCCCAGTGAACAGGCATGATGTTCAAGTTCTATTCCTACAAGAAACCCAAGCTCGGGGGAGCATGAACACTTAATTTGCTAGGGGATGGGGACCGGATAGATTCTACGTGGATTACTCACAGTCCAGAGGAGTCATGACGCTTATACATGAGAGTTTCTTTTGACTTAATACAATCACACATAGATCTGGAAGGCGGTTATGCGATTTTCTATTGCAGGTTACTTAGCAAGGAAGTTCTCTTAGTAAATTTATATGGGCCTAACTTGGATGACCCGAGATTTTATCTAACATTGGTGGATGTGCTACGGGAGTACCTGCTTGTCCCAATTGTGTGAGGTGGAGATATGAACACCATTTTGAATATGGACTTGGACCGTACTGGGGTGGACCCAGGCCCCTATCTAGGGCGGCCAGCTGTATCCTTGCTTTGATGAGGGGAACTCTGCTTGTAAGACATATGGCGCACCCTTCATCCGAGTGATAGGGGATTCACATACTATTCCACTGTACACAACAAGTCATCCAGATTGATTTTCTTGTCTCTGACCAGATTGTAGGATTGACAACAGGCACGGACATACTCCCCCGCACTTACTCAGACCACTCCCCGATTACGCTGTCTTGACCTGGGAATCTACCCCCAGAAACCACTTTATTTGGCTGTTCAAAATCGTTGCCCCCTGCAAGACATGGTCTACCGAACTGACTTGGAGGCAGACATCCGCATGTATAAGAGAAGCTTAAGAAACTAGAGCTTGACTATGTGGCCACTCATTGCCAATCTATGCTAGCGGCTATAAAGACGCAACTAGAGGACTTCCGTCAGCTAGCAAATAGGGAGGTAAGGTACTTCGCCAGACCTGCTGCAGCTAGACGGTAGAGTGGGTGAAAGGCCGGGAAGAACGCTGTACATTCTGGTACGCCAAGAGACGGGGTTAGGGGAGGTGGACCCATATAACAGGTGTTAGGGATGAGCAACAAATACTGCAATATTCAGAGCAGGAAATAAACACGATATATTCATGCATTACTATACGGCACACTACCAAGCGTAGGAGCCTGAAGACACACAAGGTCTCGATCTACTAGACTCCATCCCCATGTCCTTGTTGTCGGAGAGCGCTAGTGGCCAACTAGATACTCTGGTTACGACTGAGCAAATACTGCACGTTATTAAAGAACTGCCGAAAAACAAGGCACCGGGCCCAGTTGGACTCATGGCAGGATTCTATTCGGAATACAGGGCACTCTTTGCACCCCCCCACCATGTTGAAACTCTGTGCGTGAGGGGCAACTTCCACAGTCGTTACAAGAGGCTATTGTGGTCGTATTACTTGAACCAAATAAACCAAGCAAAAACTGTAGCTCCTACAGATCGCCATCATTGATAAATATAGACACCAAACGGTATGCCAAGGTGCTGGTAAATAGACTACTGCCCCTAATGCCGGCTTTGATCCGTAACGACCAAGCCTGTTTTGTACCAGGTAGAGCTACGTCCCTAAAGGCGATGAACATCATGGCTCGTATATCACCTACGGCCAATGCAGTGACTTTCGTACTGGATGCCCAAAAGGCATTTGAAAAGGTGTTCTTATCCTTCCTATTTGCTGTTCTCCGAAAATGTGGTCTTGGTGACACGTTTATAAAATATATTAAGATCCTGTACACAAACCCTATTGCAACAGTCAGAACCAACTTGACCCAATCAGTCCCATTCGAACTTGGCAGGGGGACGCAACAAGGCTGCCCTCCATCACCTCTGCTATTTGCATTGGCAATAGAGCTAGTGGCAGATTTTATTAATTCACGGCACAGGGACAAGGGTATCCGAATACGGGGAACCTCCAAAATCAGATCGTTATACGCAGACGATGTCCTGTTGTACATTAGAGACCAGCAATATAATCTAGAACCGGTCATGCAGGACATCATTAGCTTTGGCAAACACTCCGGGTTCGTGGTGAATTACGGGAAGTCTTGAGTTATTTCCACTGACAGATAACACCACCAGAACCCAAGTGGCGGTACCGTTGAAATGGACTCTGGAGATTCTGAAATACCTGGGGGTCATGGTGTTCAGATCAAGGGAATCTCTATTTGCTGTTAACTATGGAGCCCGATTAAGCTATGCGAGCAGGTAAATGGGAACGACTGCCCATATCGCTGCCGGGTGGACTAGTGTGAATTAAGCCGATATTGGTGCTTAAAATGTAAGTGCCGATATGGCCCAGTAGGCGACTTTTCATGGACCTCCATCACACCATGTCCCAATTACTGTGGCACGCCAGGGCCGTACGGAAAAAGTGGGAATCTATGGCGCTGTCGTATGACCTGGGTGGATTCAATGGGCCTAATATGGAGGTCTACTGGATGGCGGCTCAAGCATAATTTGACGCTTTTTGGTATGGTGTGGGAGAGGCTCTGCCACACGTCAAACTGGAGCAGGGTTCCGAAGAGGGCCTGGAAATGCAGACACTTATATTTAAGCAATAGAACCCGAGCGTCGGGGGCATTACCGAAGGCCACGGGGCATTACCAGAGTCGGTAATGCCCCCGACACGAGGGTTCTATTGCTTTTAGTAACCAGGCCAGCAAAAATTGTGTGACCGGGGCACTAAAAGCTTTTTTTTTGTCCCGAAACGCTGCAGCGTTTCGGGAGAAAAAAAAAAAAAAAGAGAATGGCTGCCGCCATGGAAAGGGAAAACGGAGTCCGTGTTCCCTTTCCATAGCGGCCATCGGGAGCGGATGCGCTGGGAACACAAGTGTTCCCAGCGCGTCCGCTCCCGAAAAAGGATTAAAAAGAAGGTAAGTGGGGTTGGGAGGGTGGGTGTGGGACGGGGGGAAAGAGGGGAAAAATAAAACGTACCTGCGTCCCCGGCGGGGGACGAGGGGCGATGTAACGCTCACCTGGCTCCCACGGAGGCGCTGGTCTGGTCTGGGTTGCTGTGGCCTCTTCAAGCTTGATGCGCAGAATTCGGACCACCGATTGAACAGGACCCCCAAATCTTGCTTGTCTGGCCCGTAGGAATATCCTTCTGCAGATGAGAAAGGGGATTAACTGTCTGCTGAATAATGTGCTTGCTCCCCCCTTCCCCCCCTTCGTTCTTCTCTGACTTCCTCCAAAACCCCCGGTTTAAGCTCACCTTATGGTTTGGAAGGATGAACTCTCCATCCTGCTTCTGGTGCAGGGGCGCGCGTTCGTCCAGTTACTTCACTGGTTTTCATAAGGGCGCTGGCAAATCCACTTGACTTTACTGAGCGATACGCCGTAAGTATGAAGATGCAAAAGTTCAAGTGTGAGCCTCCTTTTATGTTGTCTTTTTCTGTCCTTTATTTCAGGTGCAGAACAAAGCCGATGCGTTGAGGGGTTAAATTGCTGGGGTAAAATCAGGTGAGTTAGTGATGAGGGCGACCCCTCTAAATGTCTTTATAATTCCCCAGTAATGTCTTTTGTCCTTTCCCCATAGAGGCCGGGGTGCGGTACCTGCCAGAGATGTGGCGCCGACCCGAGATGTGGAATGGTTCACCAAGAATAGCCGGTAAGTAATATGGCTGAAAATTCGGCTTCCCTCTTGTGTTCCCTTGCTCACCTTTTGTCTCTTCTTCTCTCCCTTAGGTGCTGTGCAGAGATGTGGCGACCGGCACTGAGAGCCGCGATGGAGCCGGGCGGCGTCTCGGGAACAGGTGAGTGAAGCGTGGCGCTGCAGCGAGCAACGCAGTGCTTTTAAATGGAAGTCTTCCTTCAGGAATGCTGGCGTGAAGATTCCGGATGCAGGTAAGAAGGTTGAAATAGTTCTTGGTTTTCACCTTTCTCTTCCCTTACAGGTGTTCCAGGTTCGAGGCGGGCGTGGCTGGAGTCCAGGTGCAGGAGCAGACACGGTGAGCGTTCAGCTGCTGGGATGCAGAACAACGCGAAGCACGTGTGGCTGTCCGGGCGTGGCTTAAATAGCCTTGGAAGAAGTTCCAGGTGAGTATTCTTCCACAGCCCCACCCAAGTAAAAAAATAGTTCCTTCAGAAAAATAGTCCCTCCTAAGCCTCATTTGGCTTGGTTCTTCATGCAGCATGGTCTGCATCAGGTGAGTGTGCAGCATGGTCTGCTTCAGGTAAGTGCACCAAACACTTCCCCTTATGAGCCTGGCGCCTATGGCGCCAGGACTGATGTCCAACATGAGCCTGGCGCCAACGGCGCCAGGACAGAGTCCAAAGAGCCCCTATAAAGGGTCGCTGGGCTTTTACCCAGGGGCGTGATGCCTGCTCCCGGGGGTGCTGGGCCTGGCCTGGTGCTCCGGGGGTAGGCAACATGACAGCACTCCCCCCCAAGGCCCCTCCCCCAGGAGGTTTCGGTTTGTTCGGGAAATTCCGATGGAACCTTTTTACTAGCCGAGGTGCATGTACGTAGTCGCTGGGTTCCCAAGATCTTTCCTGAGGCCCGTACCCCTTCCAATCAATTAGATAGAAAAGTTTTGATTTTGGGATCTTAGAGTCCAAAATGTTCTTCACCTCGAATTCAGGCTCCACATCTATCTGGATTGGTTCTGGTGGCTTTATTAATCTGGTTCCTGGTTGCACTGGTTTTAAAAGCGACACATGAAAGACGGGATGAATCCGCATGTTAGCTGGTAGATCTAGCTTGACTGCCACTGGGTTAATTATAGCTTTGATCGAGTAAGGGCCTAAATACCTTGGATTAAAAGTCCGAGGTCCCTTGAGCGATAAGTGTTTGGTAGCCAACCATACTTGATCCTCTATTTGGTATGGAGGCGCCTCCTTGCGATGCAGATCCGCATTCTTTTTGTATTTCCCTTTCGCATGTTGTAAGTGTGCAGTAGCATCCTTGAAGGCTTGAGTAATCGTAGAATGCAAATGGTCCACTGCGGGCATTTCGAGGCTCAAAGGTGAGTCCAGGTCTGAAGTACGTGGGTGATGTCCATATAGGGTATAAAAGGGGCTCTGACCAGTTCCAGAGTGTATCGAGTTATTGTATGCATATTCAGCCACCCATAAAATGTCCTTCCAATTACCCTCCGATTGGTGCAACATACATCGTAGATATTGTTCAAGGGTCTGGTTCGTTCTCTCCGTCTGACCATCAGTCTGTGGGTGGTGGCTGGTTGAGAGTCTTACGTCGATTTGTGCTAGTTGACAACACTTTTTCCAAAAATGAGAAATGAACTGGCTTCCCCGATCGGAGATTAGTATGGACGGGAATCCATGCAGACGGATGACATTTTCGAGGAATTCCTTGGCAAGAACAAAAGCTGAAGGTAATCCTTTCAACGGAATAAAATGGGCCATCTTGGAAAATAAATCCACCACAACCAGAATAGTATTGTATCCATTACAAGAGGGCAGGTACGTGATAAAATCTAGTGACAAGGTGTGCCAAGGTGCTGGTGGAATGTCTAAGGGTTGAAGAAGACCGGCGGGTTTTGTTTTTTGACCTTTGTTTTGGGCGCAAACTCCACAGGACATCACGAAAGATTTAATATCCTTTCGCCAGGACGGCCACCAGAATTGTCGTTTAATTTTTTCCTGTTTTGGCAATGCCAGGATGTCCTTCCATCAGAGTATCGTGATGACGGGAAATAACCAGTTCTTGCAATTCCTTTTCTGGCAAAAATAAACGTCCTTGGAAGTAAGGTAAGCCATCGTTGATTGAAAAGGCAGACCCCCTTTTGATCCAATCCTGCAAGGCTGAAGAATCCAGGAATAGTTTTACCCGTGCTTGAACGTCTTCAAGGGTTTGTAAAGTGGTTATCCCCAAGATTCTTTGTTCGGGAATTATCTTCACAGGTTCTGAGATTGTGTCCATTTCTCCCATTCCAATTCGAGATAGCGCGTCCGCTTTGCCATTCTTACAGCCAGGACGGTAGGTGATTACAAAATCGAACTCAGCAAAGAATAAAGCCCATCGGAGCTGTCGTGAAGACTGAGCCTTGGCAGTTTTTAAATATTGTAAATTTCGGTGATCAGTGATCACGGTGATGGTATGCCTGGCGCCAAGAAGATAATGCCGCCAAGCCTTAAAGGCGGACTTAATGGCTAATAATTCCTTATCAGTGATTGCATAATTTATCTCCGGCGGCGAGAACTTTCTGGACCAAAATGCTACGGGGTGCAGTTGGTTGGTTTTGGGGTCTCTCTGAGACAGGACAGCTCCCATGGCCAAGCTGGATGCATCGGTTTCGACTATATATGGGAGATCAGGACGCGGATGTTTCAAAATAGGTGCGGACGTAAATTTAGCTTTTAATTCCTGAAAGGCCTGTTCAGCTTCCTCGGTCCATTCAAAACGTTTATTCTTCCGCAAGAGTGCAGTGATGGGTTGCACCACCCGTGAAAATTCTGGGATAAACCTGCGATAAAAATTGGCAAAACCAAGCATGCTTTGGACACCTTTCACCGAACTAGGTGATTGGCATTTGAGGATGGCATCCACTTTCCGTGAGTCCATTCGGACCCCTTTAGGTGTCAGGATGAATCCAAGAAACTCAACCTCGGTGGTATGGAAAACGCATTTTTCCAGCTTTGCAAACAGTTTGTGCTGGCGCAATTTCTCAAGGACGGCCCTGACATGTTTTCTGTGATCAGATTCCGAAGAGGAGTACACCAGAATGTCATCGATATACACGACAACACAGACATCGATGAGTTCCCGAAGGACATCGTTCATGAAGAATTGGAAGGCAGCAGGCGCGTTGCACAACCCGAAAGGCATCACCTGGTATTCGAATAGTCCATATTTTGTACGGAAGGCCGTTTTCCATTCGTCGCCTTCTTTTACTCGTACCAGATGGTAAGCCCCCCGGAGATCTAACTTGGTGTATATGCAAGCGTCCTTCACCTGGTCAAGGAGTTCAGGGATCAAAGGCAGAGGGTAACGATTTTTAACAGTTATCTGGTTCAATGCGCGGTAATCGATACAAGTTCTAAGGTTGCCTTCTTTTTTTGGCACGAAGAACAAAGCCGAGGATGCCGGAGACTTTGACGGGCGAATGAAACCATTGGCTAGGTATTGATCTAAATATTGTCTCAAATGCAGATTCTCCGGCTCAGTAAGGGCATAAATCATGCTACAAGGGGGTTGTGCACCGGGCACCAGATCGATTTGGCAATCGTACGATCTGTGAGGAGGTAACGTGTTGGCCTGTTCCTTTTGGAAGACGTCCTGAAAGTCTTGGTATTCCGGAGGTAGTTGCATGGAGACAGAGGTTACTGATGCTAGACTGAGCTTCAGATTTTCTGGGTAGCAGGTTCGTGCACACTCCGGAAAGGTTATTCTCTTCGCTCGCCAATCAATTCGAGGATTATGTGTCTCTAACCAAGGGATTCCGAGTATAACCTGAAACTGTGGAGCCTTGATTACATCAAACACAACTGCCTCCCGATGGCCGTCCGTCCGGACCTACAAGTGTTATCTCAGCTGTGGAATGTGTTACCGGTCCCGAGGCAATTTCGGTTCCATCGACTGTGGTGATGACATCTTTGCTGGTTTTAGGATGCAGGGGGAGGTTAATCCTGGAGACCAATTCACGATCCACGTAGTTTCCTATAGCCCCACTATCGATGTATGCCTTTATTGCATGCAACTGCTTAGGCTGTTCCGGATCTACGAGGACCATTGGCACAGTGAAATGCGAGGTCTGAGAGTTCCTTTTCAAGCTCGGCAAGCGGACCCCTATGCTTGTCGGGCGGGGTCATTTCCCCGATACAGAGGTTTCATGGATTTTTTCAGCGGCTCCTACCACCTTCCTGGGCGGCCTTGCCGGGCAATCTCGTAGAAAGTGTCCAGAGGATCCACAATAAAGATATAAGTGCATCTGCCGTCTTCTTTCACGTTCCTTTTGCGTTAAAGGTCCTTTAACTCCTCCGATTTGCATTGGCTCAGAGGCTTCAGCCCCCTTGAGGTTAGCGTGGGTCTTGACTAACACCCGGGTCTCAAACTTGGACCGATCTGCTTTTCTGTTTTGCAGTCTGTGATCCAATTGGACCACTAAGTCTATATATTCGGAGCACTCTTGGGGCGGATTTACAACTTGGGCCAGGACATCTTTAAGTTCTCCACGTAGACCTCGATAAAATAACGTGATTCTTTTATCCTCTGGCCACCCAGTTTCCACAATTAGTCTATTAAAGGTTGCAATGTAGGAAAGGAGGTCTTGATTGCCCTGTCGCAGTGATAGAAGTTCGTCATCTAGAGCCTGCCCCTGGGAGTGACGAGCAAATAACCTTTCCATGCTTGCTTGAAATCTTTGAAAATCACGAAGAATCGGGTCAACTTGAGTTACCAGTGGAACTGACCAATCGGCAGCACTGCCGCTGAGATATGACAATACAAAGGCTACCTTGGTGTGGTCATTAGGGAAGGCCCCAGGTCTGCACAGGAAATGCAAACGACACTGATTCATGAATACGGCGAATCGTTTGGGGTCCCCAGCAAAGTGTTCGGGTGGGGTCAGCGGCATGTTTCCAGGTAGATTAATCTGCACCGGGTTACTGGAAAGCACAGGAGCGGGGTTCCCTCCGGAACCGGGTAAAGGAGTTTGTCCAGCTTGACCTTGCAAAAGCTGTCTAACCAGGTCATCAGCTCTTTCCTTTGTTACAATCACTTCCCTCCTGAGAGCATTAGTCTCATGACGAGCGGCGTGTACTTCGGCCCGTAATTCCCCCAGTAGTTGGGCCAACTGTTCAGTCTCGGAAGTTTCCATAGCGCCTGGGTGGGAATTTGTAGGAAGGCTTCGCGTTCTGTAACGCTCACCTGGCTCCCACGGAGGCGCTGGTCTGGTCTGGGTTGCTGTGGCCTCTTCAAGCTTGATGCGCAGAATTCGAACCACCGATTGAACAGGACCCCCAAATCTTGCTTGTCTGGCCCGTAGGAATATCCTTCTGCAGATGAGAAAGGGGATTAACTGTCTGCTGAATAATGTGCTTGCTCCCCCCTTTCCCCCTTCGTTCTTCTCTGACTTCCTCCAAAACCCCCGGTTTAAGCTCACCTTATGGTTTGGAAGGATGAACTCTCCATCCTGCTTCTGGTGCAGGGGTGCACGTTCGTCCAGTTACTTCACTTGTTTTCAGAATGGCGCTGGCAAATCCACTTGACTTTACTGAGCGATACGCCGTAAGTATGAAGATGCAAAAGTTCAAGTGTGAGCCTCCTTTTATGTTGTCTTTTTCTGTCCTTTAATTCAGGTGCAGAACAAAGCTGATGCATTGAGGGGTTAAATTGCCGGGGTAAAATCAGGTGAGTTAGTGATGAGGGCGACCCCTCTAAATGTCTTTATAATTCCCTAGTAATGTCTTTTGTCCTTTCCCCATAGGGGCCGGGGTGCGGTACCTGCCAGAGATGTGATGCCGACCCGAGATGTGGAATGGTTCACCAAGAATACCCGGTAAGTAATATGGCTGAAAATTTGGCTTTCCTCTTGTGTTCCCTTGCTCACCTTTTGTCTCTTCTTCTCTCCCTTAGGTGCTGTGCAGAGATGTGGCGACCGGCATTGAGAGCCGCGATGGAGCCGGGCGGCGTCTCGGGAACAGGTGAGTGAAGCGCGGCGCTGCAGCGAGCAACGCGGTGCTTTTAAATGGAAGTCTTCCTTCAGGAATGCTGGCGTGAAGATTCCGGATGCAGGTAAGAAGGTTGAAATAGTTCTTGGTTTTCACCTTTCTCTTCTCTTATTCCCTTACAGTGTTCCAGGTTCGAGGCGGGCATGGCTGGAGTCCAGGTGCAGGAGCAGACACGGTGAGCGTTCAGCTGCTGGGATGCAGAACAACGCGAAGCACGTGTGGCTGTCCGGGCATGGCTTAAATAGCCTTGGAAGAAGTTCCAGGTGAGTATTCTTCCACAGCCCCACCCAAGTAACAAAATAGTTCCTTCAGAAAAATAGTCCCTCTTAAGCCTCATTTGGCTTGGTTCTTCATGCAGCATGGTCTGCATCAGGTGAGTGTGCAGCATGGTCTGCTTCAGGTAAGTGCACCAAACACTTCCCCTTATGAGCTGCCTGGCGCCTATGGCGCCAGGACTGATGTCCAACATGAGCCTGGCGCCAACGGCGCCAGGACAGAGTCCAAAGAGCCCCTATAAAGGGCCGCTGGGCTTTTACCCGGGGGCGTGATGCCTGCTCCCGGGGGTGCTGGGCCTGGCCTGGTGCTCCGGGGGTAGGCATCATGACAGGCGAAGAGCAGGGATGGCCCCGCTCCGAGTCTCCACAAGGCTGGAGGCTTCCCTCGTCCCCCACCGGGGACGCAGGACCAAGAAGGTAAGTTGGGGGGGGCGGGAGGGAGGGGAGGGAATTTGAAAAATAAATAAATAAATAAAATACTTACCCGAGTCCCCGGCGGGGGGGGCGAAGGCAGCCTCTCAGCCACGGGGAGGCTCGGAGCGGGGATGGCCCCGCTTTGAGCCTCCTCATTGGCTGAGGGGTTGCCACGCTCCCCGACAAAGGCCGTGGAATCCCGACAGAGGGATTCCCGGCCGGGTAGGGACCTGGCGAGAGCCAATCAGAATGCTTGTTGCATTCAGATTGTCTCTCGCCAGGTTACTAATAGACAATACGTATAGGGATGAATGCCCCTTTGTCCCTGTCCATGTTACACGGAGAGCCTGGAGACCAATCAGCCAAAGAATAAAAAGGTTAAAGACCCACACTACTGCTGCCTGCTGCTGTGGAACTTACCTCACCTCTCGCCTACACAAGTTACTGCAATTCATAGACGTGGGAGGCGCTGGGATACCGCACCATAGGCGACTTATTCCCGGAAGGTACATTCTTGACAGTGGAGGATTGGAAGAATACGCATGGTGACAGAATTTCATTTTCTTTTTCAAATAAATGCAAACATGAAGTAAATTGAGATTATACTTTTATCAAGCTTTCTATATCCTATCTGGCAAAGACCAGTATGTTTCAACTTTATATTTTTTTAAAGACAGTCAAGCAATTCCATTCTTAAAATGTAGGTTGTTACATAATGCATAATTACAATATCGATGCTGTAAAACACTGCATCATCTCCATGCTTTACAGTAAAGTAAAGGTTAGTGTCTCTAGATTTCATTTTGTTGGGAAAGATGCATCATATTGACGAGTGAACACTTTTGAAAATATACATGATCACATGATCAAACGCTTTTGATGGCAAACCTAGTTCTGTAACCTGCAGGTTGCAATCAACTTGCAACTAGTGCTCAACCCACGAGCAAACCCATACTCCTTGACACTTTATATGATCACCCTGTTGCTTTATACACCTTAAATTCTGGAAAATCCTCTAGACCTCCCTCTTATTCCTCCTTCTCTATCCATCGCCTCCAGTAACGTCTGTTCATTTTTCTCTCCACCCTCCTTCCTCCCTTCCTCTCCTCCCTAATTCAGTTTTTGCTGACTGGTTGCCTGGCTCACCTCCAGAGCCTTAAAGGTCCCAGCCTCCCCCGCCAGTCTTTTGCACTTACTTTCGGGCCACTGAACTATGTTCAGCATTACTGCACATTCAGCTTACGCTCCATGAGCGGGGCAACCTCTCTGCACTTACCAGTGCCATGCTGGACTGGACACGCTTGCCCCCCCCCTCCTTCCACCTCGGTCTGTACACATGCATGACCTGAATGTACTACCCCGACCCACTTTTTCTATTCCCCCCTTCCCTTGCTGGGTCGCGACTATAACACTTCCTGCGCTTGCACTAGGAGAAATGCCATCAGGCCTAGTATGCTAGTGTTTTTTGTTAGATCATTTGGAAACTTCAAGGCCTATGAATGACTACTGTATCCCTTTGCCCCCCCCCCGCCCCGCCTTGAAGCGCTTTGTAGCACTTCACCTGTGTATAAGCGTTGTATAAAACTATTACCAGGTACCCTGAAAGTGAAATGACCACAAACTACAATATTCCACCTAGTTTGCCCAGTTATCTGCCTGCTACGCAATCCACTCTGCTTAGTCTCTTTCTTTCCTCTTACTTAATGAATATTCAAAGCGAATTAGATGCTTACGCAAAGTAGTGATTCATAGTTCCATCCAGTCTGTACATCTACAGATCTACTGCAATACCAAACACTGTAGGTAGCCTCCAGAGATCGCTTTGCTTTATGATTACATATTATCACCTGCAGGAGACATCTGGCCATAGTGTTTTCAGAGCCTTATCATGTCTATTCGTGTACATGCATGCTGCTAACCATTTACATTTTACAGACACTCATCTATGGCTCGCAAAGATGAGTAGATTTTGCAAGAGATGTTTGAAACTTTTATTTAACATTTACTTTGTTTGTAGGAAATCTCAAAAGTTTAACTGTGCATAGCTACACTCTGGGTGGAAGCAGTGTGCGAAACAAAGGGTTTGCCGTGACATGAGCCATTTTACAGAAGTCTCATTTTAAATGTGTTGTCCTCCAGTGCTGTGGGTTGGGTGCATTTCTCTTGGGTTGAATAGGTAAACTAAGCTACCCGAACTGCCTGTCTAGTTGAGGTATAAAGATTTTGCAATTCCTGACTCCTCTAATGCCTTATTTCAGCAGTATACAAAACTGCTGTATTGTTGCTCATTTCATGTCTTGAGTACAAATAACTTCTGGTGACATTAACAATATTAGTAGAAAATTGCTAATCAAATGTGTTAGTTTGCTAATAAAATCAAATTTAATTAGCAAACTTTGCTAATCAATTTTTGAAAACTAATTTGTGCCTTCGTTCAAGATCCCTCACGTGGGAAGTGGGCAGCTGAACCTGGACAGGCAATCACAGAGGGGCAATGGAAGGCCATGTGCAGATTCACTATGTCTGTCGGTATCTATGACCATGCGAATGAAGCTCATTCAAAATAAGATACTACATATGCTACATTTCACCCCATCTAAGCTCCGAAAAATATATCCAGACCATGCTGGCCTATACCTGCGTTGTGGGGGAAGCCGGATATAGCCACATACTATGGAGCTGTCCAGACTTGCTTCAATATTGGGAACAAATGTATGTGAATGTCTGAAGTTGTGGGGAAGCACATGACTTAGTCCCCGATGTCAGCACTGTTTGGTATATGGCAGGATACCTGAAAGACAATAGCGTTTCTGAATGTGGGATTCATGATGGCAAAGAGAGGTATCTTGACAAAATGGAAAGCTCGCTGCCCACCGAAGGGAGATGAATGGCTCCAGGACTTGTCCTGGGTTAATGAGTGGGAGGATATGTCTGTATCAACACAACCACTTACATCTCTACCCAGGGACATATGGAGCGAGTTCAGAACATACCTGACCTGTGCAGACACTCTTATGCAACATGCGACTTGGACTCCTTGAGACAATGTAACGAAACTGACGAGATATCCGAACAATCTATATCTGATGGCTGTATATTTCTTTTTATCGTGACTGCTGAACTTAAATAAAGTGTTTTAAAAAGTAGCGCAAATGAAAGGAACGCAGCGAATGAGCTCGTTTCATTTGCACAACTTTTCACAACTGCTTAGGTTACCTTATTCTCAAAAGGTGACCTGAGCATTTCTGGGGGTCTGGACAGTGGCGCAAACCAGCCCCATTGCATACATTACCACAGGTTCCCAGCAACCAAGTGGATGCTTGGAGCACATTATCACTGAAATAGGCCATTAAAGAGCCTGTCTCAGTGAAATGCAGATCCCTCTCTCCTTCTCTCCTCCATCTCTGCTGTCCCTCGCTCCCTTTGCACTGTCTCCCTCGCTCCTTGTGCTGCCACACTACCTCACCTTGTGGTGTCACACTCTCTTTGCACTCTTCCTCATGTCCATCCGTACCCTCCCTTATCATTGAAGATATTGCCTCTTGCACCCTCATTCCATCTTCTCCAACTCTCACCTTTGCTCCCTGCATCCCTTACTTTTTCTCTTACTACCCTCCCACTCAGCCTTTCGCTCATATTTCCTCTTGCTCACCATTGATGGCACCCTCTGTTAATGATTGCCTCAGTTTCTCTATTCTCCTTCTCATTCCCTTGCACACCTGCATCCCTTCTTGTGTCCTTCCTTGAAACGTCCTTGCACTTTGGTGTCTTAAAATGCTAAATGCAAAGAACAGCAATAAATGGCTAAACTTGTATTTATTCATTTAAAAACAGGGAAAGGAATACATTTTTGCCACAAAACGCTTACAGAATTTACCATTTGATAACAGAGTGGAGGACATGGGTCCTTTCCAATGGGGTGAGAGGATAGGACTTGAAGACCAGATGTTCCAGGGGAAGGTGGAAACAAACCAGGCACTGGGACAGGACTGAATGACATAGGAACAGGATGGTAGAGGAGGTGCTGAACTAAGGATAGAGAGGTGACGGAAAAGTGCTGTAGGGAGAGAGGAAAACAGGGTGATGCAGTAGCATAGAGGGCTAGGAAATAGGTTCTTCATAAAGGAGAGCTTTGAGGTTGGATTTAAATAGCAGTAGAAGAGTAGCACGGAGTGGAAGAGCATTCCAGAGAAGGAGAGCGAGGAGGGAGAGTGCTCAGGGGGCTCGAGTGGTGGCATAGAGGTGAGCTGAAGATGATCTTAAGCAAGGAGGAGATTAGTGATTGAGAGGAGCAGATAGGTAGGGTGGGAGGTAGGGTGGGTCGAGTTCATTGATAGTTTTGAAGATGACGAGAAGAAGTTTATACTTGCAGTATTGAAAGGAAGAGGACAGATTTATCTGATACTGAGGAGGTTGAGTCTGGCTGCAGTGGCAGATTTGGAGATGAAGAGCAAAAAGTTGCGTGATGGGTCGAAGAGGACAACAAGTTTACGAGTGGAAGCAGAGTAAGGAAGGTAGTCAGGAGAGAAGAGAAAAAGAGGGGGAGAAGAAGAGATAGTCCGTTGGCTGAGAAGTAGAGAACTTCAGTCTTAGTGGAGTTGAACATGAGCAAGTCACCATCCAATATTTGATGTAGGAGAGACAGTTTGACATTTTTGACAGCAGCTCATCGAATAGGGAGTGAAAGGAGAAGAAGATCCGAGTGTTATTGGGGAAGAGTTGATAGGAGAAGCCATAAGAGGAGGTCAGGGTGCCAAAAGGTGAAGTATAGAGAGTGAAGAGAAGTGGACCAATGACCGATATCCCTACCGCAGGCACAAAACACAACTCCAATACAAATCCAATGCAGCAAGTTAGGGGCTTTTTCCCTCTTATATGTCGGGGTGTAGAAGGTAGGGCAGCACAAGGCTCTGGGGAACCTCTTATTTTTCACCGGGGGGCTGCCATCGCTTTAGGTGCTGCTACTCAAATCTGCCCGGGATAACACACGCTCAACATCAAACCCACTATGCTCAATGAGCAGTGTAGCAAACTTCTGTTCTTAAATTTAGTTTCAGGTTGCTTTACCGATAGTTATATATTTGAAGGTGCTCAGATCCTTTTTTCTCCAACTGCATAGTGCCTTAACGTCATAACGGCTAGCGGCAGCGCGAATAGTGAGAGGGAATACTTTGTCATTTTCAGGACTCTGTATAATCCAGCCCCATAGAGCATTGATTAATCCAGGCCCCATAGAGCATTGATTAGACAGCAAATGCAAAGTTGGTGTACCTGCAAGGAGCAACCATAGCGGAGAGTTGTTATACTAGGCGATGCCATGTAACAGAGAGGTAGTCCAAAGACGTTTTCCAAATTTCAATGCTCAACTTGAAAGGTTTTTGGGATACATCATCCTGAGGGGATACACATCGACTTAAGAAGATAAAAGTCAGAGAAATAGCATGCACCTACAACCCGAAAAGAAGTGTACTGCCGTATGGGATTCATTCGTTTCTACCAAAGTTTCACAGTATTGCAGACAGCACCAAGTCCAGTACACCATTTGTTTAACTAAACGCTTCCAGGAGTGGAAGAGACAGTCTCCACAAACATGGTGCTGCAGCACCCGAATCCAGTGAAACAGCTCTTTCTGGAAGCAGAAACTTTGGATAGTACCACACATGCAGTACAGTCTGAAGAAGAAAGTTCAACGAAGGATAGATTACTCATGGCTTTCTTTTCTAGAAAACTCAGTTCCACCGAGTTGAACTAAACAATTCTAAAAAAGGAATTAATGGCTATCAAGGAAGCAGTACACAAAAGAAGACACTAACTAAAAGGAACTACCTTACCAGTTATAATATTGACAGATGCATCTACTCACAATGGGAAATGGCGAGAAACGAAAGACAAGAATTAGTACTGCAGCATCTCCAGTAACCGACTCAAGGACAAATGTAAACAGCATGTAGAAAGATGCATAATGTGCATGAGTATGGAGAGCGTCTGGGAGACTCCCCAAGAAATGTTCTCTCAATTGCAAAAATCTCCATATCATTGGACATTTACCACCTATATAGATTTTATATTGGAACTTCTGAATCACAAGGCCACCACCGTATCACTATTTGGGTCGATTTGACCAAGTTGGCTCATTTCTTTCCTTGTCCACAATTGCCTTTCGCCTTAGACCAGACATGTTTATTAATAGAAAACATCATGGCCTTCAGGAGATTTTTTTTAGAGATTAAAGTAACGAATTTATGATCAAATTAAATACTGAAAAGCCTTTTGTGCCCCTTTGAATAGAGGTTGCATGCTTCACCAGTCAGCTTCACCAGTCACCATTAGCAACAGTCAGACATAACATGGTAAACAAAGCCTTGAACAGAACCTCAGATGTTTCACACAAAGAAGACAAGACCAATAGACCAGATAGCTTGTAGCTGAATTTTCATTTAACACCTACCATACCTCATCGGTATGCTTATCACCCACATGTCATACAGTGAATCCTTTAGAAAAAAAAGGCTTGAAAAATTTGGTCATTCCCAGACTTCAATCATCTCCAAATAACACCTGTTAAAAACATTGATTCCAGGGGAATGTGGAGACGACACTCTGCACAGCCCTAAACCAGATGGTATCTGCACACTGACTGCCACAACGATGGACCTGCATGCACAGCCTTCTTCATATAATCACACACACCAATCTGAAATGTCCCCATAGAACCCTCAACACATAGCCCATCAAGATTATAGTCCGTAAGAGGGGTAACAATTTCAAGTTACTAAACAGGCATAAAAAGTCACTTGCCCTCTTAGTTACCACATATACAGGAATTGAAATTAAGATTGGATAAGCAGGAGTTAAACACAGCTTCTGGGTAGATAAGTGACCAGGAGCTACCAATGGGGAAAGACGAGCCAATACCTAAGGTTCTGCAAACCTAACTTCCACATAAAATGCAAACATAAAATGATGTCCATTATTTATGACTTGTGGTAAATCAGACTCAGGAGACGAACAAGAGGGCACTTTACATACAATGTTTCATTAAACAGAAGAGAGTTAATTCCTCCCCAACCTCTAAGGAGTGTTCACCCTAATCTATAAAGAAACAATAAAAGATGTTCATGAGGATGTCTTACCAATATAATACCGTCCGATGTCCAACTCCTAATGTTCCCATTAGTTCTGTCCCTACCACTAACAAAAGGATTAACACAAACTCGATGAAGAAAGTTCTGGTAATGAGTTTCTTCACAAACTATGAAGTAGTGGTTGGCTTCTGATCGCCGCCCAAACGAGTTTCTGGTTTCTTACTGGGGACTTGCCCAGTTGTACAGTTCAACGTTCAGGATTGCACACAGTTTCTTTATTCGTCCCTTCTCCTCATATGATAGTGTCTGACTTTTGCAGTCAGACGTTAGCTACTAAGCCCAGGAATATGGGGTCTCTTGCCCCACCTTGGGGTTGTGTACCTCTCTCCCCTTCTTGGGGTCTTGTTTCTCCCACCCAGTCTTGGGAGTATTGCTCCTCACACCCTTCCTTGGGATCTTGCTTCTCACAGCCCGCTATGGGTATCTTGCCTCTAACCCTGCCTTTGAGTATTGCTCCTCACCGCCCACCTTGGGGTCTTGCTTCTCACCGCCCGCCTTGGGGTCTTGCTTCTCACCGCCCGCCTTGGGGTCTTGCTTCTCTTACCCTGCCCTTGGGGTTTGGATGGGCCTCTCCGCCCTCCTCTTGGCAGCCTGGCACCACTGTTTACTTTGTTCGGTGTGGCGGTATTCCTTGGAGGAGGCGGTCTCCTCAACTGGTGCAGAATCGTTGCTACAGTTTCTCCTCCGCGTCAGTTTGGCTAGCTTAAGCGTCAGTTCCAGTAAGCACCAGTTGACCACTTCCTGTGCAATCTGGATTCATCATCATTCGGAACCCCCGAGCCTCCCTGACTCCATTGTGTAAGGAACAGCAGCGCTCTGAGGGCCCTATGGCTTCTCCACGCTCTGTGCATGGTGCCTCTTGTTGGCTCCGCCTCCCAGGGGTGTGCCCTCTCCTGTCCACTACTCTGCTGGCTTTCCTCTCCTTCCTGTGTCAGTTTCACAGGACCTTTATGTTCTGCATCTACGGTCCTCTCCATGGGGAGGTTACCCCCAGTGGGATCTCATTTACCCCCTCCCCTAGGGGGTGTTAAGTTTAGCAGGCACACCTCCCTAGTCCCAAAGGGGGTTGACCTCCCCCTTCAGTAGAGGGGACAAATAGCCGGGATTCATCACAGACCGCTTATGCTTTGAAATGGTATATAGTTGTACCCTAGTGTATATTTATATATTGTCTCAAATGTTAAATGAGTAAAATTCACATAGGTGTGTTTGTTCGGCATCAGTTACCTTGGAGAGTCAAATGTAGCACCTGGTAGCTGTTGATGTCAAGTTAGCTAGGCTCTTCTAAAAAAGAAGAAGCTAAATAGCTTGCATCTCCCCTCAATTTCGAACCCTGCCTATACACAGTACACCAATTCTTGCTCGACAAGTCAATTATAACTATCCAATGGCTATTGGTGAATGTAAATGTTAAGGTCCTGACCGTAATACTTCATGCACATCTTCTTGTAGCATGTTCCCAGAGACAACAACAGAACTCTACTCCCTTTGGAATCCCCATTCTGAACTCTCTGCAAAACTTATTTTCAACCAATGTCTATTTGGTAGCCAATGCTACATGTTCCCTCTTGTCTTACTTCCACTTCTTATTGTGTTCCCCCACTCTCATTCAGGAGCAGTCACTACACACTGCCACCAATACCAGCTCACTCAAGAGTGCCTATGGCATCTCCTCAAAATCACCTTACACAAATAGTACCTCCGACAAGATGTTGTCATGGTCACACTGAAGGGATGATCCACATTTTTCCCTTGGCCCTCCACTAAACTCCCAGCACTGCATTTCTCAACCTAAACGCTCAAACACACAACACACCTACCAACTAAACCACTCGCGCAAGGCAAATGAATAAAATTCCCAAAGGACATGAAACACCAGAATGCTATACCTCTACAATAAAGTTACATGCCATAGTCCATCCCAATGCATCCTGGCACAACGGGCATGCAAGGCTCCCATAATGAAAATAATGCCTCTATGATCATGCATTTTCCTCTCCCTCCACACTAATCCCCCATTTCTTTCATATCTGCCAGAGCACGTGTACACCATGCAAATAGCAGCACAATGAGGTTTACAAGTCTGCTCAGCCACACTCACCAGAAGCTTTATCAACATCGTTCCAGGGGTCTACGGGCACTTACCACCATTGGCAGCAGGAGGAAGGTACACAATCTTTCTTCCCATCTCGTATCCTACTGCCACCAGTGCTCTGGCTTTCTCAGCCATGCCCCCTCAGGCTTTAATAACATTATCCACCAGGCATCCTCACAAAAGGAAATACAAAAGGACTTTGCCTGTTTTTGAAAGGGCACAGATAACTTGTTGTTCCGTGGAGGTCATCACCATGTGTCTCTTTATACCCAGGATAATCCCTACACTCTCAAGGAACCGCCCATTCAAACATTTGTGCCTTTAACGGTTACCCAACCCAGCTAACCTCCTCAAAATACCTCTCACCTCAAAACCACTCGCTCGCTAAGCTCACACACCGTCATGCTGACCACACCCAATCAGCCGTCGCACAAGAAATCTCAAGACCTCATCACCAGGGATCAAAATTAAGACAGAATAAGCAGGAGCTAAAAGCAGCTCCTGGGCATCCAGAACACGTGACCAGGAGCTACCACTTGGGAATGAGAAGCTACTGCAAAGCCTCCCGCAAATTCCACGTAAAATGAGAATGTATTATTTGGTATTAATGACCCCCTTATGCTTAAAATGTCATATAGATGTGTCCTAATGAGTTAAATTAACATAAGTGTGTTTGTTCAGCATCAGTTCGCCTGATGACAAAACTAGCTGTTGGTAGCCATTGGTTTCAAGCTAACCAGGCTCTTCTAGGTTACAAGCAGGAGCTAAATAGCTCCCAGCTCCCCTTAAATTCGAACCCTGCATCACCTACCACAAACTTGCTGCAATCTTGATCAACAAAACCTGGCCGACTTCAACTTTCTCCCATACCATCAATGTCCTTGTACCAGCCGGGAATAGCATTCAACATGCAGCCCAGTCAGGGAAATGACGGGGGGGGGAGGTGGTAGCCATATACAAAAGTGATAGCCCATGGTTTTTTCAAAGCCAAACCATTATGTGCAAATTCCCCATCTTGCATCAAGAAACAACCACATTAGGGCTAATCTAAACACCACCTCACAAGCATAGTAACTTCCGAGATGAGATTGCAGATTTAATCTTGGCAGCCTCAACCTTGCACGAAAATAACATGTTACGCAGAGGCACCAATCTCCCTGGGGCCCAAACAAGAGTGAAGCCTGCTTATCCATAGCTATATCGGTAGGCCCAGCCCTTCAGATAAGGAGAGTATCAGCCACTTGTCCTCCCTAAAAATAGGCAAATACTCCCAAAAAATTAAAACTGGGAGTAAAAATCCCCCCCGCCCCGCCCCCACAACAAAAATAGGGAACGGACACATAAGGTGCCTGTCGTGCTTTCACAGAGCTCTGTGGATATGTTTGGAACAGTAGTAGACTTAGTGCCTGAGGAAGAAAACACTTATTACAGCCTGATCTTAAGCAGTACAAATTGATTTTTTAATATGCATGACTGACTGGGTGCAAAGAGATATTTATTACAAACTTGTTCCTGCTTTACTATTACATATTTTACTCTAAGAAAATAATCTCATTAGAAATCTGACTTTTTTTTTGGGAGTAAAAAAAAGTATCACTTTGCTCCCAACTTTAAAAAATAGGGAGTAAAATACCCCCATTTTAAAATCTTATCTGTAACCCTAGGTAGGCCTACCTCAACATGTGCTTCCCCCAATCACATTAACAGGAATGCGGTAGACCTAATCCTCTCCTCCACATCCCACTTAAACTGTGCAGACACAGTCGGTCTGGAGTGGCCTGATCACACGGCCATACCCTTGTCGCAAACAGCCCATAAGGGCCACAATACATGCCCTATGCAACTTCCCTTCCTTGGAGAAGGTGTCCTCTCTTTTGGACTACTTTTGCCAAACCTGAAAGTAGTTATCCGACACCTAAACCCCAATCAAACTAAGCCGGGCCAGGACAAAACCCCCCACCTCTTGGTACACCGAAGAACTCCACAGTAACAAACGCACAATAGGGTAATTAATGAAACAGTGGGGCAATACAAACAAACCAGAAGACCTCCTAGCAATTATATGGTCCAACCACTGAACCCTCATAACTGGAGCCAAAGATAACTATTACACCAACACCACTGCAACAAGCCCCTAACAGGAGCAAAACCCTCTTGGCCGCTGTCAGGCAATGCTCTAACCCCACACCAGACCCAAGTTGGCAATTAGACCTCTCCTAATCAACTGCAACCCTGGACAGACGTTTCCCTCCCATCACCCAATGACCTGTCTAAAACATTAATCTCCCCAAACCTCGCTACCTACTAGGATGACATTATCCAGGCAAACATCCTCAAACAACCTAGGGGTGTGAGAAGGCCAGTAATGTGGCCTTGTCCAGAGGGGATGGGAACCCCTCTCAGCTGAAGGAACTGCCAAAAGAACAACATGGGGCCAGAAACAGGGCTGTAGACGAGAGCTGAAGCAAAGCCAGAAGCACCAGTAGTGCTCAACAGAGAGAGAGAGAGAGAGAGAGGGAGGAACCGCCAACCTGCGCAGCCACACTGAAGGTCTTGCAGAGCTGCTGAAGCGAGTCAGCACAGGCACCCTCAAATCCCCTGGACAACCCAGAACAGGAAGGGACCAAAATCCAGGGATTTAAATTAATTAAGATTGGCTAAGTATGAGCTAAAAGCAGTTCCTGGGCCTCAGGCATTAAACTGTGTGCAGCAGCTACCATTGGGGAACACAGAGTGGGTGCATAGTTTTCTGCAAATTGAACTTCCACAAAAGATGCAAACTTATTCTGTCCATTGTGCATTTACCTCTTATGCTTTAAATGTCACACAGATGTGTACTAATTCTCATTTATCAATCGTCTCAAAAGCAAACCATTTATCTCACATAGGTATTTTTGTTTGGCATCAGTTGGCTTGGGGAGCCAGAAGTAGCTCCTGGTAGCGTCAAGCTAACCAGGCTCTTCTATGCGGTTGTCCAGGATTTGACAGAAGATCAAAATTTAGAATTTGAAATGATCAAATGCGGCAATGCCGAATTAGAAATGGTGCGCCTGGGTCAAATAACAATCCCCCAACCGCCCCCCCTACTTACCGGATGGCAAAACACCTTGTTGTCTGCAGCCAGCATCCTTCTGCAACGCTGGTTCCCTTCCCTTACGTGGATGGGAACCAGCGCTGCAAGGTCTTTTTTTTTTCCCTCTCTCCTAACTTTATTCTATCGGGACCAGGGGGCACCCCTGCAATTCCTGATGCCATTATAGTGAAAAAGGGTGCAGGGAACACCCCGGCAACCCGCGCTGCCCTAGTTCACTACAATCACACTGAATGGGAGATTTGTTCAACATTTTCAGCTGTATGAAATTTTCATACAGCCGAAATTCAAACAAATCTCCCATTTGTTTTTAATTTGAACATTTATACAAATACCCTTCTTGGCTACAAGCCAAAGCCAATTAGCTCCCAGCTCCCCTCAATTTGGACCCCTGCAAACTCACCCTGCCGAGAAATACTTACCTTCTGCTTTCGACACAGTAAACTTTCGACAACATCCGGATCCCCTCACACCTTTGGGGGGGGGGGGGGGGAATCACAGATCAGGCCCTGGCATGGCTTGCCTCCTTTCTCTCTGACCGTCCTTCCGAGGTGGAACTTGGGTCTTTTCTCTCCGCTATTACCATCTACCCGTGGTGTCCCACAGGGGTCTAACCTATCCCCCTAGTTCTTCAATGTCTATATGGCCCCTCTGGCCCGCAGGATCTCTGCTTTCACCTTCAACTTGAATTCAGTCATGGTGTGCTGCAAACGATCTCTGCCTCAATGCCAGCAAGACAGTGATCGTCCTCATTGGGACACCTGCTCCCGCCTTCCCATTTTCACTCTGGCCGGCCTCCCTTGGCTCTGCACCCTCCCCACTAGTGAGGCAAAAAAATCTAGGTGTCCACTCACTCACTCCTCCTCCCACATCTCTAAAAAGTCCCACTACCAGCTACACCTCCTCAGAGGTATCCTATCTTTTCTCACTTTCCCACATAGGCTCACCGTCTCCAGCGCTCTGGTTCTTTCGAGACTGGACTACTTCAACAGTGTCCTTCTCAATCTTCCCACTTATACAACTCATCCAGAACAGAACCGCAAGACTTATCCTTGGTCTCAAGCCCAGGCACCACATCTCTCCAGCACTGAAATCCCTCCACCAGCTCCCTGTGGTTGCAAGGATCAAGTTCAAGACCCTCTGCATAGTCCACAAGGCTTTCTTGAACCGGGCAGGAACTATCTACAACGCTCTCACTAAATACTCTCCTTCTAAAGCCCTCTGCTCATCCTCTTCCAACTCTCTGCAAGTGAGACAATTTTCAAAATAAATTTGGGGGGTAATCTTTATTCTCTGCAGGTGCTTCCCTCTCGAACAACCTCCATGCCTTTCCCCGTCTTGGGCCTGATCTCCTTAAGTTCCGGAAACTCCTCAAGACCATCCTCTTCTCTTCTTGTTTCTCTCTTCCTCTCCTTTGTGAACCCCCTCTCTATTCTTGCCTACTTCCCTACTCCGCTCCGTTTGCTGATTGGTCACCTGGTGCACCTCCAGAGCCACACAGGTCTCAGGCTCCCCCGCCAGTCCTCGCACTTGCCCCCAGGCATCTGCACTCTGCTCACCACTATTGCATTTCTGGAATTAATTCCATGAGAAGGGTAACCTCTCTGCACTTAATCCAGGGCCCTGCTGGACTGGGCACAATTGTTCCCTTCCCCCTACCTTTCACTTCCTGTCCGCACACTTACATTACCTAGAATGCATTAGGCCTAGTTTGCCAGGCCTGGTACAGTAGTTTTTGTTTATGTATGTTCTTCTCCTACTCCTCCCGCCCTTCTCCGTCACGCACTTGCACTATCTGAAAAGTCGTTGGCCTAGTACAGTAGTTTAAGGATTGTATGTTCTTCTCCTACCCCTTTCTCACCTCCCTTCTTGTCATGAACTTGCACTAGTAGTAATGCTGTCAGGCCTAGTTTGCTAGATCATTCGGAAACTTCAAGGCCTAAGAATTCCCTTGTTCCCTTCCCACCTTGAAGCACTTCACTTGTGTACAAGCGCTTTACAAATAAACAATTACCTTTAAACCCTACAGGGGAAGCCGGAATATGAACCGAGTTGCTGACCTGTGTTTCAATCCAGGATATGTGTCCCTTCTCCCCCAGCATGAACTTTTCCCTTTGAGGCTACGAGGAGGGCCACACTCAGCCGAACCCTCCCTAGGGGATTGGGCAAGTGGGACCTCACTGCGAGTGACTCCCCCTTTGGGGACAAGGACTCCTAGAATAGGATGAGAGCCCCAATAAAATCTTTACTCTCCACCTATATGGTGGAGACCACCAAAGTTAGAGAGGCGTTCCAACTTATTTTCACTGCCGAACCCTTCTCAAAAATCAATCTCCATCAGAAGTAAGTTCCAGCTTGTAATAACTTAAAACCTGTTTGTTTGACTAACTCCACTGTTGACTTTTGGATTCACAGAATAGAAGACACACTCCTTTTATTTTTGGATGACATACATAAAACCAAAAGGAAACTTTGAATCGAAGCGGGAGTATCCTACGCAGAGGTGAGCCTCTGACGCAAAGATCTCCTGGACGGGCAGAGCCACGCCGGACCGCAAAGCCAGCAGTAGCGTGGGGAGCAAACGAGTCGCGCGCGCACACAACGCCAGAAGGCCAGTGTATTGTCCGACCAAGAAGCCATGGTTGAAGGGGAGACAGAATAGTGACCGCCTCGCCTGGTGGCGTATACACAGGGACACCGTCGTGGGCCTGGAGACCATTAACCGATGCCGGGACCAGAGTGCAGCAGAGAGTCCAGAACTCCAAGCTCTCCTTAAGATGTATATTAGCTGCAGAGCCAAACAACAGAAGGGAAGCAAACGCTGCCGAAAAGGCAACGCCGTAGGGAGAGGCGAGCAGAGACATTCGAGGCTGGAAAAGCTACAAGGGTTACGGGAGCCCGGAAAACCCGAACAGGCAGACGCCCTTTCGAGGCCATGTTAACGCAAGCCTAACAGAGGGCCAGAGGGTTTTGGACAATCCTAAGAAACAGAGACAATCCCAACTGGAAAAAGAGAACATGGAAGGTTTCAACCATCAAGTATCATTTCAGAAAATTGTCAAGCCCAGAGTCGGAAACAGGCGTATCATATGAAGGAAAAAAAAAAAAAACCTTTCTTGCTGGAAAGAGGGACCCATATGGAAGAGTTGGCACAACAGAACCTACAGAGAAATTGTCAAGTGTGCCACGAGACATTAACAAACTTTAAAAACCTAATTAGATTAAGAAAACCTTTTCTTCCTCAAGAGGGAAAGAAGTCTATGGAATTAAGATACAGAATCTGCAGAAAGGTTGTGAACTGTGTTACGAAAAACTGACAAACTTTTAAAACCTCTTGGAGAAAGTAAGTGATTGAGCCAGGGAGAAGCCCAAAGATAGACGCCATTGCTTAGGCCTACTTTCTTTTTGTTATTTTTCCTTCTATGTGGTAGGCACTAGTAGCTAATAGGATTTGGACTACGGAACATTTCTTTTGACTCTGACAAGCACCCTTACTTTTATGTTTGTTAGGCAGGGAACTTCCCTTATTGCAATAGCCTTAGATAGTTTCCCTTTTATTTAAATAAAACATCTTAAGAACGGGACACCTTAGTCAGAGTCCTTCTTCTGGTTCGTCACAACTGCCTACAACATTGTTACTACATGGTGGATCTGCACAGAGAAAGTGGGCGTGCTTAGCCCCAGTTTCAAAATCTTTAAAGTGAAAGAAGGGTGCTTGAGTAGCTGGCGGGAGGAGGGGAGTAGCAGTGGAAGGAGAGTACCCCCCCAGAACTTTAGAGCGGTAGTGTAGGCTCTAGTGATAAACTGATCACTTAGATGGGGGAAATTCCCTACTAGCATGGCTCCCAGCCACGTAGTTAGCACCTCCTTAAGACGACAACACACAGTGGGTCCCCTCAATACCATGGCATGCAAATTCGACCCAACATCACCTCCACTATATGCGATCTGACTGGACACCCTCACAAGCTAGGATCCTGTTAAAACGATGCCTGTATCGCCTACGTGGCTACCCCAGCAGGCACACCACCTTGCCTGCCGGCTAAGTTAAACACCTCCGGCAGATCGCAACAGATGTGCAAAAGGATCACTGCCACACCAGAGACTAGATGGGCCTGCAAGAAGAAAAACTTTGAAAAAGCCATTCTCTTGCTATGCTCCATTGCTATGGAATTCTATCCGAGCAGCAATACAGACCGTTCGCTCTCTCCTCCTGTTCTATAAAGAACTGAAACCTTTGCTATTTCAGTCACACCTTGAAATGACCTAGACACCTGAGACTACTCACCCGCCACAGGGCCATGTTGTTTCGTGGTCACACAATACTACGTTACTGTCTGCCCCTCAACACACTTGCCTGTTGCTTGTTAATGATACCCTAATTCTGCTGTACAGCGCTCCACTGCTTCTGTAGTATGTAAATATAATATAAATTAAATAAAACAAATAATCACCCTTCAGATTCCTGTGAAACCCTCTAACCGGACCACTGTGCAATGATGTTCCTCAACACCAGTCAAGGCTCTATCCAGAGGCATCCGCAAGCACATAAGATACCTCTGTGCAGCCTCACCTGGACCCCTTGTTTACAGCCTGCTCCAGGCACATCGATGCACAACTGCTCTCTACACCCCACTCTGTACAAACCCAGCCCATATACCCGTTACCCGTGCCCTATCCAAACCTTTCTCCATCATCCACGCACCCATTCAAAATAAATCACTATTCAGCAAACCCTTAAAAAATGTACACAAAAGGCACCACTACAAGAGGCCCAGCCATGCTACCTCAACAAAAGTCCTGAACCCTCTAAATCTATCCATGCTGTTTTTTACAAACCCGAATCCGGACACACTTGACAAGGGTGCATCCAGCTCCCCAATTCTAAAAAGCCCAAGCCATTTGCTTTGCAAGGTCACCTTTCCCCCCTCTCCAAAGTGCCATCCAAAACCCCTGTGTCAAGGTTCAAACCTGTCCCACTTATAAAACCCGATACAAAACGTATCCATCATAGTTCTATCCCGAGGTTCCTCTACAAACCCCACACAAAATCGGAAAAGGTATGATCCTGGTGTCTTCTACAAAGCCCCACCCAGAACACCTATACCAATGTCCAATCATGTCCCCACTTTGCAAAGCCCCATCCAAAAGCACTATGACAGGGTCCAATACAGATGCCCTCTCTACAAAGCACCATCTGAAACTATTCTGCAAAGATCCAAAAGTGATCCCGTCTATATACACCATCCAAATCACCTCTAACAAAGTACAATCCCGATATATTCTCTGCAAAGCACCATCAAAAAGCAATGGCAAGATCCAATTCTGCCACCCTTACATCTTCCAGAACATCTCTTTAACAAGTGATTATATAGACCCCTCTAGTACAAAGCTCTATCCAGCTGCACAGCACTCCCCCCACACCCTGCCACCACCCCTACAAAGCCACATGCCCATGCAAGGACCAGCCCGACTCTCCTTTATAAACACTGCGTGCCCAGTTTACAAAGCTCCACACAGATGCCACACTTTAATATTTAATCTTACAAACCCGTTCCTAGACCTGTGGAGACTGCTCTTCCAGAACCCAAACCCAAAACGTAACATGGTTTACTGCACAAAGTTTCCATTCTTCGCTACCCAAATGTGGCCCTCTGCGCAAGAGAAATGCTCAAGTATGCCTGTGTTCATCTGCTCTCGACCATGATGCCGTGTCAAAGTCCTGCCGTCCCGCTTGTACAATGGCAAGGTGCTAAACTGAATGGTGCAGCAATACTCAAGTATACCCCACTGAACAAAACACCCCCCCAACAAAACTGCAGCACGTAAGAGATCCTCAAACTAACCCCCTCACCCAGGCAGGTCAAATTGCCCCTCTGCTAGGGTGACTAGACCAAACCCCCAACTTTTCAGGTATCAAAGTATCAATCACACGCATTATCTGATTGGGCCACAAAGCCTGGTTACACAACGAATACATAGGAATGCCTGTAATATTTGTATTTATTGGTTTATAAAGGACTTTCCACCAAAGCGGTGTACAATTGAACAACTTAATACATAAAACAAACAATATAACGGTAGAAGCAAATAATCAGTCAGCAAAACAGTAAGAAGAGCAATTAACTGAAGGGAATAGGAAAAATAGTGGAGTAGGACTGGGTTGGGGGGGTTATGAGGAGTAGGAAGAGGGAAGGGGGAAAGGTGAGCGTGGAGAGGGAGGGGAGGGAGATAGTCAAGGGGAAAGATAAAGGAGGGAGGGGAGGCGGGAAGGGGTTTCAAGGAGGAGAGTGGAGAAAGAGATTTAATGGAGGTGCGGAATGAGGAGAAGGTGGGGGTAGAGCGGATTGCAAGAGGTAGGGAGTTCAAGTGCAGGGGGGGCTAGGAATTGGAAGGAGCGGGAACGGGAGGGGGCACGGAGGGACGGAGGTACAGTGAGAAGGAAGTGGTCAGCAGACCGAAGGGAACAGGAGGGAGAGTAGGAAGAGGAGGGAGGAGAGATAAGGGGGAGCAAGACCATGGAGAGATTTGAAGACAAGGCAGAGAAAGTGACATTAAAGTTAGGAGTGCTCCCCCTCAACTCTCCTCCCTCCTCTCTTTCTACTAATATGAATTGGAGCAGTCACAGCACAAGCTCCTTTATTAATAAAATACCTGCATTATAAATCCACACATTATATAAGGAGGATAGCAGTCTAGTTCTAGAAATACTGCACGGTGGGGTGTTTTGAGTGTCCCCCTTAGGAGTCCTTTTATGTTTATGGCCGTCCCTATTTTTCTTATCTTGAAAATCTGGTCACCCTACCAAAAAATAACTACCTGCCTTACTGTAAACTGTTATGCTGGAAATCCATACACTAATGTATCCCACTGCACAGGATAAAGTATTTCCACCCCACTGCACAAAAAACAATCTTCCCTCTGCGTTGCACATAACAAATCAACAAAATACCACTATCCTGTGGGCAGGACAAAAAAGGCCACAGAGAAAAAGAAAACGGGAAGAAAAATAAATAAATAAATAAATAATAAAAAAAACACTATCCGTAATGTAAACTGGAACTTCGTATGTGACCGGAGGGATGCCCGAACTCTGCACCAATGCACACAAACATACTCTATTGTACACAAAGAATCACCGAAACGCCACCTACTCTGGGGTAGGCCAAATTACCCAAATCCATTAAAATAACAACCAAGTAAACTGTATGCGTAGCATTAAGACTTGCTGTAAGCCAAATTAGTTTGTTAGGAATGACGGTGTTCATCAGATCTGGCCACGATGCTGTCTTAAACTCTGGCCTTCTCTCTAGGCCACGAGGCCGGCCACGAGGCCACGCAAGCCTTCCTGCTCGAGCCATGCCTTGTAAAGACAACACGTTGAGATAGTGCTCAACCTGAGACACGCGACTTTCCAGATATGGCAGAACGTGTAACCCACGTGACGAAGAGGGGATGTAGCGTTGCTAGGGACCTTTTCTCGAATGGGAAGTAGACACTTCCTCGGCTGCAAGGGACAATTTGAGAGAAAATACCAAAGGGTGGTACCAAAGGTAAAAGTTAATTACGAGTGTAGGGTTTGATATTGCCAAATCCAAGTAAAGAGGGTAGGGAAAACATTTGGAGTAGCTATTTTCTGTATTATAATGGAAGAATTACAGGTAGAGTGGGAAGAATTTGGAGCGATGGAACGAAAAGCATAGGGGAAGGGGCGAGGGTGGTGGGAGTATTTCACAGACTGTTCAGAGGGGTTGCTATGCTGTGGGACATATATAAAAAGCGTATAATATATTCAGGAAGAAATATGCATAGATGAGATCCAGAGGAAGACTAACAGTGAAAGCAGGAACATCAAAACAGAGCAAGAGACTGCCAAGTCAAAAAGGAAGATCTTCCTGGAATCATTCTTGAGTCATCCGGTGACTCCATCCTAGAGTCATCCATGGCTAGTTCAGGGAGATCATCCAAAATCATCCTTAAGTATGTGAATAGGATGAAATATTCAAATGAGATGACTCTAGAGTTAACACAGAAACTACTCCAAGAGGAGTTTGGATTACTTCCAGTGATCTTGTATTACTCCAGGATGACCCCCATGACAACTTCAGGGATGGGTGGGGATTACTCCAGGATGACCCCATGACAACTTCAGGGATGGGTGGGGATTACTCCAGGATGACCCCATGAACTTCAGGATCGGTGGGGGGATTACTCCAGGATGACCCTGTGAAAACTTTAGGATGGGTTTGAAATTGTGAACGATTATTGCAGACAACTTCAGGAGGATGTTGCTTTCAAATGATTTAGGAAAAGGGTTTTGATTCCTTGTTTGTAAAATGGGTGGCATTACTATGGGGTTAGACTTATGGATAGTGTACTGGAAAACATGGAATTTGCAGACATTACTTGCCATCTTTGCTACAGCACTCAAATGTCATTAACTAAGGTTTGCTGATTTAGTATACAAAACTACAAATCCACCCCACGTCACGAACCAACCTCTAAACTCCCTCATTTCATATCCAACATGGCATCACATCCAATAAACTCCCACAATTACAAATCACTGCACCAAAATAAACACTTTCAGTGACCTAAACAGAAGGTCTACCTGCATGACAAGACTGTCGATCACTTCACCCAATATCACTATGAACAGCTAGCAGTTAAATCGACCATTAGCTGACCCCCCCCCCAACAGAAATCCAATTGCACAAAACATGTACCATTTACAAGTTGGCACCAACCTACAAATTCACCAGATCAACTATAATAGTTCTACACACAAGAGCACTTGCATCTTCAGTTTCAGAGAGCAGCATGTGAGCTACAATTACATTGTAGATTAGTAGCAGTGGCTGACGTAGCAACCAAACTCGGTTGTGGGGGATGTTCCAATTCCATTGTTTTTTTTTTTTAAAACCGTAATCTGAAAGATTGCACAGGTGCGTGGTAACGTGTAGGTGTCACTTCATGGTCCAAACAGGCATGACCGTCATACTGTAACAAGAACACACTGTTAAGAAGACGTGGTGATAGAGTTGAGCTTATCAAATTACATCTGGCCGACAAAACATTTGTAGCACACAATTGACGGGTTACTTTATAGTCCAATATTTTGCAGTTGTTGCACAGTTACATCTCTGGGAACTGCAACATTACAGACATCTGCCAATTTAATGCTGCGTCCATCAATTGTCCAGGTGAAGTAATAGGCCAGTTCTGAGGAAGGAATGAAGAACACTCGCCAAACAGGTTTTCTAGCTTTTGTGAACAGCCATTAATACATTTTGGAATAGTCAGTTTTCACCCATGAACTTTTACAATATAATTCTCTTGTTTTTTTTTACTGCATCTTCTTTTTCCTGATTCCACCAGTAGCTGCTTTTTCTCCTCTGTCTTTCTTTTTAATGCCTCCATTATAGCTTTTCGTTATTTCATCAACTGTTTCCTGTGTCTTAATACGGTTTCTTGGCTGTGGGTATGAAAAAGGCAAGTTGAAACTTCATAAAGGGACTACCAATACAACAAACATTTTGCCTGAGCTGTACACGGAGGTGACTCCCCTTAAGCGTGACCCTATCCGCCCCCTCAGAGTTTTGCTGATTCTTGCTCTCCTTGGCGCTTTCCCTCCGTCCCCATGCAGCTACCCACAACTCAGTGTAGCTGCACACATAACAATGTGTATAGGTACATACCATTGAGAGTGCGCCATGACCACTATCATTTATAAAAATAGTGGCGAGCTGCATCACCAATTCCACAAGATCTACGCATAAAGACCTTGAATGAATAGGACAGAAAATGGATTGGTATTTGCGAATCGCGCTCTACCTTGGACATCCTAGATTAGCTCCCCAACCCGAGGACTACATTTTCAGGATTGCATATAAGGTGTAAAAAAAAAAAAGAGAGAGAGTTTAGGAATTTAGGAATTTCGATTTGGGGAACCAATCCAGAATGTCCAACGCGCCAGCCATTTACAGGTCTCTCGGGACTTGACCCTCTAATCATCAAGTACTATCAGAAAATTGTTTCAGGATATTTTCACAATCAACTTCCAAACCTGGTCACCATACCAAGTGTTCAATTTCAAGGCCTTGAAGACGGCCAAGGTCGAAACATGTGTCGGCTGACTTTATGGGAATAAATTCACCTACAGATGAATACCCTGATGTTATTGGGCCTCATTACGACCCAGCCCGTAAGGGATTACCGGTTCCGGTAATCCCTTACCGCCCTATTCCGAGTCCTCCCTTAACGGCTGGTTTTTCCAGCCGTTAAGGTCGGGACCCGCAAAGGGACCTTGGAGGTAATTACGGTACCGCAAATTGCGGTACCGTAATTACCGCCTTCCCCATTCCCATTGAGCCCTATAGGGGCTCAATTGGGAATGGGGAAGGGCCATGGTGAATGGGGAATTACCGCTCCGCCAACCTTGGAATGGGGCGGTAATTCCGCCATTCAGCATGGCGGAATCCGGCGGCAACCACGGCGCAACTAGCGCCATGGTTACCGCCTGGGTTGTAATGAGGTCTTTCATTCGAAAAGACTGTATACCTAGCAATCCATTCTCTGTCCTAGCTGCACACATACTCTGACCTGGACTACGGTCCCCGAGGGCATTCAACCCATAGCGCTTCGCCAATAACATAAGAGAAATCAGTAGACCATCTACAGTTACTCTAGAGGAAAGATGCAGTAAATGAGGTGGGCATTGTGTAGCATTCACCTGTATGTGTGAAAAAGGGGAACGACTCCACATAGGGACATCAGATGTACACTCCTCCCCAAAACATCAAATAGATGAACAAAAAAAGAAAAACATAGGTTACCTAACTAGAAAAGCATGACTCCTTGAAATCCTTTTCTTCATGTATTTCTCTTCTACTTTCATCGATACCGTCTATCAGCAATTTCCAATTAACTTCACCAGGAATTGCAAAGGCTCAAATTCCCCATCCTTTCAAATGCACAGAGAATTGTCAATCAAAGAGTGCCATGATGATTTGAGTTATTGTCTAAAAGAAGAAATGAAATATGTAAATTTAGTATGTGCCAAGTATTTGTGAACCAAGTCTGTACCCAAAACCATTAATTTATAGTGAGCTTGCTATGGATGTTCCTGCCTGATGTGTCCCGATTTATGAGTGAGGCGTCTCTTGGTGCTTAGCTAACTTCCTCCAAGACTTCCACCCATTGTGGCTTTAACTAGTTGCATCTGTTCGCAATTTTAGAGGTGTGTGTTCTGGAGAGTCAATACGTTCTTAACTGCAGAGCTCTTGTACCTAAAATGCTGCAGTCATTTTGTGTGCGTCCTTTAAAAGGCAAACATGTTTCAAAATGTAAATATCAACCATAGAGAGCCCCACCTTGCAGACAGCAACATGTACAGGAAATAGGAGGGTATGCAGTGACAGAACCCATGACCAAAGTGATCTTTACTGGGGGAACAAAAAGTAAATATTACACCCTAGCAGGAAGGCCTTTGCTAATATGAGCCAGGCACTATCCTCCAGAAGGGTCACAAGTCCCACCCCCCAATAAGCATCGCTAATGTGCAGCGCTAACTGCTACAACCAAGTAAACCAAGCCATGGGTAAACTTTACAGAGGCATGGTTTCTCACACATGCACCACAGCTGGATACATGTAGATAACCTATTACGTAGAGGGTCGGTTGCACCTATCTGAGGAAGGCATGGACTATTTGTGTGGAACATTGTGGGGGCATTGGAGCAGCAACAACATTAAAGTCAGAGAGGAGCAGCCAGTAGGAGCATTTATCCCCTACTTGGCAACGGTTTGAAAGAAATCAGCCTGTTCGGTGTAACAGTCATTGTGTGGAACTGGGAAGGAGTCGCCCCACCCACGAAAAGGGGGCGTCTGTATGCTGAACAGCTACGGCGTCTTATGGCAGATGCCTTCAAACTGAGGGCCCAAAGGATGCGAATTGGTGGGGGGGCTTGAAGGATTATGGTGACTTTTGTAGAAAAAGTAAGAATTTGTGGCGGGGCAGAAATTTTTACTCAAGGGGGGGCTCTGCATAAAAAGGCTTGAAGACTTCTGCCATGGGTCGGTCCCCCCCGTGCCAAGGCCTTTTTTGGCGATTTTGGTATTTCGCCATTCAATGCCTTCTAACGTTTTCCATTTCATTAACCCCTTAGGTGCCAAGGACGAGGTATCTCGTCCTTGGCAACAGGGAGGTAATCCCAAGGACAAGATACCTCGCCCTTGGCACTTAAGGGGTTAAGGGAATAAAGTGACCTCCCACTTTCAAATAGCAAAGCAATTCACAGCACTCCTTTCACACCCAGGTCAGAAAATTCCTTCTACCGCGCCAGTCCTGATAGACAAGGCTGCTGAAAAATCCAGACAAGCAAGAAAATAGCTCAACATCATCTAATAAGAATGAACTGGTCCCATCATTAGATAAAAAGAAAAACCATAAAAAGCATTCACCCCAGATCATCATAAACAATGATCAAAAAAGATATTTTCAAAATGAATGACAGGGATCACTATCCCTAGCAAGCATTCAATAAAGTTTACAGGCAAACTATCTTCAATTAACTGCTGAGGTCAAGTGGTTGGAAAAAAACAAACAAACCGCATTGAAGGGGCAATAAAATCCCTCCGTGAACCTTATCAACCTATATAGAGAATGTGACATAACTAGAACATACAGTAATCCACTCTCCTTTAATGCAAATTCAGTTGCTGGATAATTAATGGATGCCACTTTGTTTTTTTTTTTTAGTTGGCTGGTGTTCAATGGCTTACGTGAAAGCAATGATCAGATTACAAGCATTGCTAAGAGAAATAAATAGATGGGGGGACATCTGTCCACTGTTGGTTAGGGGAGTCTTTTTCTCTCCCGTCTTCATGAGAGCTTGGATGGCCAATATCTGCAACCATTCTCTGTGCACCGAATCACAACAGCAAATCTAAGCCCAAAGCACCATGTGCCACCAGAAGGAGGAACGCAGGAATCAAAGAACTCATTCATCAGGGCGTTTCAACCATCCCCAGCCTGAGACTACACCTGACGGTGTGTGCAGCACACCCTGTACCAAACAGTCAAACAGTGGCTCAAACAGTCTGCCACACACTTCAAAACTTAGCCAGCCTTCATGCTAGCCAAACAAAACTTTGCCACTCGGCAACCTGCTTCAGAATTAGGCAATATTAAAGATGCTGCGAAAGTCGCACAAGCCACACATCAACAATCCCCACACAAGGGAAATCTATGACAGCGGGTGTCTGTGCACTGGCATGCAGCTGTCTGGGCAACTTATTGAAAATTACAAGCATTGTGCCCTCTATATACAAGAGACACTCTCACAAGGGCTATGCGACACTGCAATGTTCTGAAGCAGACAAGAGTCAAATCTTGAGTATCGCTGGGTCCGTGCAACTCTTTCCTTAGTAAAGCACCGGAATGATTTCGCTCCTACCCACTGAAGGTGCGGTCATGTGTACGAGTTGTATATACACTGCACCGGACACAAAGCAACGTCACACACAAGGGCACAGCAAGCACGTGGATAATGGACCACTTTAAAGCAACCAGGGATTTTGCAAAGGTTTTAGTACATTAAGCTTCTGCCGTTTAAGCCCACACGTGCACTGTCACCTAGGGACCAGGGAGGATAAGTGCTCATCCAAACCAGCAATCAAAATATATGTTAACATATAGCGGTGCCAGCAAGATAGCAATTTGTCTTTTTTTTAAAAAAAAAAAATAAACCTAACACATTTTCTTGATAACAAGATAGTCACTCTATGGGCAGTGGTCTTCAAACTTGTTTGACCCCCAAGCCCTCCCTAAGAAAAAGGTACCTGGCTTGGGCCCCTCTATCCACATGGACTCCAAAATGTTTATCTGGTGTAGAATGGTGCCAAATGGAGGTGTGGGTACCAAACAACATTCTTTCAAAATCATTGCTTGCAGTAACTCAAATTAATTAGCGGTCAAATATTTGTAAACGCAGCATTCAGAATTTTTTGCTACAGGGGACGTGACTAAAAGTAGCGTTGGATATTTATTTCAAAGAGTATCGTAGGACATACTTAAGTACAAAAACTTGATCACCATCAATGCAGTCACTTGCAAGTTGGACAGTGGCATACTAGAGAGCTAGTGTGAAGGGTGGGCCTGCCTTTCAGCAGCCAGCCATCACTATTGGGTTCAATTTTTGCAATAAGCTGTGGTTGGCTTTCTTTCAGCTTTGACCGATATTTAGTCTTTAGGGCTGCAAAAGTTGAAAATTCAATCTTGCAAAGGGACGAGGTGCTGAAAGGTAACAGTAAATTGACTGCATTTGGATAAAAGGAGAAAACTGCATTTTACCAAAATCCACCAAGGACAATTTTTTGAATTGACTCTCCAGTAGGCGGTCACTTTGAAGTTCCATTAGTTCCTCCTGGAGGTGTATTGGGAGGTGGGTGGGCCCCTACGTCCGATAGGAAAGGCTGAACCACTCAGTCATTGATGCTACAATTGTCCTCTGGAAAGTACTTTTGAGAGTGGTTCTGAGATTGTTTCCCATTAGTTCAGCAACACATGAAAAGATCATACTCCACCTCCTCAAGAGCATCTGCTAATAATGAAACGTGTTGGAATGCCGACATTAACCCTCCTACTCCAAAGCTCCAACATCTTCTTAATTGCTGACATTTTTGTGTTCATAGCCAATGATGTGATTTACTTTCTGTGCCTTGCAGGGAGAGGTTTAGAAAATGTAGCTTTTCAAAGATGTCACCATAGTAAGCTAACAGTACAAGCAAGTGTGAATCACACAGAGGCTCTTCTTTCATCTGGTCTAAACCCAGGAGAAAGCGTCTCACTTTATTCCAGAGTTCCTAAACAATATAAAACCTTTCCCCCTGGAGAGCAACCTGACCTCCGTGTGAAACAAAGCATCATGTTCAGCTCCCATTTCTGCACATAATGTGGCAAACAGATGGGCTCTTGTGCGGTGCATCTTAATAAAATGTGCAATCTTTACAACAAAAAAAAGTCAGCACCTCTGAGAGTCCATTCCCCATATTGCACACAGGCAAAGCTTCCTGGGGATCACGCAGTGTGTGTGTCCACAATATATGTGGTGCTACTATCAACACTTGCTTTTAACTCATTTCTAGCACCAGACATTGAAGGAGCACCATCCAAGCAATACCAACACACGCCTCCCACCTTAGGCAGTGGGAACTTAATTAACAATGTCAATGACATAGATGCAGTTGCTCTGCCCTGAATTGGTTCACAAAATATTTCTCCAATATTTCAAGCACAATATCAATTCTGTACTGATAGACGGGTCAGTGATGCGGCGGAAAATTGCAGTGTCAGACAAAGATACTTTTGCATTTCTCTGCTGCACCGTCACGAAGCATTACCCGGATTACAGTGAGATTTGTTGGCAGAATTACTCTCTGCATCTGTAAAGGGCTTTTTCCCCCCAGATAATGTGGTAAGAAGCTTCCAAAGCATTTGCAGGTACTGAGGCCACATTTTACAGTGTCTTTTGCTTGTGTATGCCTTGTAGATGCCGTACAAACAAATCCATGGTCTTTTTTGCAAAGGTTTTGTTTCCAAATGCGCCTTAAATGTTGGCTTCAGGCTTGCTAACGTAGCGCCACACACTGCAGCTTAACTTGTCAGCAACTGTGATCCATGTGAACCCAAAACATATTTCAGTGTTTTTGCATTTCTCGTGTCAGTTTCCACCTCTCCTTCCGCTTTTTGTTTGAGATTCCTACCATTTTCGGGCACTAGGAAATTATCCAGTTCTAGGTGTTATTTCTGCATTTTAAAGCCCGAACACAAAAAAAAGACTGATTTTTTCCCGCCCGTTTTTGTATTGACTTTAAAGCGCGGAATTCACATACTGCACACCCCTCCTTCCCCGCCCGCTTCATTAACTTGTCAATCAGGCCACCCGCTCATTAAGTCGTCAATCAGGGAGGACCCCCGAACTCCCAATTTCCCTCCCCCAATACAGGCATGTTACCCACATGCGCACACACAGTCCAAAACACACCTGCCTCCTGTGACGACTCTGCTTGGTCTCACAGCACCTGTCAGCCCCTGCAGGCACTCGTGTGACAGGGGTTTGACAAGTATGATCATTCGATTTAGAAAGACTGCTCTGAGCGGTCACACAGTGGTCTTTCTAAATCGACCCCCTCTCCCCCCAATCGGTACAGTGAAAAAGATTTTCTTCACTTCGTACCAATGATCCATCTAAACAAGGAGCCCGACTCAGAAAACATTGCAAACCCCCCACGTTAATTTATGTCACGTTATTTTTTTTAAACCATTTCAAGTTTTCTAAAATTAAAAAATGCTTGAAAAGATTTAAATTGACAAAACACCACATAAGATTTAAAAACTAACCACGGGGGGGGGGGGGGGGGGGCAAAAAAAAAAAAAACATGTGAACAGCTTGGGGGGAAAACAAACTCAGCAGTAATGGGTCAAAAATGCTGCTTGGAGTTAAAAAAACACCACATTGATACAAGTCTCAGAAGACTCCCTGTTCAGATCGTGATGTTCTAGCTCAAATATTTTGTTAAAGTGGCCCTGGACTAGGCCACAGGGCAGCGAAAACCACACCTGGATGCACATTGCACAGGGCCGATATAAACCTTCAGCACTTAAGAAATCCTTACTTGCCTGCGTGACTGGGTCAAGAGCTTCATTGGATTTTTCTTGCTGGGACACAGGTGGTTAGGTTGACACACCATGCTGCTGCAATGAAGACAGTTAGTCAAGGATACATGGGTCTACCTGAGACTTCAAAAATTAGCAGGGGTTAAAACCAGCTCTTGTACCGCCCCAAACTGGACATTAGAAAGGACAGCCTCAAAAATAGGTTTGAAATCCCTGATTGTGACTCATACTATACCTTTAAAATTACCCCACCATCACCCACAGCAAAATAGTTGTTTTAAAAAAAAAAAAGACATTCTTACCATCGGAAAGTCCTAATACAGATGTCAGGATTTTTTTATGGTGCCATTGCTGCTGGGGACTTTGCTGTCCAAGATTGGATGATTAAGCCAATTTGTGTTCCTGCAATTGAAAAAGTACAATAAAAAAATTATAAACGTACCAGATTGACCGTACCAATATGTGCGAACTACACTCTGCCAGTCGGCACAAATCCCCCCCCCCCCCCCCCGCACATAAAAGGGACCTAGGGTGCAGGGTCCAACCCGGAAATCTCCAAAGGTTCCCTATAGGCCAGTCCACCCCAGATGGTAGAGAGGGCAGTCAAGAGAACATACCTGAAAACGTGACTCATACTTAGTCACAGAGACAAAACAAAATAATAGAGCGAGCAAGAGAAAGAGCATTAGCTTGTTATAGGTTACCCTTAACAGTTATCTTACATAGAATATGACACAGTAGTTCTTAACTCACCAAGCCAACTTTCGGAAACATCGAGTAATAGCCATGTAGCTTATACTGCAGTTAGGTGACAGCGCCGACATAGCAGCAGACTGCCGCGGCTGCCATGCCAGAAACGAGGGCCCCTGGCTTCTCTGCAACATATGGTGCCACATGCAGGCGAAGGCCTGGCACCCACAGCAGGATGATATACATGAATTCCACTATAAATCACTTCTATGGAAGCGGCGCAACCAATATACTGTTGGTAATGCAGTGATTTTAGTAGATCATGGGATGCATAGACTTGCTCTATATTAGATGGCTCCCAGGGTAGCTCAGCAGGTTGACAGACCATTGCTGAGACTGTGTTTAAGGTTGAATTTAACTAAAACAATAAAAAATATGCAAAACTTGTTAATCAATAGGGCTTTTTGCAATTACTTCTAAAAAAAGGAAGCGCTATATAAAATGTGTTTGGCCAAGGGATGGGTTGGGGTATTTCTGCCTCTGTTTGGCACCCATGAACCCAGTTTAATTTCCTAATAACTGCTGTCAGCACAAAGGAAGCATTTATTTGTAAACAGAACATCTTTATGAATATAACCTGTGATAAAACACAAAGCAAGGGGCACACAAATTGTATTGGTGTGGTGCTCAGAGAGAAAGAGAGAAAAAAATAATAATAAAACATCTCAAAGAAAACTAGTGAATGCAAGTTTTCAGCAGCGTTTTTGAGAATGGAAATTACTTTTTTCCTTTAAAAATGTGTAAAATGCACATTTGAACAATAATGTGACCAGCATGTAGAATGCCTGCTTTCAACAGTGACCACACTCCCTGCCACAGTGATGTTCATTCCGTGGTGTCACTTTCAGGACAGAAAAAACAAACGGGATGAGCAAACAGAGCCAGAAAATGCGCGAGTGACGGCTGGGGAAAGGAGCCCTGCTAAGATTAGGTCACCAAGCCCCCAGCTTCCCTCTGCAAAGCTGGGGGGCTTGATAAAGCCTGGTCATGGCGGAGGCAAGCCAGGTCCTGAGATCCGGCCAGACATCTGATACCGGATCTCTGACCCGGCCAGCGCTGTCCCATGGACCAGAGGCAGAGGGACAGCCAAAGCAGGGGGGACCGGTGTTATACGATATCTGTCTACCCCACGGCAGATTGATGGAGAGCCCAGCAATCTGCTGTGGGGGAGCTGGATATCATACAACACTGGCAATGCGTGCTTCTGTCGCCGCTCGCCTCTTCTTCCCCCCATGGCCAAGCAAGGTGGGGGCACAGAGGGAGAGGGGTCCAGGGGGAACCAGCATTGCAGTGATCCAGCCCTCCTGCTCACCTTTTCTCACTTTGTGGGTCCAAAGGGGGAGAGGGAAACAGAGGGACCGACAAACGCCTGAAACGCTTGCTTCCCGGCACTCCGTCCAACTGTGGTTTGGCGGTCTGAGCCGAGAAGCGGCATCCCTTACCAGTCAATAAAGACGCTGGTGTCACCAGCAGGAAGCAACAATGCAGCGTGGACACGCGATCCAAATTCAGGAAAGAGCATATCCAGGCTGCATTTATTTCCCGCGCCCTCATCACGTTGCACTGACTGAGCATGTATTTTCTCTTTTCTCGCTGTCCTGGATATCACGCCCCACAGATTGAAGATCTCCGCCTACAGTATGGCTATTTTTTAGGGCTAAATACTCATGGTTATCTTTCTGGCAAGACTACATAGGAGTTTGCATTTTCACTGTATACTAGCAAAGCAACATGCAGGCACCTAGTCAGTGAGAGAAAACAGGTAAACCAAGGAAGTTGCAGAGAAATGAAGGAAGTCTGTCCTATACAGAAAGAAATATGGGGGTGGGCGGGGGTCAAGAGACCACTTGTGGTACAGACTGGCCGGTACAGCTCAATGCACTGCCTGGCAGCACTGAGCGGTAAAGTCAGGCACATCTCCCTGCAATGTTCATAACCCCTCATCTCGTAAAGGCAGTTAAGTTACAGAAATCATACCAAGGGAACTGCATGCCGTCATAGTGAGCTCATTGCTGTTATAACAGTGAAAGCTGTGTTGCGCAGATAATGGCAGCACTGGTCATTGGGCCGGCTCTCGTCGGATCCGAGATCCGGCACCAGATGTGTAGCCGGATTGCGGGATCCGGCCAGAGTCAGCCGCCGCAAACCCCAAACCCATGCCCTGCACTGGGTTATTTTGGAAAAAAAGAAAGCGCCCACGGCGGCACGGAGTAAGGGGGCGGAGCAGCTCATTGCCGCCATGAGCGCTCTGATGGTTCTGCCCCCCCTTACGGGTACACAGCAGGACTTTGATACAGGTCACAGCTGCAGGAAAAACAAACTAACTTCCTCTGGTGACCCCATGCAGGGTGCACAGGGCCACCAGAGGAAGTTAGTCCTCAGCCACGACAGTTTATTTATGCAATGTTTGTCGGATACATGGACCCGGATTATTCATTTATTTATGCAGTGTTTGTCGGATACCCCTATTATCATTGAAACTATCCCACACAATGCAGCCACCCAACTGCTTTCAGAGGGGAGCTGCAGGAGCTGTGCCGGGTGTGGTTCAAGTAAAAGAAAATGTTGCTTATGGCTAACAGAAATCAGCAGGTTTCAAGAATGAGGTTGCAGGACAATCCCGTCGGTTTAAATCAGGATTTCCCCACAGATTATCTGCTCTTTCACCATTAGCTAGAGTAATTGCTCTTTTTAATGATTCTTTAACAGTCTGCTTAAAATAATCCTCTGTATGAGCTCAGATCACAGTATAGACTAACATTGCTGTTGGTAGTTTAGGTGCACAGATGGATGGTACGGTTTACTCCCTAGTACAAGTGCGGGTCGGACTGGGCCATAAAATTGTCTCGGGCACCAATGAAAAAGTGGCCCATAGTTGTAAACGGCAATTCATTCCTTTTCTGACCATGTTTGAATAGTACCCAAAGGGGGAGTTTTTTTTTTATAAAATGGGATGCAAATTGTGCATTTTAAATATTTACTCAGCAACACTGGTCAAAAGTAACTCATCGCCAGTGCCATGGAAGTGGAATTGATATATAGTTTGGAAAAGAAGCAGCATTTAAGAAATTGCGCCGTTTTAAACTATTATTTTGGACATTTCCTTTGATCGGAGGTCAACTGCCAGCTCCACCTGCCCAAACCCTGCTGCTTTGGGCACCGCCCCTCCAACTCCACCCCACCCCGTCCCTTGTGGGACCCCCACCCACCAAATTGTTTCAATTTCCACCACTGGATAAGGGTGAAGATGGAGGCAGCCGAATCTGCCCTGAAATTCCCTCGGCGTGTGTGGAACGGACATAAACCACTTCTGTTTGGGGTTGGGTGGAGCCGAGGATGGGGGATACCAACCAAGAAGACACAAAGATCCACTGTCGGTGCAACTAAAATCAAAATAGAAAAAACAAACCCATTGGTGTTTTGTTCTCCCCCGTTCCCTTCCCTTGCCGCGCTGTGAAACACCTGTGTATGAGCTTGATGTAAATAAAAATATTAAATATACCTGGCACTTCTCCGAGATGAATAAGCGCATTATAAATACGCAATAAAAAATAAATACCTGCCCGTGGACGGCGTGGAGCGCTCCTGCCTCCGCGATCCTCTTTCCAAGCACATAGACGTCCCATGTGAAAACGTCACGACGACGTAACAGATACATGTCAATAAGCCTTAAAGGCATTTCAGACAGTATCAGCAAACTTTAAAACAAAGACACAATGCTAGCTGGTCTCACAGGGACTTTAAATGTGTGATTGATAATGAAAGCAATACAAGGCCTCCGTTTAGCCTTCTCTTCCACACATTGCAAAGGGGTAAATGAACAATCCGCTCCCCGGGGAATGCCAAATTGCCCCCCCCCCCCCCAACCCCGTGCAGGAGAAATAAATAACTTAATAGTTATGCTGGAAATTCGTACCCATATGCGTCTGTCTGCATAAGACACATATCCCCATCTGCTGCACATACCAAATCCTCCAACCCCCTGCCTCCCGCTCCAGCAGGGAGGATAACTGTTGGCTATACTGTTCACTGGTACAGTGGAAGTCCCATTGTGACGGGAGGAACGCACTGTGCCCAGCCCCACTCCATAAAACACGATGTAATGTCCTACCTCCATTGTTGGTATTATGTTTAGAGGGACAGTCCTATGTCTATGGCAGTTGTGAGTGGGCTGCGACCCACGCGATTAAGGAGGCGGGGTTACCGCCAATTAGGCAGTTCATGTTTAATAAAAGACCCGTCAAGACGTTCGTGTATCAGCTCCTGATTTATTGGCCTGCTTTGTATTGCCCGCTTTGAACATGCCTGCTGCAGCTACGCGCCCAGCGAATTGATCAGGTTTACATTCAACAATGGCGACGAGGATCGTGTAGAATGGCACCGGCGCCCAGAGAGACATCCAGCCACTCCGACGCTGAACAAATCATCATCCGCCTAAATTGAGGCACCAGAGCCGTTGGCAACACATGCGAAGCAAACATTCACCCAAGTAAGGAAACGCCGAGCCCACATAACGGCACTCTTATGAACAGTCAGAGATCACAGACACACGTATCGCCTAATACACAAGGGAACCAGCAAATCAATACGCGTGTGCCCGAACCGTGGTGCACGGACATTCCAAAGTGAATCCTTTATAGCTTTCAACGCACCTCGATACAAAATTGACACTGCATTATTGACACTCCAGACACGTACGTGAGCTCACATAAAGCACAGTGATTAGCCAAGAAGGATTTCTTACATTTATCTGCCCACGTTGTTCACAGTACTGCAGGCTGAAAATCACGTACGCGTCTGCACCTCGCAGAGCCAAGTGCCACCTGCGACCAAACAGAGCTTTGCCATAATCTGGAAGAAATCAACCATGTCTGAAGACAACCCAAACAGTGGGATCCAGAGCCCTTCCTCCAGTTCCACACCTCGCCAAGCCACTCACAAAGAAGATAGTGGTGCAGAATCCCTACAGTTACAAGCTCTGCCGCCATTTGGCATGGCGGACATCACCAGTCTCGCCCCCCAGATGGGCCAGATGGCTCAAAGAACTGCACATTTACATAAATGCACCAGGTGGAAGGGAGGAGCGCCGACTGAGAGGTATCCTACTCCATTCATTGGGTCCAGTAGTGCTTGACATTGTTTTTGAAATGCCTGAGTCCAACACAGACACTTTACAAGGTATCATTGATGCACTAAACGCCTACTTCGCACCTCTGCATAACGTTGACTATGAACACATTTTCCACACATCCACACAAGAAAGTGGTGAAAATATGGACAACTTTGTAATGCGTCTAAGAAAAAGAGCGAAATATTGTGACTGACAGATACTCAACGGATGAAGCACTAAAGTCCCAAACCATTGCCGGCTGTGCGTCACATGAATTTAGGAAAAAACTACTTCATAAAAGCAGAACCCTTGAGGAAATATTACAACTCGCACGAGCTGACTCGGCTCTCATGCAACAGACGGAATCACTGGGCAACATCAAAATTACACAGTCTGCTTCCACTGCATCAGTATGCCCCATCGGGACGTCAAGAGACCCTCACCCCGCTGAACAAAAAAATGCTACAGGTGCGGTTTCAAATTTCCACATGTCGGCCCATGTCCTGCCATTGGACACAACTGTGACAAGTGTGGAGGTGAAAACCACTTCCAATCAGTGTGTACAAACATCAACCTCCTCCAGCCGACGGAGACATATAGGGACACACGGAGGCAAGATCGAAGTTCGCCAAGTAAAAGCTTGAGATCTCACAGGAGACACTCGCACACAGCCTCCAGACACCAATCTCAAAAATCACGTGACACCCTGCGAGAAGAGAGAAGGCGAGAAGAAAGAGAATACTCGAGCCACACCAGCACCAGACCTAATTCACAAAGACGACACTCCAGGCAAAGGATCAGACATCTAGAAAATTCACCTCATAGAAGACGGGAGTCACAGTCGTCCTCGTCCAGCGGAGACAGAAAAAGGGGATACGTACATGCATCGGGAACAGCATAGCAGCAGAATACAGCCCCACTCTGCTACTACAAGTAAATGGACAAAACAAAGAGTTCCTAATTGACACGGGAGCAACGGTCAATGTTAGAAATGATGAGACATACAAATTACTCACCTACAAAAAGGCACTGAAAGAAGCAGATACTTTGATTTATCCATATGGCTCCAACAAGCCACTCAACTGCCAAGGGATGTTTACAGCACACTGTCAATACAAAGACAAGAGTCAAAAGATCAAAATCTACATAATAAAAGGGGGATGTACCAGGCGGCAGCATTCTAAACTTCTAAGTCTGCAATCCAAATGGGACTTATCCAAATAATGTATCAAATAATGTCGGCATACACGACCAGCCCAAAGGACATGATTACAAAAATGTTCCCTTCTTTAATTTTCCTAAACCTGTAAATAGAGGATAAACAAGTAAAGCTGCACATCAATACACAGATCCCTCCAATGGCGCAACACTACAGGGGTATACCCCTCAACATACAAAGACACGTGGAGGATGAAATTCAGTCACTATTACAGCAGGACATTATAGAACCAGCATTAGGACCAACTCCTTGGGTGTCTCCCATTGTGCCTGTACCAAAGAAAGATAACAAGGACAGCATTTGCATTTGTGTCGACATGAGGGCCCCAAACATGGCCATAGAGCGAAACGACATCTTGCCCCAAGAATGACTGATATGATGCACTTACTGCACGGTTCCAAGGTGTTTTCAAAGTTAGATTTAAATAAAGGATATCACCAGTTGGAGCTACACCCCGCTTCAAGATATATCACCACCTTCTCAACACATCTGGGTTTGTTCAGATATAAAAGACTCAGTTTAGGGATATCCTCAGCTGCAGAAATCTTTCAGAACGAAATACACCAGGTGATAAAGCACATTCCCAACTGTTTAAACTATTCCGACGGCATATTAATCTTCACGACACAAGACAGCCATGATGACACACTGAGAAGAGTCTGCATGGCGCTGGAGAACGCCCATCTCACACTCAACCCGGACAAATGCGAGATTAGCAAATCCACTCTCAAATTCTTCAGACACATCTTCTCAAAAGACAGTTTGAAACCAGATCCGGAAAAGGTCCAAGCACTGGTAGAAACTCCTACACCCACGTCAGTCTCAGCAGTGCGCTCATTCCTGGTAATGGCGAGCTACTGCACTCGATATATCCAAGACTTTGCCTCCGTGAGCACGCCCCTACGACTGCTCACTGGGAAGAATCAAGAATTTCAATGGTCCGACACCTGCGAAGAAGCATTTCAAGAAATTAAGAAACGAATTGCAACTGCTTCATGCATGGCATACTACGACCCAGACCTTGACACGGAACTCACAGTAGACGCTAGCCCCGTTGGGTTAGGAGCAATCCTAGCACAATCCAAACGCGGAGCATCACCTAATTCCCCGAGGAGAATTGTAGCCTACGCAAACCGCAACCTCTCCACCACAGAATGCGCGTATTCTCAACCTGAAAAAGAGAGCCTGGCTGTAGTATGGGCGTGCGAACATTACCACTTGTTCCTATACAGGCGTCCGTTCACCATAATCACAGATCACCAGGCCCTCACCACCATTTATGGCAAACCAACAGCCAAAATGCCACCACGCATTGCCAGATGGGGTCTGAGGCAACAAGAGTACTCATTCAAAATAATCCACCGTCCGGGCAAGGACAACAGTCCCGCAGATTTTATGTCGCGATATCCACTTCCAGCTCAAGATGAACGGCAATCACACAAAGCAAACCAATATCTACGATACCTGATCAACAGTGCATTACCCAAGTCTATCACCACGGCACAGCTGCTGGAGGCAACACAAAAGGATCAACTACTCCAGACGGTACAGTCATGTCTAAAATTAAACCAGTGGCAAAACAGAGAACGAGGGGCCCTGCTCCTGTCCAAGGAGGAGGAACAACACTTTTACACATTCAAACTTGTTCGCGACACCCTGTTCACATCACCAGAAGGCCTGTTACTGAAGGAAAACAAAATAGTAATTCCGGCAGCCCTGCAGAACCAGATACTGGACATTGCACACACAGGGAAAGTGTCAACCAAGAGAGAACTAAGAACAAAAGTATGGTTCCCATCCATAGACGAACGGGTAGAACTACTAAAGAAATGCCTACCTTGCCAGGCGGTGGCGTCTCGCACATTTCCCGAACCAATCAAAACTTCTGTGATGCCTCTGCAAGTGTGGGACGAGGTAGCGGTAGACATGTTTGGGCCTCTGGCAAATGGCAAATATGTACTAGTGATCATAGACGAAATGTCACGATTCCCAGAAGTCCACCTGATCCACTCGACCAGTGCTCAAGCCATCATACCAGCGCTGGATAAAACCTTTGCCGACTACGGCATTCCTTCCCGAGTCAAATCAGATACAGGGCCTCCTTTCACTGGAAATGACTTTGCTATGTTTGCAGAACACCTAGGGTTTCAGCACCACGAGGTTACACCACTATGGCCACAAGCGAATGGAATGGTGGAACGTTTCATGGGAAATCTCAAACGCACTCTCCAAATTTGCTCCTTCACAAATGGGTCGTTCATGTAAGACATCTGCACATTGCTGCGGGAGTACCGGAACACACCTCACAGCTCAACAGGCGAGTGCCCATCAATGCTAATGTTTGGACGTATCATCAAAACAAGGCTCCCCCACTACACACGAGCTAAGAATGAAGCCATGCACATAAAGAATGCCAGAAGCAAAGATCGAGAGAGCAAAGACAAAATGAAGGACTATGCAGATACAAGGAGACAGGCCAGACCAAGCCTAATCCGCGTTGGGGATCAAGTGCTAGTAAGGCAGAATCAAGTCACGAAAGACACTCCCGCTTGCAAGCCAGACCCCATGACAGTAACTCACATCCAAGGTTCAATAGTAACGGCAGCCAGCCCACAGTACACGATCACCAGGAACTCATCCTTCTTCAGGGCATTCGGCAGCACGGACACCCCTGTCAGCTCTTCAATGACACTAACAGAACTCTTCAGAGATAGACTCTGAATACCACGAAGAAAAAAGAGACGCTAATGACAGCTGCAGTGATAGCGAGGCTTTTCACTAAACCAAGCCCCACCTGTGCACAGCACTTCCAAAAGGCTCATCCGCAGACCCACCAGATGGGTTGAATAACTCAATTAAATATTGGTGAAGTGTTTTGTTAAAGGAGAGGGGAGATGTAATGTCCTACCTCCATTGTTGGTATTCTGTTTAAAGGGACAGTCCTTTATCTATGGCAGTTGTGAGTGGGCTGCGACCCACGTGATTAAGGCGCGGGGGGGGGGTTACTGCCAATTAGGCAGTTCATGTTTAATAAAAGACCTGTCAAGACATTCCTGTATCAGCTCCTGATTTATTGGCCTGCTTTATATTGCCCGCTTTGAACCTGCCTGTTGCAGCTAGGCGCCCAGCGAATTGATCAGGTTTACATTCAACGCACACATCTAACATCTGCATGAGAAAACCCCAAAACGAACTGAATCCACCTGTACTTTAAGTAAATCTCAACCCCCAAAATACACAATACCCCCTCCCCAATATTGCCTCACCCCTGTGATGCACGTTACATATCCTAAAAATACACCGAAATAACGAAAAAAAACGGAATCCGCCTGTAAATCTCACCCGATGCACATTATAAACCACCAAAATACACAGACACACCCCCTCCCCAATATTGACAAGCAACATGAGATAATTTTAAGTCTTACCAGAAACCAAATATCAATCCTCTATCCGAAATGTGCTTTGCAACGGCGGAATCGATTTCGCAACGCCGTGCCTTCCAGCTCCTGCAACAAAAATTATGAGGACGTGAACGTTGAAACCCACGTGATGCAGAGCAGCCCACGTGATAAAGCGGACGTTGAAACCCACGTGATGCAGAGCAGCCCAAGTGATGAAGTGGACGTTTAAACCCACGTGACGCAGAGTAGTCCACGTGATGAAGTGGGGGCGGAGTGTTGCTATTGTCCGTTTCCCGAATGGGAACTAGAACACTACCATTTACGAAACGCTAATCTCATATCCTGTTTCCAGGCAGCATCAGGTGAGTGCATTCGATCCAGATCTTGTAGTGAATTTTATATGCATTTCTTCTAGCATCCATCAACTTAGACGTTCCTATCCCTTTGTTGTTATATTGTTAAGAGGAGCCGTTTTGAAACCTCTAGGAATACACGTTGAAGCAGTTCTGTAATATTTGGTATCTCATACCGATCCGGTACCCCCTGTCTTCGTAGATCGCAGACCAAAGTAGGAGAGTTCCGAGCCTCGGTATGAGGTACCAAATGTTGCACAACACCGTCATAACGCCCGAGTTCCTTATTGTCCTGTCAGAGGAGTATTCGGCATTGCCAGAGAGGCTGGGGGACAACCCCGGTGAAACTCCTGCTACTTTCCCCTCAAATGCAGAGCACGCGTTTCCAAGTTGTCTCATTCGCGCCCACAAACCGCCCACCCCTGCCCCAATCTATTTTTTTAGTAACATTACTAGTGGCATCTCGCATTTTAACCCAACAAAAAAACGGCAGAAACATTACAAATGCAGGGAACTCATCTATTAGAGATCTGTCCAGGCGCTCTGGGGCAAAATACATGCACATCAACTAATCTGCATATGGATTGCATCAACAGACATTACTTCACAGAAAACACATAGTAAGGAGAATCATCAGTCTTTGATACTTGGAGGCAGAATGCAAGTGACTTTAGAATAAGTTGTCATAAGTAAGCCAAGTGGCAAATAATTTTGTGCTGCAAGTCGGGCTTTTTTATTTTTATTTTAAATAACAGCATCATATATTAACACATAAGCTTTGAAGTGAATCACTTACAGAGCTGCAGATAAGACAGTCTGATTTCATGATCTGCCCAGGATCGCACACTTTAGTTAATAGTGAAACCGGGATGGAGACAATTTAAGCAACTGAGCACATCTTCACAGTTTTAGTTTATTTAGATATTTATTAATGTTTCCCTTTGCATTTCATGTGCTTAAATAATACTTTATTTATATCAATGCCTTGGAAGCAAACCACATTACATAACAAACTTCCCTTTCATTATTAACTTTACACTATATATCATTATAGAAATATGTTAAGCAATAAGAGGATGGATTTGGTTTTATTCTCCCCTCCCTGTAAGCAAAGTCGCAATAGCATCATGCAGATTAATGTGAGCCTAACAAATCCCCTTTGGGTAAAGCCATAGTCATTATTTCATAAATACAAAAAAGGTAGCAGGCGCCCCTCTCTCGAAAGAACAAGGCATGATAACCTGTTCAGTGGTTATTAACCACATTGAGAGTTCGCAGCCATTGCTTTTTGCTCACTGCACCTTCACAGATGGGAAATATCCATTCGCATATCAGTCTTTGTCCCGCCCACAAGGGGAGTCCAGCACCGAAATGCTATGGCAATTCCTCTCTGAACAAGAGTACCATCAGCAACCCCATACACGTGTTTCAGCCTTGTTGGGCATCATCAGTGAGGTGAAGCTGAGCCTCTCTAAGCACAGTGAGCAGGGAGTCCACGTCTGGTTGCCCCCAGGTAACCTAGGGTGACCAACCCCAAGTTCCTTTCAAAAATACAAAAAAGGTAGCAGGCGCCCCTCTCTCGAAAGAACTAGGCATGATAACCTGTTCAGTGGTTATTAACCACATTGAGAGTTCGCAGCCATTGCTTTTTGCTCACTGCACCTTCACAGATGGGAAATATCCATTTGCCATGCACATTTCTAAAAGGACAAAAGTCCCTGCTAATAGTACCCCATCCCTCTCAATAGTGTCTAATTGCTCACATTGAAATGCTCTGTTGACACAGAGCAACTTGCAAGCCCCTCTGCTGCTGCCCTGAGCTCCTTGGAACATTGTCCTGCCAGAGGTTTCAGAAAGGTTAAGGTGTCCTGCTGCCAGGACAATTACTGCGCTGAGCAGGAATTACTGAGCACACGTTGTCCTGCCAGCGGGACACCTTTCTCATTTGGCACCCTCATTGAGGTGCCGAAGGGGAAGGGTGGCCCACTGACGAAAGTCCTGGTCAGGCTCTAAAAAGAGCCTGTGGGGTGGCAGCGTGCCCCCTCCCCCAACCCTTGGCTCGGTATGCCACTGTTACTTGATCAGTCAGCTGAACTGCATTGAGTTAAAGGAAACTTAGTTGGTTATATGGTTATTTGTAGCTTAAAACAATCACAGCTGCCAACACTTGGTGGGTTATTTGGTTATTAGCAGTAAGCTACCAACAGTGATGGAAATGGGCACACAAACTACGCTTGGAAATTGAAAAAATACTCCGAAATACTATCTCCTTAGGGAAATTGACCCGATAGATGGGTTCACTGTAGAGGGTGTTGTGTAGCGGTGCAGTCATCATGGCAGGCACGTAAAACACATACAAATAATATTTCATTTTACAGGGCTGACATGAAACGCAGATAAATCACACAATAAACGAGACTGACAATATATATATATTACACATCTCATAGCATAGTGGGAGTATTTGTGGTGTTTCCCTTTTAAGAACATGTATTTCCCCACTAAGGATGTCAAGAGAGGTTTAGAGTCAAAACCTACCCTTGTTCAAGGCCTTTGACTCTAATCCTCTTGACATTCCTCTCTACACCCTCTAGAGTCGGGCCCCTAAACAAAAAAGAGGATCACGCCCCATTTTCTCACACCCTCTAAGGATGTGTCATGACAGCCTCATACCTGACTGGAAGAAGGAGCCTCCGCATGCACGTGCAATACCACGGTGGTAGACTAAATGTAATGGCACTCTGTCTCTGTGTCTCACTGTGTAGGGCCTGCAGGCCTACCCCTTGTGATCAAAGGCCTGCGGCCCTGCTAGTCTGGGTGCGGTCTGGGTGCCCCAGACCAGCATGTGTAACGGGGTGCCTCCAGGCCACTGGCCCTCTGTGTGATCGCAGAGCAGCTGCTTGTCCGGGACCCCACGGCAGCTGCGGTCTTGTTGTGTGACCACGACAACCAGGGTGATCCCTGCCACATTAATTTTGTGTTGGTGCCCTGAGCACCTGTTGGGCTGGCTCAGAGTCACAGTGCACAGAAATTATGTACTCCACTCCCCAATTCAAGGGATAGTTCAAGCAGAGCGTTGTTAAATGTTACCCCTCAAAAACAAGGGGATACCAAATATTAGAACCCTATATTAGCCATTATATTTGGTATCCCCTTCAAAAAAAGGATGGGATGGCTTCCAGAAGCAGCTGTCACAGTGAAGGATTATGATGTACTGCCCTCCCCAATGCAATGGACAGTTCAAGCAGAGCGTTGTTAAATATTACCCCTCAAAATCAAGGGGATACCAAATATTACAACACTATATTAGCCATTATATTTGGTATCCCCTTCAAAAAAAAGGATGGGATGGCTTCCAGAAGCTGTGACAGTGTAGGCCTATGATGTACTCCCCTCCCCAATGCAAGGGATAGTTCAAGCAGTGCTTTGTTAAATGTTACCCCTCAACATCAAGGGGATACCAAATATTACAACCCTATATTAGCCATTATATTTGGTATCCCCTTAAAAAAAAGGATGTGATTGCTTCCAGAAGTCATTGCCTTAATTTGGCAGTGCTTCCATCTCCTGTTGTGGGAGCTCAGGTGGTGCTCTCTCTGGTCGTGGGCGACTCCTGTCGATGTCTTGCCTCCGATTCGGCCTCCAGTCACCCTCTAGGTTTCTTTCCACCCAGCTCCACGCTTCTCTGGGATCCGTGAAATGCACTGCCGTACCGTTGTGGTATATTTTCAGTTGTGCTGGGAACAGAAGTCTGTATGTGAACAGCTTGAAGGCGTTTCTTGACTGGGTCGAAGGACTGCCTCGCTTTCTGAACCTCCCTGATGAAGTCTGTGAAAAGGGCAATTCTGGAGCCATTAAAAGTTATGGAGCCCTTAGTTCTGGCCATCTGCTGCATGGCGTCCCGATCCCTATAGTTCAGGAGATTTGCTATTACCGTGCGCGGGGGAGCTCCGGGTATTTGTCTGCCCGTTGGTGAGCACGTTCAACTGAGAAGAATTTTGATAGGGTCTTGGGAGCGAATAGATCCGCAAGCCACTGCTCTAGGAATAGCTCCATGCTCGGGCCTTCAGAGTTTTCAGGCAATCCAAGGATCCAGATGTTGTTCCATCTTGCTCTGCCCTCACCCTCTTCCCCCTCATTCTTCCAGTGCCTTGAGGCGTGCCAACGCTCCGGTCATTTGGTGATTTACTGTCCTCTGTTTCTTACATGTTGCCCTCTGCTTCCCCGGTACGAGCCGTGAATTTTTTGCAGCTCATGGCGCTATAGCTACACCTCAGTACTTATGCCATCCATCTTTTTTTCCATAGAGGTCCTTGAGTTGGTGATAGCATTCATGATGTCTTTAAGGGATATATTGTCATCCTTCGGTCCCAATGCATCGCCAGAGTTGCCCTGCACCTGTGGGGGAACTTGGATAGTGATTGTGTACTGCTCCATTTTGCTCTGCGTTGTCGCGTTCTTTGCCCTGTCTTTCCCCATGGTGGTCAAGCCAGTGTTGATTTACAGTGGCTCCTTTCCCTCTCAGCCGATGTTTGTGCAGCTGTTTAGGTCAGTGGGGTGCTCGCTTCGGGCGCAACGATTCGGCAAGGCACCATCCAGTTGTTGCTGTTGGTTCGGGATCTTGTGGATGCTGGTCAAGTTGTTCACCAGAGACACTTGTTCCGCCTTCACAGGTGCACTGTCTAGCGTTTATTACCAAATGGTGCTGTCCGTGACCACCCGGCTGCGGTACTCCGAAGACGGCAGAGCCACAAGCCTTGGCTTCTATCTCGCTAGGGAGGTGCCGTTGTAATCTATAACACCTCTTCCCTCCTTTTGGTTTCTCTTACGGTTTATATGCACTGTCCACTTTGTGGTTTCTTTCCCAGAAGTCCGCTGCGTTATCACCGATGCCCTCTCCCTCCTTTGTTTTGTTGGCTTGAGGATTGGCTTGGTCGGCACCCTATCTTTCGGGAAGGAGGTGTTTCTATTAGTCTCACTTTAAACGTGTGTCTTAGACTCGTATAGTGCAGGATTAGGGGCCCTGTTGCTGCTTCACACCACGGACAAGCAGTCCAGTGCTCCAGTTGCCTCCTTCATGGGAGACGTGCTCGTTTCAGTTGTCCTCAGTAGTAGTCTTTGATTGGGGCCGGTGATATCAGAATGTTGTTTTGCTCTCTCAAATCCTTGCAGCTTCTGAAGTGCGTGCTGCTACTCAAGTCAGCACACCGGTTGTGTCCAAGCTCGCCTCCCAGCAGGTGGTCGCTTTTGATAACGGTCTGGGCTCACAAGCGATTTTAAGTGTGTAAACCTCGTTTATTGCTGCGTGTTATGGCGGTTAGGTGATGTATTTACAGGATATTAGTCTTATTGGGTTCACCAGGGACACTCAGCGCTCAGCTATATCACTACTTTATTGGGAGCTTGGAGCATTGTAGATTCAGTGCACAGTTCTCATTCACCTTATAACAGCCATGCCCTCAGCGTAGGCAGCTTACCTTCCATTCTCTGTTGCTTTATGGCACTTGTGTTGCAATCCACGTGTCGCATTCCACTTTCAGGGTCCCACTATGAGCGGTTGGGGTCCAGGGATAATTCTGCTGCGTATCGTTGTTGGTAGGCAGTTTAGCTTCTTCGCACCGTCTCTGGGTAGGAGACGTGTTTGATTTGGTTGCCCCCGCTCACTCCTTGTCGCAGGCGCTGCTCGCTTCGCTGTCGGCCTGGCTCTCCTGCAACCACAGCGCCTTCAGGCAGCCTTCCTCGGTTCGCCTGCTAGCTCGGGTCACGTTTCCAGGGGCCCACAGCAGCTTCTCGCAGCCTCAGATGGGACTGCCCCATCGACCGCCGGGGCAGCAGGTAGGAGCCAGAGCCTCGCTGGCACTTGGAGATCCCATCGGGGGGAGGACCCATAGCGTGGCTCACCTTGTCGCTGCAGTGATCAGGATCGTAACGTCGGCTGGTCCTCTCTGTCGTCCTCAAGCAGGGTTGCTCCACCTCATATCGGAGCAGGGGATGCCAGTGCCCGCCTGCTTTCATGGGCGTGCTCGCCGCCTACTCGCAGTGTTTTTTGGGGTCGAGATCAGTGTTTAGTCTTCCTGATTTCGGCCTCAGCGATGTGATGGTAGTTGCTGTCGCGGGGCGCTTGGTTCAGTGGAGCCTTTAACGTAATGCGCACCTTCCTCTTAGCTTACAGTCCCAGCAGCCATCTTGTCTGGCATACACAGTCAGCTGCTTCTGGATTCCACAGCACGTATCTTCGGAACCACATGTCGGTTCAGGTCCACAGTGCAGCAACCCGTTGCAGAAGGGTTCTGCCGCTTTTGGAAGCTATTTTCGTGAGTGTAACAACATGAATTGTCAGGATAAAGGCAGGATCTAGCTGGCGGACTGGGAGCAGTGAGGAATCACGTCCTCATTGCTCGCTTGCTGGCCACACCCCCCTCCAAACTTGGTGATTATTGAAGGTAAGGTTACCCGGTATATCGGGTGCTTTGCATCCATTTACTGTGCGCAGCCCTTATTCGATGAGCCATAAACACATTTGGAGACCCTTTGCACACACCCATCCATATTTCATTGTGGGCAAGGGGATGTTCAGTGACCAGTCCTCCAGCGGATCTAACAGATCCTTTGGCAGACCTACACCCATTTTGAGGTTAAAATCTCCTCCCCGTATGCATTGCTCATTACGATTCCTCCTGTTTAGAAATAACTCATCAATAAACGCCTTGACTTTGACTAACCTGTCTGCCTCAGCCTTATGGGGTCTGTTATAGAGGTTCAAAATGATTAACGGGTCCCCCCTAGAGGGTTAAATACGGAGCACCTGTAGGTAGTCCATGTTAGTCTCCACTACCCTAAACCTACAGGTTAGGGAGGCTTAAATGAAAATCGCCAGACCCCCATAACATCTTACTCTAGCATTTTTTTCGCTGAGATCCCCTACGATGTGTAGCCATCTAACAGTGTGGTCTCCCAGGCCCAGGTCTCTTGCAGGAGAGTGACATTGTGTTTTTTTTAAATTTTATTTATTTTTATTGGTTTTATTAAACAACAGAGAACCTTCGGAGCAAACATGAAAGGGACTTGTGTCCCTATAAACCTTATACAAAATAAAATGAGATAATTCCCTGGCGTATACACCCTCCCCCCACCCCCACCCCCTTTCAAGTCACAGTCTCTGATCGCTGCTTTCACTTATACTGTTCAATCCATTGTCGGCAGTCCCGACCGGGCACTAGATCGTCGGAAATGGGCCGATTCCTCTGAATTAAAGTCGCTGTTTTCCAACTATTTGGTGGGGCCGAGTCACTGTTCTCCGGGAATTTCAACCAGTACTTTCCATGTTACTAAAAGCACTAAAGAACCCGAGCCATTCAGTCTCTATCAGAACGCTGGATCCCTCAATAGCTTCTGTGATCTTTTCCATAAGATAAATATCCCTGGCCACTGCCACACATTCTTTCTTCATGGGGAGGCAGATCCTTTTCCAAGTTCTAGCTCGACAGGCTCTGGCCCCTAAAAGTAAACAATGTCACAGGTGTGGAAGCTTGCCCAACCGCTCATCCCTTCTTTCAAGTCCAAATAATACTAAGATTGGGTCTAGTGGGTGGGATCCTCCGTCCGCCTCTTTGATCCAGCTCAACACTTCTGTCCAATATGTGCGCACTTTGTGACATGTCCACCACATATGCCAATAATTGGCTTTTTCCCCGCATCCGTGCCAGCAACGGGGAATCGCAGCTGGAAAAATCTTGGCGAGTACTACCCGGTCATATTTCCACCTGTGAAGCAGCTTTATGGCGTGCATCTTATATTGGCACGAAATTGAGGTCTTAAATGCCCTACTACAGAGTCGCACCCATAAACCGTCCCCAATTTCACAGCCCAAGTCCCTCTCCCATCTCGTTCTTAGACCCCTGATTGCTCCTATACGGCGGGACAAAAGCACTGTATACAGGAGGGAGATGAGACCTTTCATATCTACATGCGTGTCCAAGACCTTCTCTACTTGGGGTGAGTGGCCTCTGTATATGCTGCTTCCATTTCCCTGCCATGAATACCCCCTTCAATCTTAGATAGAGGTGTGGGGACAGCCTGCCAATGCCCAATGCTTCCTCCAGTTCCTGGATGCTTATGAATGTATTTTCTTTCACCAACTGACCCACCCTGCAAATCCCCGCTTCAAACCAGGACTGATAATGTTCGTGGCCAGGGATCGCGTCCCTCACCAGTGGGGACCAAATGTGCCCACATTCACCTTCAATCCTGAAAAATGCCCGAACTCCTCTACCACCTGCAAGGCGCCTGGGACAGATTGGGCTGGCTGCCTCACGTGGAGCATTATATCATCTGCATAGAGACCGAGTTTAAAGGTTCTGTCTCCCACATCTATACCCATCACATCAGGGGACCCCCTCAGATATTATGCCAAAATCTCCATGGTCATTGCAAACAATAGGGGCGAGAGGGGGCTGCCCTGTTGGGTCCCTCGCTGAAGATTAAATCTACATGATAGCCACCCATTTACCGTAACTCTGGCTGATGGTTCTGCGTACAGAGCCTTGATCGCTCGTCGGACACCCTCACCAAAACCAAATTTCTCTAGTACCCCAAGTAGAAACTCCCAGTTGACTCGGTCAAAGGCCTTTTGTCATGATGCCTACCCCCGGGCATCAGGATCAAGCCCATCGGCTCCGGGAGCAGGCATCCAGACACTTATTAAAACCCCTGTTTGGGTTCAGTCCTGACGCCTTAGGCGCCAGGCTCATCATAGAAACCAGTCCTGGCGCCATAGGCGCCAGGCTCATAGACACTTACCTGATGCAGACCATGCTGCTAGTGAGTCCAAGCCAACGTGAGGCCTGGATGGGACTATTTTATTACAGGGACTATTTTTTTACTCGGGCGTGGTCCTAGGGACTTCTTACCTGGGACTATTTTGGAGGCTATTTAAACCACGCCCGAACAACAGCACACGCTTCGCGTTGTTCTGCATCCAGCAGCGTAACGCTCACCGTGCCTGCAGTCTGCATCCAGTCTTCTGCCACGCCCGCCTCGAATCTGGAGCTCCTAAAACAAAGAGGAAAGAAAAGGACAAGGTTAGAAACAAACTATTTTCGAATTCCTCACCTGATTCTGGATCCATCTTGCCTCTGGACCTGGAAAGAACATAATTTCTGTGCGCGTCGCATCTCCAGCTGCAGCGCCGCGCCATACTTACCAGTCCTCGCAGCATCTTTCGATTCGGCACTGCCTCCATAATTTCTTTGCCGAACCCCGGCACCTGGGGGATAAAAGAAAACAACAAGGCGAGCCGAGAAAACCAACAAATATAACTCTATTCACCATAGATTTATCCGATTTACCACCAGGGGCATTATTCTATTACTCTTCACATCTTCATGTGCCGCACCTGCAAACAGAGAGAAAACAACACGTTAGACACCTGCAACATTTACCGGACAGCGTCGGGTAATACAGACTCTTACCTGAGCGCCACGAGCTGCAAGACAAGGAAGGAAGGGGGGACAAGAGTGAAACATCAGACTTATTGAACTCTATGAACTTGATACTTACTGGACCTTGCCAGGAACCTCAATACTCTCCGGAACTCTCCCACGCCTTCAAACCAGTGAAGTAACTGGCATCAACGCGCCCCTGCAATCCATGCAGGATGGAGAGCTCATCTTTCTAGAATATAAGGTGAGATTGCTGAGAGGGCACTTCGGAGGTGATTAGGTGGGAGGACTGTGGGGGTGCCATCACTTAAATCCACGGGTGGCTAAATCCATCTCTCCCCTTGCAGGAGAATACTTTTACGGGTCAAGCAGACAAGATCAGGAGGGCCGGTCCAGTCAGTCATCCCTGCACTACGCATCACGTTGGTGGAGATCGCAGCCGTCCGGATCTGACCGACGCCCCTGTGGGAGCCAGGTGAGCGTAACACCTTTTCGGCATCTATGGCCACCAAGACTGGGTTGCCCCCTCTGGGTACTGCCTCCCTCATAAGATGGAGAGTCTTCCTGAGGGTGTCTGCTCCCTGCCTCCCCTGTATGAAGCCCACCTGATCAGAATGGATGAGCCCCGGAAGGAGGCCCTCTAGTCTTGTTGCAATTATTCTGGTGAACAACTTTGCATCCATGTTCAGGAGGGAGATTGGTCTATAAGATTGGCAGTCTGCAGGGTCTTTTCCTTCTTTGGGTATGACCGTGATTAATGCTTTCCCAAATGACGGAGGGGCCCTCCCTGTGGACATAATATTTGTGAACAGATCCGCCAGGAATCCGCCAGTTGGCCTGCAAATGCCTTATAGAAGCCTGCCGTGAACCCGTCCTCTCCCGGGGCCTTCCCCAGCTTCAAACCTGATATTGCCCTAGGACTTCCTCATCTGTTATTGCGGCCTCTAGGGTGAAGACTTCTCCAGGTTTAAGGGTCGGGAGGGTCACTGCCTGCAAATAGGATTCTAATGTTTCCCCTCCTATAACTCCTTCCTTCTCGTACAATATCTCATAGAAACTGGCAAATTCTCCCGCTATCGCCGCTGGGTCTGATCTTTCCCCCTCTTTCCCATTCTTGATCTTTGCCACCCATCTATCTGGCCGCTGGGCGCGGAGCTTCGCCACCAGCCTGGCACCGGCCTTATCCCCATTTCGTAATATTTCTGTCTCAGGTGTTGGAGGCCTGGTACAATTTTACCCATCTCCATTTCTCTTAAGTTCCTGTCTCTTGGTTTTGGTGATCCCCAGGTCTCTCTTCTTCTCTTCCTCTTCCTTCCCCTCAACTCTCTCCAATAGGCGTATCTCAGATCTTAGTGTGTGGGCCAAGAGCGTTCTAGTTCTCTTCTTGGCCGCCCCTTCACTAATCAATCTACCCCACCATGTAGCTTTAGCCACCTCCCATACTGTCTCCAAGTAAACCTCACCGGTGTTGTTTAACTCAAAGTACTCTCTAATGGCTGAAAACATCATCTGCTCTCTAAAAACCGCACCCCTCAATAGGAGGTTGTTGCACCTCCACAATGATTTCCTCGGTTTTAAACCCGATATAATAATGTCTGCCCAAACCAGGTCATCAACTGGCCAGCTAACCCGGTGATGGTTACAAGCATCAGTTCTGCTCATATGCTGGTGTTCCAGAAATATATAATCAATCCTGGTTCTGGAGCCATGGACGGCGGAGTAAAATGTATAGCCTTTTATAATTGGGTGAGTCTCCCTCCAAAGATCTACCAACCTGTGGTTCCACATTGAGTCCAAGAACCCTCTATATGGCTGCCCCCACCCCCTACTACCTGTGGGGATCGGCTTCCCACTATTATCCAATCCCCGGTCCGCCCACATGTTAAAATCGCCTCCCAAGAGGATGAGCCCCTCGGCCCTATCCATTACCTCCTTGATGAAGTGCATTTGACCCATATTTGGGCCATAAATGGCTGCTATGGTAATTCTGGAGTTTTCCAGGTTCCCCGAGACCACCACCGCTCTTCCATCTGCTCTGCCCCAAACTGACGACTCTAGCCTAAGGCCCGATTCCCAGAATATCTGGCCCACATGTGAACCTGGAATGCACCTTTCTTCCCCTTTCACTGTTCTAGTTTCTTGTACTAGGAGTACACCCAGAAATGCATTCTTCGTTTCCCTCCCCGCGCCCCCACACAAAGCTCCCAGTCGACTGGGCTGGGCCGGTCAGCCGTACGTCGGTCCAGATCTTCACAGGAGGTTAGGGCCTCATACCGATTAGCTAGCTCAACCCCAATAGTATGCCCCTCTCCCTATGTGGGGTCAATCTTTCTAAATTAGGGTTGGACCTCCAACCCAAAGGTTATCTGTGGCCAAGAGGTGGATACAAAGGCCCCTGTGCATGGGGTACTTTGTGCTTCCCTCCTCCTAACAAATTTGATCAAGTGGTTCACTGAATCAGCCACCCTCCCTGTACAACCGTAAAACAAATCCTGAGAGACCAGCCTACTATGGAGACTGTAGCTGTTTGGTTTTAGGCCTCTGGATAAATTGGAGTTGACCAAATAACATACCATCGTTGCATCCGAGAAGGAAACCACTATGCAGTCCCCCTTCATACATTTGGGTTTTTGGCCTACCCTTCCTACCCTTCTTGCCATTAATATAAAGCTTGGGTCAATGCTCGGTCCAATCAGGTTGGCGTTGATCCAATAGGTTGTTTTATTCATTAGTGAAATAGTTAATTCAAATCCACACTTAGGGAGCCCCGGTACACCCATGATAATTCCCATTAGAGGGGCTGCTGCAGGCAGTAAATTCAAAATGCTCTTCTACAGCCCTTCTATATGCATGTTAGCCCCAGTGTCCCCTATGAAAGTCCTAAAGCTTAAGTCGGACCTCCCAGTACCCCTAAAATTTGAATGAACAGTTACTGAGCTTAACTGTGTGGTTACTGCCTTATCCTTTGCTGGCATCACCAGCCTGCCAACCCCGGTGACCGGGCCAGGACGCTCAACCACTCAACCCCCCCCCCCCCCGATAGTATTTTACCATTTGGCTTTGCCCCAACCCCAACCATACTTATTTCTGCCACTCTTTTTGTTAGAACTCTGAGTCATCCAGGATAGCCAGTGTGTTCATTACCCCAGACTTAAACATCTGCAATGACTCTAGGATGGTCTAAAGGGGCTTGAGCTTTACATCAAGAAGTGATTCCAGCCAGAGCTTATGCTCCTCCCCCCTGGAGGAGGAATTTAGATCCTGTCTCAGTTCCCTCTCCGGGCTCCCACCCATATGGCTATTCACCAATTGATCCGTTACTACACCCCCTCACTGTTAAGACACATATGATGTATCCACACTGCGTAAAGTTATAATTAACTCTTTATTGAGGTAGTAACAGCAACGACCCCCAGCCAGGGGAAATCCTCTCAACTGACCTAGTGGAATGTGGAGTCCCTCAGATGCTGGGACTCCACATTCCAGGAGGCGATGTCAGTGAACATATTATAACAACAGCAACCAAGTTCTGAATAAGATGTATTGCACACACAAACCCATCAATACGTAGACATTTAAATATAATAACTTCTAATATGATAAACTGTAACCTCTAACACTCACCATCTGGTCCCCCATCCCTAATCTCACCCCCTCGCCTTCCACTTCTAAAGATTTCACCAGATTCTTCCTCCTCATGGACAGTACCTTCCCCACTCTCTACTGTTTTCATCACAGATCTCGACAACGCATCTGCAACCACATTATTTTCCCCTTGCACATGCATCATAACAAATTGTAAATCTTGTAAACTGCTCACCCACTTGCTGATGCGTCTGGACACACCTTCCAGACCACCCTTAGAAAATGTACTAAACAATGGTTTGTGGTCAGTGCAAATAGTAAACTCTCATCCCCATAAATTTCTTTTAAATTTCTCCACACCCCAGACAGACGCCAAAACACCTCTTTCTCAACAACAGAGCACCTACGTTTAACTACCTTAAGAGTTCTCGAGGCAAACACCACAGTATAAAGCTCCGAGCCAGACTCCTGCATGAGAACACCACCCAAGCCATAGTTGCTTGCATCCACAAATAACAAAGTGTTCCTTGCCTCTACAAAACTGCTCAACACGGGAGCATTCACCACAGCCTGTTTTAATGTCTGTAAACTCCTTCATACACTTCATCCCAATCAAACACACCTTTTCTAGTAAGATTCCTCATGAATAACGGCAACGACCCCCAGCCAGGGGAAATCTTCGCAACTGACCTAGTGGAATGTGGAGTCCTCCAGATCCTGAGACTCCACATTCCAGGAGGTGATGTCAGTGAACATATTATGACAATAGTAACTAAGCTATGTATGCAATGTATTGCACACACAAGCCCATCAATACATAGACATTTAAATATAATAACTTCTAATATGATAAACTGTAACCTCTAACACTCACCATCCGGTCCCCCATCCCTAGTCTCACCCCCTCCCCTTCCACTTCTACTTCCTTATCTGCCTTCATACCAGGGTGCAGAGGATCCTGAGGCATACACACCCCAAGCAACTGCTCCTGTAGAGCCATTACCTGAGCCAGTGTGCCTCCTAAGGCCCCCATCCCCTCAATACAACTATTTTTTTCAGTGGTGCTACCTTTGGGATTCCCTCCTGAACCTGAAATAGCATCCCATGTTGCTTTTCCAGTAACAGTAATGCGATTCACTATTTTGCTGGCCATGTCTTCCAAATACGAATCAAGGGAGTGTTGCAAAAGATGGGGCTTAACCATGACAAGCTCCTGGGCCGTTTTAAATTGTTTAGTTTTTTTGCCCTTTCTGTCAGCGCCCCCGGTCTCCGATCATCCCTTGCTTATAGTGGGAATGCACCTAAGAACAGTAAAATTGAGCCATTATAAAATTGGTTAAAAAGAGTAAACAGACCGCCAAAACTTCAATGTCTAAATGGTGACTATGCAGTAGGACCTTCTGGCATGCGCCAGAGCATAAGAAACAAATGGTAATGGGTTGTTGGCCACAGAGGACCACAACCATCTGCGGGACAAATACAGCCACCCGCCACACTGGATTGATAGCTTAGTAAAGATTGTTCAGCTCCAAAGGCAGCCACAACACCCACGGTCACAGATGGCCACCGGCAGTCAGGTTTCAGGACAAACCTCCAGAGACCCAGAGAGGGGGGGCAGGGAACGCCTGATGGCTCAAGGAGCAACCTTAGTCTGTCTGTCTACCCGTAACCCCACTCTCATAAAAACAAAACTTGAAACAGTCATAGGCATTAGAGAGCGATAGATTTCAGCGGCAAATCAATACTCAACCAGTAGCACGGCTCACGGGAGGGATTCTAGCTTGGCACACTCTTCCTTATCCAATTGCCGGAATAAGTAAGTAGCCACTCAGTTGGCTGGACGTAGAGTAGCAGGCAAAAGTGGAGGGCAGTGCAAATATATTCACGTACAGTTTTTTTCAACAGTCTAGCTTTCACTTTCCCACTTTCGGGTTACAGGTTTTCCGCACTCCACTATTATGCGGAAGTACCAAAGTGCAGAGGGGTGAGGAAACCCGGGTTACCAACGGAGGTCGGCCAATGACTTACTTGCAGACCTTGGTGACTGGAGTAACCCCCTCCATGCCGCTCCACCACAAACCACCAATAACCACTTGTGCCTCCACTTCACCTCTGGGGAGCACTCTGCGCTCATGTTAGGGTTAAATGCTCCTCCTCCTCCACCTCACATGAGCATAGGCAGCAAAAACAGCAGTAAATGTGCTAATCATCTTCATACCCAGTTTATAAAGGCTGGAGATTTCAACACCATTTTAAGCACCTCCCTAGGTAGATCCAGCAGAGTTGCTAGAGCTCTTTGATTCTCTGCACAGGAAATTCACAAGGGCATGTATGATTTTAAGCTTTTAGACCTGTGGAGGACACTCCATCCAAGTGATAGAGAATATTCATATTACTCTTCAGTCCATGAAATGCAGTCACGGATTGAATGTATCTTAATCGGGACGGGACTGTTACATAGGTCTCGGGAGTGTATTCTGCTCCTCAGGACTCTATCAGAACACCCGCGCTTATTGTGGACATTTCTTCTTGAGGAGAATGTGATTGAGCAACTTATCTGGAATTTTAAATTGCATGCACTGTCGGATGTAGCATTTAAAAGTGACATCAACGTGGTCATTAACACCTTTTTTTTAAACTATTCAGGTGCCCCTGAATATGTACTATCTGAGACACAGTCAAGGTTTATCTTCATGCTGCATAGGCATAGAAAATGGAGTCCATAAGGCCACTACACACAATTAAGACTACAGGTGGTGATACAAGTTTTACCTTTGGTACACACCTGTACTACTATGTTCATAGTGGTAGCAGTGGCGGAGCAGCCTGGCTTATCTGAAGAGTATATGAGCAGTAGCAGATTACACAAAGGGCACAAATTACTGTGACTCAAGCAAACACTGACTCAAGCTTTCAGGTAGAAAAATATAAGTACATTTATTTTTAAACCATTTGTTATAAACACAACACTTCTATGAAACTTCAATAAAAACCACACATTAAATATACTACAACTAACCAATTCACTTTGTACAGTAAGTCTCAAGGTAAGTACCCTGTGTTGGAATGAACCGGTGTTAGGCACAAAACACGTTACCGCGAGTACAATTACGATCACTTTTTGACAGTTCGGTCTACTAAACAAACGCGTATCCGTGACATGAAATGCAACCGGGACAAAAACACACTTAGCACCTGAGATACCTGAAGGGTGTTGGAGGCAAAAAGCACAGGCAATATTTTGGTTAGGCAGGCAGAATCAAGAAACACTCAGAGACAGGAGTTCAAAAGTCAAAGGGCCAGGGTCGAAAGACGCAGGGGCCAGTTGCCGAAGATCACACAGTCAGACAGTTCACGATTCAACGCAGCCAAAAGTACTTCGATATTGTCAATGTTCGGAAGCAAAAGTTATAAGAAGGAGGGAAGACCAGGGCAAGCCTTGAAAATGAAGAAATGGGATTCACCCAGTTTCCTCAACAGAAAACAGTACCTTGTTCCAATGGTGCAGCTTGTGCCCTGGCAGTTGTTCCTGTTGGTTTCCCGCAGACCCACGATTCCTGGAGCTTCGTCGAGAAGGAAGGACGTCTGAAGGGGGTCTGCACCACACAGGGATGAGGCCGGCAGCAGCGACACGGAATAAAAGGTGCGCTCCTTAAAAACAGGAGAGGCTCTTCAGGTGGCTATCCGGACCACTGCAGCAGTGTGCAGCGATTTCGACCACGGAAGAGGATCCTCTGGCTGAAGAAGATGAGCTGGTTATCCCCACCAAGCTCAAGGGAAGAAGACTCCGGACTGGATCTTCTCTGAGTCGTTGAAGGGCAGATAGCTCAGGACTGCAGCAGGGCTTCACCGGGACGGGGTAGTTACAGCAACCATCGTTCTCTCCGCTTCCCTTCGGTTCCTTGTAGTTCCAGTGGTGACTCTCTGACTTCTAGCCAAAGAGACCTGCCTTTTATGCGAAAACCCCCCATTCACGCAGCCTGGCTGTCAATCACCCAGCAGGGGGGTTGTCGAGCCCGGACAACTATCCTGACCAATCATGACAAAGTGCGACTAGGGATTCCTAGGATAGCCTGTGCAGGGGGTGACTACACCCCTCCCTCACATTCAGCCCACCTAGACACCCAGGCGCCTTGAGGAGAGCTTCTGAGCAGAAGTCCGCCAAAAGACAGTGAACAAAGAAGGCAAACCTGGTTTGCCGCGCAAAGTAAAACACAAGAAGGACTTTAACAAAAAGAAATGGCGAATAAACCCAACCGGAGCAAAAACAAAGACTATTTGGTCAAGCGGGTTTATGTTCGAGGCTAATATAATAGCCAAGAACAGTACCACGTTTATCTAATATAATCACGGTAGAAAAGTTACGGTAGATACCACTGCCACCAGCTAAGTCTAAATGTTAAAAGAGCAAAACCATGCTCTAGGAGGTACAGATAAAAAGGGATACAAGTTAACCCTTTCCAGTACTCCATGGAAGATGGGGTGTACTGGATCTGTGGTAGATTGACTAAGTAAAGTTAAAGGTAACTTTACCCTTTTCTGGGGGGACAGTAGTCGCCTCAGAAATGGAGTCGAGGGAAGTCTCAAAGACATCCCTGTGCCACGGCACTGAAGGTGCTGTGTGATACACACAAAGAAGGGGGCTACCGTGGTGTACTTCAAAATCCATGCTCACAAAAGCAGATGGAAACAAATAGCAAAACACAGGTAAGAGTGGGGGAAAAGCTCTCACTCTTACCAAGTGGAGAAAAATAAACTCCAGAAGTCCAGCAAAGCTGCTAGGGGACTCACTAGGTGAGGGAAATTAGCCATAATTGAGAATTCTCCCTAACGGGGATGGCTTCACCCCTGGGTCCCCCTCTTCCGGGCGCAGGCCCGTAGTTGCTTTCCATCTCCCTCCACTGGGTTCACTATGGCTTATTTTTCAGGTGATTGCTTCACCCCTGGGTCCCGCTCTTCCGGGCGCAGACCCCTCTTTGCTTTCAGCCTCCCTCCACCGGGTTCAATATGGCTTTCTCTTAGTTCCCAAATCTTAATGTCTTTTCTAACAGTTCATAGTGGACATCCCTCTACCAGGTTCATGTTTGTCAAAGCACTGTTTTTTGGGACTTTAGACTTCGTCTCTTCTTAGTCAGCATCACTCTTCCGTGTTCACTCTGGCCAACTTCACATTAATGTTTACTTTCAATGTTTGCAGGATTTCTCCAGCATGGGGTCTGGCATGGATTTGCATGCTCATGAATATTCCCCGTCGTCAGGCTGGGAATCCTCGGTAAAGAAAAAATCAGTTTGTTTCGTTTCTGAACTGTCTTTCTACTAGTAACCAATCACTGGTCTCGGGGTCATACTGCCCCCAACCAATGACTGCCCTCTACCTAAGCCCCTCCTCTGGCAGCCATCTTCAGATTTTTACTGCACGTTCAAGAGTCCTCGTGCAATAGCTCTTGAGCTTTTACTGCATTTTGCGATTTTTCGAAGAGTTTACTTCCGATCAACGGGGACCCATTTCGTAATTTTCTACACCCCTCAAGGGCGAATTTTCATCGAGTTTTCACTTCTTGGAGTATTCCAGAAGACCTTTGTGGCCTACACCGCGTGGTCGTGACCCAGGACAAGAGAAACACGACTCCTGGACCCAAGCTGTTCAAAAGCTGCCCTTGATGTGGATTACAGAATGTCTTCAAGGAAGATGAGCACTCCCGGTGCCTCTATTGTCTTCACAACGACAAATCGCACGTGGAGAAGGACTGTGCGCTTTGTAAGAACATGTCGGAACGGATAATGAGGGATGGTCGTACCCGACTTGCCAACTGGCTGGAGGGGAAAGCCCCGGTCGATCCCGACGGCGACAGCCGAGGGGGAGCGAGGAAGCGACCCTCCCACAAGGTGAAGGCCTCAGGCGCGCCCAAAGTCGCGAAGGCCCTGATTCACCCAGCTAAGGCTTTGATCGAGGGAGTCGTGGCTGCCCTGGCAAAGCCTGTGGAGGCTAACCCAGTAGAGACGACATCCGGGCCTAGAGTTTCCCTGCCACCCTAGAGGGAATCCTGTTTTCAGCCTATCAATAAGACCCCCGTGAAACCCCGGGTGGAGAAAAAGGGGGGGGCACGGTAACCATAACAGACACATATACCACCTCTGAAGATGAGCTGGCTGGCGTCGCAAAGATCCTGGACAAGAGGTTCGAGGAAGTCCGGTCCTACGGGAGGGATCCCAACGAGGCGGACGTAGAAGGCGACGGTGGAGCCGACAAGGAGCCGTGGACTGTGGAGGAGAAGGAGGACCTTACTCCCCAGCTGTTGCTCCCGTCGCAACTGGTGCCTATGCCACAGGACAACTCAGGAGCAATCTTGATCGCTAACCAGGCCCTGTGTACAGAGATGAGGACAAGATTGCCCTTAACCCCAGCGGATGATCCAGCAGCGCCTGGACCGTCGGGAAGCCCACTGAACAAGCGGAGGTGAATCCATCCTCCCCCCCCTCCTTTCCAGCCTTCACCTCCTTCCCCTCCACCGAGGGATGAGACTGGAACGGAGACAGTGACGACGGGGACGGACGACGGCGGTGGTGACGACGGGACGGATCTCCCATCACCTCCTTCCCGGGCCTCCCCTCCCGACGAAATTGGCTCTTTCCACTCCATGATCGACAGGGCTTCGGAGCTCTTCCAACTTTGAACAGAAGAAGGAGGGCTTCCTCTACCAGCGACGGGAGGCCAAGAGGAAGACCGTCCTCTCAGTACCGTTACTAGACGACATCTGGGACGAAGGACTGTCGCTACTCAAGAACCCGTCCACGGCTTCTGCGAAGAGGGACCTTTATGATAAAAAGTACCGGGTCCCAGATTCCGCCCGATGTGCCTCAGAGCTGTGGTTCAAGATCTCTCCCCACCTGGACTTCCTCCCAGACGACAAGAGGGCAGATGCCCTTGAAATCCTGCAGAAAGGTGAGGTGGCTTCGGACCACGGCATCATGGTGGCAACGGACATCGCCGACACCGGCTTTCGCCAGGTGGGCAACAGCGTTTGCCTTCGGCGCGGTTGGCGTAAGGGCACCGATTTCCGTCAGGACGTGCAGACCACGGTACTGGACATGCCCTTCGACGTGAACAACCTGTTCGGCAAGGTAGTGAACAAGTCTTGGGTTCTCTCCAACGACGACGGTCGCCCTTTCAGACCTCAGGGTGCCTCCAAAGGATTTGGTGGCAGTTCCTCGTACCGCCAAGCGGCCCATTTATCGTCACAGGAGGCCTACAGAGACCGCGGCAAGGCAGGAGGATGTCGTCGTCGCCAGGGAGGCCAAGACGCCAAGGCCTTGGTGAAGCAGGATTGAACCGGCCACGGCATCGGGCCCCCACCGAAGCACCCCGGTGGGAGGCCGGCTGGTGAAATTCGTCGGTGCGTGGGAGTCCATCTCCACCAACCATTGGGTGCTGGACGTGCCGGGCCGTGGGCACACTCTGGAATTCCAAAGAAAGTGTCCCCGTCTACCACCTGTGGCCAGGAAGGAAAACCACGTCCCACAGCTACTTCGGAGGTACGAGCAATGCTGAAAAAGGGCGCGATAGAACTCGTCCCGAAGAGGCTCCGGGGCTCCGGAGTGTACTGGCGGTACTTACTTACTCGTCCGAAAGAAGACCAGCGGTTGGCGGCCCATCCTGGACCTTCGTCGTCTAAACAAATACATCAAGTCCCAGAAATTCCGGATGTCGCCCTCCAGCACGTGCTGGGACAGCTGGAGGAAGGCGACTTCCTATCGTCGCTGGACTTGAAGGGTGCCTACTTCCACATCCCCATTCTCAAAGGACATCGAAAGTTCCTATGATTCGTGGTCCAAGGACGACACTATCCGTTCAAGGCCCTTCCCTTCGGATTGAAGTCAGCACCCAGGGTCTTCACCAAGTGCCTGGCACCGGTGGTGGTGGCGCGGATGCGCATACAGGGGATCCACGTTTACCCCTACCTGGACGATTGGTTCATCCAAAGCAAAGTCAAGGAAACTCGCCATCGATCAAACAGTGAAGACCGTCCAACTGCTCACGGATCTGGGATTCTCGATCAACTTTGCAAAACCCCACTTGGTACCGTCACAAGACGCCCTATTCCTGGCAGCCAGACTCGACACAGTGGCGCAATTGGCTTTGCGGTCGGAGGAAAAGACGAAGGCCATCTTGGGCAAGGTACAACGGCTGTTGACCATGGACGTGGCTAGGGTGAGGTCCATCAAGTCCCTACTCGGCATGATGTCATTGTGCATTTACCGCGTGCGCCTATGCAGGTTGCGGATGCGACCACTGCAGGAGTTCCTCGACGCCTGTTGGATGCAAGCGGCGGGCAGCTTCAAAGACAGGATATCACTCAGCGAGACTTTCCGCCAAGCGATCCGGTGGTGGGGCACCCACGCGCATCTAGCGGCAGGCATGGACTTCCAGACCCCGGCACATCAGGAAACTGTGACGACGGACGCCTCCCTGGAAGGATGGGGAGCGCACACCGGAGATCTCCACGCAAGAGGCCTTTGGCTCCCGGAGGAGAGCTCACTAAAAATCAACCTCGTGGAGCTCTGAGCCATGTTCTGGGCCCTCGGGTCGTTCCTTCCGTCCCTCAAGGGCAAGGTGGTAAGGGTCTTCACCGACAACAACACCACCACAGTGTTCTACATCAGGAAGCAGGATCTGTGGCACTGGACTGTTGCCCAAGGGATGTTCCTGGTACCTTTCCATCTGGCAGGAATAAAGCAAACCATTGCCGACTCACTCAGCAGGGAGCTGCGCTCGTGCTACGAGTGGGAGCTTCGGCAGGATCAAGTGGATCTCCTCCTCCGATGGGGCAATCCCCAGATCGACCTCTTCGCGACGGCGACGAATGCCAAGTGCCGGAGGTTCGCCAGCAGGTTACCCCAGGCGGGGAGCATGGGCGATGCCTTCTCATTCCCCTGAGAAGGCCTGTTCCTGCATGCGTTTCCTCCGTTGCCGTTACTGCTGCGACTCCTTCAACTCAGACGGTCCCGGTGCAGGATCATCCTCGTCGCACCGGCGTGGCCGAGGCAGATCTGGTTCCCAGATCTTCTGGACATGTCAGCGTCCCCCTGGTCAAACTACCGACGGACGCGGATCTTCTCGCCAGGGAAGGAGGCACCGTCCTCCATCACGACCCAGGATCGCTGAACCTGCAGGCTTGGCTCCTGCAGCACTATAGTTCAGAGGGTAGAATAACCCGGCGGACTGCAAGGAGGTGCTTGCTTGCAAAGGCCAGGGCATCCTCGACTCTCCAGTGCTATGGACACAAATGGAAGAGGTTCTCTGTCTGGTGCCGTGCACAGAAGATTAACCCTCTGCGGATTACGGCCCCTCAAGTGCTGCCGTACTTGCTATCGCTGGCCAAGGCGGGGCTGGCACATGCCTCCATCAAGATCCATCTGGCGGCTATCTCCCGCTACACTAGAACTCCGAGGCGGTCCTCTCTGTGGTCTCATTGCCTGGTGAAGGAGTTAATGAAAGGACTGTTCCGGTGGTTCCTGCCGGTGAAGGCCCTGGCCCCGGTGTGGGAGCTCAACGTGATGCTGACCAGGCTCATGGGGCCGCAATTCGAGCCTCTGCATTCGGCACCGTTGAAGTTCCTGTCGTGGAAGGCAGTGTTTCTTGTGGCCATCACCTCTGCACGACAAGTGGGAGATCCAGGCCCTCTCCTGTAAACCTCCATACCTGACATTCCACAAGATGAGGGTAGTGCTGAGGATGCACCCCTCCTTCATGCCCAAGGTGCCGTCGGACTTCCATCTCAACGAGCCTTTGGTGTTACCTGTTTTCTTCCCGTCGCCTTCGTCGCCGGCTGAGAGGACTTTGCACTCGCTGGATGTGGCTAGAGCGCTGAAGTTCTACGTGGACCGCACAAAGAGTCTTCGGTAGATATCACAGCTGTTTGTGAACTTTGGACCTGTGAACCAAGGGAAGGCTCTCTCAAAGGCTTCCATTTCCAGATGGCTTCCGGCTGCATCATGCACTGCATCATGCACTTTCACCGGTTGGCAAACCGACCGTTGCCCGGCCGTCTGAGAGCCCATTCAACCAGAGCGATTGCTGCTACCATGGCGTTCCTGTTTGGTGTTCCACTGCTGGACATCTGCAGGGCTGCTACGTGGAGGTCGAGGCACACCTTCACAAGATTCTACTGCGTCGACCGCGATTCCAGGGAGGAGTCGAGAGTCGGCCAGGCAGTGCTGCGCAACCTATTCGCCTGAAGGTGAGCCTAGTGAGGAGGTAAGAGATGCTTAATGTTGAGTTGTTGAAATGCTTAATGTTGAGCCTTGCCACCTCCCGTGGTTGTGCATGTGTGTACTGCTATGTATTCTTGTATTCATGAGCATGTGAATCCATGCCAGACCCCATGCTGGAGAAGGAACAAGTTACTTACCTGTAACTGTTGTTCTCTAGCATGGGTCTGGCATGGATCCACATGTGAACCCTTCCTCCAACCCCTCTGCTGCTCTTCTCTTGGTCCTACTGCCACTTTACGTGCTACCATATCTGAAGATGGCTGCCAGAGGAGGGGCTTAGGTTGAGCGCAGTCATTGGTTGGGGGCAGTATGACCCAGAGACCAGTGATTGGTTACTAGTAGAAAGACAGTTCAGAAACGAAACAGAAACTGATTTTTTCTTTACCGAGGATTCCCAGCCCGACAACGGGGAATATTCATGAGCATGTGAATCCATCCCAGACCCATGCTGGAGAACAGTTACAGGCAAGTAACTTGTTCCTTACTTCCCTTGCTTTCTTATAGTTCTTAGGTCAAAGGCTTTCGACTGTACAGGGATTTTGCTTGACCTCATGTATGACCACTTTGAGCTATCTCGACGGCTCTCCTACGGCCTTCTGGTATCTGTAGTTTCACTCAGGGATCAATCAGTCGACCAGAGTTTCTCGAAGCAGCACCCACGTGTTGCTGGTCCCCTTCTGCAGCTGGTCTCCCCTTTACAATTTTTCTTTGAACTTCTTTTACTTTGCAACTTTTATTCCCCACAGCCCGGTTCTTATCAGTTTTCCCGTTCGACTCACTGGCTGTGATGACTCCAGTTGCGAAGAAAACTAAGCGGTTCAAGGCCGGTACCATGGTAGCAGGAGTCTCCCTCGATCCAGCTTATCAGCGTCAATACGCTCGGTGTACCTTTTGACATCTGCTGCAGGACACTTGGGCTATTGTCCTCGGTCTTACGATTCCTTTTGCAGAGGGTTCGCTGGGTTTTGTCAAGAAGGGCAAGGTCGTGCCTCTCCTCGTCTGCCTCTCGATGATTGTCGCCTTTCTCCTCCTCTTGAACTGCCTGGTCTTGATAGCTGTCTCATTGTGCGGTCTGCCTCGCTTGTACTGTGCTCTCTATGCTCTCTTGCTCCCCATTTTTATCCCTCTGGGGAAGGGAAAGGGCCTTCAGGTGTGTGTGATTCTGATAAATTACCTGACTTTTGCCTGACCCTGTTATTGGGACAAGTCAGGTAAACGGCTCTGGTGTTAGTCCATTGTCTTTCATGTTGTGCGAAAGTGTTCGTGTCGGAAAAGGGGGGGGCAGTGTTTTTGAGTGTCCTATGGAAGAGGATGGGGAAAAGGTGTTGAAGGTAGGGGGATACCACGTCTCACCCGTCAGTGTCCCACTCCCCGACGACACCCCATCCAGGTGATCCTCCCTCACTAGTCCACCCACAGGATCCAATAGCGATGGCCATGTCCTGGCCACCTGGACGACAGATCTCTGGGATTTAGCCAGGGTGACACCTTCAGGTTTCTCACAGCGGTTAAACAGGCATAGGGTGCAAGCTTTAATCGGCCACTGAGTGACTACTGTATGTTTTTTATGTTGAAGGGAAAGTGTGAAAGGGAATTGTATCTGGGCAATCACAAACAATGGAGGCTCTGCCAAAACTAGGGTGAGTTGGCAGTTAGTTGACAAGTTGTCCCATTGAGCTGGATCATAGCCCTGGGGAGTGGCTTCCTCTGAGGGTTTAGACAACTGAGTACTAGGTCTACCTCCCATCACAGTCTTCATCTACAACCCAAACAGACTCGTTTTTGGGACACTGAGAATGCTAGGTTCCCTCACTAATTGTTTCAATGTGTCCCTCCTCAGCACACGAGGGAAGCGGCTACATCCCCCATGCACAGCCCCCACCCACTCACACAAATTCTAGAGCAGCGTCTTCTGATTCTAGAATAGGTCTCTGAAGTACAGGCAAGTCCCAGTTCGGTCCAGAACCTTGCTACGACCCACCTCAGCAAGCTCTACCCCATGAGGCAGATGGGCGGCTGTAAGCCCGGTCTGCCGCAGGGCGTCCCTCTGTATCTGGTGGGTGATAGGGCACCGCTGCCACACTATCTCAGGGAAGCCTTTCAGAAGCTACCCTGTACTGGTGTAGCAGCAACGCCCTATTTAAATGAAAAGCTCCAAGCTGCTGTGTACGAGCAGAGAGCTTATCACTTAAATAGTGCTCCGCTGCCACACCAGCATGGGCAGTCTTTCAAAGGCTGTTCCATTCTGTTGTAGCAGCAGTGCCCTAATGAAATGAACAAGTCCTGCTCCCGTGCTGGAGCACCCAGAAGAAGGGACATTTGTTTTTATGAGGAGCAAATCGTAATATATTTTTCAGTTTTTCAGGGGTGGGCTGCAGGGGCCACAGCTCTTCTATTGTTTAGAATGGTAGGCATGTGCAGTGCATGTAACAGACAAATCAGAGCAGGCATATTAACCCTTTGTTCAATCTAACTGGGAATGGGAAATTAGGACCCGTAGGATACAAGTATATCTCTGTAACAGAGACATTACCACCCGTGGCTATATTACAGGGACTCAAACTTTTTATCTCTTATTTGATTCATTTTTTATTTTACATTTTACTTTAGTAGAATTATTTGAGTGCTGATTACATTTGAATTTTTAAGTTTGGCTCCCTGAGGTGGTGGTTTAGTTCCCCTCTGCATGTGAGCCAAAATGAATGCCCTAAATGATGACTAGGAGTTAAGGCATCATGTTCAGTCCTTACCTCTTTGCTTCTGGACTCCTTTTCTGGGAAGAGATAAGGCCTGTCCTTTCAGGTAGCCACCATGCAACCCGATTACACGATAACAGGTAAGCACTACGGCTACCTCGGGAGCCAGGTCCTGGGGGGGGGGGACTTTTAGGGGGGGGAATAAGGTGCTGAGAAGACGTTCCAGGTAAATTTAGTTATTCTGGGAATTTGTCTTTACAGGAACCAGGAACAAGTAGAAAACACGAGGTTGCAAGGCAAACTAGCGTTCTGCAATACAAAACAATTGCAATGCGAGAAGCCTTTATTACCTCTATTTATTTCCGGGTATCAGATGTTGCCGAGCACGTGAACGCGATGTTGTCTGGGAGCCATCTTGGATCGGGACGCAATTTGAAAGCGTTTCCAAAATGAAACCTGATCAGATAAGCACCACGTAGGCGAAAGCATGACATGAGGGTTGGCAGAGGCAGACATAGAGTCTGGCTTTTGTTTGGCTGAACTGTCTTTTGTCTTGGTTATCTGCCGTTAAAAGGTTTTGCATTTTGCATTATTCATATTACCAAACGTTATTTAGGATCAGACAGCAGGCGACCATTGCCAAACACAGTTGGCCATTGCTGACTTTCGCCAGCGTCCAAACCAACCACAGTTGCCTATCCCCAAGTCAATCATTGCCAACCATGGCCCACCATCCCCAATCATAGCTAACCATTGCCAAGCATCGCCAATCATGGTCAAGTCTTGCCGATCATGGACAGCGATTGTGGACCATGGCCGACTATAGCCATCTGTTGAGCCAGTAAGGTTGTTCTGTGGGTTGAGTCCCCACCACAGAGATCTGAGGAACACCTCTAGACTGCACCTTTATACTTTCAGGGTCTATCAAAGACCTTGAAATTATATGAGGTTAATGGTCAAGGTGTATGATTGAAGTGGCAAGAGTGCATTTAGTTTATGGAGGGTGTTTTGTCAAAGAGTGTGTGAGAGAGACAGGTAGATAGAGAGATAAAGACAAACACTTACCATTCCAGCACCCAATATGGCATCCAGAAAATCATCATGGAAGGGATAAACACATGTAATAAACCACCAATCACTGGGGCACCCTTGAACGGCATTAATAAGCATGCCAATTAATCTGTTTTTACATACTGCCTGCGGCTGCTGTATGCATCTCCTTCTTAACAAATGTATGATATACAAAGCCTATAAGATAGGTAGACTGGTAATATTGCTGTGGAGAGGATTAATACACTTTCTACCGTGATCTCCATGTGAGCAGGAGCAGGTACAATTTTTATTTTATTTATTTAAAATATTTTCATGGTGAAACATATTCTAATGAGGCCTCACAGCGTTGACAGCATTGGCAGCTTCCACTGCCGCAAGGTTGATAGAATAGGAACAGTTCCACTTTCTAAGAGTATCATCTGGTATGGAAGACTTTGTTAAACCAGGGGATTACACCAAAACTGCACTAGAAGCAGCCAACATGCTTTAACAAGCTTGTGGCAGTGGGTTTGAAAGGGAAGGCTGTATCAATCCTACTCACTGATATATAATCTGGCAGGGCTTCTGTATTGATCTGCACAAAAGAGGAATACATCAGTACAGTACTCCACTCATGCACATCTTCTGAACTAAGGACGTGAGACCAAAGGACATGCAGGAGAGAAGAGGTGGCACTTTGCAGCAGCACAACATCTCACTTATCTCCTGACTCAGGGTCTGAGCCCAGGCCATTGTAAAAGGGAGGCAACATAATGCGTGCCTGCTGCACCCATGCACCAAAGCAGTATCCCACTTGTGTTCGGAATTGAGGGCTTCTTACCTGCTGTAGGGGGGTGAGAAGCACAACCATGTATGCCTACTGTGTTGATGTTTCTGCACAGCATACTGTGTTGCCCGCATCGCTCTGCCCCACGCCACAAGGGCACGCCGTTCGTGGTCGAGGAGGCGTGTGAGGGTCTCGCTGTCATGGTGCAAGCACCCAAAACCCTGAAACTGGTGGGGCCATCCCGGACTTTGGCCTCCTTGGGGGCTTATCAGGCCCCAGCCAGGCTCACCTGGACTCAGTCCTGGCACCACTGGCACCAGGCTCATGCAGGTGTTAGCTACATGGTCCATTAACTTGGCTCTGAGAGGCTGAGCCATTCAGTTCAGGGTGTGGCCTGGAACTACTTTACCTGAGAGACGGGATACGGACAAGAGGACTATTTTCTTGGAACTACTTGCAAGGCTATTTAAACCGCACCCAGCAATCTGAACACGCTTCGCGTTATTCTGCACTCCTGCAGCGTACCGCTCATCGTGTCAGATCAGCTCTTGCTTCCCTTTGCCACGCCTGTCCAGAGTCTTCCATCCATTGGCACCTGCGAACAGAGAATAATAAGAGTTATTTAAGCATCGAAGGCCTTACCTGCAGTATATGCAGATCTCATCTTCTGCTTTCCCACGGACCGCCGCATCGCAGAACAGAACGAAAAGTACCCTCTCGGGTAGCTACTCACCTGATCGGCCCGCACCAGGAACTTCATCGGGCAGTTCTAAACTCAGCAGTGCACCGAAGCTCGACACCGTTACACGGAACTTCCATTCTTCTTCCTGGAATCGCGCCGTACCTGCTGAACAGAAAAAGACAAGCAGGTTAGTCGCACGTAGCAAAGGAAAGCTAAAGAGGCGAACATTTGCGCGCCCAGCACAGCGCTATACTTACCGACAGGAATCCTGAGCATCATTGTCAGGAGAGTCATCCATCATCCGAAGGTCGCTTAAACGCCGCACCTATAAGACAATAACGGACATTAGTTATCTTGAACAGAAAGACTTAAAGGCAGTTATTCCAAGGAGTTATTGGAGTAGAGACTTACCTGCCTACTCCCGGGCCTTCTACTTCAGCAACCTTCTTTGGATCAGTGACGTAACTCGATCCAGGAAAGACTGTGAACCGCGCCCCTGCCAGCGTGTGCAGGACAGAGAGCTCGCCCATTAAAAAACCGAGGTGAGCCAGAAGAAGAGAAGGAAAGATCGGAAGGAGGTGAAACCACTGTCCAGCTCCCTTCGGTAGCTAATATCTTGTTTCGACTTGCAGTCGAACATCTCCTGAAGCAAGGACTAAGGGGAGACGCAAGCTAGAATCTCCAGTCAAGCAGAGCAGCATCAGGACAGACATCACCCTACGCACACGAGCACGCCCCCGTGGAGACCAGGTGAGCGTGACACTCGGAGGGCGCTGCACAGAAAAGCACAGAGCGGCAGGCAGAGAGGTTTCTCCCATGGGGCTCTCCTGGTTGTGGAGTGAACTACACTATGCACACCAGCCGGATGTGATAGCAGCATAGGTACTTTATGAAGAGAAATACTGTATCTTGTTAACAATAACAAGACTATGGGCCTCATTACGAGTCTGGCTGTAACCCTGCCGGTAAAACCGGCGGGGTGCCGCCAGACCCGACAAAAATTACCAGCACCCGATTTCCTGGTAACACCAAGGTATTACAACCCTGGTGGCCGGGAAGTCAGGCGCCGGTAATTCTGTTCGTCCCCATTCCCATTGAGTCCAATAGGACTCAATGGGAATGGGGACCAAGGAAGCAACGTCCCTGTTAATAACGGTTTTGGTGCTTCCGTGAAACTCTGCGGGCGGGGCGGCACCTGCCCGCAGAATCGTACTGTGCCGGTCCGGTAACAACAGTGCCGTAGGCTTACCGGCACCGCTGTTACCAGGCCGGCACAGTCATAAGTCAACTTTATGTGTAGAAATGCTCATTTCTACACATATCTCTCAGGCATATTACCTCCATGTTCCTCTTCCTTGTCCCAGTACCTACTTTTAAGGTATCAGCCTCTTTGACATAAACCCTTCAGGTGTCGGCATATGAGGAGGGTCACACAGCTTGCAGACTTAATTGCTGCTGTAAACATGCTACTGGTGTAATAAAAATGCAGAAGCCAGGTCTGCATTCAGCCACTTAATTTATAAGCACTCTGTGCTTATTTCATGGAAGTGCTGTTAAGCACAAGCATTGGCAAAGCCAACAGTTTTGGCTTGTGTATAATATTAGGAACTTGCCGGGCACTGCTTAGATGCCCAGGTACTGCCACCATTTTGCACCTGCAACTACCAATGGGCAGTTAATACCAATATGTCTTTGCCTGACAAGTGCCTTTGCCATGCCTACAAAAAAGCCCAAACTGTTCGCATTGCTAATGCTTGTTGTATCAGTGTGCTCCGTCTTGTCGATGTTCCTGTTGCTGTCTGTCACAAACACACCTTGTACCCACCGACTTTCCTTATGTATTGCTGTTTGTGGTTGTTTTTATTAGTGCCTCTTTGATGGAAAATTGTATTTGAAAGGTTGCATTTCTTGATTTATGTAAGGAATCTGGTATATGATTGAGTATGTATCACTTTGTTGAAATGACTGTTTACGCTCTTTCTTGAATATAACATTTTGACAAAGTGTAGAACCTAATGGAGGAAGTCTTATGTGGTGTGTTAAAGCCCTTCAATCAGAAGGATGGGTGAAATGCACAAGGGTGGTTCATGAACTCATAGATGTGGCACCAGGGACTGTTAAGCTTCATATCTTGATCGGCTGGAGAACACCTGGACACAGTGGCGTATCGAGCGGGGGCTGTGGGGTGCACACTGCCACCCCACCGGCTCTTTTGAGAGCCTGACTGGGACTTTCGTCAGTGGGCCACCTCTCCTGTTCGGCACCTCAATGAAGGTGCCCAAACGGGAAAGGTGTCCCCGTGGCAGGACAATGTGTGCTGAGTAATTCCTGCTCAGCACAGTAATTGTCCTGGCAGCAGGACACCTTATCCTGTCCGAAACCTCTGCCAGGACGATGTCCCAAGGAGCTCCAGGCAGCAGCAGAGGGGCTCGCAAGTTGCTCTGTGTCAACAGAGCATTTCAATGTGAACCATTAGGCACTGATGGGAGGGAGGGTGGACTATTAGCAGGGACTTTTGTCCCTTTAGAAATGTGCATGGGAGGGAGTGATCAGGTGTGAGACGGTTGCATAATGCTGCAGGCTTTATGAAATAATTGCTTTACCCAAAGGGGGGTTTGTTAGGCTCACATTAATCTGCATGATGCTATTGTGACTTTGCATGCAGGATGGGGACAAATAAAACTAAATCCATCCTCTTATTGCTCAACATATTTCTATAATGATGTATAGTTAAAGTTAATAATGAAAGGGTAGTTTCGTATGTAATGTGCTTTGATTCCAAAGCATTGCTATAAATAAAGTATTATTTAAGCACATGAAATGCAAAGGGAAACATTAATAAATATCTATATAAACTAAAACTGTGAAGATGTGCTCAATTGCTTAAATTGTCCACATCCCAGTTTCACCATTTAACCAAAGTGTGTGATCCTGGGCAGACCATGTAATCGGACTGCGTCTTATCTGCAGTTCTGTAAGTGATTCACTTCAAAGCTTTAATATATCATGCTGTTATTTAAAAAAAAAAAGCTTGACTTGCTCCATATATAACAGTGCAATTTAGGTATTTTGCACCACAAAATAATTTACCACTTGGCTTACTTATGACAACTTATTCTAAAGTCACTTGCATTCTGCCTCCAAGTATCAAAGACTGATGATGCTCCTTGCGATTTGCTTTCTGTGAAGTAATTTCTGTTGACGCAATCGATATGCAAATTAGTTGATGTGCATGTATTTTGCCCCAGAGCGCCTGGACAGAGCTCTAATAGATGAGTTCCCTGCATCTGTAATGATTCTGCCTTTTTTTTTTGTTGTGTTAAAATGCGAGATGCCACTAGTAATGTTACCAAAAAAATAGATTGGGGCAGGGGTGGCCGGTTTGTGGGCGCGAATGAGGCAACCTGGAATTGCGTGCACTGCATTTCAGGGGAAAGTAATAGGCGTTTCACCGTGGCTGTCCCCCTCGCCACATCTTGCAATGCTGAATACTCCACTTACAGGATAATATAGGGAGGCTTTTCATAAGATGTAACTGTCTTGTTATTACCACAAAGCACAGCTCGACATTTCATGAACTGCAACGAGTCATTAATGGCTTCAGTCGAAGCCTCGCATTTTATTGACAAGTTAAAGTTTATGCAATGCCGAGCTTCATTCCGTTGTGGGTATAGATTAATCACTGTTAATTATTTGAAGAGAAAGGTTTACATCAGCGGCTTCCTCAAAGACAGCCTCTCTTTTTAATGCAAAGCTTTCTCTCAGAATGAACAGTGTTTTATGTATTACAGCAACGGAGGCCGCTCGCGCGGTGCTCTGCTGCTTATGTCTGTGACAACTTGGAAGAGGGGCCGCTGCTCAGGCTTAATGCAGCCAATCAGCAATCAGCCAAAGACGGCCGAAGACCAGGGGATACCAAATCGGTATGGGATACCAAATATTACAGAAGACCTGTAATTCCTTCTGTTGCACTTATCACTTGTTGAAATTAAATATTGTAAGTACGTGATTTTCTAAACATCTGGTTTTGAAATTACACGGGGCAGCCTGTTGTTGGCATAGACGCCGTAGCTGCCCCGAAGCTCATTTATGGTACGGTACGGTTCAGGCTATGCAATGCCTGCAGAGGCAGTAACTGTTGTGCAGCTACTACACAGACCCGGTACATATATAATAGTACCTGCACAGGCTAAGGCTCGCAGACGGAGTAACTGCTGTGCAGCTACTACACAGGCCGTGCTCTGGTGTAAGTTACTATATATATATATATATATATATATATATATATATATATATATATATATATATATATTCATTCTTAGCCGGATAATGCTCGCAGACACAGTAACTGCTGTGCAGCTACTACAGACACACGCTGCTCTGGTGTAAGTGACTAAATATATAATACCTGCACAGGCTAATGCTTGCAGACGCAGTAACTGCTGTGCAGCTACTGCACAGACCGTGCTCTGGTGTAAGTGACTACATATCTAATAATACTTGCGCTGGATACTGTTAGCAGACGCAGTAACTGCTGTGCAGCTACTACAGACCGTGCTCTGGTGTAAGTGACTACATATCTAATAATACCTGCACAGGCTAATGCTCACAGACGTAGTAACTGCTGTGCAGCTACTGCACAGACCATGCTCTGGTGTAAGTGACTACATATCTAATAATACTTGCGCTGGATACTGCTTGCAGACGCAGTAACTGCTTTGCAGCTACTACACAGACCCTGCTCTGGTGTAAGTGACTACATATATAATAAAACCGCAGGCTAATGCTCACAGACGCGGTAACTGCTTTGCAGCTACTACACAGACCCTGCTCTTGGTGTAAGTGACTACATATCTAATAATACCTGCACAGGCTAAGGCTCGCAGAGGCAGTGACTGCTGTGCAGCTGCTACACAGACCCTGCTCTGGTGTAAGTGACTACATATATAATAATACCTATGCAGGCCAATGCTCGCAGATGCAGTAACTGCTGTGCAGCTACTACCAGACCGTGCTCTGGTGTGACTACATATATAATACCTGCGCAGGCTAAGGCTCGCAGACGCAGTAACTGCTGTGTAGCTACTACACAGATCCTGTACAGCTCGCAGACGCAGAAACTACTGTGCAGCTACTACACAGACCCTGTACATATATAATAATACCTGCGCAGGCCAATGCTCGCAGATGAAGTAACTGCTGTGCAGCTACTACACAGACCCTGCTCTGGTGTAAGGGACTACATATCTAATAATACCTGCATAAGCTAAGGCTCGCAGAGGCAGTGACTGCTGTGCAACTGCTACATAGACCCTGCTCTGGTGTAACTGACTGCATATATAATAATGCCTGCGCAGGCTAATGCCCGATAAAAGGCAGTAACTGCTGTGCAGCTACTACACAGACCCTGCTCTGGTGTAAGTGACTTTCACAAAGGGTTTGTGTAGGGGTGATGGAGTTCTTTCTATGAATTGTTTGCCGATTCTTGTGGCGTAGTAGGTTTTATTTATTTTTTTGTTTTTTCTTTGTTTTGAGGACTTGCTTTGTACAGTTTGAGTTGTCTTTGGTGTTTGTTTAGTCTTGTCTGGTGTATTGTTCTCTCCATTTTGCAGTTGTTATTTTGGTGGTTTTTTGTGTGGTGTTGCTTTGAATGTGTTAGCTGGTGCTAATTGGTCAATGGCCTTGGTGATCCAATTGTTGAGTGTGTCTTCTGTTGTATCTGTTTGTATCGGTGGGATCTTTCACCTAGGTTGTCGTGGTGGGTTGATTGCATGGCGGTCTCGTCCGCTAGTTTTGTTGCAAAGTTGGGGTTGTAAGAAGATGGTCTGTAGATCAGTAGGAATGCTATGTTGGATTGGTCGTTGAGTTCTAGCTTGATTAGGAGGGATTCATAGTCTTCCGCGTTGGTTGTTATGATTCGAGATGCTCAGGTGTGTTTTTTGTGTATAATTGCGATTCCACCTCCTCTTCGGTTTTCTCTGTTGACATGTATTAATTTATAATTGTCGGGTATTGCTTCTTTCGCGATGGCTTTATAGTTGTCTGATTGCCAGGTTTCTGTAAGGAAGAGCACATCTGTGCCTCCTTCGCTTAGGAGGTCATTGGTTTCTGTTGAGTGTTTTGAAATGGATCTAATGTTGAGGAGGCTGCAGTGTAGTCTGGTTGGGGTATTGTCCATGGTGGAGACCGGGTTGGGATGGTTTATTAGTTGTCATCCGTTTGGTGTCCTGGTTGGGTCTGTATTCGTGAAGCTTGTAGGCTGTCGGTTCATTGTTGCTGTGCTGTTTTTGTTTACCACGTTGTCGTATGTGGACAGGTTGCGAGCATTGTAGTCTGTCTTTGCTCTGTTATTTGTATGTCTCCTTGGGCCATCTCAGATGTTTGTCGAGTTTTTTGGGGTTGTGGGATCATGCTGGTCCGTGCCTTCCTGAGTGGTTTGGGATTTCTTATTATTTCTATTGTCTTTTCTAGCTTCTTTGTCTTTCTTGTGGCAAGGCATGATGCGTGGGGTTGTGTTCCTTAGTGGGCGTCCTCTTTCGATTGGTGTTTTTCATGGTCTTTTGGGTTTAGTCTTTGCTGTTTGTGGTTTGTTGTTGCTTGTATTTGGTAGGTTGTGGGTAGCTGATGGGATTTTGTGGTTCCGTTTGTTTATTGCTTCTTTCTTTTTTGGATCCTTTTCTTTTTTAATTTTTTTTTTTTAAATCCTGGAGGTACTTTTCGTTATGGTTGTTGATTATTGGATTTTGCGCAAAGCAAACATGAATATTGTGTGAAGGAGTGCATGTGAATACTGGCATATATTGGTGCAGTCATGTTAGGGAGAATTCTCATTTCTGTGCTAATTCCCTTCAACCTTAGACCCCCAGCTCTTTTGCTGGACTGTAGGACTTTTTAATTTTAACCCTGGAGTGAGTGAGACCCTTTTCCCACTGCATCATGTGTTTTGACGTTTGGATTATGTGTTTTCACTGTTTTGGGAGTCTGACAAACTCCATATGCATCTACTTTTTGTATGGTGACACACATCAACTTCAGTGCAGTGTCACTGAGAAATCCTTTAGATTTCTCATAAGATTTAAAATACCTTTTCTTGTGTGAACTACTGTTTCCAAGAATAGTAAAGTGAAAATGACTTTACTTACCTTTTCTCTTTGTGGGTCCAGCACACACCATCATATGGGGAGTGCTTGGGGGTTACCTAGTAGCCCCATATCCTACATTCTCATGTAACATTTGTATGTTGCCCTCCCTACTTCTAAATGACTAGTGGCAGTGGTTTAATTTTTCCTACCATTGTGTTTTTCTACCACAGACTGAACCCTCAGCTGCAGTATAGCACCCAGGGGAGGCCATTTTATCAAAATGGCCCCTGTCTTCTTTTTTTGCCATTTTCTGTTTGTGAGGTCTTTCTTGGGTTTTACTCTGTGCGTCAAACAAATTGAAGCCCTTTGTTTGTCTTGCCGTTGGCACACTTCAGCCCTGAGCCCCGCCTCTGGCTCCAGTGTGTCTGGAAGGGCAGGATGTGAGGGAGGGTCCCGAAACTCCCCTGTCCTTTGTCTCTCAGAATGCCTGAATGCAACCAGTCCTGAATGGCTGGCTGGCTGTCCTTTCAGGACAGCGACCCTGATGTGTGATTGACAGCCTAGCCTGTGCATGAATGGGAGAAACCTGCTTAAAAGTCGAGGGTTTTGGGACTAGAGGCAGAGTCGACCACTGGGAGAAACACCCGACGAAGAAACCGTGAACGAAGCTTGCTGCATCCTCCTGGACCTTTGAATTGCCCGGTGAAGCCCTGCTGTTGTGCTGAAACTCCCTTTTCAGTCAGAGAAGCTCCGGAATGGACTTCTCCCCTTGGGTTAGTGGGACCAACTAACCCAGAGACGAACTGCACTGGACCATCATCCCTGTCTGGCTGTACTTCTTCATTGCTGCAAGAACCAAGTGCCAGGGGTCGAGTGAAACGTCTGAAATCCAGCTAGAAGCTCCAGGAGTCTCCTAAGGACCCACCAGAAGCAGGACGACCAGAGCTAGAGTCCCCTCACCAGACCCAAGGAGTGAAGGAAGCCCAACCGGTACCAGAGATCTGCAACAGTGCTGTTTACTAAGCGCTGAAACCCGCAAAGTGCCGCTGAACCGAAAAGAGCCCATAGCCGCCAACGACCTCCGAAGTACCACCGCAGGAACCGTACAGATGTCCTCCCTCTTGTCCCCACGGCTAAGGCTCAGGAATACGGGGTCTGCAACGCTGTAGCAGGACAGAAGCCAGCTGGAACACTCTTCTTCAAACCAGAGGTACTGTTTAGACTTAGGGTACTTACCTCACTGTCTTGTAGCCTTGCTTTTCTCATTTGGGAATTGCAGTGGCTTACTTTTTAGAGTTGATTCCAACTCTGTTTTCACAGCTTGCGACCCTACAAGTGATTTTCTAACAAACTCTCTAACTTTGTGCAAGACATTTGATTCCAAGAAGTGCCTCAGCTCCATAGACTGTTTCAAATTGACTTTGGCTCTCCTGGTCCCCTGCAGACTCTTCTAGCCCACTGACGTTGAAATGGTTTGTCCCTCATAGGTGGTAACTTGTTTTAGACTGTTACTGCTGAGAAAGGCTTGTCTAGATTTCATTGGAAGATTTATTTGTCTTGACATATACTGAGAACCTGTTTAACCTTTTTCCTTCCTTAAACCTTTCCTTTCTGCAACCTCAGAATCCGCAAGTGTGATACATAAATGCCATTACTGTCCTTGTGATTGAAGTCACCCATGATGTAGCAATTGTGTATGAAGCATATCCAAAGATTATCCACTAACTTGCTCTGATTCTGAAAAGTAATTTAAAAGTACATTTACATTGTTACTTTTTTTAATTTTTATTTATTTATATGGTTAATAAAATCAACTTTTAAAATATCAAAAGATAGCACAATATCAAAGCAATACAATTCATAAAGGCAAATGTACAGTTTGTTCATTCACCACAATTAAAATTTGAAATTAGTTTCACGCTAATTATGAGTATGCACTAAATATTTCATCCAAAAAGCGTACAATTGCTATTTTGGTCCTTAAGGCAGTTGATGAAAAAATACAATGCCACAAGTTCTTTTGAATATGTGCATTTTGGTCTTCAAAGAAATTTCCGAAGCATTTTTTCAGGATAATGGCTAGATTTGTAAAATACACTAAACAATGTTCCAGCGTTTCTTTTTTGCCAACATTCTTACAAAATCGACATACATTTTCTGATTGCATAATTTGATTTCTGCGAGCCTGAACATCTAAAGTCGGCCAAAGGTTCAACCGAAAGCGGAGAAACTTCTGGCTAGTGTTTGAACAAGGAAATTTGGCCAAATAATCAGACATTGTTCTACATTGCTTGTGCCCAAATAGCGCTCGATCAAAATCCTTATAATTGAGACATTTATTTTGGGTCAGAATCCAATCATGTTGCTGGACTTTCATTTTGGCACGATCTTCATTGTTCAAAAGTAACTCTAAATCAACTGAGGCATCAGACATTGCATTCATAGTAAAGATACACCATTGTTTTGAAAAAGCCTGATTTTGCTCAAAAAGATGACAGGCCACCTTTGCCAAAATGTCTGATCGCTCTAAAGACAATAGACATTTACGGAAAAAGGCACAATATTTCCAAATTACAAACGAGAACATTGAGAGTGAACCCAATTCAAATCGAATCAAAGGTAAAGGTGTGCAAGCTGGTAAATGTAGTACTTGTTTCCAAAACAAGGATTCAATTCTATCCCACCACTCCACAGGTTTAGGACTGCGAGCCTCAGACCCATAGGTCAAGATTGGCATCATCTTCTGAAAAAGGAAGGTGAGAATATGTTTACACGTAAATTTGCCAAATTTGGCCATAAGTATCTTTGCTTGCGCAATTAAAGACCGTAATTTGCCCTGGATCTCCATATCGGGGTCAAGGCTTGGTAAAGTATCCACTATAAGAGTGCCCAAATACTTATAGTTGGCTACCTGTTCTAATGGAACATTGTGTAATCGCCAACAAAAAGTTTTAACTTTACAACTTTCATGCCTCTTACAAACCATTATTTGGGTTTTATTAATATTAATTTTCAAATGGTTCGTATCTACGTATGTTTCAAGGCCATGCAAAAGTTTCTGAAGACCAGCATGGGTTTTTGAAAAAAGAATCAAATCATCGGCATAAAACAAATAAGGAACATTATGCCAACCTAAGCAGGGAGAGTCACTCACAATTTGACTCAGAGTTACGCCCAAGTCGTAAATGAAAAAATTAAAGATGGAAGAAGCCAAGATACAACCTTGTTTCAGCCCTCTGAATGTTTGAAATTTCGAGGTCAAATCACCACTTGGATTGAGTCGAAACTGCATGGTGGTATTAGAATGTAATAGAGTGATTAAGGATAATAGAGAGGATGGACAATTATGTTTGATCAACTTATGCTGTAACAGTGATCGATCGATTGAGTCGAAAGCGACCTGGAAATCTACGAATGCTAGATACAAGGTCTGCCTTTGGGCTGCATAATCAGAAAGGAGCATTTGTAGCGTGATGATGTTAGGGATGGTACCTAGTCCAGTCACAAAACCTGATTGAAATGGGTCATTAAGATGGACCTGCGAAATCCACTTCTTGAAGTCTCTTAAGATCAAACGAGAAAAGATCTTTCCTGGCGCATCTAATAGTGCAATAGGCCGATAACTGCACGGATTTTTCCTGTCTCCTTTTTTATAAATGGGAACAATGATGGAATGAGTCCAGGACGACGGTAATTTTTGAGACTTCAAGATGAGTCTAAAGATGGTGAACGGAATACGGCTCCACACTTGTGGATAGGCTTTGAACATCTTGTTGGACAGACCATCTGGACCGCAAGCGCCTGAATTGCTCGCTTTCTTGATATACAAAAGAATATCTTCAAGATCAAATTCTAAATGGAATTTAGACAAAGAATGAAAACTGTCTAGAGATGCGTCATTAACAGGCAGTTTGTAAAGATTAGAAAAATAAGCGATCCAGGCATGCTCTGAAACTTCATTTGCTTGGATTATTGCTTGAGTGCCAGAAGTTACTTGGTTAAGATAGGTCCAGGTTTTAGAGATATTCTTACATTGGACTGCAGCCAAAAGTAGCTGACTATCAGTGTGGTAAAGCTTTGCACGCCTTGCCTTCACCCAATTTCTATACTTTGTTTTAAGGTTGGATAGATGTTTGTGCCGAATATTAGTTGGAAGATTCAATACATCTCTCTTCTGTTGTCGAAACAGGCGCTTGCGATCTCTAGTTTCTAAATCAAAAACGTGCAAAGATTGAGCACAGATAGAACGTTTTGATGAGAAATTAGGGACTTGAGACCGAAACACGTGTAGCATATCAGAATAACAAACATTTGGGAAGTTAGTAGTGAGGGCTGTAACTGCTACTGCCTGTGTCAAATAGAAATGAAAAGCATCTACTGACTTCTCTGTCCATCGCAGTCTGTTACCGGCATTGTTAACACAAAATTGACTTTGCAGAATTCTGTCTCTATGCATATTACAACTGTTACTATATTGCCAAACAGCTGTAAGTTGTTTGTGATCACTCAGCTCCGATTGCACAATTTTGAAATCCACAACATCATGGAACAGGGACACATTTGTATACATATAATCAATGATCGATGACGATGAGCCCCGGGACCATGTTGAGGATCGAGGAATGTCGGAATGGAATGCTCCGTTCAGCCTTATGAGATTATGATGTTTACTAAATTGTTCCCATTGTTTTATACGAATGGAATCGTTTTGTTTAGTCGAATTGATGCAATCCAGATTGAAATCTCCTGCAATGAAAGGTTTTTGAGCCGAACCATCCAATAGGATTACGTTCAGCATGTCATTTAAGGCCTTCAAGAAGCATTCAACCGTAATCCCCACTGGATTCCAGTAAAGGTTAATAATGGCATATAATGTCGAGGATAATTTAAGTCTTGACATTTGAATAAAGGCATTGGGTGAGGCCCACAGATAAATACTAGTATTATTATCTGCTTGAATTGCAGTTAGAAGCCCACCAAATGGTCTGCCACTCAAGCCTTTGTTGGCCGCTAGGGAGATCACATCATGAGCGTCCCAAATGGTCAGTGGTCAACCAAGTTTCCTGAAGTAACACTAGCTTATAATTAGCTAGAGAACTAAGATCATTATTCAAGAGCTTGGAGTGACCCCTCGTGTTCCAACTAATGATAGAAAAATTACAAAGCTCAGCAGCTTGACCTAGTTAATGCTGTTTTGGAGGAATCTGACAAGATCTTTCACCTCGCAGCTCATAAACATGATTTTTATGGTTGACATGGGGGACTAATTGCTGCTGGTTTGAAGCGCCTAGGTCAGTAACTTCCAATGAGACCTCAAATCCCAGATCATACAATTGTTTTTGAGCCGCCCAAATAGCGTTCTGGACGATACGTGAATCCATCCAAATTCGCACAACATTCGTTTTCAAAGTAGTACAAAAGTCAACCAGAGCCAAGTCGTAAGAGCTAATGTCTTCTAAAGATGGCACATCAGAAAAAATGCTCAGAATGGAGTTACGATTTAGGACATATTGAGGGCACGGATGCGGCCAACAACTGAGCAATAGGCTAAAATTAGCAGGACGCTTGGCCATAGGCTTAGTCACAGGCTTGTGGGCCGCGGACTCTGTGCCCCTATTAGTTAGAGCCATCGCAGGCGCCACACTGGACTTAGACTCTTTTTCGCAAACAGCCTGTAGCAATTCAAGAAGTTCAGGGGCAATTTCAGCCAAGAGTGACCGTCCAGCAGCACTGGTAATACCCCGTAATTCGGTTTGAGGCATCGGTTTTGCACCTAACACCAATGGGCAAGCTGTGGAGGCAACTGCTTTAGCTAAACTCAAGCCAGTATTGGGTAAAGATGAGTTATTTGCACTTAGGGGATGCTTAGATGAAAGTGCCTCAGTTGGAGTGGCGATTTTTTGGGCCATACCAACCTGGCCAGACATATACGCATCAACAGCACGACGAATCTCCTGTCGATGGAAATCCAAAGGCAAGCTCGTGGCTAAACCGCTTGAAGCATCATCAGCTCTAGGCATGGGTGTGGGCACAAGAGTGGCAGCCTCGGCCTGACAGTCCAAGCCTTCTGCCAGTTCAGCCAATGCATCAAGTGGAGCATACGGCAGCATGGTATTTAACTCTTGTAATGTGGAAGCGGGAGTATGTATAAAGGCCATTTGATGGTACTTTTTTGCAACTGCAGATGATGCAATAAGCGCACTTTTTTTGGGCGGAGCAACAAGGCGGAGAAAGCTCTTTGTTTGGGTTGTGCCATTTTTCTTAGCAGCTGGAAGATTTTTAGATTTTTTTACACTGGGGAGTTTGAATGGATTTCGCACCAGTCATAAGTATTTTAGGGGTAAAGATAGTATAAGGCACACTTGGGGCTCCTCTAGCACTGGTACAGGGTATGGAAACCGTTGGTTCAGCTGGAATCAAATTTGCCTGAGCCATGGAGTCCACAATAATACCTGCAATGCAAGGCACTGCTGACGATGTAGGTAAATTTGCCACAGACGTGGCAACATTATTTACCCGTGGTACTAAAAGTGCTTCAAAAGAGGTTTACTCTAGTGACTACCGGCTTGTCACTGATGTCAGTTGAGGCATAGGATGAGCTGCTTTTTTTTTTTTGCTGTAAAAGCATGGAAGCACTCTCTTGCCATGTTAAAATTTGATCTAATTTACACGAATGATCACCCATCTTTGAAATTACTGAATCAAAAAGTTTAGACAAATGTTTACATTGTTACATGAATTGCCTTTCTAAAGAACACTTATTTAAAAAATTATGTTAATTAAATAAATAACTTTATGACTGAAATCTTGAGTGTAAGTGTTACTTGGCTACTTGTATTTACAGATTTCATTTGTACAGCTCACAGTTATCCCTCTTATGATAGGCCTGGCTGCTCAGTCACACTGCCATCCTGTGTAGTTCAGACCTATACCAAAAGGTGGGCTTACCTAATACCAAGCAGATAAGTGTTGTGTAGTCTCACACAGTGGACGACACCAATTCTTACCTAACAAGTCAGCATGGAAATGTATTGATTGTGAGGGTGCTGGGTTCCTGCGTTTGACTGGGATGGCAAAGGATTCTCACCCAGGGGGTGCATGCTATGTTTAGGCCTCTTTCTTCCACTTTGGCCCAACATAGTCTCAGGCTTTATCCATGCCACATTGGGGATTGTGAGGGTGATGGGTGCCTGCTTTTGACTGGGATGGCAAAGGATTCCCACGGGTGCATGCTATGTTTAGGCCTCTAGCTTTTATTTTGGCCCAACATAGTCTCAAGCTTTACACTTGCCACAGTGGGGGATCATTCAGCATAAGTGCAACTAAGCAAAAGCAGAATGACAATCTATATTGGTCCGCATATCATCCTACAAACTCTGATGTCCTGAAGTAATCAGTAAGTCATCCCCAAATCAAGAACAAACATGTTTCATGGCAATGCTCTTGAGGTAATCAGCAGGTCATCCCAGAATCCTCCCCAAATCATTAGGGACAAACATTCCATCTCTTGAAGTGATCAGTAGGTCATCCTAAAAGCCTCAGGAACATTTTCTAAAATGGGGATAATTTGAGCATATTCATTAAGTCATCCTAAACTCATCCCCAAATCATCAGTCACCATTCGGAGATATTTGCTGATGACTTTAACAGCGTGATGACGTCTGATGATGTGTGAATGACTTCTAGTGTAGTTCGATGATCATCAGATGACCCCAGGATGGTCTCTAAAGTCATCCTTTTAGCCCACGGTGAGGTAGCACAGGGGGAAGAATCCTCGACATGAGGGGTCGGGGATACTGCCAGGTCGTAATTCCTCCAAAATCAAACTAAGAGTCCACAATGGCGACATTGGCAGTGACCAAACTGGCAGACCTGCGTACATTTAGCATTAGGATCGGAAACAATAACGTAGCCATTGCAACTTAATACCACCATCTCTTTTATTTTTATCTGGGGACTTTTAAACTTTCGTGCTTTGTTCTTAATTAAAAACAACTGTACAGATGTGTTCTGTTTAATTATCAGATCATCATATAGTCAGGGCAAACACGTTTTTCTTTTAAAAATGTGTTGATAAGGCACAGTGAGATACAATTATTTGCCCAGGATCACATACTTTAGCTAAATGGTGAACCTGGAATTTGAGACCAGTCTGCAATTTAAGCATATGACTGCATATTTTCTCAGGAGTAGTGGGTAGGACAATGTATTTTTTGGCTTTTAAGAATAATCTGTATTAAAAAAGTAGCCTTAGCGGTGCAGAATTCATAATAAAACAGCTTGACAGATACATAAATCCTCATCGAAATATGTTGAACAGAAACCGTATAATTGTAAATATACCCTTATGCCCACTCACTTGAATTTGCTAATACACGTTTCAGAATACAAAGAAATGGAAGCTAAAAGAAAAGACCTTTACGGTTTTTCAAATGTGGTTTCGACACTTAATGGCCCCATAACAAACGATACTGCGATACGATTGCCTGCTTATTGTTCATCCAAGCATCCTGATTATTTAAATGCAGTGTGACTGTATTGATGCAAAACCTCTATTGTGTGTGTCAAAATAAGAACACATAATAGAAATAAGAGACAGTTTACATGTTTTTGTCTTGAAATAAGGAACAGGCTTTGATATTTAACTGGAGCTTTTTTGGCCTTCCAGATGAAAATAGCATCCTATTGCTCCCTTGAGTTGGAATCACTGGCCAGTAACACATAGGTGTTAACTGTTTAAATGTGCCACTGGGAGTACTGTGGACTTTGCTGAGTATGAAAACTCAGAGGCGCCAGGACAAACCCAGAGATTAGGCAGGTCTGCATACAGGGATATTTCATTGAAATGTACGATAAGACGTTTCGGAGACCCCAACAGACACACATACCCCATCTCTAAGGTTTTGAGGTTGGCCTGTTTTTCATTGATAACTGGGCGTAGGGGTATAGGAATCAGCAGGATATCGGTAGATGCAGAGATTAGGCTGCATGGGTATTTGTGTAGGTTGGTTCTGAGTGATATCTCTGGATGCATGGAAATGGTAGTTGCATCAATGTCAAACTGCCTCAGAAAATCAGCACAGAGAAAAATGGTTTGATAGGCCCAATATCAAGGTAACGTGCTGTCAGTCAGGACATGCTGTTAGAATTTTACGAGCGCCTACATTTTGAATACTTAACAATACACACCTAGGTTTTAGGACTTCTCTTTAAGGGCCTGCCTCTCGGAGGTGTTGGATGTAGGGCAGTGAAAAAGTCTATAATGTCATGAGTGGAACAAGGTGGTAAACTGGTACACTGAGGGTATAACTGGCATTAACGAATTGTCCACACAATATAGTAGTCCAAATAGTCTATAAATTGGTAGACGAGAGAACATGCCGTGTAGTCGCGTATTACAGGTGGGTAACTTTTTAGTACACTTATTGAGAAGTCACCTAATGTTAAGTAAGCCTTGTCAAGGTTGTGTTCACTAACCAAAATGCAGGATATCGGGGCTCGTAAAATCTACTAGCCCACTCGTATTGGTGAGGAGATTTTATGAAGGGTTAGTACTATGTGCATTGTACCCGACCTTGCTGGCGAGTATGGGGATGTGTGAAACCTTTTGGCTTTTACTACAAACAAGCTTTGTTTGCAGTAAATGGTAAATGTTTCACTGTGCATGGCTGGCCTTTGGGTGACAGAATTGAAGTATGCTTATGGTGACATACACCGTTTTACACAAAGCACTGGTAAATATTTTGTCACCTGAAACCATGGGATGAGTGTCCTGTTTGGTCGCGTATGTAAACTAAGTAGCCCGCACCCTGCAGGTATAGTTGGATTTTTAAGTATTTGCATGGCCTGGGGTATGCAGACTCTGGGTGAGCCCCTTTGAGGGCGTAAAGGTAAACCCACACTTGCTGCTAATACTCCTGGAGCTGGGATTGTAGTCTCCTGGGGCTAAAGTGGTGCAGATGGTGACCCAGTGGCTCAAAAGAAGGTGAGTTACTGTCTTGGGCAGTTGTCTGTTGCAGGTCCTACCTAACATCTCTAGTAACTCCCATAGCAGTTGCCAGTCTATTATCCCACGACAAAAAATGTGTGTGCTGCGCCTGTTTTACTCAGTGTGTTGGTTTCCTTCAGCCTTGTATACGTTTTTTCAGACTTGTTTCATTATATATTAATACTCGGCTATACAAAATCTATTTGTACTATTCATCTTCTGTACGTGTAGTTTATTTTACAAATTCCATACTAAAACATTTAAAAATAAAAACACCCCCTTTTTTTATAGCGTACGTATCATTCTCACTCAATTTATCGTCAAGTAGAAAATTATTCTTAATTTGACAAATAGAGCAAGATTATTAAATTGTGACTTGACATCGCTCCAAAAGCCATTCTAAACTGCAAAACACCTTTTAGTTCAAAGAATATATATTGCTTACAAATAATTCATATAACAAAACTATTTTATTTGACGTGGCATCTCAATATTGACCATCCCTTGCAACGGCAACCTATCTACATTTGATATCGTGTTCTTAAGATGACATACAATTGTATCTAAATATATCCTAATCAATAGTCTGTTCTTTTACTAGTGTGTTCAGATAGCAACCAGTCCTATCTGTTTCACCCAACATGAGGATAGCCCTGGGGCAACGTGCTCGCCTTGGAAGCAAGACGATATGGAGCAACACAGGTTCGACCCCCGGGTCTGTGCTTAGAAACCTTTGGGTATTTTTTTTTAAAACTTTATTTGTCTTGACAACACACAAGAAACGGAGGGAGCCACATGGCACCCGCAACAGTAAACCAAGCAAAAAAACATATACATCAGTGCACCATGAGTCAACTGTCGCAGGCAGGGGGATGAGGTAGTAGGTTAAGTATTAGCATCTGTACCAAGGGGGACAACTTTCTCAGAGCGACTATGTTGTGGGGAACAAACGGGAGGATGAGACAGAGTTTGTGGGCGAAGTCATGGCGGACATGTAATCCCGGATCTTCCGCCAGATATCTCTAGGCCTTGAATGTGGGTGTTGCATTGCACTCCAGGCCTCTTCAGTGTCATGCGCCCATGTAATTGTCCTGAGCCACTGTGTATAGGTAGGCATCTTAGGGGGGAGCCAACACATCAATATGCAGCGGACTGCCAACAGCAAGCAAGGACCTGCTAGTTTCTTAGAGTTGCGGCCCAGCTGAGGGAGGTCGTGGAAAAGGCAGTACAGTGGGGTGGGGACAATAGTGTGCTCTAGTATGTCAGATAATGTGGAACAGATGTCAGACCAAAATTGGGTCAGGAGAGGGCAATGCCATAGCATATGGATGTAAGATGCCTGATCCGTACCGCACCTGGGGCAATTGGGAGAAAAGTTGCAGAACATACGATGTAGTTTCTTTGGTGTATGATGGTATCTGTGTAGCATTTTGAATTGAATTAACTTAAATTTAGAGTTATAGGACACATCGTGGGTGCGAGCACACATTCGAGCCTTTGGGTATTAAGCGCATTATAAATAACCTATCATATCATGTGCCTGTTTCTGTATGCTAATCGCTATAATTGCTCAGACGTTCATCATGCGCCTTATGATTCATTTCTTACTCCTACAAGGGTTGTAAATCATCGTCAATTAGTCCCTTTGACACCATCTCGGATTCTGTTTCTGGTACACAACCATGTGGCTATTTTAGCATTCTTCTGTGTTTTCTCAGATGTATTTCTCATGAACTTCGATTTGGACAAGGATCACAGAACACTGTGCCAGTTTTAATTGATAAAACCTTTATATATTTTTCATTAAATTAACTGCTAAATTGTGTTGTGGAGCATACCCCACTAAATATCTGTGACTCTTAATGTGTCCTCATTAGTGTATCAGTCAGTCTTGTTCTGATAGTTTATTTCTTTATCTACAGATAAAAGATCAAAGAGAGAATGCGTTTTTGTGGGACCTTCCTAATTTTATTAACATCTTTTCCTTTTTCTTGTATGTGGTAATGATGGGACCACCACTTGGTTCTTGATCCTGGTTCTCTGTGATCTTTCTTGTGAAACTAAGCATCTTTTGGTTCTCTTACTGCCCTCCATTTTTATCATAATCTCTGATTGTATTACCCTTCACTCTAGCAAACAAATGAGAGAAACCTTCATTTTTTTATGTCTCCAAGATGTTATCTACCTCTACATTGTCACTAATGCGGGAAAGAAAAATACTCCTTCTCTCACCTAATACATTTACAATGTGTCCTTCTCTCGTGTAGCCAGTCAGCATACAAAAAGTCATCGCCATGTAACATTCTACTAATATGGATGCGTCTGTTTTCCACGTATGGATTTCGGCTCTTTTTATGCCAAACTACAAGACCCGTTAGAGTTGTAGTTCGCATTGATTTAACGCTCTTATTCTTGCATCTATGTCAATGTTTAGGGATAGACTAAATTGTATTCAGTCCTCTTCTAATTGCTGTTTCCATCTTGATCAGCTTTAATTAATACACCTTTTTAAGAGGACTATTTAGGCGACATTCATATTTTAAAACACTGCCAATTGTAGGTATATTTTCGAGTCTCATAACTTCTCATATTTCTCTTCATCAAGGTGCAAGGTAACCTAGTGCGCTCTCTTACCATATACAATGATTGCATTTTTTCTTATTATTGTTTCTTCTGAGGGTTTCCCATTCAATATTTTCATTCAACCCTACCTTGTCACTTCACACTTGGAAAAACATCTTTTTTTAATATTTTTGTCAGTAATTTCTCATTATGTTGTTGATTCAAGCCCTGAATTTGTTGTAAAACTACGCACTTTAATTTTTCGGTCTCATGATTTACTTCTAAAAAATGTTTTACCATTGGAGGTAACGGAATTTGTTTCCTTATAAAACCCTTGTGTTTTATCATTCTGCCTTTAAGTGGTCATTCTGTTTTCTGTATGTATTTTAAGCCACAAGGACACTGAATCATATCTCTAACCATTTTAGAGTTGCTGTTCATTAAGTTAAGCAATTTCCATTTGCTCTGTAATCCTACATCTGCGACCTCTGCTTTTTTTAGTGAGTGCATACCAAACAACTCCGACATGGGTTGTGACCCTTCACTTAAGTAATCCCACATTTGAGGCAGTCTGGGAGATGTTGGTATTTGACTCTTGAGGTTTCTCACTACCATATCTCTTATAATTTATAGTGGTGCTTCTTTTATATGCAAAAATCAGTTGTGCAAATGTATTTATTTCAATGTTCAATATTTTCCATTTTCTCATAATACAGTCATTTTATCAATTGGCAATGATGTGTTGGAATGGGTATGTCACTAAAACTACTTGGGGATACGATTCGCTGAAGATCTGTTATGGACAGCCCACCTTGCTAAGGCCACAGTGACCCTTCAAAAATATAGCAGTGGAATCTGCTGCCTCTACAATAGGTTCAGAAGGGGTGCAGTTTCCCCAGCTATTAAATTATACCAAGAACAAGGTAGGTCAGCGGCATTGTATGGCGCAGAATTGTGGGGACACTGCCCCCACCTGAGCTAAGTGTGGTGACAGCGGGTTCTTACAGGGCCTGTTGGCATAACCTAAGGGAGCCCCAATGGCAAGTTTACATTGGAAATGTGGCCTTAAGCCCATAACCGAAGTCATTGCCAACAAGCTGCTGCTGTACTGGATTAGGCTCTGGAGTACACCAGAATTAACTAAATACAAAGACTCAATGAGCAGTCTATTAAGTACCCCCGGCTTTGATTTACTGGCATGCCCCAGCTTGTACGCAAAGGGCTTCAGAATCTGGGTATGGGGACTGTCTGGGACAAACCAGAGGAGATAACCGTGAGCAGAAAGGCTCGATTTAAAAGAAAGCGCCACAAAGCCATGATAGGACAGATGAAATGTGCTTGTGTTGAGTTGAAGAGGGGTGCCCTTTACATGATGTCGCAACCAGCTGAGGCATTTGAATTGTATTTAGACTGTCACACCTGCTTATGCCAGTAGAGTTTATACATTCAATTTCGTACTAACACCCTCAAAGTGGCAGAGTATACGGCTAGGTGGTCAGCCTTAGCTGAGACGAGATGCAAAAGTGTGCAGCAACTCTGAAGAGTCAGTAAAACACTTTCTATTATTCTGCCTAGGCTACTCAAGTCTGACAAAGTGTTACTTATTGCCAGTACTTTGACTGAAAGACAGCAGAACAACAGATTCGGCTGTATATTAAGGAAAGCGTCTCTTGGGCGCCGAGTACCTGAACCTCCGGTAGTTGATCGTGGTGAGGTCGCCAGGCTGTCCGACTGATGGCTGCAGAAGGTGTAGCGCGAGGAACCGGTGCAGCCCTCTCCCTGGTATCAACAGGGCTAGGGGTGGACCAGCTCCCAACGCCACAAGTGTGCACCTCCCTGAATTCTTGTGGCGCCGGGACAGTGCAAGCACTGTCAGGGAGGGCGGAGCTTGCAGACTGTACGCTGATGAATTACTTCTGAGATGACTCCGTAAGTAGGCTGATGCTTAAAGGCAAATGTCCACAATTGAGGTTAGCAAGGTTCCAAGAAATGGCTGTGAGCCAATGGTAGAGCTGAGTAGAAAGTCCAAAGCAGTGGCTGCAAGGCTCAAGGAAGATGGCAGCAGGCAATTAGGCTGGTCAGAGGATAATAGTCCACAGCTGAGAGAGGCTAGGCTTCAGGAAGGCAGCAGCAGGCAAAAGGCTGGAACAGAAGCATGGCTGAGAGGGAAGGAGTGGGAAGGAGAGGACCAAAGGCAGCCTAAGGGAGAACCAAGGGAAGAGAAGACCAAACCCCCAAGGGAACTGAAGGGAAAAACTGGAGGGAACAGGAAACCAACAAGGAAGATGGATGGCAGCGGGAGCTGCGGGAGCGAGGTACGCGATCCGAGAACAAACCGCGTTGAGACGTGGTGAGTCTCAAGACTCCGTCCCTTAAATAGGGCCGGCAGCACCCGGGAGGCTTGGAACGCAAGCCGTGCTGTCCACGGGTGCTACCGTGGCCAGAACAAGGCTTGGGAAGCAAGCTTGTGGCTTCCCAAGCGTCTCGTGGACCGCGCATGCGCGAAGGACAAAACACGGCCTTCCGTGCATGCGCGAATCCCGAGACACGGGAAACCCGGAAGTGCCGTGTGCCGCAGAAGACCGCTGTCCCCCCAGCCGGTATCGGGGATAGCAGCGCCAGGACCCATAGGTGCGCCCCCTATCCCAGGTAAGTGAAGAGGAGCGCCCCCTACCCCAGGTAAGTGATGTGGTAACACTTTGCCCCCTCCCAGAAAGGCCAGGTGCCCCAGGTTTCCAAGGAAAGCGGTGATAGAATTCACGAACCAGGCGGGGAGCATGCACATAACTACGTGGTTCCCAAGTGCGATCACAGGCGGGGTAGCCTTTCCAGTCCACCAAGTACTGGAGAACCCCTCGCCTTATGCGCGAATCGCAAATTTCCTGCACCTCAAATTCTGGGGACCCCCGGACAACAAAAGATGCGGGACGAGGGGAAGACCGGCCAAAAGTGTCAACCACGTATGGCTTCAACAGGGAAACATGAAAAACGGGATGCACCCGCCATGACTGAGGCAACTGCAAACGAAACACTACAGCTGACCAGCGCCTATTAATCCTGAATGGGCCAAAATAGCGGGGAGCCAATTTGGTGGGTAAACTACGTACTGGAAGATTCTTGGAGGACAACCAAACCAAATCCCCCACCTGGAAAGCGGGTTCCGGGGTCCTCCCCTCATCAGCCTGTTGCTTCATCCGTGCCTGTGCCTCACCTAAGGTACTGCGTGCCAAGGAGTGTTGATCCTGGATGGAAGTGACGAGCTGATCAGCAGAAGGAACCGCACTAGGTAGTACGGGACAAAAGGGCACCAGTCCAGGATGCAGACCAGACAAACAGAAGAACGGACTCAGGCCAGTAGCAGAATGAACCGTGTTGTTATAGGAGACTTCAGCAAAAACCAGATGTGACTTCCAGTTAGATTGAGTGGCATTGGCAAAACAGCAAAGGTACTGTTCCAGAGTCTGGTTAGTCCTTTCTGTCTGGCCGTTAGTGTGAGGATGATAACCAGAACTGAGTGCGCGATGAATGCCGAGATGACTACACAATTGACGCGAGATGACTACACAATTGACGCCAGAAAGATGACAAAAACTGAGATCCTCGGTCGGATATGATCTTTTCCGGTAATCCGTGTAACCTGTATACCTCCTGAAGAAATGCCAAAGCCATCTGCGAAGCAGTGGGAATCCTAAAAAATGGAACAAAATGGGCCGCCTTAGAAAAACAGTCCACAACGACCATAATACAGGTATATCCTTCTGATGGAGGGAGTTCAACGATGAAATCAACCGCATTGGTGTGCCATGGGTAAGGAGGTATCTCAGTGGGATGAAGCAATCCCAGGGGTCTCTTCCTAGGAGTCTTCACCTGAGCACACACAGGACAGCTCTTAACAGAACGGTCAACATCTTCGGCCCAGCCAGGCCACCAGAACTGTCTGGATATCAATTCCTGAGTGGCTCTTACTCCACGATGGCCACCCACTCGGGAGTCGTGAAACCCAGGAAGCACAAGAGTTCGAAGAGAGGTTGTGGGGATATGTAGCCTGTTTCGAAAGAAAAGCAGCCCATTATTTTCAGTAACCTGCGAATGTCTCAGGAGGCCTTCCCGAGCTGGATCAGAACTTGTGTCTTGTAGAATCTTCTGAAGATGAGGTGAAAGTGTGAACAGAAAATGCCTTGGGGTTATTAGTGGCACATCCCTGCACTGATCTCTCACGTCTACATCCAAGGACCGAGATAAGGCATCGGCCTTTAAGTTCTGAGCACTGGGGATGTACGTAATAGGAAAGTCATTGTGAGAGAAAATAAGGCCATCGGGCTTGACAAGAGGTTCGGCACTGAAGAGACTTCAAATATTGTAGATTTCGGTGATCAGTACGTACTTCCACCGAATGCCGGCCCCCAAGGAGATGATGCCTCCACTCTTCAAATGCAGCCTTTATGGCCAACAATTCCTTTTCAATCACTGCGTAATTTCGTTCACTATGAGTGAGCTTGCGAGAGAAATATGCCACAGGGTGTTCCAAATCCGTTTCAGATTCCTTCTGCAGGAGAACAGCACCAACAGCAAAATCAGAGGCATCGGCCTCCACAATGTACGGCATCTCATCATTAGGATGACGCAAAATGGGAGCAGTACTAAAGGCTTGTTTCAAGGTGTCAAAAGCCTTGGTGGCCTGTGAATTCCAAAGAAAGGGCACTTTACTGCTGGTTAATTGAGTCAAGGGAACCGTGAGTTGTGAAAAGTGGGGTATAAATTGCCGATAAAAATTGGCAAATCCCAAGAATCGTTAAAGGGACTTCAGATCGGAAGGCCGAGTCCAGTTCTGAATGGCTTGTACCTTGGCTGGATCCATGAAGATTCCTGTGCCACTGATCACATAACCCAGAAACTCCATTCTTTTCTGATGAAAAGAACACTTCTCAGCCTTAGCGTACAGTTGGTTCTGGGACAACCGTCGAAGCACCTCCCGAACATGTTCCACATGTTGTTTCTGGGAAGCTGAGAAAATGAGAATATCATCAAGGTACACCCAAACTGATATTCCGATTAAGTCGCCAAAGATGTTATCCATAAAACGCTGAAAAACAGCCGGGGCATTACATAGCCCGAATGGCATGACCCGGTATTCGTAATGCCCAAAAGGGGTCTTAAAAGCAGTCTTCCATTCATCTCCTTCTTTAATTCGAATTAAATGATAAGCGCCTCACATATCCAACTTGGTAAAGACTTGGGCTGCTCGAAGGGATTCCATGATGTTCCGAATTAAAGGCAATGGATATCTATCTTTTCGTGTGATATCGTTTAATTGACGATAGTCGATACAGGGTCGTAGAGTTCCTTCCTTCTTCTTCACAAAAAATAACGGAAAACCAGCTGGTGACTTTGAGGGAGCAATGTATCCCTTCCTGATGCAATCTGACAGGTATTCTTGAAGGGCCGTCTTCTCAGTAAGGGACAAGGCATATACCTTCCCATGAGGTATCACAGAACCAGGTACCAGTTCTATGGAACAGTCAAAAATTCGGTGAGGAGGCAGTGCTATGTCTTCATGCTCAGAAAACACGGTTTGAAATTCGGCGTATTCCAGAGGGACAGGCGACAGAGAACAAAACCCAGGAGGACCAGTACCCCTCGTGAGGGGTATGGAAGTGATATCCTTTTTAGACACGCCGGGCAAGCAACAATTTTGGAGGCAATGAGCAGAGGAGAAATCCAAAGTGCGAGCTCCCCAATCGATGGTTGGATTATGGTGAAGAAGCCAGGGCAATCCTAAGACCACAGGATAGGAGGGTGATCTGATGACATCCAGTGCGATTCTTTCCCCATGTTCCTTAATCTGAATATGTAGGCACATGGTTTGTTGACAAATTGGGCCTGAAGATAAAGGGGTTCCATCGATCACCTCGACGGGCAGGACACTTCTCCGGGCGAACAAAGGTATGCCATGACAGGCTGCAAATGTTCCGTCTATGTAGTTTCCGGAGGCCCCTCAGTCCAATAAGCCTAGAACTTCTGCCTCTTTGTCTAACCATGATAGCTTGATCTTCACAACCAGTAGAACAGCCGGTTGCATAGACTGGAACAAGAAATTGGAAAGGACTAAGTACGAGTCAGGACCTGTCGTTGCCTTTCCTACTGACGACAGGCCTTCTAGTTTTCCGACTTCCTTTGGGGGCGTAGAGGACAGGAACCCAGGAAATGCCCGGCAGCCCCACAGTATAAACAAAGTCTTAAACTTCTGCGTTTTCGTTCTGCTTCGGAGAGCGGAGCCCTAACGGCTCCCAACTGCATGGGTTCTGGACCGGGGTCCGAAGACCCGGAATTTCCGGCCTGAGCGTTGGGTGGTCTTGTGAACATCCGCTCTGCTCGTCGTCTCTCACCCCTCCGTTCTGCCAACCTATGGTCTATGCGCAAAACCTGTTGAACAAGTTGCTGAAGGGTGTCAGGCTCTGGAATATGCAGTAATTCGTCCTTATACTCCTCTCTCAATCCTCTTCGAAACAAAGTTTTTTGGGTTATCTCAGGCCACTGGGAGTCGGTTGCCAATTGATGAAAACGGCCAATGTAGGCTATTATAGCCATAGATCCTTGTTTCAGATCCATCAATTGGTTCTGGGCTGTGGAGGCCTGATTTGGTGATTGGAAAACCTCCTCCAAAAATGCTTTTTCAAAAGCTGCGAAGTGATTGAGTATGGGGCTATTGGCGGACACCAATGGGGCGGCCCACGCCAGGGCATTCCCAGTCAAATTTCCCAGAATATATCCTATCTTGGCCTTGTCAGAATTGAAATAGGAGGCTCTAAAGAGGAAATGTATCTTGCAGTGGTTGCAAAACTCTGCCACACGTCTTGAATCACCGTCAAACTTGATGGGCGCGGTCTGAGACATAGCTCCTTCACCCTGAGGTGATGCCCCAGAGGCTTGTGACGCCATCTGTCTTAGACCAATGTTCTCTTGACGGAGTGCTGTCATTTCGGCCCGAAGAACTCGCATTTCCTCCCGAAGTTCTTGAGCCTCATCCATCTCTGAGTCGGAAGGTAGGCACTCAATCTATTAAGGAAAGCGTCTCTTGGGCGCTGAGTACCTGAACTTCCGGTAGTTGATCGTGGTGAGGTCGCCAGGCTGTCCGACTGATGGCTGCAGAAGGTGTAGCGCGAGGAACCGGTGCAGCCCTCTCCCTGGTATCAACAGGGCTAGGGGTGGACCAGCTCCCAACGCCACAAGTGTGCACCTCCCTGAATTCTCGTGGCGCCGGGACAGTGCAAGCACTGTCAGGGAGGGCGGAGCTTGCAGACTGTACGCTGATGAATTACTTCTGAGATGACTCCGTAAGTAGGCTGATGCTTAAAGGCAAATGTCCACAATTGAGGTTAGCAAGGTTCCAAGAAATGGCTGTGAGCCAATGGTAGAGCTGAGTAGAAAGTCCAAAGCAGTGGCTGCAAGGCTCAAGGAAGATGGCAGCAGGCAATTAGGCTGGTCAGAGGATAATAGTCCACAGCTGAGAGAGGCTAGGCTTCAGGAAGGCAGCAGCAGGCAAAAGGCTGGAACAGAAGCATGGCTGAGAGGGAAGGAGTGGGAAGGAGAGGACCAAAGGCAGCCTAAGGGAGAACCAAGGGAAGAGAAGACCAAACCCCCAAGGGAACTGAAGGGAAAAACTGGAGGGAACAGGAAACCAACATGGAAGATGGATGGCAGCGGGAGCTGCGGGAGCGAGGTACGCGATCCGAGAACAAACCGCGTTGAGACGCGGTGAGTCTCAAGACTCCATCCCTTAAATAGGGCCGGCAGCACCCGGGAGGCTTGGAACGCAAGCCGTGCTGTCCCCGGGTGCGACCGTGCCCAGAACGAGGCTTGGGAAGCAAGCTTGTGGCTTCCCAAGCGTCTCGTGGACCGCACATGCGCGAAGGACAAAACGCGGCCTTCCGTGCATGCGTGAATCCCGAGACACGGGAAACCCGGAAGTGCCGTGTGCCGCAGAAGACCGCGGTCCCCCCAGCCGGTATCGGGGATAGCAGCGCCAGGATGGGGCGCGCCGGGACCCATAGGTGCACCCCCTACCCCAGGTAAGTGAAGAGGAGCGCCCCCTACCCCAGGTAAGTGATGTGATGTAACACTGTAGAGGTCTGTAAGAACCCACTAGATGTGAACTTAACCTATTATATTGGAACATTTGTACATATGGCCTGGTTACATAGGGCAAAATATGATGGAAATGTCTGTGTGTTGGATTAATTGTAATTTTAGTTTGTGAAAGAAATTATGTGTGCTGGAGCCAGTCTTTTATACTGTAGTTGTTAATGTGTGTAATATGAAATAACTATCTTCTGTGAGATCTTCACAATGTGATATTTATTTGCTTTTATGGCCAATACCGAATATAGCTATGTACAACACATAATACAGTTCTCAATCTTGCATAACAAATTGGTACTAACACAATCTTATTTGTCATTAATATCTTCTCTTCTCCTTCTATTTGAATCTAACAATGATTGTCTATTATTTTATTCTATGCTCTTTAAGCTATTTTTCTCAGACTATACTCTTGATATCCTCTTGTTTCTCATAGTTGAACTATCAATTGGTTAGCATCTTTTCCGTATGTTGACTTGTGGCTACTATTTCGTCTAAGTTTCAGTAACTGGGCAAATGGGAGATTATTATAGATGTTTCGGATGATGCCTTAGTGAAGTAAAGCCTTTTGGTATCGTTCTGTGAAATGATTTTATTTTAAGAACTCATTTGTGGCCGAATATAGTTTAATCCAAAAATTGATGTGATCATCACTGATGTTGCAAGTAAACTGAAGGTGTCTATCTTGAATATTTACCCTACTGCATACATTCCTCTGCAGGCATCCATGTGCCATGCCAGACAGTGGCTATCTCGTCTATGAATCATTTCCACTCTACAATGTAACATCTGTAGTTTTCATTATACAATTCTTTCCTTAAAATTATTTACATAACGATTCACTACACTTGGGGCTACTGTAGCCCCCATTGCTGTTCCTGCTATCTGTGTAAAAAGTGTTCCTCCAAATTGAAATTCGTTTTCTGTTAGAACTACATTGTGCACCAGTATACACATTTCTTGAGTGTACATGCTGCTACCTCTCTGTTTCTATTGTTGCTCTTACTACTAATGTAGCATGTTGAGGAATCTTAGTGTACAAGGGTACTATATCCAAGCCAAATTAACACGTTAATATTTCTATCAAATGGTTTATCTTCTAATAAACTGATCATAGTGATATCTTTCACATATGATCTCATGAGGGGTATATATCTTTGTAGAAATAATCCTGCATTTTGTGCGAAGATTTGAGTGTTAAATCTATGAGAGAACTACAATCGGCCCTACAGAAAGGGGTGTATCGGACGCTTTTACTCCCTAAAAATAGGTAAATGTACCCCAAATTATATTAAGGAGTAAAAATACTCCAGCCAAGAAGGAGGCCGGCCAATATTTTCCATTTTAAAGGATGTTTATTGAAAGCAATAGAAAAATGACTAACTTTCCCTATGCTAAGGGTTTTCTTAACTAACACAACCAAACTACTGTGCTCGTCATCTGGTCTAAAGCCCAAAGTAAGTCTCTCCTCTGTCCAAAAGCGAATACTTACTGACCCTACCACTTATTCTAAATAACTGAATACCAGAATTACTCCCTTCTCCTGTGGTTGCTTTGCTAGCAAATGTTTCTCAGTGTAGAGTTTTCAAGTAGCTTCTTGCTATTTCCTTTACCAGTTCGTTCAGTTCTTTAAAGGCATTTCTCCATGTGCCTTTCTTTTAGTTCTGTTTGGACTCTAAAGTTCCTCTCTCTAGCCGCTCGGGCCTCGGAATATGTATTTACTCTGCTCCACTCCAGTATTGTTGAAACTGTTCCTGATACCAGTTCTGCCAATTTCATAGCTCCTTAATTATTACTGATTATCCCTGTTGTCGCACTGGGATCTGTGTAATGTACCCAGCGACCTGTTTACTACTTTTGTAGGCTTTCCATTCACTGGGACAAGTCGGTTGAGCTCCTGACCAAGTCTCACTCTTCCTGTAATGTATACAATCACTGGGACAAGTGTATTGCTCTCCTGTGTGATTCTCAATCATCTTAGTAAATACACACTCACTGGGAAAAGTGAGATATGTTCCTGTATTACTTTCACTCTTCTTAATATGTTTGCTTTCAACAGGACGAGTAGGCTCAGTCCCTTTTGTGCTTGTCACCCTTCTTAATGTATTCATATTCACTGCGACGACTAGGTTTGCTTGAATCCTTATATTCACTTTCGTTATTATTAAGAGGGATATTATTCTGCTTCTCGTTATATGTGCCTTCTTTCCCAGTTATCCCGCTCTCCCTGTTATCTGTAGTGTAATAGGGCTACATCACCGGGTCTGTACTTGCCTTTGGCATCCCTCTGTTGTTTGTCAGAATGGCTGCTGTTAGTTTAGTTGCCTCACTCCGACGTGCTTCGATGTCTCTCTTCCTGAATGGTCCCGGCATGGAAAGGGGTTGTCTTTTTCCTTTTCCTATCCCTTTCCAACCACCGCCAGGTAACAACTCTCTGTCCCCTTGTCGCTCTGGCACTTCCCAACAGTGGTTTCTCTCCTCCATGCTTGTTTCTCAAATGTTCCTCCAGGTACCAATACTTCTTTTGCAAGCTTCGTCGGATCTACCCTTCTCACTGTGTAGCTCGATACTGCTGGATACCTATTCCTCGCCTGTGTAGAGAACATTGTTCTTTCCGAGTTACCAGCTTCCCTGTAGCTCATGGGTGCACAACATACGGCCCGCGAGGCACAAAGACTTTCCTAATGGAGGGCGGCCTGCAAGCAGCATCGGCCGCTCTCCATTAGGAAAGTCTTTGTTGTTTTCGGGGCCGGACAAAACACTGGCCCTCATTGGCTCAGCCCACACGCACCACGTCGCTCCTACGAGCCACGTAGTGCATGTGTGCTGCACCAAGGGAGGGCCAGCACTACGGTTGGCGTGGCCAATAAGGCTTAATGCTGGAAGGCATTTCATCCTTGCTTGCCACGCCAGCCGTAGTACCACTCCACTTACCTCGCGAGCGTTCCAGCTAGCCTGCCTTCCAGCACGTCTCCAGTAAGTGGTCTGTGTGTTTGTGTTTGTGTGTCAGGTCTGTTCTGCTGTATGTTTGTGTTGTGTATGTTGGGGTGGGGGGGGGGTGTGGTATGTGCATGAATGTTTGTTTTTGAATGTTTGTGTTGTGTATGTTGAGATGGGGGTGGGGGGTGTCGGATGTGCATGAATGTTTGTTTTTGAATGTTTGTGTTGTGTATGTTGAGATGAGGGGGTGGGGGTCAGTCGGATGTGCATGAATGTTATGCTTGCTAGTTTGTATGCTGATTTGGGGGGTGTGGGGGTTCAGGTTTGTATGGGTGCATGCTTGAGAGTGTGTGCTGAGTTGGGGGGTGGGGGTTCAGGTTTGAATGGGTGCTTGCTTGAGAGTGTGTGCTGAGTTGGGGGGTGGGGTTTCGGGTCTGTATGGGTGCATGCTTGAGAGTATGTGCTGAGTTGGGGGGTGGGGGGGTTCAGGTCTGTATGGGTGCATGCTTGAGAGTGTGTGTGCGGAGTTGGGGGGGAGGGGCTCAGGGTTGTATGGGTGCTTGCTTGAGAGTGTGTGCTGAGTTGGGGGGGGTTCAGGTTTGTATGGGTGCTTGCTTGAGAGAGTGTATGTGCTGAGTTGGGGGTTGGGGGGGGTTCAGGTTTGTATGGTGCTTGAGAGTGGGTGTGCTGAGTTTGGGGGTGGGGGGTTTGGGTCTGTATGGGTGCATGCTTGAGAGTGTGCTGGGGTGGGGGGTTCGGGTCTGTATGGGTGCATGCTTGAGAGTGTGTGTGCTGAGTTGGGGGTGGGGGTTTCAGGTTTGTATGGGTGCTTGCTTGAGAGAGTGTGCTGAGTTGGGGGGTTCAGGTGTGTATGGGTGCTTGCTTGAGAGTGTGTGTGCTGAGTTGGGCGGGTGGGGGGTTTGGGTCTGTATGGGTGCTTGCTTGAGAGTGTGGCTTGAGAGTGTGTGTGCTGAGTTGGGCGGGTGGGGGGTTTGGGTCTGTATGGGTGCTTGCTTGAGAGTGTGTGTGCTGAGTTGGGGGGTGGGGGGGTTCGGGTCTGCATGGGTGCATGCTTGAGAGTGTGTGCTGAGTTGTGGGTAGGGGGGGATCGGGTCTGTATGGGGCATAGTGTTTGGCTGGGGGTGAGGGACATGGGGCATAGTGTTTGGTTGGTGAGAGGGCCATGGGGCATAGTGTTTGGTTGGCGGTGAGGGTGCCATGGGGCATAGTGTTTGGTTGAGGGGTGGGGGCCATGGGTCATAGTGTTTGGTTGGGGGTGAGGGACATGGGGCATAGCGCTTGGTTGGGGGTTGAGGGAGCTATGGGGCATAGTGATTGGTTGGGGGTGAGGGGACCATGGGGCATAGTGTTTGGTTGGGGGTGGGAGCCATGGGGCATAGTATTGCACTCCAAGAGTGAACCCAATAATAAAGCTAAAAAAGGCACAGTTTAGGAGATGTACATCCTTTGCTTTTTGAGGAAACCTGACTCAACGAAGGCCATACTCCTCTTGGGCAACCCAAACAGCAAACTATAGCAGTCCAAAATAACGGAATGTCCAATCTAGGGTCAATAAAATATATATAATTTAATTAAACAGACGATGTACAATAACTAAATAGAAATAAATTATAACAATGGAAAATGTGTAGTACAAAATGTAAGTTTGAAATGCAAATAAAAATGTTACCCCTCAAAAACATTCTTTTTCCATGTGTTTAATACAAATTGGGGGTTGAAAAAGCCTCCTGCCACGCCCCGCCCACATTTACTTTTCGGCCCACTATAGCCCTCGCGTAAGGTACTTTCGGCCCTCTGTCAAAATCAGTTGTGCACCCCTGCTCTAGCTAGTTCGAAACTCCCGGGTCTCTCTCTCTGTTTCTCTGTCTCTTCCCCCTCTTATGATGCTACTCTGGGCTTACCCAGTTTCCAGTAGCAGTCATTTCTTTGTGGCTCAATTAAGCTAATCAAAACCCCTTTGAGTTTCTTCATCCCAGCGCCAGGCAATTCTTTTTTCTTTCTTACTCCTAGGTTTTTATTTGTCTCAGTATCGGGCAAATATCTTCTGCAGAGGTGGTGCAATAACAGATGCAGGAGGGTTCTGGTTTTCTGGTAACAGATATAGCCTTATAGTGTTTCTGAGTGTGATGGAAAGCGATTTCCTCATCGGAGCAGGAGTCCTTGTCTCCAGGAGGGAAGTCTCTCGCTCTGAGGTCCCGCTTGACACCACCCCTAGGGAGAATGTTGCGTGGCAGGCCCACCTCCCTAGCCTCAAAAGGAAAGGCTTCCTCCTGGGGAGAAAAGACTAAATACCTTGATTTGTCACAATACACGTACAAGTCTGCCCTTTGCTGTCACACACATGGTGCAACAGGCAGAAATTACTATAACTGCCTGATCTAAAGAGGTAAAAAACTTATCTTTTAATGTTCACGAATAAGCATGTGCAAAGAAATATTTATAACAAAAACCTTTCTGTTTTAGTGTTAAAACATTTGTACTCATCAAATACTCACACTGGGAAGGGGACTTACTTTTTCACTCTCATAAATGATTCTACTCCCAATTTTTTAAAAAAGGGAGTTAAATACTGTAAGGAGTCAGAAGGAAGAGTCGGACACGAAGGTGGTATGTTTTTGGGTAAAGAATTGTATTCAGTAAATAAAAGGGTTTGAAAAAGCCCCTCTGTCCCTATGCTAGGAGGGATTTCCCTACGCCAAAAGAAACAAGTTAAATTGTCAGGCAGTATGAAACTATAGCTAGTCACTATTGTGTCTGCAAACCTCACTTCTGTCCCTACAACTAACACCGTCTCTACAAAAGATAAATGTGCAACAAAGGCCTTTTCTTGAAGTCTAAAGTGTTCATAGTATTTTCACCAAATAGAAATGTTCTCAGCTTTGTTGGTGTTTAAGTAATAAAGTAATGTACCAAAGGCAGGCGTTGGGGGAGGGGGGAACTTGAGCAGTGTTGTATGTAAGTTGAAACTGTTAGGACCGCACAGGTTGGTGCGTATGTGTATGTTCGTATGTGCAAACTCCAAAAATAAAGTAATACAAAAAAGACAATTAAAAAAATTGCCCAGCACGTGTTTTCAGGCTTGTCTCTTCTTCGGGGATGTGCTTGGGTGGTTCAATGGCATATAACTGATATAATCTTGTTGATCCATTCGGGCGTGGCCCTGGAGGGGAGCCAATCTCGAGGCACGTGTTTGCTAATTGCTTGCAAACAATTAACTAATCTTTTGTCCTGTTCAGCTAATTCAATATAATATTAAGTGTTAATTCTTTAAAAAAAAATAAAGAAAGAAAGTAATGTACCAAAATACAAGATTCTAAGGGTAGTGTGCTGCTCCTTTCCCCTAGACTTCTTACTCTCCTTTAATACTGTTTGGTATATGAATGATAGTCGCTTGTACACCCTCTTGGCAACCTGCCAACTTAAGGTCTTATAAAGTGTGGATCCTTGTTATTAGTCTTGGAGTCATAGGTTTCCTGCTTATTGGTTTCATGTATGGGCAGAGCCCAGACTTCCAGGAAACTGGTTTGGTTTTGCCTCTTGCCAAACAAAGGCGTTTTTATCTTAATGTTCAGTTTTTACATCTCATGTGGGTGCAGGTCCCAGACTCGCACTACTATATCATACACACTTAGCTTAGTCTCTTATACGTTTAGATGCTCTTTCTGGTTGGTTTCAGGGCTCCAGATCTCCCTCTTCTGGGGTACGAGTCCTTGACTCGTACTATGGCATTGTATCTCATTGGCTCACTCTTCTGTCAAATGTGCAACTCCTCTCAGGTTTGCTTTAGGGTTCCAGGCCCTCTTTTGAAGTGCAGCTCCTTGGCTCGCACAGTGGCACTGTTTCCCCTTGGTTCACTCTCCTGCCAGGTAGACAATTCCCTCAGGCTTTCTTCAGGGTCCCAGAGCCTCTTGTTGAGGTGCTGGTCCTCGACTCACACAGTGGTGTTGTCTCCCCTTGGTTCACTCTCCCACCAAGTAGACAACTCTTCAGGGTCCCAGACCCTCTCTTCGCGGTTCACTTGCTCAGCCCAGTGCCACCCAGACCTCGTACAGCTCCAAGGCAACCAGTGTACCTGTTTCTTCTCTTCAGGTCGGTACAGATGTTGTCTGAGCTTCCGCTATTTCCCTGGAGGCTCTGGTCGTTGTCAGGATTACATTGCGGTCGGCAGCAGTTTGTTTGCATCTGCTCCTTCCTGGCCATGGGTCCTTTCCCCAGGATCGTTCGCTGGTGAAATGGGAGCCTGGAGTTTTCTCACAACAGTAATGTGAGGCTTGCTGGCGTCGGGGACTGCTCTCGTGTTTTTCCCCCTCCGTGCCCAGCTTCCCAGGGGCTAGCCCTCGTCTCACTCTCCACTTCCCATCTTGCGGCTGCAGTTGCGCTTGAACTCCATCGAAACTCCAGTGAAGGATAATTATACTGCTTTGGGCCAATCACTGGTTCCAGGAGTCTAGACCGCCAATTCTGTTTCTGAGAGCTAATCCTTGTACTCGCGGTCCTCTTACTCATCCCAGTGCTAGCCTTAAAGCTATGTGTTTGATATCTGGAAGTCTTTAGATTCTCATATTGGTTAGTTAAACCAGATGGAATACATTGGCAATAAAACATGACAGTTCTGTCTAAGCAAGTATAAGAATTATTTAAAGAGGGGGAAGGAGTGCGGTCTATTACATCAGTTAGCTACTGGGTTCCCTGGTGGTATTGGTCCACAATGTTAGTGTGCAGTTCTTTCACCACATACTCTGTCTTGCGTGTTACCAACAAGAGCAGTGGTGTACTGTGGATGTACTGCCCTAGCGCCCAGAAAAATGTCTCCCTCTAAGGAATAAGGGACGTCACCCTCGGATGTGTCACAATAGTCGCACTTCGACATATTTCCTGGAGCAGTGATTACAAATCCCACGGGTCTTGAAGTGCAGCGTATGAAAGAACAGAAATCCACACATGGATAACGAACATGCCCATATAAGGAGAACGCTATATGGCAATGACTTACTGTTATCCGACCGCTTACAACAGAGAAGGATGTGAGATATTCAGTTTGATGTGATAATGTCCCCTGGAAAATGTCACCAGGTAGGCGACATTTGTTTCCTGACCCTTAAAATACTTTCCCCCAAATATTCTAGGAGGGGTATACGTTTATATCATAAACTCACATCGTACAATATTTGGGGAAAGTGTTTGATTTTAATGAGGGTGCTTTTTGGGGGAAATGTTGCCACCTGGCGGCCATTTCCCATGGAGACTTTATCACTGGACACCAGATATTCACAGTTTAATTTTGTAGGTGTGGAAAAGTGTTTTTTTCTTTCCTCTATTATTGGCATTGTAATGGTAGTTGTTTAGCTCAAGGGACATATACAGATTAAAGTTCCTCTTTAATTTGTATGCTAGATCTAAGGTTAATACAATCCGAGATTAATATAAGATTGAGGACTGAAAGAGAATAAAGAGCCACTCCTGTTCCCAATAATCAAAGCAAAGTGCTGGGGACAAGTGCAGTCTCACTGCACCTACGCTTGTTGGAGCCTGCAGGAGCTATGCTTTCTGTGATTGTGGAGCCGTGACCCTGGCCGACATGTACTCGGAGGAAGAGGAGGAGCTACTGCTATATTAGCTGGGTGTGGCACGGAGCGCCGGGGACAAGTGCAGTATGACTACAGTCCAACGGAGGATGACGGCCAATAAGGATCTGCAGCCCGAACACCGTTCTGTAAGTTATCATATCTACAAGTGCCGGCTTTGTTTGGAGCGCTCCTCTCCCAGTGATTTAATCTAGCGGTCGAGGATTCCATTTTGAAATTCCACCTAGTTCTAGTGGCTGTGTCTTGACTCATTGTAGCTTTCCACCTTTTGGTCTCTAGTTGGCCAAGTGGTTATCAGACAGGTTTCTCTTCCCCTGTTGGTATGTCTCAGAGTAGTTTTGATGCTCACCTCCACCCCCTTTGTTTTTGAAATTGTAATTATTTTCAGTGTTACAATGTGAGGGCACAGGTAGCGCTATAACCCGAGAAGCATTGATGCGACACCCCTGGATGAAGAAATCACTGAAGCTTTAGGAAATGTGGGTTCTATGACTTTTCCATCACCGGCTATGTGGCAGAAAATTACATCTTTTTTTCCACAGACTCCTACAAAACTTTATAGTGAAGTCTTCCTTCCCACTTTAGTGTTTCAGAAGTCTTGTGGTCATATTTCTGAGTTGCCGGAATCTGCTGCTCTGTTTAAAGGAAGGTCAAGAACAGGCTAATCCATCTCTAATTAACGACTTCCTGAACATAGAAGAAATACGAGACTTGGATCTGCCTGTTACATGCTTAAGTGCTTCTCTGAGTCTTTTCTTTCAAACTCCTGGGAATTCTGGAGCATCTTTGGTGAATATGAGCACGAGCAACCCTGTTGTGCCTTGTAGCGGAACACACTCTTCATTGCCTTTCCATGGGGAGTCATTCCATCCTGATTCCACAATGATGGGGGTAGTTCATTAACTGTGTGAAACCTAGTTTTACAAGCTCTAGTCCGCTTATATGACAATATAAGTTTAGAAGTTAGAACTCACTCAGGACTTTTTACCGATATTAAGTCTATTCAAAGTGACCTTGCTTCGCATTCGCTTCAGCTGGTTATGGCCCCACATCTAAGATTATTTTCTTTGGCTTTGTTCCTCTCAATCCACAGGTGCATGATACTTCAGTGCCAGTGTCTTCTTCTAGGATACATTGTACAAGGACACATGACAAGCCTAATTCAGTAAAGTCCCAAGTTAAAAAAAAGAAAATCATAGTAGTGGGTGCATTAGTAGCCGTAAGGGTTCGAATTTCTACAGAACATACTTTGCGCTACGTGAAACTATGATCAATGCGACTTTGCATCTGAGGCTACTATGGGCTCATCCTCTGAAGTGATGTTCATTATGGAAACTCAGTCAGAAGCTGCAAGTATTGTTCAGGACGGTCCAATTGAGTCTGTTGCCCTGTCAGGTTAAATTTCTGATGTGAATTTGGTTAAGGCCAGGTGTTTGAAGGAAAAAAAAGAAAGAGACGAAATGTAAGGGCATTTGTCAATTCTTCCCTGGTATCACTTTGGAGTTAGTGCAAGAGGAGTTGGACCCGCCAATTGAGACTCTAGGAGTGCAAGTGCCCCACTAGGGAGTTAAGAATCTCCCCATTTTGGATTCGGCGCATATGCAGTTGGTCTTGGGGGTGGGCTTAACTGTAATACTTGAGGGGTCATTGCTGGAACCGGGAGAGCCAGCCGACACAGGGGCATGTATGTGCAGTCCGTTTGGTAATGCACAGTTTTCCTGGGAGGGAGTAACTAGTAGCCTTCCTTTGGCATTATGCATAGAATCCTTGTTCAGGGAGGAACAGGATATTTCTTTAAACAAGTTTAGGATTATGGCTTTTTTCAAGATATCAGCTTTGTCTGGAATTTCCTCAGCTGATCTCAAACAAATTGAATTCTTAGATAACCGTTGTTTAGATAAATGCACACGTTTAGATAAATGCACAGTGCACTTTCTTTCTCTTCTTGTTTGGGGGCTAGTAAAATCTGTGCATGTGGACTTACTACTGAGGGTTATGAGTCATTCCCAGGGCAAAGAGAATATAATCCCTCTACCGTTGGCCTCTAGTAAGGTTACCTTGGGCTCTGTTAAAGGGAGTGTGAATCGGGGTATGCTTAAATTGTGTTGTAAAATGGACACTTCAGCGGGCAGGCAGGTCTACACAGTACTCTGGGACAGGGCGAAGGATGATTCGACTTGACTCGCCTGTGCCCTCTCAAACAAAACATGTAAACGCCCAGGCTTCTTATTTAGAATCAATATCTTTACTAAGTTGGAATTCACTTTGTTTTAATAGTTATTTGATTCAAAAGATGCTGTTGTATTTGAACAAATTTGATATATTTTTTACAGGAAACCTGGTTGGGAGATTTGCCTGTTATTGGGGGCTTTACCACAATTATTAAGAAAGCTAAAAAAGGTGATCGAGGTCGACCTTCATGGGGGCCTTCTGACTGCAGTAACAAATGTGTCCGGTTGGGATTTATTTAATGTTCATTCTGAATCTGAAGCTCTCCTGGTTACAAAGATGTTAACATATTCAGGCAATAAAGAACTTAGCGGCCGATTCATGGAGCAAACGTGCGCCGAAAATCCCAGCGCAAGCAGGCGCAAAGTGGCGCAAGCATGAGAAACCCAGCGCACGCGTGCGATTCAAGGAAGACGCTGCGCGTGTTTCCCGCTGTCCGTGCGCCAAATCCTGCCATGGCGCACGCGGCGTGCGCTACGCGCGCAGCAAAAGCGCACATAACGCGGCGCACACAACCAAAGTGTGCGGAACAGTGGGCGTAACACGCGGAATGGGGAATAACGCGTGAAAAAGAAGGCGTAACTGGGGAAGTACTGCAGGGAACTACACGGAACGCACGCGAACAACCCGTATTCATGGATTTGAATACGGGAAACCCGCGCACGGCAAAAGACGCACACAGGCGTCAACGTGTTCGCCACACGAAGGCAGGCGGAAGCGTCCCCGCGCACAGTATAAAAGTGTGCGCAAACAACAAACACGTATATACAGCTACAATGAATGCCCCATTTGTCGCAGCACTGATCGTGGGACACCGCAGGAGGAGGAGAATAGCCAGGGCACGCATTTTCGCACCACGGACAAGCCTTTTTGGGATGCCTGACGACCAGGTCTACGGCAGGTATAGGTTTCCACCCCATATCATCCTAGACCTGGTCAGGGAGTCGGAAGATGACCTTACATCCCCCACCTTTTGCTCCCAAGCATTGAGCCCCTTGGAGAAGGTGCTCCATGTCCTGCATTTTTTGGCCACTGGGTAATTTCAGCGGACTACTGCCATAGTGGGGGGGGGGGGGTCTCACAGGCCACGCAGTCACGCTGCCTACACCAGGTACTGGCAATCATGACAGCGCGCCCCTCAGTCCGCAGGCACATATACATGCCCAGAACACCCGCAGAAAGGCAGGCCGTTGTCCTGGATTTTTTCAGGGTGGCACACTTCCCCAAAGTGCTCGGTGCCATAGATTGCACCTATGTGGCCCTACGTCCACCTAGGGCCACTGTGCACATCTACCGAAACCGCAAGCACTGGCATTCCATCAATGTACAGGTGGTATGCGATGCAAAGGGAATCATCACCTCTGTCTATGCAAACTACCCTGGCTCCACCCATGACCGTTTCATATACAGAATGTCCGCCCTGAGCCGGGCCCTGGAAGCTGGGCAGCATGGCGACACATGGCTCCTAGGTGAGTACAAATGCCCTTGCACATGCATGCATGTCACACACATACACACAAATACACAAACCCCAATAATCACAACCATTTACACCTCCCCAGGGGACAGTGCCTACCCTCTGAGCAACCACATGATGACGCCAATCCGGAACCCCACCACACCACCCCAGGTAAGATACAACGCTGCCCATATTGCAACGAGGGCCATAGTGGAGCGCACATTCGGAGTGCTCAAGTCACGTTTCCGCTCCCTTGACCGCTCTGGCGGGCAGCTACTCTATGCACTGCCAGTAGTGTGCAGGATCATTGTGGCAGCATGTGTCCTGCACAATGTTGCAACACGGCAGGGCGTACCGGTGGACATGGTGGTGCCCCCACATCCCCAACCACAGGCACAGGCGCTGCCCATGGGAGGGGACAGGGCACGTGGCGAGGAAGCCCGGACCCAGCTTGTGGCGACATTTTTCACCTAAACTCCCACCCCTGCAGAGTGCACACAGGCCTGGCACATACCAGGTGATAATCAATGATGACAAAGAGACAGTCAACTGTCACAACCCTACCACCCTGAGATAGTTGCCATGGAAGTGCCACATTGTCTGCATCCCTAGCTACTTAAACACAAGCTATCCTGTGTGACCGAAAGGCACACATATGACATGACATGATATGGCATTTGTAACGTGCCTATAGACAAGTATTTCAAGGTGCGATGAGGCAGGGAGGGGGGGATCAAGGGAAGACCGACAACAATACTACTAGGCCAGGTGTCATTTAGATTGTGCAGGGGTAGGGGGAAGGGAAAAGTGCAAGGGGAAGGGGAGGGGGGGGAGTGCAGTACAGGGTAAGTAGACTAAAAACAAATAAATAGGCCAGCTGGTGGGAACTGCAAAGGTAAGTGCAGACAAGTGCTGGGAAGGGGGGGGCTGTAGGGATAGAGACAGTCCCACAGTGCAGGGTTTGCCAGGGAGGCAGTGCAAGTGGAGAGTGGCTGGGCCAGGGACCGAGGTCGGTGTGAGTGGCCCAGTTGCAGATCCAGTGCAGTTCCAGTGAAGAATTTTGCAAGGGAGAGGCAGAGGGAAAGCAGAAGCAAAGAGGAAGGTCTTGAGGTGCTTCCGGTACCGGAGATGGTTCTCCTCAAGTTCCAGTGAGGCAGGAAGGCTGTTCCAGAGGGAGGCCCCTGCCGCGGAGAGAGATCTACCCCCAGCTAGTTGCTTTGAGAAGCGGATGACCCTTGACATGCAAGGTGTGAATCACACACACCTGCAAAACAGGCCATGGCCATCACTGTTATGTCACTCAAACCCTCCCAAACCACAACATGACATGGCAAGCAATACCCATACACCAACACAGTACCAATAAGGTACACATTGCCATGTCAAAAATGTACAGTGGCATCAGACAATGATGCCTGACATGGAATCAGATGAAATGACTGACCAACAACCTCGCACCCAAAATAAGTCATTTCCAAATGCATTACAAGAGTTGTAGACGTAAAACATAAAAATGAATGCCTGTCTACATGCACATTGTGCATTGCAAAATCAACACTGCAGATTCTGTGTGCTGTGTCCAACTCCTGCAACACACTGCTCAGCGCACAGCACAGTGAACAGCCATTGTGTCTGATGCACACCCTGAGCATCACATCTAAGCGACAGACCACATCAAAAAGCAAATTAGGCATGTACAGGATCCATAATTGGTCACAGAACATGTGCTGCAGGGACACCGTGGGCACCAGAAGGCAAACAGAGTGTACACGTGGATATGCAAGGGTGGTTGTACATGTAGTGCATCATAGTGCAAGTGTGTGGGTCAGTAAGGACATGCACTCAACATATGCATGTGCAATCAAGTGACCATCAGTGTCCTCTACACATCACATGTGAACATTCACCATGTGTACACCCCAGCATATCAAACCAAAACTATCCCCTCACACCTGAAAGGTAAACACAACACATGAACAGGCATTGATCAGCAGAACACAACATGTACATAGGATACCACCATTACAATGTCAGGGTTCCCATCACACTGCAGGGCAAGGCAACTATCATCAACAACAACCCCCCCCCTCCCTCACAAATGACCATGACCCACTGAACAACTGCACCTGGGTCATGGAGCCTTCAACCCTCAATTTCACCTGGCCACAGGATCACCCTTCCCCTTCGTCACCATCTCCCACCTTGTGTGTAAAAAGGTGCCTGCACCCTCAGAGTCCACCCTCATTTGCAAAATCACAAAATCCAAGCCAGAAAAACGAACCAGAACACCCTCCAGTAGATGACTTGACGTAGCAGTACCTCACAAAGGCCAAGTACTACCACAATTTATTTATTTTTATTTATTTATTTAATACATTTGTTACTCGCCCAGACCCTGGGGTATCACGGCGAATGGATACAGAAGGTAGTCAAATTAATACACAATGTTACAGTTTCAAGACAGTAATATTTTTACAGACGTTACAATGGAAAATATGGTCCTAAATCAGATTACAATTGGTGAGATAGTTCAATATTTATTGAATAACCAGGTTTTCAGAGCTTTTTTAAAGTTTTGTAAAGATTCCTCCTTTTTGATGCTTAGTGGAAGGGCGTTCCAATGCGAAGGGGCTAGAACTTTGAAACTACTTCCTCCTGCTCTGCTATATTTGAATGTGGGAACTTCTAAGAGGGCCAGATTGTTGGATCTCAGTGATCTGCAAGCCATTTTGTTTTTGATAGAGTTGTTGAGGTAGCTGGGCGCTTTGTTAGTGGTGCATTTGTAGACAATGCTAAGGGTTTTGAATATGATCCTTGCTTCAATAGGCAGCCAGTGATTTTCTCTTCTAATGTTAGAGATATGTTCTGATTTCTTTATCCCTAGAGCCGCTCTAAGGGCTTTATTCTGCAGTAATTGGATTTTGTTTATATTGGTTTTGGATGTTCCCAGGAAGAGGATGTTACAGTAATCTAGTTTTGTTAGGATTAGGGCTCTAGCCAGAGTTATACAATTTACAGGGGTGAGAAATTGGCGACTAAGAGCAATAAGTTTTGCTGTGTAAGCTGTGGATGAGGAGAGGGCTGCTATTTGTTTGTGCATGGAGAGGTTGGCATCGATGTAGACACCTAACGTTTTGACTTGTTTAAGTACTGGGATCTGGGTACCGTCGATGTTAATGTGGGAGTAGTCCGGCTGGAGGGTGCTTAATCTTTTTTGGGAGCCCACGATGAGGATCTCCGTTTTCTCATCATTTAAACAAAGACTGTTCAGGGCCATCCAGTTTTGGATTATGGAATAAACTTTATTGATGGTGAGGGTGTCTTGGGTGTAGTCGCCTGAGATAGGGATGAGGATCTGTGTGTCATCTGCGAAATTGGTGTAGATGACACCCATATCGTCTAGGGCTGAGAATAAGAGTTTGGTGTATGCATTATAGAGTGTGGGGGATAGGCAGGATCCCTGGGGGACCCCTAAGGGCACTAATATGGGGTCCGCTGCAAAGTTCCCAATGGCAACTCTGGATGTACGGTCCGTAAGAAAGGATTTGATCCAGTAAGTGGCGTTGTTGGAAAGATTAAAATCTTTTTTTAGAGTGTTGCATAGTTTGTCATGATCTACTAGGTCAAATGCTGCTGATAGGTCCAGTAGCAGTAGTGTAGCTAGTTTGCCTGAGTCTCTGATAGCGTCTAATTGGATTTTTAGATCCAAGAGTGCTGTCTCAGTACTGTGGTTAGGCCTAAAGCCTGATTGTCTGGCTCCTAGCAAATTATTTTGTTCTAGGTGAGTTTGTAGTTGGTTATACGCTATTTTATCAATGATTTTAAGTAGAAATGGGACAGTTGTTATGGGCCGGTAGTTAGTAGGCACTAGTGGGTCTAGCGTGGGCTTTTTTAGAAGGGGGGTGACCCAGGCTGCTTTAATGCTGATTGGGACCTGGTTGGTGGAGAAGGAGGCATTTACAAAGTTGGTGATTATGGGCGTGAGGATGGGGGCGCAGAGTTTAATTAGGTGTGCTGGGAAGTTGTCTCCTTTGCAGTTGGACGCTTTGAGTTTGGCTATAGTCTTAAGTACTGTATCGTGAGAGACTGGTGTGAAGTTGAAGGAAGGGGCAGTGTTTACTCCGGTAGTGGAGATCTGGTTGGCCGTGGAGTGTTTGTCGGATAGGAGGTTTCTTTTAGAGATAATTTTGTTTTGTAGTAATTTAATCTTAGTGTCTAAGGCATCTTGGATGGTGGTGCACCATTCTTTGCTAGGTTTGACTGGGTTAATTATAGGGATCGGGTTCTCCAGCTCCTTGAGTATGGTGAATAACTCTTTGCTATCGGAGGACGCATTACTGATTCTTGTGTTGAAGGCATCTGCTTTATGGGCGATGATGGCTGATTTATAGGTTTTGTTTGCCGAGTTGAATTCTTCCAAAGCTTCTGGGGTCTGGTTTTTCTTTAGGCGGTGTTCAAGCGATCTTTTAATTCGTCTGAGGGCGACTAGTTCCTCATTGAACCAGAAGGAGGATTTTTTGTCTTTACGTTTAGTTTTATTAACGCAGGGTGCTAGGGCGTCTATTGTACTAGTAAGAGAGTTGTGGTAAAAGTCTGCCAGGGCACACGGTTCTTTGGCGTTAATGATTTTGGTATTGAGGGCTTTGGCTAATAGTGGGTTGATATTTTCTGCTGTGAGTTTACGTGTGTTTCTTGTTACATATGATTCTTTCATGGTCGTTTTGGGTGCATCTGGCTTTTTGCTCAGGATAGTGAAGTTTATGCAGTGATGGTCTGACCATGGTACCGGGGAGATGGAATCTATGGATACTGTAGTGTTAAGATATAGTATCCAGTCTAGAGTCCTCCCTTTTATGTGGGTAGGGGTGTTCACGAGTTGCGTGAAAGCCATGTCTTTAAGTGCACTATGTAGTGCATCTGCTTTGTGGTCTTGGGGGTCGTTGAATCCTAGATTCAGGTCCCCTAGTACTAAGCATTTTGTGTTTGGTTTTATGAGTGGCGTTAGCAATAATGGTATGTCTAGTTCTGGTTGGGATAAGGTGTTAGGTGCTCTATAGATGGTTATTAAATTAATAGTGGTTTTGTGGTCCGTAGCTAGTTTAGCTAGCAGGACTTCATAACCGTCTGGGCTCTCGATAGGGCTGGTTCTTAGTTTGAGGTGGTCTTTAGAGATGATGGCTACTCCTCCACCTACTGATTTTGTTCTGTCAGTTCTGAGAATGGTATAGTCTGGGGGAATGGCAATGGAGAGCGAGGGGCCGGATGCTTGGTGGAGCCAGGTTTCTGTCACTATGAGTAGGTCAAGTTCTTGCTCAGTAATGAGGTCGTGAATTTCAGTGGCATGAGCATGTATGGAGCGCGCGTTAATGAGGGCTGCTTTGAGGTGGGAGGCCGGAGGTGGCTCTTGGATTGGGGTGGGTGGGTGAGTGTTGGTAGTTTCAGTAGCGTTAGATTGTCGTTTGCTTATGATGGGACTTTTGGGGTGTTTATCTTGAGTTCTTGATAGAGGTATGCCTTCTGTGTTAGCATGATTGGTAAGAGTGATATTACGAGGAGGGTTGAAGGTTCTAGATCTGAGTCTTAGGGTTCTTGATGTGCCTAGAATTGGGATATGATTGGGTTGATTAACTTTGGGTAGTCCTCCCGTAGTGAGATAGGAAGATGTGGAAGTCCGTGATCTGAGTCTGGTGCGTCTAAGTGCACTGAGGACTGGGGTAGTTGTTTTAGGTGAAAAGTGAGGTGTGTTGTTGCTTCGTAGCGTTTGGATACATTTGTGATCTGTTAAACTGTTGATCGGAGGGTGCAGGTTGTGGAATGGGTTGGTGCGGGGCAGGAAGGGAGTGGGGCATGGGATGGGATGATGACGGGGGCAGGCTGCTCTGGATAGGCCATTATCGTGGAAAAGGAAGTGGGCACCTGTGCAACGTGTATCAAACGGGATGGCACAGAAGGGGAACATCATGAATAGTAAGCAGCCTTGCATGGTATGGCTTGGTTTGGATAGGGGAGTGGGTAGGTGTTAGTTATCTAGAGTGGGGGTTTCTCTTGTGAGCTGGCTAACTCACTAAGGGGGGAATGAGACTATGCACCTATGTGCAAGGCAGCAGTAGCTGAATCACACGACATCAGTAATAACAAAAAGTGGTTGTGCACCTGTGTGCAAAAGCAACCGTGACTAGGGCTCACAACATCACAATAGGCAAGATTGGATATGCACCTGTGTGCAAAAGCAACAGTGACTAGGGCTCACAACATCACAGTAGGCAAGATTGGATATGCACCTGTGTGCAAAAGCAACAGTGACTAGGGCTCACAACATCAAAATAGGCAAGATTGGATATGCACCTGTGTGCAAAAGCAACAGTGACTAGGGCTCACAACATCAAAATAGGCAAGATTGGATATGCACCTGTGTGCAAAAGCAACAGTGACTAGGGCTCACAACATCACAATGATGTAACAACCAAGGTAGCACAGTAAAACAATGTCACAGTAAAACAATGTCACAACAGGATGTGAACCATGTGTGGTACATAACATAGAATGATGCACCATGAACGGATGTGTACTGTCACAGGTCCCGTGTACAGGCGCGGGAGTGTCACGAAACAACCACCCCCACCTTGTCCCGGGTGCCTGCAAGGTCAAACTCACACAGGCCTCTGAGACCCTGGTGGGGAAGGAGGGTCAGGGATATGCAGTTGGGACAGGTGTTGGCACACTGGATAACTGGAATGAGTGGCAGGAGAGGGGAGGAGGAATGACGCATGAAAGTAGGGAATGCACGAAAATGTACTACCTGCATGAACACATACACAATCCGAACAAACTTGGACATCATTGTCATGGCCTTCTGTAGTCCAGGCTTAGGAGTGGCACGAACCAACCACCCCCTCTAGGGTTTTGGCGCCTGCAAGTTTGGGGCTTACACAGGCATCCGCAATCCCAGCATGGAAAGAGGGTTAGGGAACGTTGCTTGGATAGGTACGGGAAGCAGGAACACCGGGTAGAGGGTACAGGGTTTAAAATTGGATAGGACTCCGGGTGATTAGGGGAAAACAAACATACCAAATTGAATTACACATTCATCCATGCATTAGTGCACCCCCCAGCAAGCCTATGCAGAGCAGTTTGAAAGAAAAACAACAAGACACTTAGCTCTGGTTTTGAGTGCTGGCCTCCTGCCTGCGCACTCTCGGGTCCGGTTACAGGAGCACTGCAATGCTGCAAAGAGCGCCACAGTTAATAATCTGTACGTGCCCATTACACAAAAACACACCACCAAACATGCCCCATAGCAACAAACTACTCTACAAACAGACAATCTGGTGTAGATGCTTCATACCCATATATAACATTACCCCTGTGATGGGTCATACACAGTCAATGCAGTAAGTCAGCCGCCGGTGGGTGCGTGGCAAATGGAACACCAATGTGTCACAATTCACACAACATGCAATGTTCCCTGGGTAAGCAGACAGAGGGTATGTGCCACTGCCCCTGCAGGTGTCCCAGACAACCTTACAATCAACAGCCATCAGTCCACCAACACATCTGAGCTGCATTGTGTGCTTCAACACCAATATTCGTCCAAGCTCACCCTCAGTGCTGTGACTAAGCCTGCATGTGCAAATCGCCTGGTGCAAGCTTTGCTGTGTTGTGGCCCCCCTGTGCTGCTCACCTTGCCTAGAAGTCTCTTATAATAATAATAATAATAATAATAATAATAATTTGGCACTTATATAGCGCTACGAACCCTCAGGTATCTGAGCGCTGCTTATTATTACCCACGGTGTGTGGTGCTCATTTATCGACCTCGGAAGGATGAAAGGCTGAGTTTGGCCCTGCCGGGATTCGAACCTGCGTTAGCAGGCTCTGCACGGATGTCAAAGCGAGCGCTCTACTCGCTGTGCTTGGAACACTTCAGCAGTTCTAGGATGTAGGTCTGCAATCCCTGTGCCTCTGCTTGTGCACACATGTGCATGTGGGCACCAACAAACGTGTCCAGAATTCAGACGTCCAATGGGCCATGTCTGCTGGCAAAGGTGCTCTGGAGGCTCATCCCCCTGCAGAAAGGGCATGAAACACATGATTAATGCTTTAAAGTCATCTGTGTGTGTCTCTTCAGGCATCTCATTACTGGACCATGTCAGAGACTTACATCAGAAATCCCACCATCAGTCCGTCTTTCACATCCAAAGTGTGGAACACACTATCTACGACATGAATTGCAACAAGAACGTGTACAGTAAAGATAAGAAACATACTACGCAATGCAATGCATAGCAATGAATGCATAGCAATGAATGTACACATTAATCAGAAACACCCCATCTAGCAAAAGCTGAACAGTGGACAATAACACGGCAATCATCCCCACTAGGGGTGTCAACACAAGTCACACAGCACCAGACATGCCACAGATATGACAGTCCAAAACCCTTGTGTAATAGGTTGTCACACCGAACCATCCTTGCGAGCCCATGGATAAGGGAGGCAGGAGTGGCATATGTGAGTCAAGGACCCCAAGCATCAAACACATACACAAGACAAGCCTGAAGGGCCCAGCTGGAACAGACAGTGGATCCCTTCAAAAGCCACAAAGCACTGCACCGTCACATGAAAGCACAAAAGACAAGCAATTTTAAACTATATTAACTAATTACACTAACTATGAAAAACCTACATTACCTAATTACCTAATTAAACTAACTATCAAACAGAAACTTAACTAACTAAACTAAAAGAAAAATCAAAAATGGCCACATATGACCCGGGGGGGGAGGCAGCCAGGAGGGGGGAGGTACAGGGTGCTGCTCAACACCCACATGCGATGATGCTGAGCCAAAAAAAAAAAACCTTCATGGGCTCAACACCTGCACAGCCTGACCTATGTGGGAGATAGATGGTCGTCCGAGTCTGGCTCATCCTGGAAAGGAGGACGTGGCACAGTAGCCTGGCCACGCCTAGCCGCAGCTTGCCCCTCGTCGGCAGCAAGTCTGCCGGACGGGTGAGCCTGGTTCTGTGTGGCGATGTGACGTAGGTCTGCATGCAGAACCTCACGTGATACACGTGCTTCCTCTTGCAAGGTAGCACGTGTAACACGGAGTTCCTCCTGCAAGGCCTGGCTGGACAACCGCTGCACCTCCCGGCAAGCCTGTAGCTCAGCCGAGATGGTACACTCAAGCTGTGCAAACCTCTCCTCTGCCCGCTGCCTCTGGGACATCATAAGGACACCCAGAGTGGATTTGAGGGAAGCATACTCCTCCCTCAGGGCATCCATGTGCGCCTCTGCGTGAGCAGCAATTGCTTGACGCAAAGTTGACATTTCAGCCTGGCGTGCCCTGTCTGAGGCCGCTATGCCCAGCCTGAGCGAGCGGGCCGTGGACTGTGCCGCCTGCTGCTGGAGAAGCACCTGCCTAGCAGGGGGGAGCACAGATCGGGCCACACGCTCCATGCTCTCAGCGATGTTCTCCATTGCTGCCCCCTGCCGTTCTGAATTGGCAGTCATGTCTTGCTCCCACTCAGTATACTGTGGTTGCGCGCGGTGACCGCCTTGCCGGGCGGGACCCAAGGACCGGGGGTCCTCGCTGTGTTGGCACCGCCCGCGGCTGCACGACTACATGCCCCCGTCGATGTGATGTCCCAGGCACATCAGTGACTGGTGTGGAGGGTGACCCTGCGTCCCGATCCACCACGGGCGGAGGAACCAAGACTGTCTGATCCCTCAGTGCAGGTGTCGCAGACAGAGGAGTGTCCACATCAGAATCACTCACCCCTAACACATTGGACTTGATGCTCATCCAACTCAACATGGACGTCAGAGTCGTCATCAAGGCTGATTATAGTTGGCAGGGATTTGTTGGCTTGGAGGTAGAGGATCTCTATGATGAGGCTACAATCCCTTGCCGTTCGAACAAGTTTGTTTCTGCTGAGTCACTGGCTAAGAGGGAGGCGAGAGGCCTTTGCTGGGCTAAATTTATGGCAAGATGCGGATTGAAAAAATAAAATGGTAATTTTCATGGCGATTATCCGAGTCTACCTACTTGGTATGTCCCAGTTTTCTATTCAATAATACATTACATCTGTGTCTCTAACTTTCACTTTGTTTTAATAGTTATTTGATTCAAAAGATGCTGTTGTATTTGAACAAATTTGTTATATTTTTTACAGATTTGCCTGTTATTGGGGGCTTTACCACAATTATTAAGAAAGCTAAAAAAGGTGATCGAGGTCGACCTTCGTGGGGGCCTTCTGACTGCAGTAACAAATGTGTCCGGTTGGGATTTATTTAATGTTCATTCTGAATCTGAAGCTCTCCTGGTTACAAAGATGTTAACATATTCAGGCAATCAAGAACTTAGCGGCCGATTCATGGAGCAAACGTGCGCCGAAAATCCCAGCGCAAGCAGGCGCAAAGTGGCGCAAGCGTGAGAAACCCAGCGCACGTGTGCGATTCAAGGAAGACGCTGCGCGTGTTTCCCGCTGTCCGTGCGCCAAATCCTGCCATGGTGCACGCGGGCACACACGGCTTGCGCTACACGCACAGCAAAAGCACACATAACGCGGCGCACACAACCAAAGTGTGCGGAACAGTGGGCGTAACACGCGGAATGGGGAATAACTCGTGGAAAAGAAGGCGTAACTGGGGAAGTACTGCAGGGAACTACACGGAATGCCCATACGCACGCGAACAACCCGTATTCATGGATTTGAATACGGGAAACCCGCGCACGGCAAAAGACGCACACAGGCGTCAACGCGTCCGCCACACGAAGGCAGGCGGAAGCGTCCCCGCGCACAGTATAAAAGTGTGCGCAAACAACAAACACGTATATACAGCTACGATGAATGCCCCATTTGTCACAGCACTGATCGTGGGACACCGCAGGAGGAGGAGAATAGCCAGGGTATGCATTTTCGCACCACGGACAAGCCTTTTTGGGATGCCTGACGACCAGGTCTACGGCAGGTATAGGTTTCCACCCCATATCATCCTAGACCTGGTCAGGGAGTGGGCAATCCCTTGCCGTTCGAACAAGTTTGTTTCTGCTGAGTCACTGGCTAAGAGGGAGGCGAGAGGCCTTTGCTGGGCTAAATTTATGGCAAGATGCGGATTGAAAAAATAAAATGGTAATTTTCATGGTGATTATCCGACTCTACCTACTTGGTATGTCCCAGTTTTCTATTCAATAATACATTACATCTATGTCTCTAACTTTCCTAGAAGTGCCATTCTTTCTTTTGTGGTGCTGAAAAATGTTTATAGCGATCACGCAATGTTGACTCTACAATTTAGAATGTGGCGGGGAAGAGAATTGGGGAGGGAGAAAGTCGGGTTTACAAATATTTCTGACAATAATACAAGAAATGGGTTGCTCCAGGTTTGGTCTAACCCCAGAAAAGTGAATCCGAACATTGAAACATGTTGGAACAGCTGGCTGCCCCTTGAGAAATGGTGCAAATGTTCACCCACCACCTGTACTGATACCTTGCAAAAATGGATTGTGTCCTTCTTGACATTAGAAAACTGGAATCATCATTTGTTTGTAAAGGACACAGTGCATGTCTTTCATGTTTTGAGCAGAAATCACAAAAGGCAAATGCCATCGGGCAACGGTAAAGTCAGGGCAGATGATACCCTCTCATTGAAAAGATAGTCGTGCAAGTCAACAGGATTTGACGGAGCTATAAGAATTGGCTTAAATTCTATAAAACTTCTAAACCTGTTAAAATGAATCAAAATATGATGAAACTATTAACTGAGAATGATGTTAGGGGCATTTGGCGACAACTAAATGATCACGAAAGTAAACCGATCACTCTTCAAGCCAACTGTCTCTAAAACCTCTTGGATCCAACACTTCTCTTTCTGGTTTGCGAAAGATGTAGGTAACAGGATAGACATGGTTAGGATTTCAAAGTCACCCTGGAAGTTGAATTTCGACTTGGAAGAGTTGGAATTGGCTCTTGCAAAATGTAAGAACTCAAGGACATGCAGCCAGGGCGGTTTGTCCAATGGGGTTCTGAAGGGCAACGTCACACTATGGTACAATATCTTGTATATTCTGTTTGCACAAGTTGCTGCAGATCTGGTTCTTCCAAGGTCATGGGCTGAAGCGATTATACTTCCTATTTTTAAGAAATAAGTGTAATGGGATGTCTCCGAATAGTTACAGCCAATTTCCTTAATTGACCCTTCAAGTAAAGTTTCAGTAGGTTTTGTGTTAAAGGATTTGGTCAGTTGGATAGACTCTATGAAGAGGCTGAACATCTTCAAACAGGCTTTCAAAATATTCATGGGGACTTCACTAAAAGGACTGATCTATCCACTCTGTTTGACAAAAGCTGGCAGGGGAAAGGTCCATTCGCTGTTTGGATCCATTTTCCGCCTTTGAAGGGGTGGATAGAGTGTGGCTCTGTGCAAAACTTGCTGCGTAGGGAATTGAGCCATGCCTGTTAAATATGCTGCTTCTCTTACATTTGAATAACAGTGTGAGAATCTGCATGTACTAGGAAGGAGACCTTTTGAGGCGTTGCAGTTTGGTAAGGGTCTGAGGCAGGGGTGTGTTCTGCTTCCGACTCTCTTCAACCTGTACATCTCGGACCTGCGCACAGAGCTTTAAAAGCTCTCTCTTTGCCCAACTGAGCTGGGTTCCATGAGGGCTGGTTGGATGGCGAATGCAGACAAACTGATTCTGTTGGATCAGACCCCCATCGGCTTCAGAGGAGCCTAGATTTGGTGGCTTCAAATGCCAGTAACAACAGCATTGGAATCAACCTGGAGAAATCAAGAATTATGTGCTTCAATAAAAAGGCGAACTATAAAAGCTTTTAGTCGCAATCAAATTGAAGAAGTAGACCAGTTTATTTACCTATGGTTTATTTTTGCCAAAAGGTTCCACTTATAAATCTTAATAAAGAAATAAATGGGGCTCAAATTGTTGTCTTTATCTTCCTTATGAAGAGAATCCAGGCCAAATATTGTAGTTATTCTTTATGTCCACTTGTAGAATTTCACAAAGCAAAATGTATTCCATCCCTGTTTTAGGGGTTGGAGCTCCTCTCCTAAAGGAGTAGGAAATGGGTTGCCATTTTTTAAGTGACAATTTGGGGGTCGGTGCTGGGCATCTGCCTTTAGTACCGATTGCAGCTATTAGACTAGAATTGAGCATTAACTCATGGTGGCTGGTGCATAAGTGGAATACATGTGGTCTCTTCTTTAAGCTAAGAGGGGGAGGGAGATTCTCTTTTTGCTGATTTGGGAGATATTTTTCAGTCGGAGAGGGATGCCACTTTAAATGAGTATATGAGGTCTTGTGAAAATGTACGGACCGCATCATGCATTGATGTGGACTCCCCTAAGGCAGAAAAAAGAAAAAGGTTGAGAGACTGGGACAGTATTGCATATGTGGAGTCTCTTTCTAATTTAAAACTCTGTAAAGCAAGTATGGATTTTTCCCAGTGGCTCAAAGTTGATGAAGCCTTATCTGATGAAGTTTCCATCAAAGGACATCAGAAGCTAGTTCCTAAAATTGTGGTTGAATTGTCTCCACACTCTAGAAGAGAATGTCCCCCGAATTGGACTGCCCAGTGATCGGTGGACATGTAGATGCTGTAAATTAGATCATTTAGAAACTTTGTGCCACATAGTTCTGGAATGCCCTTTCCTAATGCATTTGAGAATTTTATTTTTGTGGAGGTTTGTGCATTCTGTTTTGGCAATAATCTTTCTGACTCTTTGGGCGAGAATATTGAGGGGCAGCCAATTATCCATGACAGTTGCTCTTATTGCTTTCGTAAAGGAGATTATTTGTAAATTGGGCGATCTTCCTCGTTTAACACAGTAAATCCAGTTTACAGTATTAAACATAGGGAGTATTTTACGATCTGTGGTTTAGAAGATATTGGAGATTCTTTTGTTCTTTCGTCACTTACTTGCATCTTCATTAGTGGGCTGTGGATTCCTACCAAGCTACTTTAAGGTTGAATTCTTATGTGGAGCTTTCCATCGTGTGTACCCATTACAGGCTGAACAGCAATTTATCTTTGCCAAGGCGCTACTGTGAACATTTTTAAATGTTTTATGCTGAATTATTGTTGTTGATGTGATGGTATTGTAATTTTAAAGTATTTTCTTTTAAAGATGTTGTAATTCTATTTTTTCTGTACTTGTGAAAGGTTTGAATTATTAAAACAACAAAAAGAAATGATTCAAAGTGAACTGGTAAATCTGGTTAAGAACCAAGTAGTGAGTCACTTCTTTCTTTACCATCATCAAACTTTATTAAACCAGATTTCTCCTTTAATGAACAATAAAAACATGAAACTTGATACAAAGAAAAAACATAACCCACTCTACAAACCCACAAAGATTTAAACTGGACACAGTTCAATAAATGTAACCATCTTGAGAGAGCCTCCATAACAAATTCATATAAACTATGCATGACGTTTAAAACTAGACACTTTGCAATAAATGTACCTGTCTCGAGAGAGCCTCCTTAACAAATGTGTGTAAACTACATAAAATAAAAACAGTTTTATGAAAAAGGATATTAATATAATTAGGAATCCCCAACATTGTCTCTTCAATACTTTATCTCTAGATTAAGAAATAACAGTCAACCTGATTGGAAGAAGTAAATGTGTATATTTTAATGTGTATGAATAACTTGGTACAAAGGAATAATTATTACAAAAACATTTGTTTTCGAGTTAAAACATGTTTGCTCACTAATAACATACTCCTATTGGGAATTGGCTTTATTATTTTTTAAAAAAATGTGTTTATTGTGTCTTAGCCAAAACAAAATCTTGACTTTTTACACAGATCGTCATGCAAAATTTCAAAACAGATATTTTGACAATACTTAGTGTCATTACATCATACAAACAGTAGAAAATAAAAAAGACAAAAAATTCAACACATATATAATCTTGAATCTTAAAACAATAACATTTCAATGAATCTAAAACCAGTAAACAAGGAGGAGAGAAAAAAGAAAGCACAAAAAAGGAAATAACAGAAGGAGCAAGAAAACACAAGTTCAAAGGAGTCTTAAGACCAAAAATAAATACAAAAAGGATTTAAAATAGTTTGTTTTATTGCATTTGGTTTCATCAAACATTTACAATTTTAGTCAGAAATACAACAAAGAAATAGATCAATACAACAAAGAAATAGGTCAATTCATTATAAAACTTCAAAGTAAGAAAGAAAAAAATCATTTAACAGAAAACCGTCCTTAAAATTCTGAAAATTAATTTTAACAGTTTTTTTAAAGGAGAAAACGAAGAGTTTTGTTATACCCAATAATGAAGAGTTAAAAATAAAAAGAAGCGTAGCAGGAAGTAAATATTACCTTATACAATCCTCAATCGGTTCACAAAAAATGGGACTCTTCTAAATCAATCATAAAAGGGTTCTATAGGGAACCATTCTTTACCATTTAAGATGGGGTTGGGTATACCAATAGTACTTTCAGAAGACCACAGGCCTAATAAAATGGCCTACATAATCAGATATCATTGGCATATCCTACCCAAACCAAGTTTAATACTCTTCATGAAGCCAGAACGGGCCAATCCTTCCTGTACATTCTGAATGGTTAGGCAGCGTTTCCATATTGTATCAGTTAAGTAGTGGACGTTGTGTTGCTCTAAAGTACCAAAGTAAGCATTCCTTAGGTCTGTTAATTTTTCGCACTCAAGAATTAAATGCTTTGCAGTCTCATTGCTAACATTACAGAATCTGCAATTAATATCTCCCGGGAGTATTTGTTTCCTTCTCAGCATAATTTGCTATGTAAGATATTCCATCAGAACCTGATAATGCCAATTTAGAAATTGCTGTAGAATTTTGGAGAGGGTTCCTGCTTTTTTACGTTCATGGGCCAGATGACTCATTGAGCTATAGGCATGAAATTACTCTGTTGTTCCAATACAATCATGCTCTAATAGACGTTACTTAGTTAAATCTGGATTAGCAAGTAATGTTTCCAAATTCAAATCAATATTTTGCAAAATTGTTTCACAATTGTTTTTAAATGATAGGCAATAACATTGAGTCTGATATATTTCTCTATCAGTTTGTATAACGAGTTTGACAGGGGAGCCATAATCTTTGCATAGAGAGGTAACATTCGCCATTGCACTCGTGCCCAAAGTGAAATATAGCCCAGTTCAAATCTAATGGCTGCCAAGGGTACAGCCTTAGGAATGCCAAGGATCCCTCTTCAAATCCACCCCTCTATTTTATTCAGAGTATTTCTTACTATGCTCGGACACAGCTCTAATCCATATATCAGTTTTGGTACAATTTTCCCCTCTTAGAACATCAATGCTGGTTTTAACGAGAATCTCCCGAATTTTCGTCTATTTTTTGGATCTGAGATTCTAAAGCTTTTGCTTTATACAACCGGTTTGCCAAGGTAGTTTTAATTCCCCTATTGGCACCAATATGAAAACCCAAATATGTAAGACTAGTGGAGGTACTCGCAGGAATCCCTTACATATGCCGCAGCGGGTGGTGGCTTTTACGTACTCTTTTGGTAAATGAGACCATTTTTGTTTTATTTGGATTGATAATCGGAGCATTTTCTTTAGCATATTTAGCAAAGATACCTAAAAGTCTCTGCAAGCCAACTCTTGTACAATCAAATAATAAAAAGTCATCAGCATACGCCAGCCACATGATTTTATTTTGACCCACTCTTGTTGCTAATAGCCCTTTGTTCCTCAGGCAAATGGCAACATCAGACAAATATTGGTTACAAAATCCAGGGGGCGATGACGCACTCGGTGGTATTGGAGTCTTTCTGTCAAATCCCCTTGCTGACTTAAGTCACATCTGGACACCACTATTCTTATAGACACCTTCAATAAGATTCAGAAGACCCACGGCAAGCACCAACTCGCCAATTTGCTCCAAAGTTTGTTATGATCGACAAAATCAAATGCAGCAGAATCATCTACTGAAGCCATACATGTCTGACCTTTATCCTTCCTTCATGCATCTTCCTGGAGGCATCTAAGGGTTAGCCCATTGATATTTGTGGAATGGGCTCTACGGAATCCTGTCTGAAATAAACTAAGCGGATGGTATTGATTTTCCCATTCTACTAGATCAAGTAGAAATGCCGAAAGATTTTACAGTCGGCATATATCAGGGCAATAGGCCTATAGTTTTTCGGGTCTGACCTACTCCCACACTTATAAATTGGGATTACATGTGCGGTGCTCCATGTTAGTGGGGCATTCCATGTTTTAAGAATGTCCCTAAACTCATGGAGCAATAGGGGATATCTGGTGCATTTTAACATTTCACATTTTGACATGGCTTTCTTTCCTGTGAGTTTTAGATCTTTCAAGAGCTTCACCACTTCAATCGTAAGAAATTAATAAAGTTACTCACCATAGTGACTACCTTACTCCTAGTCCATAGTCCTCTTTCCTCCATACTTGGGGGGGGGGGGGGCATTCCTCCGTCCTGTGGGACGGGACTGGAGCACTTTGTAAAAAGCATCAATTTTTTTCAAAAATGTGTCCTTCCTCTCTTTATGCAGGGTACCGCACGCGGCCTTAACCCCGCCCTCCTTAGCTCCGCCCAGCGCATCACCCATCAGTCCTTTTCTATCACCAGATCTGAGACCTTTAAGCAATAACAGAGGAACCTTATTAGAGGGGACGACTGGCGGGCGTATGGAGGAAAGGGGACTATGGACTAGGAGTAAGGTAGCCACTATGGTAAGTAACTTCATTATACTCCTACGTCCCGCCCCCTTTCCTCCATACTTATGGGAGATTCCCAAGCACTCCTCACAGGAATTACGGGTGGATGGAAACTCCTTACTGAAAAAGGTTTTTAAGCACAGCTTGGCCGAACTGAGCACCAGCTCTGGAGATCAGGTCTAGACAGTAATGCCTACAAAAAGCCGATGGGGAGGCCCATGTAGCCGCTTTCGCGATGGTCTCCGAGGGAACATACTTTTGGAAGGCAACGGCAGCCGCCTTGCCCTGCACAAAATGAGCATGAATCCCTTTTGGAGGTTGAAGACTTTGAACAGTGTAACCCTCCACAATACAGGAGCAATCCATCTGTAGATGGTCGCTTTCGAGGCCGGCTTACCTTGCGGATTACCGAAAGTCACAAAAAGCTGAGAAGAGTCCCTAAGCTCAGATGTTCTGTCCAGATAGAACTTAAGAGCTCTTCTAACATCCAGGCAATGCAAAACCCTTTCAGCCTCTGAGGCTGGGTTTGGGAAGAAGACAGACAAGGAGATTGACTAATGTAGATGAAAATCAGAGACCACTTTTGGAAGGAAGGAAGGAAGGATTTGTCCTCAGGACAACCTTATCCTTATGAAAAACCAGGAAGGGATGCTCCATCGACAAGGCCGGGAGCTCACTCGCACGCCTTGCCGAAGTCACATCCACAAAGGACATTTTCCACGAAAGGTACTTAAGGTCGACTGTAGCCATGGGCTCAAAAGGCTTATGGCACAAGGCCGTAAGGACCACATTCAGAACCCACGTTGGATGCAGTTTGCAAACAGGAGGGGAAAGGTGCATGAGGCCCTCAAAGTGTCTTTTAATGACTGGATTTGACAGCGAAAAAGAGCACTGATCCGTGGACAGATAAGCGGCAATGGCCGACAGATAAATCCTGCAGGACAACACATGAATGCCAGACTCTGCTATATGTGAGACAAAAGGCAGAACCACGTCGATCGTAGCCTCCCTGGGTTCCAGCTGCCTGACTAAACACCAGTGGCAGAACCACTGCCATTTACTTCTATACTAAGATCTTGTCGAGGGTTTTCTGGCCACCTGAATAATGCCCTTTTATCTGCGGACAAATTGAGGCGCTCTAAGGAACAATTGTGGGGAGGGGTGCCACAACTGCCGATCGCTCTGGTGAAGCAGGTTGGGAACCAACGGAAGCCTGATCGGCGCACACACCGATAGATGCTGAAGCTCCGAAAACCAAAACCTGGCCGGCCACCACAGTGCTATGAACAGAACAGAACAATTCACTGTGCCTCTCAGCTTGCATTGGTATTATGAATTTTATTGAATTTTATATAGCGTTTTAATCCAAAACGCTTTACAAGAGTAACAATCAAGATACAACAAGCATTAAGTAACAATTGAATTAAACCAGAAAACAGTACAAAAATCAATTTGTAGAAGAGGATGGAAGGGTAGGGAGGGACCAAGGTGTGAGAGGACGTAGGAGGTGGTGTGAGAGGACGTAGGAGGTATGAGCAGTGGAAAGAGTTGAAGTAAGAGAGGAAGCAGAGGGTGAGAGATGAAAGAAGGAAGAGAGGAGGATTAGAAAAGTGAGGGAAGTGGGGTAGAGGGGTAGCCTGAGAGGAGAGGGAGAGGTGTAAGAGAAGTAGGGAAGGAAGTAGGAGGTGTGGGTAGATGTAGTAGCAGAAGTAAGAGGGGGCAAAGAGGTTTAGGGAGGTGAATGGAAGAGAGGATTTTAGAGAGGTGCAGAAGTTGGGGAAGGAGGGAGAAGAGCGGATGGAGAGGGGGAGGCGGTTCCAGTGGAATGGGGCGAGTAGTTGGAAAGAACGGAATCGGGAAGGGGCACATATTTCTTTAGCACACACTGGTCTCTCATGTCGTTTGCCAACTCACCATCTGTGTGCGTTTATTTTCTGTTCTCTGCTGATTTGATTCTTGAGTAAGGTTAGTACCACAGGCTTGTCGTTGCCTCCCCAACTCTGCCATTCGCCCGCGAGGGTTGCTGGAACAGAATGCAGCTTTCTTGTTTGGGACTCTGTCTTCTCCGTGTGTCTTTCATGGCCTTTTGGAGGCAACGACATCCTGCAGGAAACTCCTGAGATTCGCCACCCGTGGCTGCTCTGCTCCAGTAGGTTCACTTTCGCCCCGGAGGTTTTGCTCAGAGTGCGTTTCTACGTTACACCTTTTATCTGTATGAGGAGAGCTAATTGGTATCATATGTATGCACTTAGGGTTAAGTGCTGGATTTTGCTTGACCCAATTAGTAGGTCACGTCCAATGCGATGTGTAAGAGTAAGCATTGTTACTCTTTCGCCCTCTTCCTCGGGCCAGTGTTAGTGTGGAAAGGGGCGGGGGAGTTGCGACATTGGAAAATAGGAGGGATCATAGGTATGGGAAAGGGGGAGTACCATGTCTTGCCACCGGCTGCCTGACCCCTACTCACCGAAGTCCCCTCACCAAGGTGATCTTCCTGCACTGGTCCACCCCCAGGGTCTGAATCCAAAGGCAATGGCTGTGCCCTTATCACCTGAGCAAGAGATCTCTGGGGACTAGCAGGTGAGAAACCCTTTGGTTTATCATAGTGGCCTCCTAGCTTACTAACCATTTCCACAACACCTCTTGGAAGTTCAGCATGTGTCCCACAACCCCACGCCCTGTTGACGTCCCTCAAGGATCTGTCCTACGCCTACACTTCTTCAACCACTTCCCTGGATAAATTTATTTTCTCCTTTGGCTTGAACTATTACCTCTTTGTTGAAGATACCTAGATCGTCTCCTTTCTCTGCCATCTCTAAAAGCATAACTAACTGCCTCATTGCGATCTGCTTCTGGATAGCTCTGTTCACCCCCATGCTGGAAATCTCCAACGCTAGCACCACTCCGCTTTCCTCCATCTCTTTTCCCAGAACACCTCACTCCCTCTCCTCATTCTCCCACTTTCACTCCCTCTTTACTTGCCACACATCACTGGAATGCGCTCTCCTCTGACAACAAAGACATTCCATCTGTGGAACTGTTCAAAACAGGGTCGAAACTCCTCTTGTTAGCAAGTTAGGGACCCACAATACCACCCACCTTTACTACTGATGTCTCACCAGATCATGTATATACTTGACCGAGGCCCTCCATGTCAAAATATTTGTTATGTCCCCTAGTCCCTGTTCCCAGTCAGTGTTTCTATATTGCCATTTTATTACTAGACCTACGTCATCTATTGCAGCAATGTAACTTGTAAAGTCATCCAACCTTGAGGCTGCCTCTGCCTGCTGCAACTGTATAATCTGCATGTTGTCTCTGTTCGAAATTGCATCCTGTCTTTCAATAAATATAACTCACTGTCTCGAAACATGAAGTAAAGTGAGAGCACCAAAGTGGCGGCCTGATAAAGAGATATGATATGATAGTTTATTTATAGAGCACCTATACACAATGTGTTTCAAAGCGCTTCAAGGCAAAGGAGGGAACAAGGGTAAATACAATGACATTCTTGCAGGCCATGATCAGTAAGGATGTGAACTATCATACTTGGCCTGACGACATTTCAGATACTGCAAGAGCTAAGACATAGCTAAGGAAGGGAGGGGGAGAGTGGGAAGGAAATGGAAACAGACAGGCGACTACCATACTAAGCCTGACGACATTTCTTGTAGAGCTGGAGAAAACAAAAGGTGAGGGAGAGGGGTGCAGAAAGGGAGGGGCGGAACAAAACGAGCGCCTGTCGTACTAGGCCTGACGACATTTCAGATAGTGCTGGGGATTTGGGGGGGGTGGGGCACAATGAAGGGAATGGGAGAGGAGGCACCAGGTGGGCGGGGTTTGCTAAGTGGGGGAAAAAGAGCGGCAACCAGGAAGGCACCAGGTGAGCGGGGCTTAGGCCAGGTGACCAAGATGCACTTGCACCTGCTCCCCATCTGCAAAGGAAAAGGAGGCTGGAGCGCCTTAAGTAGGGAAAAAGAACGGCAACCAGGATGGCACCAGGTGGGCGGGGCTTGCTAAGTGGCGAAAAAGAGCGGCAACCAGGTAGGCACCTGGCTGGGCTTAGGCCAGGTATCTGAGGTTGTAGAGATTGAAGGTGTGACTGATATCTGTTATGTTGTCGTACTTGATATTTCTGTAGCACCTTCCTACCGTTATGGCTTTGAAGCACTTTGAGGGTCTGTGGACTTCGGCAGATCGTAGTATGAACATATATGAAAATAAACAGCAATAATATTTCTTGCGACTGTAGAATTTAGAATTACAAGTGAATTACTGCACCCGGGGAAGGGCCATTGGTCAATTAGGTGGCTGGACGAGCATGCACATTCTTTGCCTGCTATTCCAGCCACCCGAGGCTCTTCCCCAGGTGGCGCCATTTAATTTGTGATCACACTCAGGAACGCACCGTTTTTTTATTGGGGTGGGTTAGGATAGGTACATATCTTTTTCTGGGCTTACAAGTGCAAGTCGGTGCATTCTAGCGTGCTAAAAACACATGTTCACCCACTCCGGGCTGTCTATGTGTCTGCCACTATTCGGATGAAATTCTCAAAACTTCAATGGGTTTTCTCCGTCAGGCAGGTGCAAGTATGTTTCTTAAAAAACTGGAGTGTGTACATTATATTCTCCAATGGGTTCCTCTTTTGCAACTTTGCGTTGAAGAATCTTGTGAGACCCTTAATGTTTGTTTCTACAGGGTCCTGGTGCGGAAAACTCTGCCTGTGCTTCTTTTCTTTGGCACTAGGTCAGGTCTCCCAATAGCCGACCGGTTTCTGTGGTATGAAGTGCTTAAACCACATTCCTCAGGCAGAGTTTTCCGCACCAGGACCCTGTAGAAACAAACATTAAGGGTCCCACAAGATTCTTCAACGCAAAGTTGCAAAAGAGGAACCCACTGGAGAATATAATTACACCCTCCAGTTTTTTAAGAAACATACTTGCACCTGCCTGACGGAGAAAACCCATTAAAGTTTCGAGAATTTCATCCGAATAGTGGCAGACACATAGAGACAGCCCGGAGTGGCTTAACATGTGTTATTAGCACGCTAGAGTGCACCGACTTGCACCGACTTGCACCGACTTGCACTTGTAAGCCCAGAAAAAGATATGTACCTATCCTAACCCACCACAATAAAGAAACTGTGCTCCTGAGTGTGATCATAGTATTGGGCAACCCACAGTAGGAATACCCACAACAGTCCCTTGTGTTTTGTATAGCCATTTTATTTGTGCCTCTTCCTGTTGCCTCCCCACCGCCTCAAACAATCCCATTCCCTCCCCTCCTCCCCTCCCCACTTACCAGCTGTACCGGTGCTTTATGCTCCAGTTGACTGCACCTCCCGCTCCAGCCACAATAGAAATCGAAGTCCCTTTTCCCTATGGCGGTGGCCATCTTGTATTACTTTTTTTTTTCCTTTGGAGATTGGCATCGCTTACGGCAGGGCAATCTCCAGACGAAATAAAAAGAAAGCCATTCACCGCCCCAGATTAACCTCAGAAGTGCGAATGGCTTTCACGCCCGGCAGGGGATGAGGGAGGGTGGGGGGACGGACATGGCTGGTAACAACCCACAGCCCTCGCCAAGTTCCTTGCTTCATTTAAGCCTTCCATGGCTCGGGCTAGTGGGCTGTTACCGGCCTGTCCGCCCCGCTCCTGTTGCCGGGGCGTGAAAGCCATATTAATAACAGTAATGAAGAGCGTAGTGATATTATGAATAGTGTACGGGCACAGCACGGATTGCTGTCAATGAATATAGTTAGACCACATTTATTTTGTGGGTCTCAGCCATATTCTATAAGGTCCAGCATAAAGGTGCAGCATGAGGCAAAATACGTGAGTATATCAATCTCAAGGGCAACTGCCTACAGTTAGGGGCTCTGCAATACTTATGCAGCTGTTTGCTGCCCTTCAGGTCGAGGTTTTATACCAAATTGTTCAACTAATAAGGGTGGCAAACAAGGATGTTCAGTGGCCCCTCTTTTATTTATTCTATTTCTATATGATTTTTAGTCCTGAATCTCATGGGTGAACCTGAAGCTTGGTACATTCTTCTTGAAGACACACACTCTAGGATTGAAAAAAAACAAATATACAAAACGCGCTGGCCGAGGTAGTGAACTCGGAACCAAAAAGGAAATGTACGTAGTACAATGAAGGTTGTAATCTTTTATATAGGTGGGGTTGCCATGAAATGAAGGAATTACTTCTACCTGATTTTAGAAAGATTGCAAAGGAGTTATCTCAGAAAGCCCTTTGCAATGATAGGGAAATGGATAGGGAAAAGGTGGGTACTTTACCTTCACTTTGGATGTAGGGGCGGAAATAGGCAAAATTAAATCACATGATTGCAGCAGAAGCATGTTGATGGTTTGGTTCAATTTAAGATTAAATTGCATGATTGCAGCAGAAGCATGTTAATGGTTAGGTTCAACGTGCTGCCATTAAATACGCGCAGACATTGGAAACGGGGGCTTTCGACTCCAAATTGTAATTGTGGAACGAAAGTCGATGAAGATCTGGGGCATTTTCTGTTCATCTCCAAGAAACAGTGTTTTATGAAAAAAAAAAAAGAAAATGCCTGAAACTGCACTTTCTGATGGCTAAACTAGAACCTTCCAAGAAGCACTATCCCTAATAACGAATTATAGCAACAAGAGTTTTAATTTATTTGAGTATGTAAGAGAAGCACTCCTTCATCAGGAATTTTTAGCTAGAATCATTCTTCATCAAGAATTTATAGCTAGAAGTCAGACCCTGTTACTTTATTTGCTTATTATTACTATTTCATCAGTTCTATGTGTACCGAACCCCATGCTGTAATTGTCGAATTTCCCTCTATACGAGGAGCAACTGCTTGGCATATTGTTATGTTGTATGCTGCTAAAAGAGAAATCCTCTATCACAGGATTTATTGATTTGGTGTATTTTATGTCTTGAATGTGGTTTAATGTGCAAATCCGAACTAATAAAGCTACTACTACTAACGTGCACAATAAATAAATAACCTTCAATCACTTGCACATTCCATGCATTTTCGACAAAAATGTCCAGGATCTATCAAAATGCTTTTCCTCTGTGTCGATGCCCAATTCCATCTCACTGAAAACCATCAGATAAACTTGAGACCTGTCACAATTTCACAAGTGTCAGATATTGTATGATACACCCAAGGGTAGAATAACATTTTTGGGCCATGGGAACACTTGAACTATCATATACAATAGGAAATGATGTCATAGGGTCCTAAATTATGTTCTGGAAGCATATAAGAATAAATGCAATTATGTTTTAAAGTGTATTTATTGTTCCCATGCTACTTCCACCGTCCAGTCTCACATGTGGGTAATAGGTGACGCTAACAGCCGACACAAGTAATTCATGGCTAAACCCTGAAAAAATTATTTTTTTTTTAATGTTCTGTTACTGTTTTGTACTGTGCTGAATCGCCACCATAGTAGTTTCAAAGTGCAGAATCATTGTGCAAGGTATATTGTGCCCAGCGCAAGGTCACCATAACATAGTCTGCTGGGAAGAGTAGCATGGGGAAGAGTGATGTAAGTGGAAAGGAAGACGGGTAAGAAGTTTGCAGAGAAGGCAGGGGGTTTTGTAGAGAGGAGTGCTTGAGACCGAACAATGTGTGTTGAGCTGATGTACACAAAAAGTATAGTGTTTTGTCTAGTAACTGACCAGGATTTTGTGGTTGTGTAGGGCAGGATGCAAAAATTCAAGTTGCCAGCTAAGTCACTAGCCACCTCAATTCTATACATACTCTCAGCACGCCATTTCATGTTAATCAAGAGTCAAATCACTAACCAATGGCTAGTGGTGAATGCACATTTGGCAACCTGGTATAGGGGATGCACTGTTTTGATGTAACTTTTACAGTGTGAAGGCATGTTAACCATCCTAAAGGGGACAGCCACAGTAACTGGGAGGTCTTAAAGTGTGGGGTGGGGTGGGGTGAGGTGGGGAGCGTGCCAGTCACAGGTATGTACGTAAACGTGTTTTTTTTTTATTGATGCTGTTTATTTTATACAGTTGCAGATGGTTATTAACATTAAATATCATCAATTAAAAGTAATGGAATGTAGACCAGTTTTTGGTAAGAAATGTTTCTCCATATGCATGAGGGGACTTAGTCAGTGTTCAGGGTAGCAATCTTCTTGGCAAGGGTGTCTTCTACCCTAAATCTTAGCGTGGCACATCATAAAAACAACTATTATGCTTTTACCTTTTCTACCCTATCAGCCATTGAGGCACACACTTTTATGGGAATTGTATTATTTTCATATATGCAAGTCTTCTTCTAAATAACCTCCTCAGTCACTCTTACTACCCAAACCGTTTCTGACATCGGTCTCGATGATACTATGAAATAAAAGCTCACTTCTTGGCATTCATACTGAGGACCATTTTTGGCTTCTGGCCACATTTTCAAACAATGCATGGAGAGCTCTGAAAGCAATTCCATGCCATGTCCCTCTCACTTCTCTGTCCGGTGCCAAACAGGATATAAAGATGGTTGCGTCACTGGGCGTGTATGTCTTGTCTGCCAGCCCAGATATTCTTAGTGCTTGAAAGTCTGCTAACTGTTTGAAAATGATGGCCTGAAAATACGTTGTGAAATAACATTAATTCAAGCCCAACACATCTCTAATTTTTATTCCTATTTTTGATACTTTTATATCTGTCTGTGGCATGAGAGATTAGTGCTCCAGAGCTCATCTTTTGTTCCTGAAGTAGCTTCTCTGGACCAGATTCCTATCCCCATAAAGACCTTTTTATAGATTTGTTTGACTGCTGAGCCCTATGTCTGTGAGGAATAGATGCAGAGGCCTAGCCAGGATTGGGGCCTGAAGCTAATGTAGTTGGGCACTTGTTAAGAAAGGAAGAAGGCAATGAATATGGCAACGGAAATGTGCACGGAATCACACAGTGAACAACTTTGAATCTAACAACGTGCATACAATACCCAAGACTCGTGTATACTAAAACCCAGGAGTGCAAATAGAGTGAAACAATAATACCAATATATGAAAAGGGATGTGGGGTAAGCACTTAGAACCTCCTTATGACTGAAAGGAAAGTCGGCAAACTCCTTACCCACTATGCTATTACAGATACTGACGGCGCTAAGCCCACGTAGAGGGCAAGCAAGGACAGGATCTGTGAGCTGACACTCTGGATGATACTGAATAAGGAACTTAGAAACAGTACTCACGAGGACCGGAAAGACCACTTGAATGTCAGTAAACCCACGAACCCAGTTGATGAAACAGGGACCCTGCAGGCTATAACAGCAATGGGTGGAGGAAACTAAATACATAAGACCCTAGTCAAGGGGCAAGTAGGAAAAGTGATTATAGAATAGAGAGGAAAACAAAAGGCATTCACACAGGGACTAGTTACAACAGCACCCCACACCTAACAATCAATGGGAAATAAATGTAGAAGTGCAATGGAAAACATGGAATGGATCCCAATAGAAAGTAAGGATCAGGTGCAGGGAAAATGATATCACAAAAGGAAACCTTTCCCACCCATCCAAGGAGAAAAGGCAGGAAGCTTAATCTATAAAGGGAAAGACTAATGCATCAAGTTTTTCAGTAGCAAAGGACAGCTTCAAAGAAACAGAGAACACAGGCAAATTGGGCAGCATCAAAGGGTAAAGCACAGAGAAAGGCTGCCTGCAGACAGAGGAAGACAGAAAGGGAAATCCAGAAAGCAGAAATCAATTAAGCACATAAATTCGAAATCCAGGGCAGAGGAACAAGAAATAGGAACTAGGAACCAGGCACAAAAACTAGGAACCAGGAACAAGGGACCAGTTACAACAGGAACACTGCAACAATGACCAGCGCTGGACTGAAGTAAACTGAGGCTTTTAAAGCTCCTTAACGAGCACACCCCTCAGGTGTGCCGCCTGCTGCACCTGCAGCCACAGGTGTTGCCTATCCTCCACCCAACCTTGTCCTGCAAGGGAGGAGGTGAGGCAGTGAGCCAGGCATTCTGGGAAGTATAGTCATTAGATTAACGTAGCATGCTGGCTGCCAAAAACCTGGAATGGATCCGGAAGGGAAGTAACTTGGAAAATAAGGTTTTAGCGCTCCCAATTCGTCACAGCACTGTAGCATAAGGTTCGGAGGAAATGTCCAGTAGGGAAAAAACCCCAAAACATGCCCCCAAGTGATGGGAACGGGAGCGAAGGGAGCGAGCTGTGACAGCACTGCTGAGTGGGCATTTACAGAATTTGGGTGTGCTTGCTTGCTTAGACCCTACCCTGTCTACACCTCCCCGTGGGTTAGTTGGTCCAGGTTTACAGGGATGCATGCAATGGAACTTTCATATCAATGCAGGCGCATGTACACCAGTAGTGGGTTCCCATGTGCGATCTGCAGGCCCGTATCCTCGCCAATCTACAAGGTATTGCAACAAACCCCTGTAATACCTGGAGTCACAGATAGCTGCCGCTTTGTATTCTGGTCCTTCTGGAGTATCAATCGGGGGAGGTCTGGTGGTTTGTCTTCTGTGGAACTTGTCAATTACATGTGTCTTTAGCTGAGAAACGTGAAAGATGTTGTGTATGCAATGCCAAGAAGTAGGTAACAGGATGTGAAAAGCCACTTCTCCTATCACTTTGATTACTTTGAATGGACCAAAAAATCTCGGGGAAAGTTTAGATGGTATAAGACGCTTGGGTAGATATCTAGAAGAGAGCCACACAAGATCTCCTGGGTTGTAGACAAGTTCTTGAATGTGTCTTTTATCAGCTTGTTTTGTTCTTTGTCTGGCATCTGTAAAAGCTGTTAATGCGGTTTGGTGGCCAGATTGAATCTCTGCAACAAGGGCATCTAATGCAGGTATTTTGGTGGGTGCTGAGGTAGCTGTTGGAAAAACCGAAGGGTGGAATCTGTAGGAGCAGAACAACCGAGACATCTGGATGGCGGAATGTCGGGAATTATTATAAGCAAATTCGGCATATGGTAATAATGCACTCCAATTGTCCTGTAATGCTGAAATGAAACACCTAAGGTATTGCTCCAAAGACTGATAGAGGTTTTCAGTCTGACCATTAGATTGCGGATGGTATCCGGAGGTGAGGTTACACTGTATGCCCAAAGACTCACGCAGGTGTTTCCAAAATGCTGATATGCGTTGTGGTCCTCTATCTTTAGGCAGGCCATGGAGACCGAATATAGTGTCTAGAAAACAGGATGCCATTTGTGCTGCTGACAGTACTTTAGTCATGGGGAAAAAAGTGGGCAAGCTTGGTGAAAGAATCTACAGTTACCATGATGGTGGTGTTATCAGATGGAGGAAGCTCTACAATAGCATCCGTAGATATCCTCTCCCAGGGTCTTGTGGGTAGTTCAGGTTGTACCAGTTTGCCTACAGGAAGTCATCTGGGTGTTTTTGAGTGAAGACACACTGTGCACAAGGCAATGTATTCTTTACTGTTGCTGTTCATTTGAGGCCACCAGAAATAACAGTTTGCTAGGTCTTAAGTAGTCGTGATCTCTCTATTGCCGGCGGTTTTGTGATCATGACATAATTGAAGGACTTGCTGTCTCAGAGGAGTTGAAGGAATGTATAGCTTGTCTTGATGATAGTACAATCCTTCTTCCTGGGTTAGCATATGATCTTGTAGGTCTTTCGGAGGAATGTGTTTTGCTTTGTTCATGTACGTCTTGGAGAAAGGAGGAAATGAAGTATACAAAGGTAGCTTGAGGTAGCATCATCTCTGGAGTGGAGTACAAGGCATCTTATCCCCGTAGAAACTGCGTGACAGGGCATCAACTATTTGGTTATTGGTTCCAGATATTTATGAGAGAACCATGTCATATGAAGAGAAAAAGTAAGCCCATTGGGCTTGTCGACTGTTCTGACATTGAAAGTTTTGAAGTTATTTCCGGTTTCTATGATCTATTCCGATTTGAATGGGATGTTGTGCCCCTAACAATAAGTGCCTCCATTCTTGACATGCCCTTTTAATCGCCATCAATTCTTTTTCCAAAACGGTATAGTTTTGTTCTGAAGTGGTAAGGGTCTTGGACATGTATGCTATGGGATGTTTATTCCTTGGCTGAATAGGAAGCATCCATTTCCAAAATGAAGAAAGGTTTGGTTTGATCCGGTAGTCTTAGAATAGGAGCAGAGGAAAAAGTGATTTTGAATCCATCAAAGGCTTGTTGTGCTTCTTTGCTCCAACAAAATGTCTTTCTTTTTTTGTAAAAGAGTAGTTAAAGGTCTAATGACCCCAGAGAAATTGGGCATGAATTTTCGATTAAAAATTAGAAAATCCCAAAAAATCTTGGTTTTTCCTTGACGGTTTGAGGAGGTTTCCATTGGATGATTGCCTTAACCTTTCTCAGGTCCATTGCTGCTCCTTCCGAAGAAAGAATGAACCCCAGATGGGGAATACTTGATTGGTGGAAGGAACGTTTGTCTAGCTTGGTGTAGAGATGATGGTTCTGGAGTCTGTTTAACACTTCGGACACATGTTTGACGTGTTTCGTGTAGGTTCTTTGAAAATATGAGTATATCGTTTAACTAGACAATGAGTGAATGTAGGAGCAGGTCAGAAAAGATGTGGTCGACAAAACGCTGAAAGACTGCAGGGGCATTTGCCAACTCAAAGGTCATTATCTGGTATTCATAGTGCCCAAAAAGCGTGTGGAAGGCAGTCTTCCATTTGTCTCCCTATTTGATTCTGATAAGGTGATATGCACCTCTAGGATCCAGCTTTGTGAAAATGGTAGAACCTCTGACGGCCTTGAGAATGTCTTGTATAAGGGGTAATGGGTATCTGTCTTTTACAGATATCTTATTCAGACCCATGTAATCTATACAGGGTCTCAGGACTTTGCAATCCTTCTTTGGTATAAAGAAGATTGAGGCCCCTGCTGGGCTCTTAGATTCTGTGATGAGGTCGTGGCAAAGGTTGGTTTTCAGGTATTCTTTTAGTGCCTCTTTTTCAGCTCCTGACAATGTATACATCCTGCCAAATGGCACTTGTGCCTCTGATATCAGATCGATTGAACAGTCGTCCTGCGATGGGGAGGTCATTCCTTAAACTCTTCGTTGGAAAAAACCTTTTGGTAGGTTTGATAGCAGTCCGGTAAGAGCGTAAGGTTTGAATTGGTTTGAGGTTTGTGCAGGTTGTTCTCTTGAGTGGGAGTGGCAAACAACCCCACTGCGCCATCAGGAAGGCATGATGACGGACATTGTTCTGATCCCAAAAATAAAGTGCCAGCTATCCAATTGATTAAGGGATTATTTTTAACTAACCAAGGTAGTCCGAGAATTATTGGATCGTGTGCCTTTATGAGATCAAAAGAAATATTTTCTCGGTGTGTGGAAATGTTCATGATTAGAGTTTGTGTTTTCTCTTATGGGCCCAGATAACAACAGGCTACCATCAACTCCTTCCACCGGTACTGCTAGGGACTTGGTGAGACGAGGAATATTATTTTGAGCAGCCCAATCGGAATCCATGAAGATGCCTGCTGCACCGCAATCCACAAGTGCGGGAATTCGTTGTAATGTTTTATCATGGTACTGAAGGTTGACGGGAAGAACAACCATGTTTTGGGCTTTAGGAAGACAATCCAGGGAACACTTTACAAAAAACCTGTTCATGGTTCCCTTTATGGACTGGTGGAGGCGTTTCCCTGACGTTTTGGAGGCACCAAGGTACAATCTTGCAGCACATGTTTGTCAGAACCGCAGTAGATGCATAGTCCTAAAGTTTTTCTTCTGAGTCTTTCTTCGAGTGTTAAAGGTCCTCTTGCCGTTCCTAATTGCATAGGTTCTCCTTCTTCAGACGTTTTTGAGGCCTTGTGGTATTCTGCTCTAGGCAATGGAGGGAGTAGACGTGCTTGTCCCTTTCACCTTTCGAGATTCCTCTCTTGTATTTGGTAGTCTATTTCCAGGAGTAATGTGTTCATTTCAGCCAAGTTCTGTGGACGAGGTACTCGCAAAATCTCATCTTTTAGGTCTTCACACAGGTTTCTCCTGAATATGGTAAGAAGCGCATCGTCAGGCCATGCTGTTTCTGATGATAATTGTTTCACTGTGCAATAAAGGAAATAATGTCCAGATTCCCTTGTCTTAGATCCAGGATGTTTTCTTGGGCAGTTACTACCAGTTCTCTTCTTCCGAACATAGCTTGTATGCTGTTAATGAATCCCACAGCCGAATCCATTAACTGGTTATTAGAGGTCACGAGAGGAGTTGCCCAGGCCAAGGCGCACCCCGACGTATTGGAAACCATGAAACTGACGTTGGCACGATCTGTGGGAAAAAAGGCTGGTTTCAAGGTGAACTCGACCGTACACGAGTCCAAGAACTATTTGAGTCTTTTGGGGTTACCATTGTACTCCCGTCCCCCCCCCCCCAATCCACCCCCATATGTAGAGGTCCTGGTGGTAGTTCTGCTGGGGAAGTAACCATTTGACGTAGTAAGATGTTCTCATTTCTTAATGTTTGTACCTCTGTAATGAGGTATTGGAAAGCTGCCATTAACTGCTGTACCTGCTGATCCATCTTTTTGGGCATTGCTATCTTTAACAACTATCACAATACAGATGGAAATGAGATAGGTACTCGCAATGGTTCTCTTCCCTTTGTACTGAGCTGATGTGTCCTCTGGAAAGGTTTGTGGAAGTGGATGTTTCCCAAAGGATGTTCAGAGACCAGTTACTAGGCTCCCTCAGGAAACCCTCTTGGGTAAGAAAACCTGGTTAGTCACTGAGAGCAGTTAGAAATCCGTCTGATGAAATGAATAGTCCAATGACAAGGCTTTGTGTACAGTGATCCGTAGGTTGGTTCCATGACTTTTGGTAAGCAGAATGCAGCCAAATGACTCCACGGAGGCAGCAGGGAAAACCGGCAGGAAACAGTAGGCAACCGGTCAGTGTAACAGCCGAGCTGACCGGAGAAGTCGTGGAATAGGGAGGAAGCAGTCCACGAAGGAAGAAAGTTAGCCCCACAATCCGGGGAGAAAAATAGGAACAAAAAGGATCTAAGTAGAAAAGGAGAAAGGGGGAAAGGGGCTACAGAAGGAGAAGGTAAGGAAACAACAAATTAAGTAACAGTAAAAAACCGCCGCGCTGAAGGAATGGACACAGCGGCAAGGCGGAAATGAATCAAGATAGAATGCGGACAAAAGAATACTTGCGGAAGCGTATAAGTATGAGAATTTAGGTTCACTAGGCAAGGAAGGAGCAGGGCAAAGTAGTGACGCACCAAATCGTTCCCTTGATTGAGATAATATAGGAGCTGAACGTAGGTGTGTCGCAGCCATTTTGAAAAAGACTAGTCAGATACTTTGGTTTCTATAAGACTGATCCAATGAGGCGCCATCTTGGTTTCCATTTTAGATAATACGGGTAGTGTCTTTTCCAATGCATCCAAAGGGACCTTGGCGTTCTAACAACATGGGGGCTAGGGGCGTCTGCCTGCTACATCATGCAGACCACCGGGTCAGTGTGGAGAGAAATCACCTAGTTTACTCCACCATGCGCTGGTACTTTGCAGGGGTTTGTCACAAGGAGCATGGCTACACCCTTCTCAGGTTTAAGTGTAACCCCCAGTAAGGTTAGATACTCTGGGACAGTAGCCCTGTTGTGGTACAATTTTTCCTAAAGCCTGCCTGATATAGATTTTGCTGGGCCCCCATCTTCCAAGGGAAGTTTTGGTAGAATAGGCATAACCACTGCTTGGTATAATCAGGACTGTTGGCAATGATGGGTCTGCCAAATTCTTCCATTAAATATGGAACGATTGTGAAAACAGTTGAGTTAGGAAAACATCGGGTCTGCAACAAAAAATACTGATTCCCACACTCAAAAAATACACGTGGAACACGTGGACAATTTTGCACTCCGAAATCCCCAGTTTTCTGAACTGCATATGTGGCCTTTGAACATTACCTACTGGAACTGCAAGTCAAAGAGCTCTGCTACAGTTGTTCCGCTGCATGCATGACTTGGTATTCCAAAATGGTGGGTTACCTATATCAAGGCTCAAACAATGCTTCTGCATGGGAGAGCGTGAGCATGGAAAGCCTGCAGCTAACCATTACACCCTAACCAATCACCCCCCTTGAGGTTAGTAATTACAAACTTCTGAGCACAATTAGGTGAGGGTGGTCGCCTAGTACTGCGCTGCACTGCTTTATAAACCACAGGTTTATGTCTGAAGGTGTGAGTGTTCGGAGGCAGATGGAAAGCAGTAATGGAGTGTGTTTGAGGCAGAATGCATAGGACGTTGAGCGGGAGGAGGACTGGAGAGAGATCAGAGGACAGAAGGTGGTGAAGAATAAGGGGAAGGTGAAGAGTAAGGGGAGTAGTGGGAAGGTGCATGCAAAGGGGAGGAGAGGGGCCTGGAGGAGAAAAGGAGGAACAGCAGAAGGAGTTGAGGAACTTGTAGGGGGTGGAGGGGAGGGGAAGGAGAAGTATAAGAAGTTCCAAGAACCTAAGCAAGAAAGTGGTGTTGAGAATCAGATCCATGATTTCCAACGGGGAGGAAGAGTATGATACCGGACACAGCCTGCAGACAAGCTCAGGAGGCCAGCCTTCTGGTGGAAGGTCTGGGGCTTAGATGCCAATGCATAGAACTACCTTCTGCCACTACCTAGGTCTGATGTGCAACCAGCAACAGTCTAGAAATGTAAGCGATGAGGTTGGGCTATATAAACGCACACTGGCCCAGAGACTAGAACAGATAACACAATGAGTGACGAGCTCTGAAAACATGCAAAATATCCATCAGATCTAAAAGAAAAGTTTAGAGAAACAAAGGGGATGCAGGTTTCTTTGTCTCCATTTAAAGAATACTGTGATTTGACAACAATGAAACAATGCTGTCCGGATTCTCTACATCAAAATTGGCCAGTCTGTTGCAAAAGAAAGCTAAAGCAGCAGGCAATTAAATACTGCACTTGATGAGCAGAACTGTGGTGTATAGAGTATCAAGGTTTGGTGATCTCTTACAATTAAAACAGCAGGCAATAGTATAGAATGAAACATTTTTACTATAAACTCTGTGCGTGGTCTTGGTTTTGCATTGGTTTCCTGCACTTTTGTTTCTCCGACGTATCATTGGGTGCTTTAACATACATACATTTCCAGCATGTAGAGTTTCTCTTTGTATTCAGTTTTCAAGGCTCTATGAAGTTTACCCTCAAGTTCCAGCCTGCAACATACCTCCTGAACAATCGCTTTCATAAAGTGTTTAGAAGGTTTACCCTCAAGTTCCAGAACTTGAGAAGTGGAAGGATAAATCAATACATGTTCTTGATCTTGTTGGGTATTTTGTGTAGATTTGGGGCCTAACAGTATTTTCTTACCGCCAAAAATAAAAGTAATTTGGCAATAATCACTCCTTACATTTAGATTGGGTTGGTATTTCGGTAGTATAGTGGTGAGCATTATTTCAGTACACAGATATATTTAGTTGGTATACCTTTTGTTGGTGGTTGTCGGTGGTATTTCTGGTGAGCATAATTCCTTTGTTTTATATGTGGCCCCAATATCCAGAACCCCTTATTTTTGTTTAGCTTGTTCGTGTGATCACTAGAGAGACCTCAGGCCTACATTTCAGAAACACCACATTTTCATATGGAGTGCCACCTTGGGCTGTTCTCACTGATTTATCTACACCAGCGAGTTAAACATGTGGTATATCACAAATGTATTTACATTAGTGAACTATATCCAGAAGTCGCTCTTTCTGCTGACTCATTTACCTCCAGCAGACTATGTTGTTATGTTCCATTCAAAAGCCACACACACACACACTTAACCACTGCTTAAAGCTCTTCCCCATATTACCAGTGCTATAATGGTAGATGCACTAAGAAAAGAGAAAAACAAAAATACACTACACATCTGATTTCATATATTTTTGTGTATTATAAACAATTGCATTTCAACACCATCTTACCCTTTTTACAGAAATAAATTGAAATTGCACAGCAACAGCACTATCTGTAACAAAATGAGAAGAGATGCAGCAAGAGAATATTCAATTTGCAACATTAGACATGTTGATTAAATCCAGGAATTTCCTCTTCTACTCTGCCTGAATAGGTTTCGCACACACACACACCGCCCCCGCACTCTGCAAGATAATTACTAAGCTTGTTCTGAATGCGAATTCCTCAGGCTGGTCGCCTTCTGGAAATGGCTCAGTGCTCCCTCTTAAATCACCCCAGCGAGGACGTGCATCTACCGTCACTCAAGCCAGGGCTTATTGACTGGAATTTCCCAGCCTGTGCAGCAGTGCACTGGGACCTTCTTCTCAATCAGGAAACTCCCCAGCCACACCAGCCAAGTCTTTCTCCGAGCTGTGCAAAATGTCTTCTAACTTTCTTTCCCCCCGAGATTCTTCAGGACAACTCTGTTACAGCCTACAAAACGAGTTCAACCAATAAAATTCTATCATGTCCTACCCTCCTTCTCCTGAACAATGGCTTGGCTTATACAGTTTAAAAACTGTATCTACTCATTTCCTGGCGCATATTTTGCATCCTGCAAATACTGTGGACAGAGCACAGAGAGAGAAAAAATAAATAAATCTGCACACAGTCTAGTGTGAGTTTCAGCCTGCCTCATTTTGCACTGGAGAACACATTACAATATTAAAAGTTAGAATTATGTTAGTACTGTTAATGGTGTTAATTCATTAATTCTCTAATGTGTCTCCTGCAACAGAGGCATTTCAGATGAGAAAAGAAAAAAAAATGTGCATTTTACATGTAAAAAATTGTTTGCATTTTAGATGTAGAAATCGTTTTTGACTGAATAGCCTGTCTTCATATACATATCCATGTCACACTGGCAACACATGCCTTGCTGTACCACATTACAGCAATGCATTAAAGCCATCCAGTGGCGCTGCATAAAAACGCTAAATAAAATAGTCTTACATATTCTCTCCTTTTGTTTTGTTGAAAATTTGGCTATAATCCAAGCCAATTGGAGAAAAAAAAACAGTTTGCTCTTTTTCTTCTTTTAAACTGTATCAATCCAACAAAATCAATATTCACATGTAAAAATGAAAATTGAAAAATCACTGTTCAATCATCATAATGTTAAAATTCATCTGAGTCCATCAGTTCTTATTACATTCTCTACATTTTTCTTCCCAATTGAAGTGTCCATAGTTCAGTGTCTTATTTATGCACTTGAGTCCAATCACAAAACAATAAAATAAAACAAATACTAAAACAAAGAATTAACATAACAGATTAAAATAATTAATTAAAACAATAAAAACGTGGAACTCCACACTCCAGGACACTTGTCTGCCTGTGATATGTCCCGACCAGCGATGTCACACCATTTAGTTCATTCGGGTGCTCTTCCATTTTGGTACTCTTGGATCCTTTTCTATAGAAGTTATCTTTTCTTTGGCATTCCGGTTATTTTGTCTTCACCTCCACCCGGAGGCAGGCATCATTCGATCTTCATCCAGGGGACTCCAGGACTCCATCGTCTCCCGTGACCTCCGGTACAAATATGTTAATATTCTAAATCAAATGGAAAAGAAACAAATTAAGTATATAGCACAATACTAATTTCACCCTTTTGCCAAAAATAAAACATGCTTTGTAAAACATTTCGCCCTTTTTCTTTCGCCTTCTGAAATTAAGCACAGGTTAAAAAGAAAACAATCATACATAAAACAGCATTCAATATTTAATACATTTTCATTCTGCACACCAACTCCATAAACTTCAGCTTCTTATTTTTTTTTTATTTTCCTATTTTTTATTTCATATATACATATATTTATGTATATGTGCCATTATAATAATCAACCATCTTTATTTAACTTCTCTGTCGCTACCTTCTGTCTGGACCCACTTATTTCACTTTTTATGTTCAAGGGACTATCTGTTTCTACACGCTCAAGGCGTTTAACTTTATGTCTGGGATGGCATGGCTTAATCTGATTCACATGCACAAACTGTTATGTTGCTGTTTCACCTTCAGTCTTTAAAATCTTATAAACTAGAGGTGAGATTTTATCTATAATTCGGAATGGCCCCTGCCAGGCTGCTAGGAATTTGGAATTTTTCTGTTTACTTTTTCCAAAATGAAATTTATACACCTGATCCCCTACACAATTTTCCTTTACTGTTGACTTTTTTATCATAATATGATTTGGCACTGTCAGCAGCTCTTTCTAGATTTCTCTGTACAAAAGCAAATGCATGTTGTATATGCTTCCTCAGTTCATCAATGTATTCATGAAATGTGGATGCACTCACAAGTGTCTGCTCATGTGTTCTGTATAGCAGGTGTTGTGACAACACCATTTTCCTACCTGTCAAGACCTCATGGGGGCTAATACCTGTTGCTTTGGCAGGAGTTGATCTGATTGCCATCAAAACCAAAGGTAAACGTAAATCCCAGCTGGAACCTGCTTCTGCCACAAATGTCTTTAATATGTCCATAACAGACCTATTGCCCCGTTGAACTCCACCTGAAGAAGCCGCCCGATATGCAATATGTAGTTTTCTTTTCACACCCAGTATTTGCCATACCTTACTCATTAGAGCACTAGTGAAATGACTCCCTCTGTCTGATTCAATTCTTTGTGGCAACCCGAACCTTGAAAACACATGATTCACTAGTAATGTGGCTGCTGTTTGCGCACTACAATCTGGTGCAGGAATACACTCAATCCATTTCGACATCAAACACACCACACTTATAATGTAACGGTTTCCTCTGCTCGATCTCTTCACAGGCCCTACATAGTCTATTTGCAAATCTGACCATGGAAGAGTTAGGCCTCTTTTCATTAATGGGGCTCTATGCATTGGTGAAGCAGGTTTAAATTGGGCGCATACTAGACATCCTCTAGTATATAATTCTACATCTTGGGACATATGTGGCCAATAAGCATAATCTTTTAGTATTTCCAATGTTTTCTGTGAACCTCTGTGGCCTTCAGTTATAGTATCATGTGCATGGTGTAGCATTAACCCTCTGAATGAAAGGGGCACCACCCATTGTATCTGTCCTGGACTCTCTAACCATGAGTCCATTCTGTAATCTAATTTGTTTTTTATTTTTTAATAGCACCCTCAATTCTTCTTTTCCCACACAATCATTTTCTGTTAAAGGATTTTGTTCAGGATCAAGCAAATGATTATAATAGATTCCCAAAATTCGATCATTCTTTTGTGCCTCAATCAAATCTTGGTCTGGTGTATTGTAACTCCATTGTACCACTGGTTGCTCTGTCTCCTTTGGTGCTTTGGAACGTGTTGCTGCATCAATCTGTATTTCACCCGGTAAATGTTCAATAGGTAGTAATTCTCCCATCACAGCCCCAATTTTAGCCAGGTGATCTGCCTTATTATTTCCCTCCTTATCCTCTCCTGGAGTTTTTAAATGCCCACAAATTTTTCTCCAGTATATTGTCAAATCATTTTCTGACACCAATTTATCTATGGCTTGTATCATTTTCCCATGTTTAAGTGGCTTTTTGTTGTATGTAATCATGCCTCTCTCTTTCCAGCCAGGTAAATATTCCACGAAACTATTTTGTGCATAGTCAGAATCTAGGACAATTTCACTGAATTTATTATCAACTGCAGTAGCAATTGCTTTATAAATGGCTGCCAATTCCGCTACTTGACTGCTCCTAGCTCCAATTCTCATCCCTATGCTGGGGATGCCTTCACATTTCAACCACACATTTCCTATTCCTGACACCAATTGTTTATTACTGTCATTTTCAATGTGAAAAGCACAACCATCAACATATACAGTTGGCAACTCCTTGCATGTCTCTTCATCAAAAGCTTTGTGTGATGATTGTTCAAATTCCTGTAAATTAGGTTCCACTTCTAGTTCGTTTGATACTTGTTCTGCTGCACAGTCATGTAAATCTGCTAAACCCTGAGCGATTGGGCTCTTTTTATTTTGTCCATATCTCACTTCTACAGGAAAACCCTGCAATGCCAGCGTCCATGAAGTGATTCTGGACTGCGCTAGATTACCTGACCGAATTTTTTTACTCTCTAAAAATTGCAAAGGTTGATGATTTGTTTCAATAATCACCTTTTCTCCCTGAACAATGGGGCGGAAATGCTGTAGCGCCCACACAGTGGTCAAAAGGGCATTTTCACATTCATTAAATTTCATTTCAACTTGGGAAAATGCCTTACTTGCAAAGGCAATGGTTTTGTGATTCAAATCATGTTTTTGTGATAATACTGCTGACATACAATGTTCAGAGAAACCTATTTCTATAAAGAAATCCCTATCCTTTATGGGGTATGCTAAACATGGTGCCTTTACAAGACATTCCTTCAGTTTGGCTACTGCCTCAGACTGCTCTTTCTCCCATTTCCAGGGCGTATTTAGTTTTAGCAATTTAGTCAATGGTTGAGTGATTTCAGCATAATTTTCAGTGATTTTTCTGTTATAGCCTGTCATTCCTAATAAACTTTTCACCCCTTTCACATTTTTAGGGTCTTTTAGTTTTTGTATGGCCTCTATTTTCTTCTTTTGTGGATTTAGTCCATGTTCAGTTATTCATGGCCTAGAAAATTAACTTTTTTCTTGCAACATTGTGCTTTTTGTAAAGATACTTTGGCGTCTGCTTTCTGCAATTGTCCAAGAACATGTCTTATTTCATCAAAATGGTTTTGCAAGCTTTCATTTTTTATCAGGACATCATCCACATAAACTATGGTTCCTCTTTCCGCTGCATCAGGCATGGCCTTCCTCAAAAATATTCCAAATTCACTCCCACTATTAACGTACCCGAACGGAGTTCTAACCCATGCGTATTGAGTCCTGTCAAATGTAAAGGAAAATAAATTCTGTATCTCCTCTGCCAATGGCACGCACCAATATCCAGAGGTGAGATCTAATGTGGTAAACACTTTTGAACCATGTACCTGAGCTAGGCCCTGATCAATGAATGGCAGTGGCCATCTGGACACTGGTACTCTTTTATTTAACTCCCTCAAATCTGCACATAGCCGCCATTGACCATTTGGCTTTAACACACCTACAATGGGTGTGTTGGATGTGCTATGGATAGGCCTGATGATTCCCCGCGATTCTAAATTTTTAATAATCTCTGCCAATGATTCTAAACATGCCAGCGGTAGTCTATACTGGCATACAAATATTGGACTTCTGCTACACCCTTCTGGAAGTGTGGCCACATGTAAATTAGTTAGCCCGCAATCATAAGCGTCTTTTGCAAACATATCTTTAAATTCCATAAATATCTTCCTCAATTAATTTCTATCCTCATCGTTGTCACACGCATCCGCTAATAAGATCTGCTCCTCTACCATTTTGGAAAATTCTGGAAAATGTTCTGGTAGGGGAATCTCAGCGCTTTCCTCTAGCTGTGTGGCTGTGTCTCTTTGTAAAGCTGCCACTTTTACATGTTTTGGCATGTCAGCTTCCATTTCAATGGGCTGATTTTCCATTTCATATTCACTTAAGTCAAATGTTATACAATTCTCTTGATAACAGCACACTGTCTCACTTGAATCATAAGGGTACACAGAATGAATTTTAAATATTCCTTTGGGCTGAGAGTCCAGGTATTCTGGCAACTCACCCTTGGCATCTACATACTTTTCAGGGATATTTCCAATTACCATGTTATTTACATCTGCAGTATAATGTGATTTTTGTATGGCCATTCCTAATGGGGAATTTTCCTCTAAATGAATATCTTGGCAACTTTTATTATTAATCATAATTTTTACAGACCCTTCACCAATATCTACCAATGGAATGTATTCATAATCCAGGCCTTGCTGTTTTATGGATTCATTCAGGCACACAAATGCATCAGAATCTTTCATCTGCTGTCCATTTTTGCATTTCAGTGTTATTGCAAACTGTTCGGTAAATGCAGGGATAATAGTATCTTTCCTCATTTGTAATTCAATTGCATTAGGGACCAGTTGTGCACAGTTATAAGCCCTTCTTCTTTTGTCTTCAAATTCAGGTACCAGCCCACCTAGGCGTGACCATATTTTTTGATTAAGAAAATCTAACACCATACACATTCTGTGCATGATGTCATTGCCCATGTAAAAGACATTTTGTGCTCCACTCACTATCCATACATTATGGTAAATTGTTTTCTGCCCAATACCAATTTTCAGTATGCATCTTCCTGCAATTCGGTTTTCAAAGTCTGGACTGTCCAACCCAGAAACATACTGGTTTTTAATCCTAAATTTCGGGATCTCCTCCCTCTCCATTATTTTTTGCAACAATTTCTCATTAATGAAGCTCCTTTCCTGTTTGAGCACTAAAGTGGCTTTTATTGTTTTAAAACTGTCACTTATACCAACATGAACCCATGGTTGCTCATCTTCCATGTGTATTTCAGCAAGAGTGGTAATGTGTTTTTCTGAACCTACTTTGGGAGCAGTATCCTGTTTGCATGTCTTTTCCTTTAAATAAAAACGTACGGTGTGCTCATCTATGTTAGTCTGCCATTTTTTCCTTGGGTCCAAGTATATTTGTACAGGTAGTTTTTCATTGTCGCTCTGCATTTTGTCTTGACACATTAATATAACAGTGACACTAGGTATGCAACTATTTTGGAGCTATACCTCCACTGCATCATTTGTTTTGGCAACGGTGTGACATTCATTTATGTTGCTGTTTTGTGATTTTAGTTTCTTAGGTCTCAATGGTTTTTTGGGTAAGGACCACAGCACTCCATTTACCCCATCCATGAGAGGAGACAATCTTTTCAGGCAATCTGTCCCCATCAGAAATGGAATTTCACAAAGAGATGTGATTAATACCTCTTGTTTCATTCTGTGTTTTCCTATTTTTATGTCAACCTCAGTTATACCTATAATGGGCACCTCCTCCCCGTTAAAGTTATGCACTGGACCTTGATTTTCCTTCACCGTGATCTGATTCTGTGGGGATCTCCCTTCATTGATACTCTTTACCAGCTCCTTAGACATAATTGTGGCCTGTGCGCCAGTGTCAATCATTGCAAATATTTGGCATTTTTGTTCTACAGTGATGGGAGCATAATACCTGTCTTCAACTTCCTCTAACACATATAAGTGTGTATTCTTACTGATTTCGGGGCTCACCTTTATCAGGCCTTTTTCACTTTTGGCTAAACACATTGGTAAATGGAAAGACTTTTTTCCCTCCTTTTTGTCCATTTCTGCGCGATAGACTTTATTCATTTCTCCATGTTCAGAGGTTTTTTGGAGTGTGGCCACTGTTCGCGTATCCATCCAGGTATCATCAGGGGCCACATTACAACCTTCCAACTGAACATGTGTAACAACATCATTCAGCAATCTGTCATTGTTTAATTCTGTGCATTTGTGATCATTTAGTGTGGTACCAGCCCTTTCAGCCTCTTCAAAAATATGTGGCTCAAAGAATTCTTCAGGTGATTGACCTGTACGCTCCTTTTGAGTATTTCCTTTTTCTGCCTGTGTTTGTTCATTGTTCCGAGTGTCCAGGGAAGAAATTATAGCATCCCCACTTACTCCCTGTTTACTGGTATTCCCCATGCATGAGTCATTTTTCTTAAATCTGTCTTTGTTCTTTTGGAGTTTCAGGTTTTCTTATTACAAATTTCTTATTAAAAATGTAATTTGTACAAATCTTCAATGTTTGATTTAGCTCTAGGTTAAACCGTACCTCTCTTTCAGAAGTATTTGCACTTTGTTACATGTTCACTTACTGGCATTTTCATTTTTAAATCATTAGACATCTCGGAGTCATTATGCGAAATTACATCATAGCAATCTGTCTTTTCGGCGCTGTATGTATCCTGAGTACTTAGTCACTTTTCAGAAGCTCCCCGGTCATTGTTATGGCCATCTGCCCCCTCCTTTGATGGCTGTTTATGTACTGTACAGAGCCTTCCTATTTGTTCAACCAACATCTTCACTTGGACCCCGAGACACTGGAATCTTTCCATCTCTCTAGAATCCTCTCTCTGTGGCCTAGATCGATATTGGTTGTGTTCTCCCTGATTGGATCTATTCTGATACCTCTCAGGTGAGTGATTTCTATTGGGATGGTTTCTGAACTCTTGATTCATTTGTGGAGGGGAGCGCCCATCCTTTGGTTATAGTCCCCTGGTGGGGAATCATTGTACTTCCGTGGGGTGTAATTCATGTTCTGTCTCATGTCCTGTCTCTCATGTTGTGGGTACTGGCTCCTATGATGATTCCCATTATCAGCAAATCGATCCACATATCGGGGTCTATCCTGATTACCATATATCATGGTGTTGGGATCAAATTTGCTCTGTGTCCCCAATGTCTGGTAGGGACCATCATTTCTTTGTTCTTGATTTTATCTCTGGTTATTGTTCATATTGGACATATCAGGCCGATAGCCTGCCCGGGGCCTATCTCCTAAATACCTAGGGCTGATGTAGCTCTCCCTATTACTAGGATCATGTGATTGAAACATTGGTGCAGAGTGTGATGACCTTTGTTGATTAATCCTTTGTTCAGGTGCCGAATTATTTTTACCCAGACTTTGAGCAGACTCAAGGGACATTTTGGCTGACCTGATTTCCATCACTGTTGCTGAGGGTTCTTTAAATTTAGGTCTAGTATCTTTCATTTTATCACTTTCTCTACCCTGACAATAGAGTACCTCATATAGTTTTGTGCTTTGATGCACAATCCACTCAAGGGACTTGTCACGATCAAATTCACAGACCAATTGGGATATGATGTCTTTCTGTAGCCCGTAGAAGTAGGCAGTTTTAAATTCATTAGAATTGGGGTACAAAGATACATCAAAGCGAGAAAATGCTCTTTTTAAGTCTTGTAAAAACTGGCGAGGGGATGTATTAGGCCCAGCAGTGATTGTGTAAGCAACTTTCTTTGCCTCCTGTAATGACTGGAAAGGAGAAAAATGACGCCTAATTTCTTTTTCAAACTCCGCCCATGTCATATTCTGCTGTTCATTAAATCCCCTTATGATGCTGGCCGTCGGAGCATCTAAAGTTAAATGAAAATACTACCTGTACTGTTCCTTAGGGATCTTGAGGGCTTTAAAGATGTCATGAAGCGCTTCTAAGTGATCCTCAATGCAGCACTCCCCTCCTTTTTTAAATGGTTTGATCAGGGCTTTAATAGATGTCATTATCTTTATGGGGCTACTGGTTGCAATGCATGGAATTGCACTACCTGGTGACTCAACCCTGGTTCCAGGTGTATGGGATTGGTGGCAGCCCCCAATGGGAGTATCAAATCGCCCAAGTGCGCTGCAACCAAGTTCAGTCACCGGCCCAGTCACTGGAGCACTATCTCTTTGGGTAGAAATAGAATTCACCTCCACTCCATTGAATGTAGTACCCTGCAGCCTCTCCTGGGACCTGGGAATGCACATTTGCTGTTCTAAGTCCTTACACTTTTTAAGGAGCCTGTCTGCTTCGTTTTGCAAATAGTTGTTTTCAGCACTCATTTTATTAATTACCTCCTGCATGTCGCACATTTGCATTTGGCATTCATTAAATTCCGTATTTCGCTTGTCTCTTGTCTCTCTTTTTTTATTGGCATTTCTTTAAACAATAACATCTGGGTCGACAGTGACCCCAAACTCCCTTTTCCCTCCCCCCACCCTCTCCACCGGTGATAGCGTCCATGTAGTTACTTCGGGTCCCCTGCAAGTTACTGTTCTAACTTGTAAACATGTCCAGGATGCGGATGTTGTGTGGGCACCACTGTATCATATAGTCACTTTGAAGGAACTCTGACTGCTCCCCAATCTGCGGCAAAACCTTGTCTGTCTCCTTGGAGGTTGTATGTGATTCTCTCCATTGCTACATAGGTCCATATTCCATGGAGCCTTTCTTGAGTAGTAGGGGGGGACTTTTTTTTCCAATTCTGGGCTATAGCCAGCCATGCCGCTATTAGGAGCCCCATGAAGTTCCGCTTTTGCGTCTTGGAAAGAGTCCTATCCCCTGGGGGCCACATGCTACACATCCAGATTTCTTCCGCTAGATTCGACGTTCCCTCGAACGTTTCCTGCACGTGCGTTTTCACTGCCGCCCAGAATGGTTGTAGTTCTCCACAGTCCCACCAGATATGTCTCCAAGTGCCTGTGGTGGCACACCCTCTCCAGCAGTTTCCCTGGGCAGTGGGGAATATTTTATGGAGTCTTTCTGGGGTATAATGCCATTGCACCATCACTTTGATCCATGCCTCTCTAGTTTGGATTGCCCGGGTCCACTTGGCTATTATTTGCCACAGATATATACACTGTTCCCTCGTGATTTGTTTGCCCAAGGTGGTTTCCCATTTTTTCATGTATAGCCACTTAATGATTTCCTCTTGCGCGTTAATAAATTTGTAGAGGGTGGAAACAAATTTCTTTTCTCCGGTTTGGGTCATTATGTATGACTCGAATGGGGTGATTCTTGAAGCATTTTAATCACCTGTTGTTCTACATTTTGGAGGTCACTTTCTTTTTCAAAATTTTCTTTTTGTAAAACTTGCATCTCTGAAACCACCTCATCTTTATCTTGTGTAATGTGGTCCACTAATGCTTTTAAGTGTACCAATTCTTGCTCACTGTCCTCAAACTGTTTCTTTCTTTTGGACAATTGAGCATCAAAATCTCTGCATTTTAACTGCATGTCTTTTTGGCATACATCCAACTCTGTTCTTAACATTTCCTCTTTCTTATTTGCCCCATCTAAGTCAGTCTTTAACCTGTTAATTAGCTGGGTATCATTTTCCTGCATTCGCAGGGACCGATTCAAAATAAACCAGATCTTGGCGCATAGCCGTATTAGACAATCTTTCTCTGCATTTTTATCGGCTGCATTCAATAACCTTGTAAGGCAGACCTGAATTATGCTGCCTTCTGCAAAAATATTGTCTAGTTTTTCTTTTTGCACCTCACCCTGAATGCGGTCATGCCATTCTGAGGTACTATTCGATGACCATGTCCCATGTGCAAATAACTTTGCCTCTAAATATTGCACTAGGTCTGAAAATGTGGTTTCCCTTTGTGACATTCTGAAATTCGTTTTTAGTGACACACTGCTATTATGAAATGGATTTCCTTTTATGTACAGATGTCAGTGTGAGGCACACTTGCCACGCCCAGTAGGTGCTCTGTGATCACTTTCCCGGCCTGCAACGCACCATAAATATGTTGGGTATTTTGTATAGATTTGGGGCCTAACGGTATTTTCTTACCGCCAAAAATAAAAGTAATTTAGCAATAATCACTCCTTACATTTAGATTGGGTTGGTATTATGGTAGTATAGTGGTGAGCATTATTTCAGTACACAGATATATTTAGTTGGTATACCTTTTGTTGGTGGTTGTCGGTGGTATTTCTGGTGAGCATAATTCCTTTGTTTTATATGTAGCCCCAATATCCAGAACCACTTATTTTTGTTTAGATTGTTCGTGTGATCACTAGAGAGACCTCAGGCCTACATTTCAGAAACACCATTTTCATATGGAGTGCCACCTTGGGCTGTTCTCACTGATTTATCTACACCAGCGAGTTAAACATGTGGTATATCACAAATTTATTTACATTAGTGAACTATATCCAGAGGTCTCTCTTTCTGCTGACTCATTTACTTCCAGCAGACTATGTTATGTTCCATTCAAAAGCCACACACACACACACACACTTAACCACTGCTTAAAGCTCTTCCCCATATTACCAGTGCTATAATGGTAGATGCACTAAGAAAAGAGAAAAACAAAAATACACTACACATCTGATTTCATATATTTTTGTGTATTATAAACAATTGCATTTCAACACCATCTTACACTTTTTACAGAAATAAATGGAAATTGCACAGCAACAGCATTATCTGTAACAAAATGAGAAGAGATGCAGCAAGAGAATATTCATTTTGCAACATTAGACATGTTGATTAAATCCAGGAATTTCCTCTTCTATTCTGCCTGAATAGGTTTCGCACACACACACACACACACACACACACACACCGCCCCCGCAGTCTGCAAGATAATTACCAAGCTTGTTCTGAATGTGAATTCCTCAGGCTGGTCGCCTTCTGGAAATGGCTCAGTGCTCCCTCTTAAATCACCCCAGCGAGGACGTGCATCTGCCGTCACTCAAGCCAGGGCTTATTGACTGGAATTTCCCAGCCTGTGCAGCAGTGCACTGGGACCTTCTTTTCAATCAGGAAACTCCCCAGCCACACCAGCCAAGTCTTTCTCCGAGCTGTGCAAAATGTCTTCTAACTTTCTTTCCCCCCGAGATTCTTCAGGACAACTCTGTTACAGCCTACAAAACGAGTTCAACCAATAAAATTCTATCATGTCCTACCCTCCTTCTCTTGAACAATGGCTTGGCTTATACAGTTTAGAAACTGCATCTACTCATTTCCTGGCGCATATTTTGCATCCTGCAAATACTGTGGACAGAGCACAGAGAGAGAAAAAAAAACAATCTGCACAGTCTAGTGTGAGTTTCAGCCTGCCTCATTTTGCACTGAAGAACACATTACAATATTAAAAGTTAGAATTATGTTAGTGCTGTTAATGGTGTTAATTCATTAATTCTCTAATGTGTCTCCTGCAACAGAGGCATTTCAGATGAGAAAAGAAAAAAAAATGTGCCTTTTACATGTAAAAAATTCTTTGCATTTTAGATGTAGAAATCGTTTTTGACTGAATAGCCTGTCTTCATTTACATATCCATGTCACACTGGCAACACGTGCCTTGCTGTACCACATTATAGCAATGCATTAAACCTATGCAGTGGCGCTGCATAAAACGCTAAATAAAATAGTCTTACAATCTGGAGTTGGCCATTGTTTCTTGGGCTGCCCGAGTTTGTACCTTATTGTTTCACCTTAAGTTATTGTGAAACTTCAAGAAAATGCAAATGAGAGTTTTAGGCACTAACTTGAGAACTTGTGCACTGATTACAACAGATCCTTATATATGCCAAAGTGTTAGACAAAGAGTTACTGTATTCAGACTCTTCAGTTAGTCCATCTAAGCGGATATTAAACACCAAATGAAATATCAGAATTATGGCATGGATGAAAATTTCAAGCTGCAACCTAATAGCCAGGCACAAAGAGTCACTCACTACTTGGTTCTCCATATGTGCACAGGAACCATTTCTTAGTCACTAAGAGTTAATTATCACTCAACAATGACTAGTGCAGATGTTAAAGACTGGTCATTAAATGATACATGAATGTGTCTACAGGAAAAGGAGCACTGTGGAATATTTGAAAACCTTCATGATTGCATTTAAACCTAGGTCCAATTTACTTGCTGTCCCTTGTGAGTGTTGTGTGTCAAATCAGAAGGAGGACATTTTGTTGATCTGTATTTCTTAAAAGAAAGAAAATGCCTATCGGACCCTAACACTATGGGGATGTTCCCTTCCTAACCAAACTAACTAATGTGCTCGTCTATAGTCCAAGTCCACAAAGTAATTTGTATTCCATGCAAATAAACTATTCCTGTCTGGCCATAGCACTAAACCTATATCTAACAAGGGCATCGTCCGTTTAGTCGTATTTTTCCAGGCTTTGTTTCAGTTTTCCAAAGTATCAAGTTCTGTTAGGCACACAGTCAATATAGAATATTTCTCCTCTTATTAGTGTTCTCACAAATGAGCCCTCTGCAGCTCTTGATGTAGGGTGGATGCTTTCGTCTCTTTAACCCTCGGATATCTTATCTTCCCTTTTTCCTTTTATTTATTTATTTATTCGGATTGATTTAAAGCGCACGTCAGCCCAGGGGCATTGTGGCGCTGTTACATGAAGACATGCATAATCTGGTTACAGTGGAAGGAAGATGGTTACAAAGCAATTTTCATTACAGGACACATTTCGTATCAGACTTATGCGAGCTAGTATAGGTGAAGGAGGGAAGAAGTTAGTTGAATAGAGTGGTTTTGAGGGATTTGCTAAAGGAGTACAGCGATGGTTCTGCTCTTAGTGAGTTGGGGAGGGCATTCCAGAGCTTAGGTGCTATGTGTGGGAAGCCAATGCCGCCGGCTTTGGCTCTTCTTACAGTGGGTACTCAGAGTTGGTTCGCGTGATGGCTTCTTCTGGGACGGATGGAGGAGTTCTTCGTTATAGTTTCAGATAGGTAGGGGGTGCTGTGTGATTGATGCACTTGTGTGTGAGAGTGAGGATTTTAAAGTTGATTCTTTCCTGGACTGGGAGCCAATGGACGAGTCTTCTGGCCTGTGAAATATGGTCAGTTTTGGGGATGTGTAGTGCAGCGCAGAGGGCGTTATTTTGCACTATTTGGAGCATGCTTAGGTTTTTTGTCGATGTGCCTGCCAAGAGGGCGTTGCAGTAGTCCAGTCTGGCTCCTATAGTAGCTCTGGCTATGGAGAGGCAGCTGGGCGTGGTAAGGTAGGGTTTTATGGCATAAATGAGTTCGGTGGTCAGAGCAGACCATGGCGCTGGTTTGTCTGGTCATAGAGAGTGTGGCGTCAATGCAGACTCCTAATGTCTTGACAGCAGATGAGACAGGTATGCTAATACTGTTGATAATCATGTGAGAATAATCTGGGCTGAGTTTAGTTAGTGTTTCGCTGGGGGCTAGGATGATGATTTCGGTTTTGTCTCCGTTTAGGCAGAGACCATTGATAGCCATCCAGGTTTGGATAGTGGAGTAGATTTTGAGGAGGGCTTCTGAGTCTAGGTCGTAGTCTCCGGAGAGGGGGAGGAGAACTTGCGTGTCATCTGCGTAGTTTGTGTAGGCTATATTGAGGGAGTCCAGTTAGTCAAAGATGGATTTGGTGAATAGGTTATAAAGGGTCGGTGCAGTGCAAGACCCTTGTGGGACTCCACAATTTATAGTGGTTGGGGGGGCGCTGTCCTGGTCAGAGTACACTTTCATGGCCCTACCTTCAAGGAAGGATGTGATCCAAGTGGTTGCCTTGTGAGAGAAGTGTGCAGCATTGAAGAGGTGAGATGTGAGAATGCTGTGGTCGGCCAGGTCAAATGCAGTAGAGAGGTCGAGCAGTAGGAGGAGAGCAGGTTTGCCTGTGTCCATTATTTTGGCAATTTGATTCTTAAGATCTAGAAGGGCAGTTTCAGTCCCATGGCCTTTGCGGAAACCCGATTGTCTTTTGCCTAGGATGGTGTTGGTTTCCAGGTAGTGTTGGATTTGATTTTGTGCAGCTTTGTCTAGGATTTTGAGGAGAAAGGGGACGGTGGTGATGGGGCGATAGTTATTAGGGGCGGAAGGATCGAGGGAGGGTTTTTTCAGGAGCGGGTGAACCCAAGCTTCTTTTAGGCATTGTGGTACAGTTCCAGATGCGAAAGAAGCATTGATGAAAGCCGTGATGATGGGGGTGAGAGATTCTAAGCACTCTTTGATTAAGGAGGGTGGGCAGATATCCCCTTTGCAGGTGGAAGGTTTAATTATTTTGAGGAGGTCCTTGACTTTCGTCTGAGACTTCTCTGAAAGCAAAAAGGGGTGTTTGTGAGAGAGAGTTGTTAGTGGGAGGTGTGGGCGAGCAGGTGGGGGTGTTGAGAGCTTTGCGTTGGGAGGCTATTTTGTCTTGGAGTGTTTTAACTTTGAGGAGGGCAGTCTGGATGCCTGTGCACCATGCTTCATCCTTGATGATTTTGTCTGGGCTGGAGGCAGGTGTGGTGAGTTCTTTGAATATGGAGAATATTTCTCTTGATTTGGAGCTGGCATTAGTGACTCTCTGGTTGTAGGATTCGGATTTAGTGTGCAATATGGCTTTTTTGTAAGTCAATGAGATCTCTTTGAAATCTTTAAGCAAGGATTGGTTAGGCGCTGCTTGCCATCTGGATAGAGCTTTGCGTTTCTTGGTGCGAAGGTCAGATAGTTCTTCAGTGAACCAAGAGTTGCAGTGCATTGATTTTTTTTCCCTTTTTTGTCTTCTAGAGGGGCAATGAGTTTGATGGCTTCAATGAGTGTGCTGGAGTAGATGTTGGCTAGAGAGGTAGGGTCCTGGGTAAATGGAGGCTTGAGTTCAGGGATATCGAGGAGAGAGGCGAGGTTGGAAGCAGTGAGTTTTTTGGAGCTTCTTACTTTTACGGGGGGGGCATCAGTTAAGGTTTTTTGGGTGGGCGTGGTAGGAATGGAGAATTGAAAGAAGTAATGATCCGTCCATGGGAGGCCCGAGATGGAGGTAATTGCAGATGAGCAGTTGTGATCAGCTAGTCAGTCAATGGATCTGCCTTTGTTATGACTGGGTGCAGTAATTTTGTGTTCGAACCCCATGTTTGATAGTTCTTTGGCTAAATTTGCGGCTGCTTTGTCCTTCGGGTCAGATAAGCCAAGGTTAATGTCCCATAGAAGGATGCTTTTGGTGGTGCTTTTGAGGTTGTTGCCTATGTTTTGGAGGAGTTGCTTTTGGTAGTCAAGGGGTGATCCTGGTGGTCTGTAGGTGATAAAGAAGTTTATGGTTCAGTTAAGTGAGAGGGCTAGTTTAGCAGTGAGGAGATCAGCGTTGTTGTCCCATTGTTGATTACAAATTCTTATGGCGAGGGTGTCTTTGAAGATGAGGGCGACGCTGCCGCCGCCACCACCTTTAGAGTTTTTACAGTCCTGTCTGAGGATGGTATAGACTGTCTATAGTTTTCAGGGAGTTTACACATTTGTAATGCGTGGTATTCCACTCTCTTAATATTGGTTTCTTCTTTAGTTATCTGAGGCCACTCATCCGAGGCCATTTCATTATATTCTCCTCTTAAATGTCTCTGAATTTGACAAGGTAGTCTCTGGATTAACTCACTTGGTTTCTCATAGTCTTTTCTCATAGACTGCCAATGTTTAGTAAGAGTTGTCCGTTCCGACCCTCCTGGGTTCTCCCCACATAGGGCGCCACCTTTCAACGTGACAATCCATTTGATTGCATTCCTCTAATCCCTGTAGCCTCCCCTTCTCAGAATTACCCTGGTACCTTTGTTCAGCATGGGCTGATTCACCGGGCTCTGCTTTGGGATGTATCTGCTACGGCTTCTCATCAAGTCAGTTTCCTCGTTTCCGTTGCAGACTCGCTTTCTGATTTGTGGAGACTTCAATGTAAGGTTTTTGGATGGTTCAGGGAAGATACTTTGGCAAGGCTAAATGCATTAAAAAAACAGCTCTATGGATGTCTGAGATGAAGGAACTTGCAGCATGTATGATAAATGGCGCACTTAGAGGTGACATTGTTACTCGCCACCACCACCGTGCAGGCCGTGGTGTTGATTAGAAGACCTTGAATCGAGGGACCAGGACAAGAGATGACCCACTCTGGACAACAGCTCACCAGCCAGAGCTCTAGATAACCTCTCATCCACCAAAGGTGTACTCAGAACCCGGTCTCCTCAACCCGAGGGAGTTCTTCTTTGCAATAACCCCTCTGCTGTTTCAATGTATAGACAGACAGAGGTGTTGATTATACAAAAGAGCGGGGAAAACACACACCGCCACACCAATGGTGTAAGGAAAATACAAAATAGGTTAGCACAAGGTGAGCCGAACAGAGTACAAACAATAACCTCAACGTGTTATGAATACCTGGTACTGTGGTTTCTAGGGCCTATGGTGGATGAGCCTATGAGGAAACCCAAAACAAGTAGTATTAACCCTCTGAGCCCTAGTACTGTTTGCTAACAAGTCTTAAGGAATGACAGGCTGTGATGAGCTTAGCCCTATTGAGAATTGGGGAACTGAATGTTCCTTGAGTCAATAAACAACGGTAGGATAAAATAACAAAATGGGACGGTTAGTATAGGGTTACTCCCCGGGCGGAACGAGGGATGTGCTAGGTTCGGGTTGGTGCACCGAGACAGCAGAGCGTTCAGTGATGCACGTGGCACGATTCAATATCCTTGCAGTAGTTGTAGAGAAGACAAGAAGTATTTTCAGGATTGGGTTATTGTGCAGTGTATAAGAGAAAAACAGAGTTCGAAACACCAGAATTGGGCTGTCACTTTTCCAGAGTTGAATACAATAAACAGCCGCTAAGTGTCTTACCAGGTGTGAAATGTTGTAATTAACTGGATACACATTGATAGTTGCGAGCGGTCGGTTACGCACGGATATCGCTGTAAAGATCAGAATACCGACACAGATAGGTTCAAGGCACAATAATCGTCAGGCAAAAGAAGTCTGTGTAAGAGCTCCGGTTCGTCAACAATTGGTCCATGTTATTCAAAAGGAGAAGGCAAAAGGAGGTCGAGATGGATAATCTGAGATCGGTACGAAAGCAGTATTAAGGATCCAAGTAATGCTTACAATTCGAAGCAGCACTGTGGTGGAGTAGCTTTTTATATTTTGACAAGGGGCAGAGTCTGTGTGCCCGCGTCGCGTGTGAAGTCAGCTGGTTTGTCACATGACACACTGCACGCTCTTGCACCGCAGAACTCGGAAACCTGTATGCGTCTCCTAGGCAACTTCCAGCGATGCCAAACGGGAGCAGCCAGGTGCCGAGAGAAATAGAGACGTTCACCAGTTCGAGAGGTACGCACAATTCTAGGGGAGCATAGAGTCCCAGGAAAGCGCAGAGTCCCAGATGTAACAGCCATTCCGGGAAGAGCAACCTAGGCGCAGGGCACTCAAAATGCCCATTTGGATTATTACTTTGCTTCTGTTAGTCTGTTCAGCCATATGCACTCCCTGAATGGCACGCCTACTAGAGCAGGTGATCATGCTCTTTTACATCTGTCTTAAGGAACAGGACGGAACAGGTCAGGGAGTTGACGAGCAAAACAGGGATGCTGGTCCAAATAAATCTGGTGAGAAACCGCTTACGAATACCCCCGGGGCAAATTCCAGGAATTACTGTGAGCTACATAAAAGCTTTGGCTTCTAACCCTCTGGGTGTGAATTACTATGGCCTTCTTCTGAGGTTTCAAATGAATGCAAGATCCGGGAATAACCTGAACATTAGCAGACTGTTTTATCCCAATGAAGAAGTTCAAAATCAAAAAAGACAACTAGAGCGGATTTGCGGAAAATAGAGCACTGTGAAAGTGATGATAAAGTGCCAATGAGAAAAAACGGCATAAACAGCAGTATAGAAATTGGCTGTTGTCCACTAAGGCACAGCGCCTTCAAATTGACGCTGAGGTTATGATGAGTCATAGCTAAAAAAACACTGGGAACTTTAGGCCTTGTTAAATAACAATTCCACCTTGCAACTGGGTATCATGATCCCGGATGTGACTGAAAGGGCTTGGATTGAGTTTTTTGGGGAGCTCTTCTCGAGTGTTTCTGAAACATCTACATCAAGTGCAGAGCAGTTTTAACAGGCCGTGGCCTATCGACGTTACACAAGAGGATTTTGTTAGGAAAATAAAAAGATTGAATTCATCTAGAGCAGCGGGGCCGGATGGCCTGCATAATGAAATGTTAAAATGTAATCCTGAGGAGTGGGCAGATTTCTGTTAGACTCAATTTATAATCAGAATTCTGCAACTAGAAAGGTCCCTGCTTCCTGCGGCAATTATAGTGCCAATCTACAAGAAGGGGGATGGAGAAAATTGGAAAAACTACAGGCCCATTACGCTTTTAGATACGCTTGGCAAGAGCTTTGCGTCACTCCTGTTGGGACATCTTAAGGATTGGTCAATAAATCAGGCTTTTGTGATAAACGACAGACTGGGTTTGTCTTTGGGGTTGGCACTAGCCGTAACCTACTCTTGCTTAACATCTTTAAGTCGAAAGCTTGCAGGTCAGGGCAGAAGATCTATTTAGCCTCTATAGACCTGGAGCAAGCTTTCGACTCCATTAGTAGGGAAAAGCTTTGGGAAAAATGTGCTAGTTGGTGCTGCCCACAAGACCTTCTGGAAGCAATAAAAGACCTCTACTCTTCAACCTCTATTTAAAGTAGGATGTCGGTGTAGGGATACGAAATCAATAAACACTACGAGAGGACTTAAACAGGGCTGCCCGTTGGCGCCCCAATTATTTAATCTGTATCATCTGATTTTGAGAAGAGTCAGACAGAAGTCATTGCCTTTTCTCCTAAAATCTATAGCCACTCGATCTCGTGAGTTGTCTATGCCAAACCTGGTTTTGATTGACTACACACCAGTAGTAAGGCGTCTAAAGCGGTTGGAGACTTTCCTGGCTGAAAATAGTTTGCGGGCGAATACAAAAAAACTAAGATCATGATTTTACCTAAACCAGGAACTAGGAAAAAGGTAAAATTCAGCTGAGTAATAAACTCTGAGAAAATTGGCAGAGTTGATGTTATGACCTACTTGGGAGTTTTGTACAATTATAGTTTCATTGAAAAACCTTGGGTGGATGCCCTGAGACTCAAATGTATGAGACTGGCTGCACAAACAATGAAAATAGACAGTAAGTTCAGTAAATTCACGGTCAAACCTTTGATTGCTTTTTATAGACTGAATGTTGCGCCAATATTGATATGATGCAGAATGTGCCCCCCTCTTCTCGGAGGCAACTTGTTACCGATTAGAGGGTCTTTTTTGGAGGAAGGTGTTGGGGCTTCCACAATCTTTACCAATTTCCTTAGTTTGAATCGAACTTGGTTTGCAATCACTCAGATCAATGGTATGTTGGCGTTCATTGAGTCTGTATTCCAAGTCGATAAAGGAGCTTTTATGGGCACTGATTACATAGTGGACGATTGGAACGCATGCTGTAGAGATCTGCTTGGTGAATTAGATTTAACACAGGCGGTCCAGAGAAAGTGAAGCTTCAGCTCAAGAGACTGGATTGGATTAACACGCTCCATCAGAGAAGTTTGTATACTTTGGCCCTAAATTTGGAGCATGAAGGGAGACCTCTTAATAGCATCACTGAATATCTATTGAAATTCCCAAGTAAACATTATTGGAGATTCTTCATGAGATTAAGAATGAAATTCTCTCTACCAGGGAGGTGCTTAGTCATAGGCGACAGATCCCCTTAACCAACTCATTCTGCAGATATTGTAATGATCAAGGGAGGGTAGAGTCATCTAAACATCTACTGACAAGAGTGCCAAATGCTGGAGGGTGAAAGAAGGCTTTATATGAGTAAGTCAACTAAGGGATGTAAAACCCTGACATCTCAAGAGTGGTGTGATATGTTTATTCTGGGGGAAAATACTTCTATGATGTTGGCTTCAATGAAGTTTCTTGAACTATTGTTAGAACCAACTAAGGATGAATGAGAGGGGCCCAATGGATGATGGATCAGGAAGAAATGAATCCATGAGTTCTATCCGGACCTTAGATCCCGATTGTGTGTGAATTGGCTTGGCTGGGCCGTACATTCAGTTGCCAAATTGAGGTCTTGGACTCTCAGCACACATACAACGTTGGTTGTATGTGCGCTTCCTATGTCTCTTCTCTTCTTGTTTTTTTATGTGGTTATTTTAAAGGAGGAATGGGGATCAGTAATGGATTTGATTACGAGTTTTAAGGTTTCTCTTTTTGTAAGGTTTGAAATAAACCGATAAAAAATAAAAAATAGAGGTTTTGATAATGTATGTATATTTTCTTTCTTTTTTCTTTTTACTTTTTTTTCTTTTGTTATTTGAGCTTAATGATGATTCATGACAATACATGCTAATAAAGTCCATTGCATTCAGATGGGGGAATTTAAAATAGGATGTCTCTGAACCAAGAGGACCAAATGACACCATATTATCAAATGCTAAGCTGAAAGTGGTTGTTGTTACAGATCAAGAGTAATCATTTTTCAGCGACATCAAAGCTGCACAAAAACTGTTTAATTCACTACAACAGAGGATCCCATCAGATGAACTGTTTTCACCAGGGATGGAGTGTGTGAAAATGTAGATTTTCATATTTTGGCTGATGCTTTTGATTCTATTAAAGGCACAGAAGCAAGTGCTGTGCATTACACTTTCATTGGTCTCTGCTAGAAGCAATGCTATTTAACAAAGAAATACATTGTCCCTAAACCCCATGGAAATGAAGAAACCAATCAATGCAGGTAACTCGTTCCCCTGTAAGGGGGTGCAAGGTTGTAGAAGGAGGAGACTGACACACAGGTGGAATTGTTGTGGTTATAAACTTTTTATTTGGTGGAAAGAAAGGCAGAAAACCTTAACTGTCCCTAACACTAAGCAGTGTTTACCTGCCTCAACTATATACCAAGGACTATGCCAGGATGTCCGTCTAAAGCAAATAGTCCTGTGTCCAAAACCTATTTGCGTCCCTTACACTCTTAATTAAGAAAAATTGAGGATCTTCTTGGTCCTGAAGATGGACTCCCTTCTTCTGGATGGATGCTTAGTGTTCACCTCCTGGTGGCAAAAAAAATTATTTTCCAACGTGGGAAAAACAAAAGTTGGAATGGGTTGTGTCCTCCCACGTATTCCTCAAATAAATTCTCGACAGAGGGCGCTGTGCGGTAGCCTCGATGTCCCTCGAAGGCCTCCGTCTGATGGTATGCGCCATCCACAGTATATGTAGGATGTGCAACACCCGTTGGCTTGAGTTCTGTTTTTCCGACGCAGCTTTCGCTTCAAGAGAAATTACAACATGCTTCAGTTCATTAAATAGAAAAACGTCTTGTCTTCACCATTGACGCCCAAGACGGGTTTTAGGAAATGTCAGCATTGCAGGTCATAGAAGTCCATCACCGACCCCCCACTGTGTTCGCCTGTGGTGCCTCGGCATGGATCATCATACGAAGGATGCAAATCCTGCCAGGCGATGATTGACAAGGCTCTGAGCGAGTGCAGAGGTAAATTGGCAGTGGGTAGAATTCCAAAATCCCTCTTTGTCCCCAAAACAACATACTTCGGATGAGTCGAGAGATTCCCCTCATCGGAAAATATCGAAGAAATATGGAGCGAGATGTCGTTCACGTCATTCTTCATCTTCTTCCAGGAAGTTGAAGAAAAGACATCCTAGGTCTCCTTCTTAGAGTGACTCCTCACCGAGAGAATAACATGTCAAACTAAATTTGACTCCTCAGCAACATGGGAAGAGCTTCAGAGGGAGATGATGAAAATCTTTGAGAGAGAAGCCCCTACTCCTTCGAAAGAAAAGAAGGACCATGTCCCGGTCGCTCTGCATAAAGATGACAAGGCAAACCCTGTGCACCCTTGAGTCCGGGACGCAAGCCTGACGAACATCGAGAGCCTTCGAAGCACAGAAAGAGTGAAAAGGTGTTGTGGACCTCAACAAGTTGAGAGTCCAGCCCTTCAAGCGTTTTGTTGAAGACCTCTTTGACGAAAACAAAATCGGTTCCATCCACACCCTCGATGTCAGAACCTTTGACACCCATATCGAAGCCATCAATGCCTAAGTTATAGACGTCGACGCCATTGGCCTCGTGGCCTACTCCGAAGATTTTTTCAGACCCATTGAAGGCAACACAAGAGAAAACTTATAAGCCTCTACCAAAAAAGATTATTTCAAATCTCTTTAATCTTTGAAGAACATGAAGCACCTGATGATGATCAAACACAGTTTGGTCTTCAATATGGCACTCCAAATGTGCCAGATGAGTGTATTTCAGATTAATATAGGCTTAAAGATCTGTATGACAAACTACAAACAGCCAGTGGAGTAGATGCATCTCCTGAGATGGAATTTGGAAAGCCATATCCTGCAGATCATGCTGACAGCTCATATAGACCATTGATGAGCAATGTAGTAGAATATGTGGGATGGAGTAGACCTGCACCTCCTTTTGAACAGGATGACTTAGTGGACATATTAGACCACGGTTCACAGAGGGATCCCATTTTTGCCCTTGCATATTGCTTTGCATAAAAGGGTTACAACAAATTGGGAAACCCCAGATTCTATTACTGCGGTTAACAAGAACTTTCCCAAGAAATATAGCAGTCAAGCAGTGACCCAGATTACTTAACTAAGCACACAAATCCAGCAAGTTTGGTGATCCAAGCAGCCACGTCCATAAAACAATCTGCTTACCCTACCTGCTGTTCCTACCGACGGGGATGATGAACGGGTGGCCGCTTGGGTGCGGAAAGTATTTAGGCAAATGCCACTGGTGCCTTATTTAAGTTTTCATTCATCCTCTGGGATTGCGCAGCAATGGCGGCTGACCACATCCCTGAAGAGGAAGAGAGAGACAGTTCTGGATACTGCAGATGGTATTAGCAGATCCATGGCGGTTCGAACCGTGCTACGCAGATTTGCATGGCTGAGGAAGTCTGGTTTCGCACCAAACGTGCAATCTAGATTACTCAGTATTCCTTTTCACGGCTCGAGACTATTTGCAAGGCTGATGAAAGTCTGGAAAAGGCTACAGACCTCAAAAGCGCCGGCTAAATCTCTTAGCGCTGCTATTAGACACCCTCAGCATTCCTACTCCGGTACGTCACCTAGGAGGGATAAGTCCTTTTGTTTGTAATCCTCAATTGGAAGAGCGAGAGGGCAAGCGAATTATAGAGGACAAAGAAGATTCGCTCGTGGTGGACAAGGAAGAGGTGCTAAATCAGCCCAAGCAGCCACCTCAAAACCTCTCTGAGGCCTTAATCCACAAGACCCTAGTGGGAAGGCAGGCTCTCAAATCATCTGAAAGCATGGCAAGACATTACTTCAAATGCTTGGGCAATGGAAACTGTAGCCAAGGGTTACTACCTTCCTTTTCTAAAAAGACCCCGGACCATCCATCGGTAACAATTCATTGAAAATTCCAGATCCGCTCCTTTGGGTCTCACCCTAAGCACTATTCTCAGAGAGGCACAGCTCCACCTCACTTTTGATGCGCAACAAGGCTGAAACACGTGTATGGGGTCGCTGTTGGTACTCTTGTTCAGAGAGAATTGCCTAGCATTTCGGTGCTGGGCTGCCCCTGGACAGGACAAAGACTGATATGCACTGATATTTCTCCTCTGTTTGTTTGTTTGTTTATTATATTTCTATAACGCTCCGGAGGTCTAACTTGAAGGTTGACTTTTTGTCAGAAGCCACCCAATGGCAAGCTTCCTGAACGATTGGAAGGATTTGGACGCCTTAATATTCAGTGGCAGGGTGTTCCAGAGTTGGGAGGCGAGGACAGTGAAGCTCGAACCTCCGGCTCTTTTAGAGGTAAATCTAGGTACTGTGAGACATAGGGTGTTGGAAGATCTCGTAGTTCTAGGGGAAGATTTCAGAGTGAATTTGTGAGTAAGGTAGGGAGGGGCTAGCTGGTTGAGTGCTTTGTAGGTAAGGCAGAGGGTTTTTAGATCGATTTTATGTTGGATGGTGAGCCATTTGCATGAGGTTCTAGTGGCAGAGATGTGCTCACGCCTGGGAATGTTTAGTGCTGCCCGTAGCGCATTATTTTGAAGGACTTGGAGTTTGCTAATTATCGCTTGATTGGCACCTAGGTAGAGGCTATTACAGTAGTCTAACTTAGATTGTATAAGAGCTCTAGCTAGTGTGGGGCAACTGTTAGAGGAAAGAAATGGTCTACAAGCTCTAATTAGTTTTCCTGTATAGGCAGTGGCTGAAGCAGTCGAGTTGACTTGTTTGGCGAGGTTGGTATTAGCATCGAGGTAAAAGCCAAGTGTTTTTACATTTTTGGCAACCGGGATAGTATTACCATCGATTATGATGTTGGAATAGTTGGGACTTAGTTTTTATAAGTTGTTGGGTGAACCAACAATGAGCAGTTAGTCTTCTCGTCATTCAGGCAGAGGCCATGTGTGGCCATCTATGCCTGAATGATGGAGAAGATTTAATTGATCCTGGTTACATCAGTTTTGTAGTTGCCCGAGATAGTGAGGAGTATCTGAGTGTCATCCGCGTAGTTTGTGTAGGTGACACCCAGACGGTCCACTTTATCAAAAAGGGGCTTTGTGAAAATATTGTATAAGGTCGGTGAAACACATGAACTTTGAGGGACGACGCAAGTAATGGGAATAGGGTCTGCTGCTGCCACCGGAGAGAAGACTCTCATGGTTCTATTGGTCAGGAAGGACTGTATCCACGCGACAGCAGAGGGGGAGAAGTGGGTGGCAGAGGAGAGGTGATTACAGAGAATCTTATGGTCAACCAGGTCGAAGGCGGCTGAGAGATCTAAAAGGAGTAGGATAGCCGCCTTGCCCTTGACTTTGATTTCGTCCATCTGGCTTTTAAGATCAACAAGGGCCGTTTCTGTTCCATGCTGAGGCCGGAAGCCAGACTGACGCAATTCAAGTAATTGGTTAGACTCTAGGTAATGCTGAATTTGCAAGTAAGCAATTCTGTCAAGAATTTTTAACAGGAAGGGAACGGTTGTGATAGGCCTGTAATTAGTAGGGATGGCTGGGTCCAAGGTCTGTTTTTTTAGTAGCAGGAGGACCCATGACTGTTTCAAGTTATTGGGTACCGAATTAGTGGAGAAAGACCTGTTCATGAGCTTGGAGATAAAGGGGGCGAGATCTCTTGCTGCGTCTTTTATAATCTGTGCAGGGCAACTGTCCCCTTTTCAGTTTGACGGTTTGAGGGAGGTTATGATTTTTTGCACTTCTAGAGCAGTGACTATTTTAAAGGTGAAGCCATGGTTGGTGTTACGGGTGGTGGGTGGGCTAGGGATAGTGTTAGGGTTAGGGATAGTGTTAGGGGTGGTGGGTGAGCTGGGAATAGGGGGGCTAGGGATGGGGATGCTATTAGAGAGTTGTAGTCTTTTGTTTTCAATTTTAGTTTGTAGGCCAGTGATTTTGTTTGCAAGGGCATCTTGGATACTAGTTCACCAGAGTAGGTCCTTCACGGACGTGTCCGTGGGTGGATTAGGGTTTTCTAACTCCTTCAGGATGGTGAATAGTTCTTTGGTACTGGAACTAGCATTACTTATTCTTATATCATAGGCTTCCTTTTTAGTGCAAATTATTTCTCTTTTAGAAAGGGAGGATGCATTTGTGAGATTGATTTTATGTTCCTCTGTTGGGTTCATTTTCCAAAGGGCTTCCATTTTGGACTTTTTATTTCTAAGTATTTTATGTTCAGGAGTGTACCAGAAGTTGAGATGTGCTTTAGGTTTACCTATACGTAGTTTTAGAGGGACGACAAAGTCGATAGCTTTGGTCATGGCGTTATTGTAGGTGTCTACTAGTAGGTTAAGGTCCGCTGAGTTGGGGATCAGATTTAGAGTGGGTAGAACCAGTGGAATGAGGGCTTCAGCGGTGATGTTCCGTTTATTTCTCGTCAGGCATGCTGGTGCAGGTGGGCACGGTAAATGGTGTGGATTATTAGTGCGAATGTCAAATGAGAGTAGGAAATGGTCGGTCCATATGAGTGGTTGGGGGTCCTTACAGATAATGTTGCGTTATGGGCAGCGGGCCAGTCTAAGGTTCTACCTTTCTGATGTGTGGGTAGGGTGTTAAGTTGAATGTAGTTCTGTTCGCCAAGTGCATTGGCAAGAGCGGATGCTGGAGTGTCGTGAGGATCGTTGTATCCCAAGTTAAAGTCACCTAGAATAATGTTCTGTGATGAGGGTTTGGATTTTTCAGCTATGAGGGACGTTATATCTTCCTCAAAGGAACCTATGGGACCAGGAGGTCTGTATATTAATTCTAGGGTGATGGTATTTTTAGGGGTAGTTTGAATCTTAATGGATAGGTGTTCACAGGAGTTTAGTGGAAGGGAGGTCACAGATCTAATATCCAACGAGGATTTGAATACAAGTGCTACACCTCCTCCACGGGCATTAGGTCTGTCGGCCCTAAGGATGGAGTAGTTGTCTGGAACCGCAAGGGTTAGGGAGGGACCTGCTGCGGCATGAAGCCAGGTTTCTGTGACGGCGAGGAAATCCAAATTTGCTGAATGGATGATGTCGGCGATTTCCATAGGGTGGGCCACAAGGGATCCGACATTGAGTAAGGCTCCTTTGAGTGGCATAGTGTTTGCAATGATATTTTTGTTAGTGGCTTTAGGTGTAAGATTGTTGGTCTGTGAAGGGGACAGTGAGCTAAAAACGTGGTTGAGACTCTCCCAGGGGGCCTCCAACCAAGAACAGGTCAATGGGCTGTGTTTGTGCTGGTAGAGAGACTCCCAGATCCCCCTTTGATTTGCATATATTTTTAAAGTAAGACCTTTGTTTCTGCCAAAAATAGTGTCTGACTTCCATTTGTCCCGTAAGATAGTCTTACCGACTTTCTATCCCTCTCCTCATCCTGGAAAGGAGGAGGAGAGGTTGCATAGACTAGAGCCTATGAGGGCTCTCGGTTTTTATATCTTGCGAATGTCAAAAATTTGCCAGGACAACCAATTATTCATCAGATATACAGTTCATAAATTGGGGTTAGCAATAAAAAAACAGACTCTATTCAGATGATTTATTATTGCTATCCAAGAATGCTTTATACTGGCTGGTAAAGATCTCCCAGAGGGTACCTATTAAAGACATTTGTGCAGCAGCCACTTGGTCTTCCATACACACCTTTGTGAAACATTACTCCCTGGACACTTCTACTCAAGAGGGAGCATTCAGGAAAGCTGTCTTGCACTCCATCCATGATAACTGCTAAAGGCAGATATAAATTATTGTCCCACCTCCAAGAGTATTACTGGTTTGACAGGCTATCAAAGATGAGGAATACATGGGAGGACACAATCCATTCGAAGAACACGTTACTTACCCCTGGTAACGTTCTTTCGATTGGATGTTCCTCCAACGTGTTCCTCATTGCCCTTTCCAACTTACCTGCTGCAGAATTTACATGTTTTACACTCTGCGCTCTCCGAGTCTTCTAAAGTCTAAGGAGGCCCTATTCCCCTAAACATGGAAAAACAAGAATTGAAGCCAGCAGGTGCTGCATGTGCTACATATACTACGGATGACGTCGACAATCGGATGGAGGCGTTAGAGGGACATCGAGTCATAGACGCTTCCGCACAGCGCCCTCTCTCAAGAATTTCTTTTCCAAAGCAGCTGAAGTTGGAAGATAATGATCAAAGATGAGGAATACGTTGGAGGAACATCCAATCGAAAGAACGTTACCAGGGCTAAGGAACTTGTTGTTCTAACAGTTCTCTTGGGTATTTTTTTCATCAATGTTAAGCACAGAAAAGAAAGTCTCTCCAAGTAAGGTATTCTGTTCACAGTACCTGGGAGGGGGGTGTCTCCCACCCCTCTGGTTCTTCTTAGCTCAGTGTGTCTTAAGCAGTTAAACAAGTGGTGGGGGAATGTTTCCATTCCCCTGGTCTTTCTCAGGCTTCTTAGACAGTTTCTCGTAACCCCAGGGGGAGCGACTCCCTTCCATCTGGCTCTTCTCACACTTCTCTGCTGACTGTGAGACAGACCTGGTTCACTATCCTGCCATGTACTGCTATTTCTCATATATTAGTTGTAATTCCCAGACCCTTCCTTTAGTTGTAATGACTTCTTCAATATGTTTCTTGCACTTGCACCCCAAGACCCTTAATTCATATGCAGTTGTTTTTTGTTTCAAATCTTTTTTCCCAGGCTCTAACCCCAGCCTTGTATTCAAGGGTATTTCTATCCTCACCAGCTAGCCCTGGCAAGCCCCTACCTTCATGGAGCTTTTGTTCGGGCTCCAGCCGGCTCCAGGTCTCAATCTTCACCGCCCGTGTTCTCTGCGTGGCCCGCTCCAACTATGGCGTCTTCGTAGCTACGGCTCACTGCTGGCCTTATTTACAAGTGTGGACTGCACGGTCCCTTCTCTCTGGCAGACCTGCGTAATCTGCTTCCAGCAGGGCGAAGATTCTTTCTTCCCTTTTCGGAGGCTTCGCCTGATTGCATCGTGACTCGTTTCTCTGGGTTTCCCTTTGCCGCACCGCCGACCTGTTTACAGCTCCTTGAGGGAGGGCTGACCGACATCTTCAGTCCTTCTTCTCTTTTTATATACCGGTTGCTTACAGACTGTCCACATTGACTAGACTGCGTATGTTGGTTCCGCGGAGTGCTCTTGATTACTCTCCGCCTCTTCATCTCAGTACTGATGTTATTCCTCTTTATTGGGTTACTTGAGCTCTTCTTCATCTCAGTCTTTCTGCAGGATTCGCACAGGTAGTCCCTTACCTTACATAAGTACATAGAAGCCTGTGGAATCATATCACCCCATTCTTACCGGGTAATTGTCCCCAGTCCTACAGGGAGATCCCTCCCCATGAGATCCACCCACCGAAAGCCACTCCCAGGGGACTCTCGGGTAGCAGTTTCGCCTCCCTGGCCTCATGTGAAGGGACTCCCCCTGGGGAAGTAGGGACGATTTCCTGGGATTCAGCCCTGCAAGGGGTATATTTAAGAATCAACCAGTGAGCTAACTCTCCTCTATGTTTTAATATGAAGGGACTTCCATTCACAATAGCAAGGACAAGCTGCACTTTATAGCAGGATGGAGGGTTTCTTCCAATGTATAGTGAAATCCTGTATATCCCCCGCTACAGATGCATGAGCAAGAGGTTTAAGTTGGTTTTACTTTTACAGGGTCATGACCCTGTAAGGAGGAAGGGGGAAATCGAGGGACCCTTCCTCTGAGACCCCCCCCTCATGTGTCATGTATGTAGATAGTGGTGCCACTCTCTGTTGCAAAATGCCTCCCAGCATTTTTTCCGGCTGTGTTCTCTCTTTTCCTTTTAAACTCCAACTCCCACTGTGCACCTAGGAACAACTGAGAAACCCCGGACTGGAGTCAAGAGAACGCACTCAAGAACAGCCAGGAAATGTAACTGGAGTTTCCTTACCAAGCAGCATTGAAACATACAACACCCGGCCTGACATCCGTAGGTTAATATGGAGGTAGGGAAGGGGGCTGCAGAAATCGAAATGTGTGAATAAGGAGAGACTGCAGAGGGAAAGGTGAGAAACTGGATCCCTCCCCTAACTGAATTTGCAACAAAACGCAACAACACCTGAGGAAAGCTGCAAGGAGTACGAGCATCCACCACAGCAGAGACTGTTTCCAAAACCGTGCTGGAAAAGGGTGAGGCGCTAGTAGAGGTTTTAAAGCCTCTCACCTTTGTAATCCAGCATCTGGGGAAAAAGGCAGGCACCTATTGGTTCATAGTCAGTTGAGCGCAGAAGCTAATGGGAGGAGGAGACAGAACCAGCAGGTTCAAATAATAAAAGAAGATGATAGGAAAGGAAATGTGTGAGTTGTTCACTGTTGTGGTCGGAGGAGGTACAGGCAGACCATGACCCCACGCAGAGGAAGGATGGTGCAGAGGAGCATGGAGGCAGATTACTCAGGTATTGTGCAATGGGAGGTATTTCTGAGGGACTGTGGTACCAATTTGAGAGAGTGAAGCAGTGAATTAAAGTTTGTTCTATGTAGGTGAGGGAGGAGTGGGAGATAGGCATAAGGGAGTAGTAGGTAGACTGAGAAGAAGTGGGTGTTTGGAGAGAGTGAGGATAGTAGTGAGGGATGTAATGGTGGGGTGCGAGTTGAAAGGAGCAGTTGCAAAGTGGGAGTGGGTGGGTGGGAATAGTGAGAGTAAGGGTAGTGCGAGAGTGATCAGGGTACTGAATCCTGGAAGGGTGAGCAGGGCGCCAACTCCCTGAGTACGGAGTGAGAAGACGGCTGACGCATGATGGTCAAAGAATGCAAAATGGGCAGAGCAATAAAGAACCAGAACAAATATGATTGATTTAATTTTAGAATTGGGCAGTATCTAACAGATCTGGGGCATTTTAACCCATTATATTTGATGACAAATTTCTGTAGTGGAGCAGTTCTCCTTGAAGTGAAATGGTTGTGCTTTAAAAACAAATTCTGCCCCTGCAGCTGACATAGTTGTTTGCAGAGCTCCATATAGGAATTTGAGTCGGGTATGTTTCTCCATTGTTGAGAAGTTGGGTGTTAAAGATCTTTTTAGGGAATGAAACTATTAGTTATAATTCCAAAAATGCATAATTTTAGACATATATTTTTTTCATTTACAAAAAATACAATGTTTTTATAATGCAAATATCCAATTGCAGTTCTCATAAAGAAAAGGAAGCATTTTGTCATATCATCAATTTTCACTTAAGTTACAAAATCTAGGTGGCAAGGTTTGACAGTGCCAAAACCCAAGTGGTAGGACTGTGCAGTAGTAGAACACAAAGTGGCAAAGTTCCACTGTAGCAAAGTCAAAGTGGTGAAGTTTCACAGCAGCACAATCGAAGCAGGGATGTTTCCCAGTAGCAAATTCAAAAGTGGTAGAGTTCAATAGTAGGGAAATTCAAGGTGGCAAGATTCACAGTATCGAGGCTCACAGTGGCTTAGTCCCACAGTGGCAAGATTTAGGCTGGCAGAAATTTACAGTCGCAAAGTTAAAGTGGCCAGAGTGGGATAGTTTCACAGTAGCAAATTTCACAGCAGCACAGTTCTACAGTAGTAACATTTAAGTGTCAAAGCTTCACAATACTAGGATTTGAAAAGGCAAGGTTACGCAGTTTCAGAAAGGTTTCACAAACGTCAGAGTTCAAAAACGGCAAAGTTTCACAGTATTAGACATCAAAGTGTCAAGGTTCCATAGTTGCAAAACCCAGAGTTGGTCACCAGGCAAGGAAGGAAATTGCCCCTATCCTCTGCCCTATGCCGGCTGCCCTGGGAATCCTCCTTAAGGCTGTTTTTCTGGATCCTGTGACCTGCTCTTGGCCAATCCGAGGTAGGGGCGGGGCAGTGAGGGCTGTTGGGGAGCAACTGGAATGGAGTGCGGATGTCACCTCAAAGGTTTGTTTTTATGCCTTTGTAAGGTAAGGAAGATGGTGGGCCACTAGGTGAGGAGAGGGGTTTGGGAATCTACCTATGTAAAGCCTAATTTATCTCCTCTTCTGTGTGCTGTTGCCGCCTCGAGGGTCTCTGTCTACCTAGACCCTCACAGCTGTTATTCCGGGTCCTGTGACCTGCTCTCAGCCAATCCGAGGTGGGGGCTGAAGGAGGGCTGTGCAGTCAGGGTTCAGGCTGGGTTCTGTTTTAGTCCCATCCTCAGCTCATTTTTTCTGGAAGGTAATTGCAGTGGTGTATGCCTGAGGCTTTCGCTGCCTCCTTCTCTCCCCCTCCTCCTCCTCTGTCTGACGCGCACCTCGACACAACCCTATCCCTGCTCTACTCTTCTATCTCTGATACTCTTGATGCTCTTGCCCCTGTCATGAGGATCCGCTTGAAGTCCAAAGCCAAGTGCAATTCCTGGTCCGACTCCGACCTAGCTACACTTAAACGTAAGTGTAGGGCGGCTGAGAGGAAATGGAAGTCTTCTTGCTCTTCCTCTGACAAACTGGCCTGTCGCCGGCTCCAAAGGCAATACCGACTCTGTCCTCACTAAGAAGAGAGCCCACATTCAAACCTGTGTCGCTGCGGCATCTAACAACTCGGCCAAACTCTTTAAAATCTGAAAGGAGCTTGCCAACCCTGCAGCAGTCTCCACCCGTCCTCTTGCCTCCCAGGATCTCTGCAATGCCCTTGCCTCACACTTTATTCTAAAACCCAGGACATCCTGTCCACCCTCTGCTCCCCTCCCCTGTGCATGCAGATCCCCATGTGCATGCAGACCCCCCTTTATCCACCCCCCCACCGTCCTCCTCTTCCTTTCCTATTTTCTCCCCTGACAAGGTCGCAAGACAAGTCCAATCTATGAAAGCCTCATCAAAACAGGTTTATCCCTGTTCCTCCAAAACCATCAAGAACCACATTGGCACCCTCGCTCCGGCCCTTGCTGATTTTTGCAACCGCTCCTTTGCCTCAGGATCCTTCGCCTCCCCTCCGAAGCACTCCCTTGTGCATCCTCTTCTCAAGAAACCCACAGTTTATCCTTCCTGTCCGGCTAACTATCGCCCAATTTCCATTACCCCCTTTCTGGGCAAACTCCTGGAAAAACTGTGTATCTCTCAGCTTAACCTTCATTCAGATTCTAATGGTTGTCTCCATGACCACCAGTCTGGCTTCAGAGCGGCCAGAAGCACAGAAACTGCTCTCCTCAATATCCGTGAAGATCTGCTCTCCAACCTGGACTCTAACATTCCCTCTGTCCTCATCCTTCTTGATCTCTCTTCTGCCTTCGGCACGGTCAACCACACCATCCTGCTCAACCGTCTCAGTGATAACCTGGGTATCACTGATCAGGCTCTGGCCTGGCTGACCTCTATCCTCTCCGATTGACCCGCCCAGGTCCAACTGGGGTCCTTCCTACAATCTATCTACCTCTCCACCTGTGTGGTTCCCCAGGGGTCTAACCTTTCACCCTGGCTCTTCAACCAATACCCAACTCTTGCTCACTTCATTGCCATTTACTGCTCAAATTTCCAGTGCTACACTGATGACACTCAACTCATTTTCCGGCTGCCCTCGGCCACCTCCTCTCCCTCTCTCATCTCTGACTGCCTAACTGCCAATCAAGATTGGTGTGCCGCCAATGATCTTTGTCTGAATGCCAGCAAGACGGAGATCCTCCTCATCGGCACACCATCTCCATCCTTTTCCCTCACTCTCTGACCGGCCTCCCTTGGCCCTCCTCCTACCCCTACCTGCGTGGCTAAGAACCTTGGGGTCATCTTTGACTCCACACTTTCCTTCTCGGCCCGTATCTCTGAGGTCTCTAAAAAGTCAAACTTCCTACTGCACCTCCTCAGAGGTACTCTGCTTTTCCTCTCCTTCCCTCAGAAGCTCAATGTTTCTCTTGCTCTGGTTCGCTTTAGGTTGGACTATTGCAAAAGCCTCTTTCTAAATCTACCTACCTCTACTCTCTGCCCTCTACAACTTATCCAAAACAGGACTGCGAGACTTGTCCTTGGCATCAAGCCCTGGGATCGTATCTCTCCAGCTCTGAAATCTCTCGATTGGCTCCCAGTAGATGCAAGAATTAAATTCCAAACCTTCTGCATTGTCCACAAGGCTTTCTGGGGCCTGGGTCCAAAATACCTTCTACTATCCCTCCGCAAATACCTTCCCTCTCGAGCTCTTCGCTCCTCTACTTCTAACTCCCTCTGGGTCAATGGTTTTTCAAAGAAATTAGCTGGGGGTAGATCTTGATCTTCAGCTTGGGCCTCCCTGTCACTCTAAAACTTGAGGAGAACCATCTCCAGTTCCGGAAGCACCTCAAGGCCTTCATCTTTGCTTCTGGCTTCGCTCCCCTTCTCCCCTGCTGACCTGCTCTCTCTTGGCACTGTGCACCTGGCCACCCTCTGACCCCTGGGCCCAGGTACCTGCTCACCCTGCCACCTTCCTGCACTGCCTCCTGGCCACCCCTTGCACTTGGGGCTGTATCTATACGCATTCAGCCCCTCTCCCCATTTTCATCTTTTTTTTCTGCACTTATCACACTGCCTTAAACGCAGCACTTGCCACGTCCTGGCTGCACTACCACTGTTTATTGCCTCAATTTTCTATTTATTTTTATTTATTATTATTTATCTGCGCTCCTCTGCTCTGCACTTTCCACTCTCCCCCTTCCATGCACTTTTTCCCTTTTCTCTTTTCCCTTTCCCATGCACTTGCGCGTTCTCAATGTCACTGGGCCTAGTAAGATCGTTTATATGTTGTGCTGTGTTCTCCCCTGTTCCCCTCCCTTGCCTAGTCGCGCTCTGAAACACTTGTGTAAGAGCGCGATACAAATAAAATATCATATCATATATCAATGGAAAGACCTACGCATGGAGGCCTAGAAAGTAATGCCAAAGCATGAGTGTAGGATGCAAGGACGTTAAAATCATTCTATTTGATCAAGATCAGACTCCATTATAAAACTTAGTAGTTTTCTTATTTCTTTTCTTGCCTCCCATTCCCCCCCTCTCCCTCTCAGTTGTCTTCCTTTCTTTCTTGCTACTGGTCTGCCTAGTTTTGCCTTGTTTAATTGTTGGCGGAAGTGAGGCGCAAGTGATTGTGTTTGGCAGTGTTGAGCTACGTTACTTTCTACCTGCTGCCTTTTTCGTTGGAATTGTTTAACTTGTGCTTTACAGACTAAGATCCTGCTGTGGTTCTGATATAATTGCTAATATAAACGCTATAACAGCAAGCACAGTGTAATCGTCTGCCTGCAGAGAGCGGCCCCTTTAACGGTCTGATCACTCGTCTTCGCCCGCTCTATAAAACAGCTGATTGGAGCGGCAACGAGGCAGAAGTGAGGCGCAAGTGATTGTATTTGGCGGTGAGGCCACGCTCTATTAAAGTAGCCCCTGGAACCCGTCTATAATATATCTAGTATTACTGGAATTTCTCGCGCCATTCATTTGAATCGAGGACTGCGGGGAGGGGGAATAACTGTTATCCTGATTTATTGGCCCTTGTCACTGGAGCTCTTGTTAAAGGAATGGTTCGGTCAGAAATATTATTGTCCCTATGGTTCGGCCATGTGTTTTTAACCATAATTCGATCGATCGTACAAACATTTCCTATGCACCTTACCCGAGTTCATCTCTTGAACACAAGCGAAATCAGGCAGCAGGGTGCGGCCATTTTGTGATAATCTTATCACTTGCCGCATCGCCCTGGGTGACCTGCGTTTGCGGCACTAAATCATATCCCCCGCCCCTGAGCCTGACATCACTAGACGCGTACCGCCCATTTCACAACGCCAAAGCACGTCTCGTGTCAACATTCTCTGCGCCTCAGCTAATGACGTGTCGCTATGGAAACGGCAGGATGCCTCTTTCCTCGATAAGTATAAACAGAGTGTTTGTTTCACAACACACAACAGCAGATTTTCTTTTCCATTCCTCTCTCTGTGTTACTTTGAGTATTCTGTGACTCGTTTCTGTGCTCTGGTCAGCTACCTTCGTTGCTTGTAGCCCGTGTGAACAGATACCAGTACGACCACTATAAATTATTTTAGTTTCTTTACCACACAATGGCAACAATAATGCCCTACCTGTATGAGCCCGAGTATTCTGAGGAGGAATTACTGGAAAGAGCAAGCTCTGTAATAGATGGGGCTTTGAACGATAGTTGGGCGGACGTTTCAACAGATTAAGAGCCCGGGCCTAGTCGCATGGACGGTGTTTCCACCTGGTGTACCTGCAATCGGTGCGCGCTAATGCCAACTGAGGAGGAGAACTGCTGCTGCCGAGAAAACTCTGGATGCTTGTCCTACATATCGCAAGGCAAATCCGCAGCCGCAATGCATTACCGAGCTACCAGACTTCACGGCAGCCTGCCTCACACGGTCCGGTCCATGTTGAGGATTTTGATTGTGCTTATGCATGAACTTCGCACAATAGTTCACCCTCATAATCCAAGTAACAAGTAAGTATAGTCTGGTTGTGATGTCTGTTAGGCCACTACTATTTCATCGTTGTCCCTTATATTCTCGTAACTTCAATATATCATTGTCATATCCGTTTAGTCTTTCAATTCTCTAGTATTAGTCGCATAAAAGTCGTTCAATATTGTGCAGTGTCTAGTTAGCATTTGTCCTGGCAAAAATGCCATTGCATACAAGAATTGTCATTGACAACTAAGGTTTAATACACTTATCTTGGTCAGTTAAAAACGGATTGTATCTTTCTCTTTCATAGATGGTACCGGCTGGTGGCCTATCGTTCGTACACATGGTGGCTTCATGGGAGGCTTGGACACCGAGTTCGACGAGTAATACCCGCCTGTGTCGTTGGTGCCATTAGACAAACTTTCCCCAGTTTCAGCGGTCAGTACAGGGGATTTTCTCTCGCTGAGCTGCAACCAGACCTTTACAATGTCTAGTATTTTTGTGCCATCAAAATAAGAAACCTAATAAAACGCAACATATTTTTTATCAATGGTTGTTTCAGTTTTTAAGTGAATCAAGTGTGTCTCCATTCAGCAGTGTTCCGGTGCCTTGTCTGCACGCCCCCGGCCAATCCATCCCACCTCCACTATCAAAGACAGTTCCCACCAGTGGATGTGCGCTGCCATGGGGTGCTGTCAGGGGGCGCGAACGGCCAAGGTGCCAAACACCATGTACGCTTCAAAAGGTATCCTACGCCCAGGGGCCATTGTTCACATGGCCTCCTCAGACCCTGTGTCTGCAGGCAGGCTCCCCTGAAGCAGGCCGTCCCCCTGCAATACACTTAATACCACGACATATACACATCATTCATTCACAAACGCACACCTTTTTGTAATTCTTTATAAACCACTTGATATTTACTGTGAGAACATCTTTGAGCACTGCAATTCAACTCGTGAACGTGTTACTCTGTGACCGCTTAGAGTGAACTCGTCGGTGTGCTACCTGTGAACATCTCCCTGTTCTCCTGCCACTAATTACTCTGCTTGCTGAATCCAACTGTTTGTTGGTCAAGGTAAGGGCATGTATCATAATCATATCTCCTTCATTTGTAAATGTATATCTATTCCGAAGTAACGAACTCCGCAGTGCTATGTTAATTTGTATCATTGCTATTGACTTGAGTTTCTTTTGTTGTTATCGATATATCAATTTTTATCAGTGTCAATTGGCATCGTATTGCATCCTTCGCGCACTGTCTATAGTATAAGCATGTTTCCTTTTCGTGCACGATAGAACATTCAAGGGACGAGTAATAGGTTCTGATTTTAAACACATCAATGAATCATTTTTGAAATGTATCCCATATTACAGCCGCACACGCTGCAATGGTTTTGCTGTGGTGCCAAAAAGAAAGCGTGCAATGAACAATGTATGGTCCAATTCATTCTTTCTCACATGTTTATGCAATATGATTTTCTAATAATGTTGACCTTTATTTTGCAGAATTTACAACAATGCCTGCATGTTCTATTTTCGGTGGTCCTTCGAAGACCCATGACAAATCCGAAGGCATTACAATGCATGTATTCCCTAAGACTTTTGATCGAATAAGAGAATGGGTCAGACGTTGCGGATATCCTCCGGAAGAGCTTGAAAGTAGAGTCAAACAAGTCTTGGAGGACAAGAGGGGTCATCGATACTGCATCTACAGCCTGCACTTCAACTCGGATATGTACGACACTTCCTTTTACACAAGGAGGAATCAACTGAGAACAACTAGAAAATTGCTCCCAAATGCTATTCCGACTTTATTCGTGAAAATGCCGCCACAGGTGAGTCACTCTTCCGGAGTTAGCTTTATGCCTGTATTTTCAGTGTAAATGTCTCTTATAGTACTTTCCATATTTATGTGATTGAATAGCTGTTGAAATAATGACCATTTTGCTAAACATCAGTCCTTGTTTTGTAGAACCCACATAGAAAAATGATTTATGGGGACGGATATCTATGCTATAGTATGCATTTACATAAGCATAATTTTCTCGTATTCAGTCTCCTTACATGGCACTTTTTAATGTTGGAATTTCTAAATCGAATATTACTTTCCCTTTACCACTCCATGACTATCCACCGACTATGAAGCAACAAGATTCAACATCAATGTCTTGCCTGGAGTCATCAACCACTTCGAGCGCGTATCAGGTAATTTTACCTAGCTATTCTGTTGCAGACTGGTTTTATGCACGGAATTCTAGATAATGTGATCATATTTTCGCAACGTATCATTGCTTTGCACAATCTTTATCATGGTTTGATATTGATATTTACCTTTTGCCGCCTTTCCAAATTGTGTGTCCAGTTTCCAATATTTTCATCTTTACTAATGCAAGTACTGTGTTTCAGGGAGATGCTGAAGCTTCCACTACAATTACAACATCCCTCGTAGTAGATCCGGTGCCAGATGTATGTGTCTTCACATTTCAATAGGACGAGATAATCTGATCATATTTACATATTGTGTAATTGTTTTCCACAATGTTTCATTCCTACACTACTATTGATATGTACCTTTGTCGTCTTTCCAAATTGTGTGTCCAGTTTCTAATCTTTTCGTCCTTACTAATGCAAGCACTGTGTTTCAGGGAGATCCTGCAGCATCCTGTACAATTACATTATCCCTTGTAGTTGTTCCGGAACCAGACCTTGCAGTTGATCCGGAGCCAGAGGTATGCGTACTGACAGTACCATCTAATGAAAGAAAGTCGGTCTAATTATATGTGTAATGCAAATGACTTATTTTAAATAGATACTATTTTTTGTAGGGATGTATACAAAATCCGTATATTGAACCGGAGGCACGTGGATCTGAGTCGGTGCGCCAACTTGCTGATGTTGATGTTAGAGTAAAGAAGGTTTCAAAGAAAAGAAATAAAAATAAGGTTATAAACACTTTATAATGTTGCCAATTGTTTTGTGCTGAGGCCTTCATTATATGCTTTTTTTTTTAATGTTGGGGTGATTCTCCCGGGGCCGGCGGAGCCGTCCGCTGATCTCCGGGCTGGGGAGGCCCCAACTCCTCCCGTGTCCCCAGAAGGAGTATGAGACACAAGCAAGAAGCATGGCAGGTACTGCTGTTTATTATAATAACGACAGGGATGGGTCTCGGCTCGTATGCATCCGATGAGACTCTCGTCGTTAGTGAGGCTCGCAGGCCCTTTTTACAGCAGTATGACGCTCTACTCGCGTCACCTGGGGAAATGGTCACAAAACCTATCGCCACTCTGGATTGGCTCCCCGAGTACTAGGGTTAGTATATGTCCCCTATGGGAAGAAATGTTAGTGGATAAGGGCGGGTCAGGTGGTACACTTGGGCTGTCCCTAACAGTTGTTACTTTAGAATTGTTACAGGGCGACCCTTGGTGATTGGCTAAAAGTAATGGCGTCAGTAATAAGCCCCCCTGTATGCAGATTGGTTCTCCCGTGAGCCCCCAAGCCTGGGACCATCGTGTCAGTCCAGAAAAACCAAACACCCCTTGAGGGCCCGGAAATGAATGATAATTGGTTGGCCGAAGACCAACCGCCTCATTTACAGTGTTAAGAATATATATTCATTAGTTATTACGTAGCTATTAGTTCAACTAGAGTGAGGCCATTTTAAGATGACCAGAATCTCCATTTTGTTTTCTCTCTCTGCTCTCTCTAACGTTGCCACTTTGCCTCATGTAAAACTGCTTTGCTGTAGATATTATTTCGCTTCCATGGTCCAAGGCTAAGAAACATGTTGAAACATTACACTGGAGAGCCAGACAGAAATGCCCGATTCCCTCCCTCACGTATACTTGAAGACAGGGAGCAAGGAATTTAATCAGTACACGAATGCCAGCGAGTCTCCTGAAAGAATAGCAATGTACGAAACTAGCATTTAAAGAGTTGAATTATGATCTTCTTTACGGCCCCCCTTTCTGAGCCCAGTGAGGCCCTGGAGAGCGGGCTGACCTCTAGAGCGAGAATCGAAACTAAGAGATAGTGAGGTCTGGTATGTGCCAGTCTCCTACGCGCAGCTTTCCCATGAAAAACAGAAACGCTGTGTTCTCGCAAATAAAGAATGGTGTCTGTAAAATTGAAGATTGCAAACCGTTACTAAATATGGTGGTCTAGGGTGTCATATTTGTCATACTGGTCAATCATCGCCTCTAATTCAAAGGGAAATTAATTGAGAGCGGCATCCAATGTGTCATACTGTGTCATTGCTGATTGTAAGGTGCTCGGTTTGTATATATGTAACTGATGTACTTTTCGCTCTCTTTTGCGTCCCCAGACGTCTGTTAGACACACGTCGTGGGGCGTGGGACCATTTGGCCAACTGGGACTTCTTTGTATTGCAATAAACCCTAGATTTTGGGAACGGAACCTCGTGGCTGGTGTATCTATTCGAGTGTGGTGACTGTGCCTTGTTTCCACATCCGAGGGTCCCTCAGGGGCCCCTTTCAAGATGGCGCCCGAATAGGGACCCTCCCCCACTTGTTCCATCGTGTACGTTGCAAAATAAGGAAGGCGGTAAGAACGGCGAGGACGGGAGCGATCGAGCCGGGATCAAGAGGTGTTCTGGGCGCCCCTGCGAAAGCGATGAGAGACTCCTTTGCAGATCTGCACACCGCTGATCCCTGATCGACGTACCTGGCCAGCGAACAAGGAGACGAGGGTCCCGAAACGAGGCAGAGCCGAGATACGCAGACACGAGGTCGTTGGTTGCGTCAGTATACGGACGAATTGTGTCTTGAAAAGGCAAATTGACTAATCAGGTGAGTCGTGCCCCGATTCGAAAGTGATCCTGATATTGGTTGAGAGTTCATTTTGCAAAATCAAACACCCAGAGTAACTTTGATTAGCCAAGGGGGTAAGGTTAAAACATGCCTCGGGTATTGTCCACCTTAGCGGGATTTTTCCGCTGTGGCGAAAAATCTTTGGAAACTGTCCAGGAAGCACCACCCGGAGGAATGCTGGCTTATGATATGTACATAAAGTATGGTATGGGAGCGATAATGTTTTGTGAAACTTGGCATAAGCAAACCAGAAAACAGGAAAATGTTCAGTGGCCGAGGGATGGGAGTTTTGAGATGGAACGTATAGATAATCTGGAAAAGGTGTTAAGTAAGAGAGCACGCCCTGGGGCACTTGATATCCTTAGGGACTCGAGGAGGGAAGCAATGCTCCGATTTAGAAGTAGAGAGAAACATGCGCGTAGGCATAAGTCAAAGGCGGAGAAAGCTGAGGAGAAGGAGGACTGGAGTAATAGCTTGAGAAAGACAAGACGGCGTGATGAATTAAACATAGAAAAAATATATCCACAAAGAGAGCTACACTCATCGGACGAATTAATAAACAGAATCTTAACTGAAACAAAACAGGGCCCGAGGAGTGAAACTAAAAAGTCTACGTCAGTAGCTGCCGCGCAACCCCCTCCCGTTGCTCAGCCCATCCCAATGCCAGCACAGCCACAGGTTGCATCAGACACTGCACTGCCCACTAGCCAGCCAGCCCCAAGTGTTTCACAATTACCACAGCCCCAGCAGACGGATCCCACTCTCACTGCCCCCTGCCCGATCAAGAGGGTGCCACTCTTCTGACCGCTCCTCCCGTGAGTGGAATTGAGCAGAATGAATGTGCGAGAGTAACTCGCAGCGCGATTAGTAAGGAGAGAAAGCGTGAGCTGCAAGAACAGGCGGTAATGTATATAGACGATAATGATGGGGTATCCACGTTAGATTCCGTATATGACTTCAGAAGGAACAACGAAAGACAGGTATTGTTGGAATGCATGGGGGAATATTTGTCGAGACAATGGAAAAAGTTAATTGGGAAGTTACCACCGCAACGATTGTTGGATTTGAATGCATTAGCCCGTTGTAGAGGGAGAGATGAAGAAATAGAAGAGCATGTGAAGCGATTGTTTGAAATAAAGAATGAATTGGATGAAGAGTATTCTGAAGTACTCGCCACACTGGGAAATAGGAGAAAGAATATTGAGAAAGTCAGGAAGAAAGCGTCAGGACTGTATATTCAGAAATCTTTGCCGCCACCGGGACAGATAGGTGATAGACAAAGATTGCAGGTGTGTGTGCGGGAAACGATGAGATGGATGTCAAGCCCTAGGACTTCGGTCGGAGAGATAAATGAGATATGTAATGAGTATCCTTTGCAAATAAGAGTAGAAGCTCTGCGGACGATAGTAGGAGTGTTACTCCAGCAGGTAGCAGGACACAACAGGGGAAGGGGAAATGCACAGAGTAGGGGAAATTTGAATATGCATGGAGGGCCTTTGGGATTAAACCAATGTGCATACTGCAGAGAGGAAGGACACTGGCGGGCACAATGTCCTCATTTGCAAAATAGAGGCGGATATAGTCAGAGAAGGCCTCACAGAGGGCACATGGCAACAAATGGTCAACAGAAATCATATACCGCAGCACCAAAATAATTATGGGAATGGTGCACAGAATCAAGGCCAGGATCCAAATCAAACTACTCAAAGTCAAAATCAGCAGGGTGTACAAACGGGACGTTGAGGGAGAGGGGGGGAACATTTTTGATAACCAGACAGGTGCATATTATAATAACAGTGGAGACTACCCATCGGATGATGTGTTGTTACCCCAATAGGACAGCCCAGGACAGGGGTCAGAACCAGTGTCAATTCCCATGAATCATAAAGGACCCTACGTAGAGATGAAAATCGGGAATGAAGAGCATAGATTCCTCGTAGACACGGGGGCACAAAAGTACTCGATAGATCATCACTTGGTTCCAGACATACCTCTGTCAGGGCGACAGTTTATTTCAGTAGGGTTTGCAGGTACCCCAGTAATAAACCCCGAGTCCAATCAGTAGCAGTGACAATAGGGCCTTTTACAGAACATTGTCCATTTCTTTTAACAGAGCATTGTGGGGAAAATCTTTTAGGATTGAATCTATTGAAAAATCTAAGCGCAGTTATTCATTGTACACCAGATGGGGTATTTTTGACTATTTCTCCCCAGACTATGCCGACTTCTGAATTTGTGACATAACCTTTATCAGAGGAATTGAGCAAGGTACAGGCTTGCATTTGGGCCGTGAATGACAATGATGTGGGATGTTTGAAAATGGAGCCAGTGAAAATTACATAAAAAAAAAGAAAAAACGCTACCACCTATTCCACAGTATAAAATTTCAGCAGAAGGAGAGAAGGGATTGAAAAGCATTGTTTCTGATTTGGTGAAATTGGGAGCGATTGAAGAAATAACAGTCCCATTCTTCCCGTGTACAAGAAAGGGGGTAATGAGGTACCGTACCGTTTCGTAATTGATCTCTGTGCACTGAACAAAGTGGTAGACCCCCAATTCCCGTTAGTGCCAGATGTCACTACGATTTTGACAATGATCCTTGCGTCAGCAGAATACTTTAGTGTGATCAATTTAAAAAAACGCCTTCTTAAGCATTCCAGTACACAAAGAAAGAAGGTATTTATTTGATTTCACTCTAGGAGGACGATCATTCACATTTACAAGCATTCCACAAGGCTATACTGAACGTCCGAGTATATACAGTAGAGCATGAAAGAACAGCTAGACATGTTAGAATTACCTGCAGACTGTGTGTTGCTACAATACATTGACGATTTACTAATCGCTGCCGACTGTCATGATGCCTACCTCCAAGGAGCCAGGTCCGACCCAGCAACCCCAGAGGCAGGCATCATTTCCCCCAGGGGAGTGACAGCGGGCCCAAGCTGGGGCCCTTTGGACGCAGTACTGGCGCCTTAGGCGCCAGGCTCATGTTGGACCTCTGTCCTGGCGCCTTAAGCGCCAGGCTTATAAAGCTAGACATGTGTTCAAGTGTTTTTATGTGCACTTACCTGATGCAGACCATGCTGCCACATCCAGGCCCTCTTGAGGCCTGAATGGAACTACTTTACCTGTGGGACTACTTTCCACCCGGGTGTGGTCGGGGAAGGATACATACCTGATCGGAGGAAGGATACACACTTGGAACTTCTTCCAAAGCTATTTAAACCACACCCGATCAGCAACTCACGCTTCGCGTTGTTCTGCTCCTCGCAGCTGGACGCTCACCGTGTCAGCTCCTGCATCTGGACTTCAGCCACGCCTGTCAGCATCATGGGTCACCTGCAAAGGGAGACAAGAGACCTTACCAGCTAAATCTGCTCCACGGAGACATCACCGACGATCCTGAAAGGGAAGACATTATTTTTAAATGCATTTCGTTACGATCGCTGCATCGCTGCATTTCACTCACCTTTCCTGGGTTCCTCCATCTTCAGCAGCGATCATCCGGATACACAGCCACTTCCCAGAGCCTAGAGAAAAAGACAAGAATAAGAGGTGAGAGAAGGAAGGGAATAAGACTTACCTGTTGGGTCATTCCCATTTCATTTCGGGTCTTGCCGCTTCCAGGCATTTTCCGGACCCCGGCCCCTATGGGGAAAAAAGACAAAGACATTGAATGAGCGTATGCAAAGACAGTTCCCGAGCGCTCATCCAGAACTAACCTGCCATTTACTGGAACTGGAACTGCACGTTTCACTTCGGGTCAGCGCCATATCTCCGGCATTCCGAACCCCGGCCCCTAAGGGGAAAAAAAGACATAAGCATTAGCGCTTGCTGCAAAAAGACAATGAACATTATTATTAAGCTTGGACTTTTGAACTTGCAACAGAACTTTTACAGAGCCTTACCTGAATAGTCAAGCTTACCTGAACTCCCATCAATCCTCAATCCAGTGAAGTAACTAGGTTTCAACGCGCCCCTGCATTAGAAGCAGGATGGAGAGCTCATCCGTCCTGACCCTAAGGTGAGACTTCACGGGGAATCGTGGAAGGGTATCGTGGAGGGTTGGAAGAGAGTGCGAGGCTTGAGCATAACTCAATCAGTAGGTAATACTCCCTTTTCACGCACAGGGGAATATTCCTGCGAGCCGGAGAAGCCATAGTAGAGGGCCCTTCCTGTCCATCTACAGAGTCCTGCGCTTCACCATTGAAGAAGCATCAGCACTCGAAGCCAGACCTGCGCCTCCGTGGGAATCTGGTGAGCGTTACAGAACGCGAAGCCTACCCACAATTTCCCACCCAGGCGCTATGGAGACTTCCGAGACTGACCAGCTGGCCCAGCTTTTGGCGGAATTACGGGCAGAGGTGCACTCAGCCCGCCAGGAGACTAACGCTCTCAAAAGAGAACTGATCTTATCCAAGGAAAGAACAGATGGCCTAGCCAAAAGGTTATTACAGGCCCAGGCAGGGCACACTCCTTTACCTAATTCCGGAGACATTTTGTGATTTATGTGGCTGTGAAAGCTGTGTCTCCCCTTTCTCTTTTCTTCCCTCCACACTCTCCTCACCTGAGTCCTCAGAGTCACCTGTGTTCTGTAGATTTCGCCGGCTCAGGTAATCCCGTTCTTTTTTAGGTAGCACTTGCCTGTCTCGGTGAGAAGCCACAGTGACCGCTGACTGGACAGCCGTCCTGGGACCCCTTGACCGGGAACAGGCCGGACAAAAAGGGAAAAACCCACAAGTGGGAAAAAACCCTTAGGAAGTTCTGGTAAAGAGGTGTGGGACGATCGAACTGGAAGCTGATGCGTGATCCACCGGTTAGAAGCTCAGGAGGGATATCCAATGCTCCAAAGAATGGTGGAAGGAACCAGGCCAAGGATAAGTTGGGAGCGGTGAGAGAAAGAGAAAAGACAGAAGAGAAAACTGATGGACAGAGAAAAAAGGAAAACTGGAGAGCCGCGAGAGAAAAGAGCGGCAAAGCGAAAGGATAAAAATAACACGCCCGCCGCCAGAGCGGCGAGTCTAGAAAGAGAAAAAAGCGAAGAAGAGCCGAAGGATCGGCAAGTACGAACTGCTGCAAAAAGCAAAAAACTGCCGCTGTAACCAAACAGCAAAATAGGTAAGAAGAAAAGAACTCCTATACCAAAAATGAGGAGTGAGCAAGCAAAGGAGACCCGCTGCAAGTCGAGGCTAGCAGAGGGCAACGCTGGAGAGCGCAAAAACCAGAGCCGCTGGAGTGAGAGCCAGCAACGGTTGAAACGCAGCGACTGTCGGGCTCGGATGACAGATAAACCGCCGGCAGTGCTGTGATTGGTGGTGGTAAGTACTAGATACAAAGAAAGGACTAAATAGCTCTACCTGCCAGAGAGCCTCCAACGTGGAAGGAGTCGCCACCCGCGGTAGCGGTTGCGGATGACAGTATGACCCCCTCCCCACCTAACCGCCCCAGGCTTCCCCGGATAGCGGCGGTGAAAAGTAGCCAATAACCTTGGTGCATGAACCTGAGAAGCCGGTTCCCATGAGTCCTCCGACTCCGGGTATCCCTTCCAGGACAGAAGGTACTCAAGACGTCCACGATAATACCTGGAATCACGGATCTTAGATACCTCATATTCCTCAGGCTCCGAGGACTGTGCTAGTATAGATCTGGGGATGGTTCTCTGGTGAAGATCGGGATGGTAAGGTTTGAGAAGAGAGGAATGAAAGACCGGGTGAATGCGGTGAAGAGAGGAAGGAAGCCGAAGGCGGAAAGCTACAGGATTCACTTTAGAGAGAATAGTGAAAGGTCCCAGAAAACGAGGAGACAGTTTAGAAGGCCTTGTCCATCTAGGTAGAAACTTGGTGGATAACCACACCTGATCCCCTGGCTTCCAAACAGGACATTCTTTCCGATGTTGATCGGCACTGGATTTCGTCCGTCTTCTGCTAATCTCTAAACTCCGCATAGCAGAGGCTTGGGCCTCCTTGATATTTCCTAATACCTCTTCCACCGTAGGGGAGTTAGTATAACTGGGAACCTCCGGAAATACGGCACGAGGGTGAACCCGGTAAGTGCAGTAGAAAGGAGAGAGTTCTGTCGAGGAATGTCTAGTATTGTTGTATGAGAATTCCGCTGTGGGAAGCAGCGATACCCAGTTGTCCTGATGTTGAGAAATATAACACCTTAAGTATTGTTCCAGCGTTGCATTAAGGCGTTCCGTCTGACCATTAGTCTCTGGGTGAAAACCTGAAGACAGAGCTCTTTCAATGCCCAAACGGTGGCAGAAGGCGGTCCAAAACTTTGAGATATACTGACTTCCCCGATCCGAGATTATCTTATCGGGAAGACCATGTAGCTTGAATATATCTCGAGAGAAAACCTCCGCCATCTTAGCAGCAGTGGGCAGACCCGGAAGGGGAGAAAAATGAGCCAACTTTGAAAAAGCGTCTACTGTGACCATGATGCAGGTACAGGATTCCGAAACCGGCAAATCAACTATGAAATCGGTCGATATAAGACCCCAAGGGCGCGTTGGAAGTCTGTTTCAGTAGGTTCTGGAAACCTGAGCAATCCTGTAGAATGGCATTGCTGCTCGTAACTAGCGGAGTAGCCCAGGCTAAAGCATTCCCTGTCATATTGGAGATCATGAAACCTACTCTGGCTTGATCTGTAGAGAAGGTGTGTGGTCTGAAAGTAAAATATACATTGCAGGCTTCCAGGAATTCCTTCACCCTTTTAGGTGAGCCATCAAATCTTCCTGACGAAAGAGTCATAGGAGGCAATTCCGGAGGATGTGAGGGTTCCCGGACCGCTACCATTTGCTTTAGAAGGGCATTCTCCGACTTTACCCCCTGTAATTCCAGTGATATGGCCTGAAAAGCCTTCCATAATTCTTGGACTTGTTCTTCGGCAGACATCTTGGTCCTTATGGGCGTTTCAATCTGTGATTTATGTGGCTGTGAAAGCTGTGTCTCCCCTTTCTCTTTTCTTCCCTCCACACTCTCCTCACCTGAGTCCTCAGAGTCACCTGTGTTCTGTAGATTTCGCCGGCTCAGGTAATCCCGTTCTTTTTTAGGTAGCACTTGCCTGTCTCGGTGAGAAGCCACAGTGACCGCTGACTGGTCAGCCGTCCTGGGACCCCTTGACCGGGAACAGGCCGGACAAAAAGGGAAAAACCCACAAGTGGGAAAAAACCCTTAGGAAGTTCTGGTAAAGAGGTGTGGGACGATCGAACTGGAAGCTGATGCGTGATCCACCGGTTAGAAGCTCAGGAGGGATATCCAATGCTCCAAAGAATGGTGGAAGGAACCAGGCCAAGGATAAGTTGGGAGCGGTGAGAGAAAGAGAAAAGACAGAAGAGAAAACTGATGGACAGAGAAAAAAGGAAAACTGGAGAGCCGCGAGAGAAAAGAGCGGCAAAGCGAAAGGATAAAAATAACACGCCCGCCGCCAGAGCGGCGAGTCTAGAAAGAGAAAAAAGCGAAGAAGAGCCGAAGGATCGGCAAGTACGAACTGCTGCAAAAAGCAAAAAACTGCCGCTGTAACCAAACAGCAAAATAGGTAAGAAGAAAAGAACTCCTATACCAAAAATGAGGAGTGAGCAAGCAAAGGAGACCCGCTGCAAGTCGAGGCTAGCAGAGGGCAATGCTGGAGAGCGCAAAAACCAGAGCCGCTGGAGTGAGAGCCAGCAACGGTTGAAACGCAGCGACTGTCGGGCTCGGATGACAGATAAACCGCCGGCAGTGCTGTGATTGGTGGTGGTAAGTACTAGATACAAAGAAAGGACTAAATAGCTCTACCTGCCAGAGAGCCTCCAACGTGGAAGGAGCCGCCACCCGCGGTAGCGGTTGCGGATGACACATTTCCACATCAATGGGTTTGAGTAACCCGGTACAAATTAATCTACCTGGACACATGCCTTTGGCCCCGCCTGAACGTTTTGCGGGGGATCCCAAGAAATATGCCGTCTTTATGAACCAATGTCGTTTACACTTTCTATGCAGACCCGGAGCCTTCCCTAACGTCCAGACCAAGGTAGCCTTTATACTATCTTACCTCAGTGGCAGTGCTGCCGATTGGTCTATTCCATTGGTAAATCAGGATGATCCCATTCTCCCGGATTTTCAGGGCTTCCAGGCCAGCATGGAAAGATTGTTCGTTCGACACTCTCAAGGGCAGGCCCTTGATAACGAACTGCTATCCTTACAACAAGGTAATCGGGATCTTCTGTCCTACATAGCCACCTTTAACAGACTGGTTGTGGAAACTGGATGGCCAGAAAGCAAAAGGATCACATTGTTTCATCGAGGCCTGCGCGGAGAGCTTAAGGATGTTCTAGCTCAGATAGTAAACCCACCCCAGGTCTGCGCAGACTACATTGACTTGGTGGTTCAACTTGATCACAGGCTTCAAAATAGAAAAGCAGATCGGTTCAAGTATGAAAACCGAGCACCGATCAAAACCCACGCTAACTCCAAGAGTACCGACGTATCTGAACCTATGCAAATCGGTGGTGTTAAAGGACCATTAACGCAGAAAGAATGAGAGAGAAGGCGGCAAATGCAACTTTGTCTGTATTGCGGGACTTCCGGTCACTTTCTTCGAAATTGTCCAGTTAAACCACTTAAGAAGGTGGTTGGAGCTACTGATAACGAATTAGTGACACCTGATTCGGGAAACGACCTAGCCCGGCAAGCGTAGGGGTCCGCTTGCCGAGCTTGAAAACTAACTCTTTTGACCTCGCATTTTGTCATGCCAATGGTGCTCGTGGACCCAAAACAGCCTCAGCAGTTGCATGCTATAAAAGCATACATCGACAGTGGAGCTATTGGAAATTACATAGACCGTGAATTGGCTTCCAGGATTAAGCTTCCTCTCCGCCCGAAAGTAACCTAAGATGTCATTACTACAGTAGATGGAACCAAAATAGCCTCAGGGCCTGTAACGCATTCCACTGTTGAAGTGACACTGGTGGGTCAGGATGGACATCGGGAAGCAATCGTGTTTGATGTGATCAAGGCCCCACAATTTCAAGTAATTCTTGGAATTCCTGGGTTAGAAACACATAATCCCAGAATTGACTGGCGAGCAAAGAAGATAAGTTTTCCTGATTGTGAACCAACTTGTTATCCAAGAAATCCAGCTATGGGTCTAGCCTCAGCAACTTCCACCCCTGTACAGCTACCGTCACAATACCAAGAATTCCAAGACGTTTTTCAGAAAGAACAGGCTAACACGTTACCTCCCCATCGGTCTTATGATTGCCAAATCGATCTGGTACCCAATGCTCAACTACCTTGTAGTAGGATTTATGCTCTTACGGAACCTGAGAACCTGCATTTGCGTCAGTATTTAGATCAGTATCTAGCCAATGGTTTTATTCGCCCGTCCAAGTCTCCTGTCTCTTCAACTCTGTTCTTCGTGCCAAAAAAGAAGGCGATCTTAGAACGTGTATAGACTATCGCGTCCTAAATCAAATAACGATTAAGAATCGTTATCCTCTGCCCTTGATCCCTGAGCTTATCGACCAGGTGAAAGACGCTTGTGTGTACACCAAGTTAGATCTCCGAGGAGCTTATCACCTGGTGCGCATAAAAGAAGGCGGCGAATGGAAGACTGCATTCCGCACCAAATTTGGGCTCTTCGAATATCAGGTGATGCCTTTCGGTGTGTGCAATGCACCTGCCGCCTTTCAGTACTTTATGAATGATGTTCTTCGGGAACTTATCGATGTCTGTGCCATTGTTTACATTGTCGACATCCTGGTGTACTCTTCTTCAGAATCTGATCACAGAAAACATGTTAGGGCAGTTCTTGAGAAACTGCGCCAGCACAGACTATTTGCAAAACTCGAAAAATGTGTTTTTCATACCACAGAAGTTGAGTTTCTCGGATTCATCCTGACACCTCAAGGAGTCCGAATGGACTCGCGAAAGGTGGACGCCATCCTCAAATGGCCAACTCCAAGCTCGGTGAAGGGAGTTCAGAGCATGCTCGGCTTTGCCAATTTCTATCGAAGATTCATCCTGGAATTTTCCCGAACAGTCCAACCCATCACCGCTCTCCTAAAGAAAAACAAACGCTTCGAATGGACTCTTGAGGCCGAACAAGCCTTCCAGGACCTGAAATCCAAATTCACCTCTGCACCTGTATTGAAGCACCCGCACCCAGATCTCCCGTACATAGTGGAAACCGATGCATCCAGTTCGGCCATGGGAGCTGTCCTGTCGCAAAGAGACCCAAAAACTAACCAACTACACCCAGTGACCTTTTGGTCCAGAACATTTTCTCCTCCTGAAATCAACTACGCAATTACCGATAAAGAGTTACTGGCCATCAAATCTGCTTTCAAGGCTTGGCGTCACTACCTTCTCGGGGCAAGACACACCATCACCGTAATAACGGACCACAGAAACTCACAGCATTTAAAGACGGCCAAAGCTCAATCTTCACGACAACTCCGATGGGCTCTATTCTTTGCGGAATTTGATTTTGTAATTACCTATCGCCCTGGCTGCAAGAATGGCAAAGCGGACGCCTTATCCCGGATTGGCATGGAAGAACCTAATTCGAGCTTAGAACCTGTGCCCATCATACCTGAGCAAAGAATCTTAGGCCTAACTTCATTGCAAACTATTGAGAATATCCAAACGCAAGTAAAACAACTTCTAGACTCTTCAACCTTACTGGAATGGAGTCAAAAGGGTCCTCATTACACCGTTAAGGATGACTTACCCTACTTCCAGGAGCGGTTGTTTCTGCCAAGTAAAGAATTTCAAGAACTTGTTATTGCCCATCATCATGGATCTTTAATGGAAGGACACCCTGGTATCGCTAAAACGGAGGAAAAAAATCAAACGCCACTTCTGGTGGCCTTCTTGGAGAAAAGACATAAAGTCTTTTGTACTGTCTTGTGGAATTTGCGCCCAAAACAAGGCTCAAAAGAAAAGGCCAGCCGGCCTACTTCAACCCTTGGATATTCCACCGGCACCATGGCACACCCTGTCAATGGACTTTATAACAGATCTGCCTCCTTGAGCTGGTTACAACACAATCCTTGTAATTGTGGACCTATTCTCCAAAATGGCCCACTTTATCCCTTTAAAGGGTTTGCCTTCAGCTTCCACCTTGGCCAAGGAATTCCTGGAGAATATAGTTCGCATACATGGTTTCCCTTCCATTTTAGTCTCGGATCGTGGAAGTCAATTTAGCTCACATTTTTGGAAGAAGTGTTGCCAACTAGCACAAATAGATGTGCGGTTATCCACCAGCCATCACCCCCAGACCGACGGACAAACCGAGAGAACCAATCAGACTCTCGAGCAATATCTTCGGTGCATGTTACACCAATCCGAGTTAAATTGGAAAGACATCCTTTGGATCGCAGAATATGCATACAACAATTCAGTGCATTCTGGAACTGGACAAACCCCCTTTTATACTTTGTATGGTCACCATCCTCGGACCTCTGACCTATATCCACCTCTGACCCTGGAAATGCCCGCAGTAAATCATCTGCATTCCACAATAACCCGAGCCTTCAAAGAAGCTGCAACTCATTTACAGCAAGCCAAGAAAAAGTATAAAGAAAACGCTGATTTGCACCGAAGTAAAACTCCTCCTTACCAGGTAGGAGACCAGGTATGGCTAGCAACTAGACATTTACCCCTCAAGGGCCCGCGAACCTTCAATCCCAGATTCATAGGACCTTATCCTATCAAAGCTATAATCGACCCAGTGGCCTTTAAACTGGATCTACCGTCCAACATGCATATTCATCCAGTTTTTCATGCATCACTTTTGAAGCCAGTACAACCAGGAACCCGATTGTCCAAGCCTCCAGATCCAGTTCAAATTGAAGGGGAATTAGAATTCGAAGTTAAAGACATTTTAGACTCCAGGGTGGTAAAGTCGAAACTCTTCTATCTTGTTGACTGGAAGGGATATGGACCTCAGGAGAGATCGTGGGAGCCTAGTAACCATGTCCACGCACCTCGATTAGTACAAAGGTTTCACCGGAGATTTCCGAACAAGCCCAAACCCCCGGAGGGAAGAACCTTGGGAGGGGCCTTGAGGGGGGGTACTGTCATGATGCCTACCTCCAAGGAGCCAGGTCCGACCCAGCAACCCCAGAGGCAGGCATCATTTCCCCCAGGGGAGTGCCAGCGGGCCTAAACTGGGGCCCTTTGGACGCAGTCCTGGCGCCTTAGGCGGCAGGCTCATGTTGGACCTCTGTCCTGGCGCCTTAGGCGCCAGGCTCATAAAGCTAGACATGTGTTCAAGTGTTTTTATGTGCACTTACCTGATGCAGACCATGCTGCCACATCCAGGCCCTCTTGAGGCCTGAATGGAACTACTTTACCTGTGGGACTACTTTCCACCCGGGTGTGGTCGGGGAAGGATACATACCTGATTGGAGGAAGGATACACACTTGGAACTAAGCTATTTAAACCACACCCGATCAGCAACTCACGCTTCGCGTTGTTCTGCTCCTCGCAGCTGGACGCTCACCGTGTCAGCTCCTGCATCTGGACTTCAGCCACGCCTGTCAGCATCCTGGGTCACCTGCAAAGGGAGAAAAGAGACCTTACCAGCTAAATCTGCTCCACGGAGACATCACCGACGATCCTGAAAGGGAAGACATTATTTTTAAAAGCATTTCGTTACGATCGCTGCAGCGCTGCATTTCACTCACCTTTCCTGGGTTCCTCCATCTTCAGCAGCGATCATCCGGATACACAGCCACTTCCCAGAGCCTAGAGAAAAAGACAAGAATAAGAGGTGAGAGAAGGAAGGGAATAAGACTTACCTGTTGGGTCATTCCCATTTCATTTCGGGTCTTGCCGCTTCCAGGCATTTTCCGGACCCCGGCCCCTATGGGGAAAAAAGACAAAGACATTGAATGAGCGTATGCAAAGACAGTTCCCGAGCGCTCATCCAGAACTAACCTGCCATTTACTGGAACTGCACGTTTCACTTCGGGTCGGCGCCATATCTCCGGCATTCCGAACCCCGGCCCCTAAGGGGAAAAAAGACATAAGCATTAGCGCTTGCTGGAAAAAGACAATGAACATTATTATTAAGCTTGGACTTTTGAACTTGCAACAGAACTTTTACAGAGCCTTACCTGAATAGTCAAGCTTACCTGAACTCCCATCTATCCTCAATCCAGTGAAGTAACTGGGTTTCAACGCGCCCCTGCATCAGAAGCAGGATGGAGAGCTCATCCTTCCTGACCCTAAGGTGAGACTTCACGGGGAATCGTGGAAGGGTATCGTGGAGGGTTGGAAGAGAGTGGGAGGCTTGAGCATAACTCAGTCAGTAGGTAATACTCCCTTTTCACGCACAGGGGAATATTCCTGCGAGCCGGAGAAGCCAGAGTAGAGGGCCCTTCCTGTCCATCTACAGAGTCCTGCGCTTCACCATTGAAGAAGCATCAGCACTCGAAGCCAGACTGCGCCTCCGTGGGAATCAGGTGAGGGTTACACCGACACGGAGGAGATATGTAAAGAAGGTACTGTTCTATAATTGACTCATCTAGCTACGCATGGTCATAAAGCGAGCTTAAAGAAATTCCAGTACTGTCAGAAAGAAGTAGCTTATTTGGGTTACCTACTTTCAAAGGAAGGGAGAAGATTAACGCCAGAGAGGATAAAGAGTACTTCTGGTATGCCTATTCCAACAACACAGAAAGGTGTGAGAGCGATAATAGGGATGGCTTCTTATTGCCGTCAATGGATTATAAACTTCGCTTTAATTGTGAAACCAATGGTGGAATTATCAGAAAAGGATGCTGTGATGCCTTTGCGGTGGAATGAAGAATGTCGAAGCATTTGATTCGCTAAAAACCATTTTGAGTTTGGGCACACCGAATTATGAAAAGGTTTTTAGGCTATTTGTGCATGAGAACGAAGGATGCGCGTTGTCTGTCTTAAAACAGGAACAAGATGGAAGAATTAGGCTGTGCGGCTATTTTTCTTCCGCGCTGGACCCTGTAGCGCGCGCACTACCACTATGTTTGCGAGCTATTGCAGCGGCTGCTGGGTCAGTGAAACAAACAGAAGGGATGGTTTTGGGGCACACCTTAATTTTGATGGTGCCACATGCCATAGACGTTCTACTCAATAGAACGCAGACACAACACCTCACCTCTGCTGGATTGACTAGATATGAAATTGTATTGCTCGCGCCCCACATCCAAATTATTAGGTGTAGCGCTTTGAATCCAGCAGAATGAATGCCAATGCCCGGGCAAAACAGTGGTGGGACTGAATTGCCTCCCCATGATTGCCTAATGGTTACTGAGGAAGAAACAAAAGGGAGAATTGATTTGAGTGACACACCACTAAAAGAACCAGAAGGGGAACTGTTTTGTGACGGCTCCTGTTTTAAACTACCTGACGGCACATCAACTGCCGCATATGCTGTTATGACATTAAAAAGCGTTGTGGAGAGTAAAAGAATTCCTTATAACTCTGCCCAAGCAGCAGAGATAATTGCTTTAACAAGAGCTTGTGAAATTTCGGAGAACTTCAGCGTGAATATCTATACTGATAGCTAGTACGCCTTTGGCGTAGTTCATAATTTTGGCCGATTATGGGCCGAGAGAGGTTTCTTAACATCCCATGGGGCTAGAATTCAACATGGCCCTCTGATTGTGCGATTACTGTCTGCACCTAAGTGTCCAAAGCACCTGGCAATAGTGAAATGCGAGGCGCATAAAAAAGTGACATGTAAAGTGGGAGAAGGAAATGCATTTGCAGACAAGATTGCGAAACAGACTGCCACTGATTTGAGTACAAAAATATTAACGGTACAATCGGAGGAAGTGCCCTGCATGATAGAAAATGGAATTGTGACTGTTAAAGAAATGCAGGCGAAAGCTACCGCCGATGAAATACAGGGATGGGCCAAGGGCTCTGCAGAACTGGATTTGGAGGGTTGTTGGGTGGACAAGAAAAGCAGGAATTGGATGTTGCCAAATGCGTATGTAAACGCAATGGTTACAATGGCTCATAGTCCCACACACATATGTGCGAAGAAAATAGTCCAACATTTAGCCACAGTCTGGGAAAATCCACTTACAAAAAAGAATGCCGAAAGGCTGGTACAAAACTGCATTACATGCCTACAGCACAATATGGGAAAGGGAACGGTGACTCCAACACAAAGTTTTGTACCTCCCTCTATGCCATTCGAAGTGATTCCCTTTGACTTCATAATAGAAATGAAGAGATGCCAAAATCTGAAGTATGTTTTGGTGATCATATGTGCATTTAGCAAATGGGTGGAAGCATATCCCTTGAAAGATTGCACTGCTATGAGCACGGCGAAAGTAATGCTAAAAGAGTATTTCTCTCGCTTTGGTCTGCCACGTATCATATGGTCGGACAATGGTCCGCACTTTGTAGGTGCAGTGATACTGCAGATTTGTGCAGGATTGCAGATCGAAAAAAGATTCCATTGTTCGAGATATCCGAGTTCGGCCGGTCTTATTGAACGGCTTTACGGAATCTTGAAGTCCAAAATCAGTAAGATCTGTGCAGGCAGCAAACTAAGTTGGGTAGATGCATTACCAATAGCGTTACTGTGTATGCGAACGTCAGTGCAGGCCAGAACTGGGCTCTCCCCCTATGAAATCATAATGGGGAGACCGGCTTGTGGTGCACACCTCAGCCGAAAAGAATGAGAGAGGTAGAATACCCTGTACTCAGCATTTATTGTAATTTGTTAGTAAAAAAAACTGCGTTTGATTCATCAGCAGGTGCAGGGGGCATTACCAGTGAGGTATACTGGTCCAGAACATGCATTGGAGCCATGAACCTGGGTGTTAGTCAGAAACTACGAACGGAAAACAACACTGGCACCCAGGTGGTGTGGGCCGCATCAAATACTCCTGACCACGCAGACAGCGATACGCGTGGATGGACGCAAGGCGTGGATTCATGCCACGCACGCCAAGAAAGTCCCATTGCCATTGGACACATCAACTGATCGGGACAAAGACCAGAAAGAGATAGCAGCAGTTCCAAAAAAAAGAAAAATGCCATTGCCAGTCCCTTGCCACAGAAACTGCCTGATCCTGAAACAAAGCCTGATGAGATTGCCATAAAAACGGAAGAGCAAAGAGTGCCTCAACGTTGTCCAGCAGATTCTGCATCTCTGCTGGCCGACATCAAGCGCATACCTGTGTGGCGCCCACCATCTTCTGTTGCGCCACAGCCTGCATTGTCGCCTGGGCACCCATCATCATCTGCCATTGTGCCCTAGGCTGACTCCAAGCTCGAGACCGGAAGTGCACCCGCACTATTTGTTGATCACACGGTACCAGGAGCAAATCGGTACAACCTGCGGAGCAGAAAGGAGTGATCACACTTTCTTGCCTCTGTTTCCTATTTTCGATTGAAGTGGGAACCGGAGGCCTGGAGGAGGGTGGAGTAAGTGTTGTGCAAGTTAGACAGCTTACGAAACGCAACTCCTCGGTGCTAAATCCATGTGTCAGGAACCTGAGTGAACAAGCGGGGCGCACGTGGTACAAAAGCAGCTGCTCTGAAACTATAGGGCAATGTGAAAATGCACGAAGGCCTTGCCAAATGAAAAAGCAATGCAGGCAGATGGCAAACTGGCATAAAAAGATTGTAGACATTGATTGAACTCTGTCAACATCCTGGGAAGCACATGAACAAGAGATAGTCACGGCGAGCACAGCAGAAGAAGAGGGAAGAGAAGAAATGTTGGAACCAGCAAATGCCCCCTCTTGCACCAATGCTGATAGATAATTAAACGTAGTATACAGAAAGGCACAAAAAGGACATGGTAAAAAGAATTGTATCTTGGGTCTAACCATAATAATGTGTATAATGCGTATATTAGCCCAAATATTGACCATATCAGTATTATGGTACCTAGAAGAAACGCACCCTCTTGAAGTACTTTTGCTTATTATGAACATTTCTACAACGGAAAGCCCAGTCCATGTGATTTCCTATACCATGTCCCCAATGGAAGAGAAACATAGAGAAGGATATGTGAACAACACATTGCTTTTAATAATGAATTTGACGCACTCGATCCTAAGAAAAAATAATTGTTGGGTTTGTGCCCACCTGCCGCAGCATGGTGGTCAGGGAATAGGATGGTATGTACAGCCCCTGCCCTTAACTTCTGCATGTTATGCTTCTCTGAGTGCCCTATATTATGGGAAATGGACCGAAAGTGAACCTGGTCAACTAGATAAAACAAATATGAATGAATTCGAGGAAGTGATTATGAAATGGGTTGCTCCATGTTCCACAAAAGAAGATTAATTACACTAGCAATAATGCCACAGGATAGATTGTCTGTACCTTATAAAACTTCTGTGATCACGTTCCACATGAACCCACAGGGGAATAAGGATGCGGAACCCCCTTCATATACAGTGAATTATAACCCTCATTCTGTCCCTTTCTGTTTAAAGGAAAAGGGTTCTTTCCAGGTAGGAACAGTTACCAGATGCAGGAATATAGCATTCCTTGATAAAGAAGTGGAACCAATATATGTGGGAGATCCTGTGTATTTCATATGTGGAGAAAAAGCATATCCTTGGTTACCTAGGAACTGGGGAGGCACGTGTTATTTGGGATTTCTGTTTCCTATGGTGTTTCTTTTAAAAACATCAGACATAACCAAATTGACCAGGTCACGACCTCGCCGTAATATTGAAGACTGGTTGATTGTAGGGGACATAGCAAAATCATTCATACCATTTTGGGGCCAGGCGATAAACTCTTATAACATAAGACGTCTGTCTAGGATATTGGAAGAAACAATAAATGGAACCACTGATATATAATATAATATGACTCTCGAGGAAAAAGGAATTAGATTAATGTCACTGCAAAATAGAATGGCCCTTGATATAATCTTAGTTGATCGCAGCAGTATTTGCAAAATTGTGGGATCAGCGTGTTGCGTATTTGTAAGTGACTCCTCCCCCACGATTTTTGAGGCGATAAGAAAATTGCATGTGTTAAGCTCTGATCTCCACCCCCCTGAAGGTGGCTGGGAATTGAACATAAGCTCCTGGTTCTGGGAAGTGTTGCGATCCTGGGGATGGAAGCTATTTGCAATCCGAGTAGCAATCCTAGGAATATTCGTGACATGTTGTTGTTGCATACATTGTCTCCCCATAATATGTACTGAAATCAGCGAAGAGTGTGTACAAATGATGAAACGAAAAAACATGACTCAATCAAGCACTCGCCATAGTAACAAATCTGAAACCATTAAAGAATTCATGGCAATTGATATTGATAATAATAACGAGGAGACAACAAGTGTACATGAGTCTGAATTTGAATCAGATTCCGAATCTAATCCAAATACTTGGTCGGAGGAGGATGCAATGTATGGATGAGACGTTTGGCTTACAGCCAAGAGGAGGGTTTGTCAGTCCAGAAAAACCAAACACCCCTTGAGGGCCCGGAAATGAATGATAATTGGTTGGCCGAAGACCAACCGCCTCATTTACAGCGTTAAGAATATATATTCATTAGTTATTACGTAGCTATTAGTTCAACTAGTTCAACTAGAGTGAGTCAATTTTAAGATGACCAGAATCGCGATTTTGTTTTCTCTCTCTGCTCTCTCTAACGTTGCCACTTTGCCTCATGTAAAACTGGTTTGCTGTAGATATTATTTCGCTTCAATGGTCCAAGGCTAAGAAACATGTTGAAACATTACACTGGAGAGCCAGACAGAAATGCCCGATTCCCTCCCTCACATATACTTGAAGACAGGGAGCAAGGCATTTAATCAGTACACAAATGCCAGCGAGTCTCCTGAAAGAATAGCAATGTACGAAACTAGCATTTAAAGAGTTGAATTATGATCTTCTTTACGGCCCCCCTTTCTGAGCCCAGTGAGGCCCTGGAGAGCGGGCTGACCTCTAGAGCAAGAATCGAAACTAAGAGATAGTGAGGTCTGGTATGTGCCAGTCTCCTACGCGCAGCTTGCCCATGAAAAACAAACGCTGTGTTCTCGCAAATAAAGAATGGTGTCTGTAAAAGTGAAGATTGCAAACCGTTACTAAATATGGTGGTCTAGGGTCTCATATTTGTCATACTGGTCAATCATCGCCTCTAATTCAAAGGGAAATTAATTGGATGCCGCCCTCAATGTGTCATACTGTGTCATTGCTGATTGTATATATCTAACTGATGTACGTTTCACTCTCTCCTGCGTCCCCAGAGGTCTGTCAGACACACGTCGCGGGGCGTGGGACCATTTGGCCAACTGGGACTTCTTTGTATTGCAATAAACCCTACATTTTGGTGTCTGGCGTATCTATTCAAGTGTGGTGACTGTGCCTTGTTTCCACATCCGAGGGTCCCTCAGGGGCCCCTTTCAATCGTCGTTCCCAGCTCGTGGTGTACCTGTCATTAGCAACAATGTGCAACTATGTGTTAGTGTGGACAATGGACAGGTCTGCTTATGGGCTTGTGAGACGGTCTTTCCCATCGCTGTAGGTGTCCATCTTTGCCGCTTCGTTGTTGCAACCCGTGTCCCAAATGTGGGACCCCGGCGACTTTCTGTCTCGTGAGCTTGGCACCTTGTCAGTTCAGCTTGGTCACGTGTGGAGTGACCGTGGCTGGAACAGAATTATGAGCATTCATTTTTTGTATTTCGCCTCTGAGGGCTTGGCACTTGCAGGTGTAACCTTGACGCTGGGCTCGCAGTATGCGAGTTGCAACATCGTGGCCTTGGCTGTGAGCTCTTGTTGAAGGCTCGTTCTGCATGGTCAGCGCTTGTACTCTTGTTCTTAGAGGATTTTCGTTAACGAGGCTCCTGTCTGGGACTCTTGCTTGTGGCCTACTCGGCCCTAGTTCATGGGTGGCGGTACATAATCCATAGTATGGAGGTCGCGGGGCGACAGAGTGTCACAAGCAGCATTAGATATACATGGTGGTGTCTTTCATGGAGATGGGTGGCGGGAAAAAGCGTCAGCAAGCATGTACACGAGCTCTTCATGCGTCTTGCGTTTCTGCGGTGCTGTAGAAGGCCTATGTGAAAAATAACAACGATGCACGTCAGTGGGTGTGTCAGTCCCCTAAGTCGTAGCACTGAGTATGTTCTTCGTGTAGGTTGGTGTGTGAGTGACCAGTGTGCATGGTGGCACGTGTGTTCTTGTCTGTTGGCTATGTCGTCATGGCATCTCTAATGATGTGGACACTTGTGGCTGTTGTTCTAGTCGAGTTGGTCCATGTTGCAGGCGTCGGCTTGAGCCTGTCGCGCTGGTGGGCACACTCCTCTTATGTTTAGGTTTCTGAACCAGGGTATTTTGTCATCTGGTAGGTAAATTAACTCCTCTCGTGGGGGGTGTCTGGGCCATGATCCTCTAGGCCATGGTCTGGATGAGATTGAGGGAGGAGTGTTTTATCCCATTCTCCTACTTCAATCCTCCCCTCTGGTCGACTTGTCGACCACAAAACCATCCTTTCCTTTACCTCCTTTCACTCTCCATACTTTCGTTATTCCGGCCAGGTGTCCATAGTGGTTGACATGATCTTCAAATGACCAATACATATTAACACATCCGCTGCCGGGTTTGCAGTAAACCCATCTTCCAAAATAGCTCCTCAGGTTCTCCACCTTCACAGATGGTGGGTCTACACGGGTGTCCAAAATTTGTTTGCGCAGTCTCTCGCGTTCCTGTATAATCATGTCAGTGTGCTTGTCATCTTCAGCTGGTAGTAAGGCGTGCATGCCGACCATTTCCATCATCTCATCCGTTGTACGTGCTTTTCTACCCCTCCACAACTTTATTACAATTAACACAGCCGTTGCCAGTATTATGTACCCTACTATTAGTTTCAGTCCATCCGACAGCCATGAAGGCATCCATGACCATAAAAATGAAAATCAGATGCCCTCTTTTTCTACTCCTTTACTGTCTTCGACCATTTTGGAGTGCAACAGGGTGAGTTGGGATACTGCTTCAGTAAGTGTTCCATTGTCTGCGCCATTAGCAGAGATGAATGTGCAACATGATTGTCCAATTTTTGCATAAACTCCTCCTTACATTGCCGTGAGGAGGCCCAGCACATATCTGTTTTGGAGTGCTACCAATCTTACCGCCCTCAGTTCTTCCTTGATTGCGTTAAATCCATTGACAGTTGAGTTAATTGTCATCATTAGCTTCCATCTGGTGATTTGGAGCCATTTTGCATTTGCATATGCCTGCAGTCCTGGGTGTATTATGGATGAGAAGAACATTGCCGCTCTGGTAAATAGTCTGTGTTCTGGTGGGATGGAGGTGAGCGCTGTTTCTGATCTTCCCTACAGGTAGTTCCCCGTCAGAGGTTCTCCTTGTCTTTTCACTCTCGGCAAACTGTTACTGTTGTTTTCGTCACCACCTTCAACTTTCACAGATCTTTTCCTCCTTTTGTTCCCTTCGTCCATCTGGGGGAAGTTAGCCATGTTGATGTGTTTCTGAGGCACAACCAGGGATGGCACGTTGATATGTACCATGGTGCATATTCCATTCCATGATGGAGGCAAGGTGTGGTATGCCTTATCACCACAGGCCCAATAGTGGTCCATTAGAACTGCTGTGCCGGCAGCCCCCTCTGGTATCTCTATTGTTCTTTCACAGTTGGTGTTGCGTCCCACATCCACATCGCCGTTGTGTTGATAGCACAGTGTGGGTGCAGTTAGCGGTAGTATACTTAATGGATCTTTGTCCTTCTCCAGCCATGTCAACATCGGTACATATTTTGCCCACATCGTCCAGCATCTGTCGTTGTGCTCTTTTATGGAGGTAATATTTTCTCGTGTTACCATATTGCTTCCAGCCACTCCTATTTCCCATCCGTCATTCGTATATATTTTCCCAGTTATTGTTATTAGGGGTCTTTCCCAGCACCCTTGTTCACCAGCAATTTCGCTTGCATACCAATCACACGGTAGGTATTGTAACGTTACTTTCTTCGTCTCTCCTTTTTCGGGACCATCCGTCATGTATCTGAAACCTTCACTATGTAGGCTTCTTTTTGTGGTACATTAGATATGTTTTGAGGAAGTTATTTTCGTATGGGTATGAGTCCCTTGTTTTCCATTGAAGTGTTACCACTGTCCCTTGAAATCGTCCTTTTGTTTGGAATAGTGCAGATATATCAGGCATTGCACTATCCTTGCTGGTACTTCAGTAGCTACAAATGTTCTTGATGCGCTCCTAGCGTATGGGAAAACGAGCACACATAGCAGTTGTCCTCAGTTGTCTGCTTAACAATTTTGGTCATGTGCTGATACCACATGTTGTTCGAGACGTGTGCTGAATCTGTGAGATATGCGTCAATTCCCTTATCTCCATATGTGCTGTGTTTAACCCTATTTCCCTTATTTATGGGGTTGCTTGTACCACCTGACACCGTACCTGTTGCAGCCGTGGGAGGTGGTGTATTCGTTTTAGGTGCAGCCATAACATTGGAAGCATAATTTTTCTGCCAGACAGAGCAGCCAATAGACCAGTGATAACCAACACGCCTATGAACTTTATTACAATAGCTAATCTCACTGGCATTTTGCTCTTACCTTTGCTGCAGTCCTGCAGCTTATTCTTGTGATGTTAAAGATGCCCGCCTGAAAATTCTGAAAATATGCGTTACTTGGTTAGTTCTCTTTAGTCACTATCTGCTTATCAGATAGTCATTTAGTGCCCAGGCATACAGCTGTTCCCACGCTAATCTCAGGGACCTATCTCTCAGAGCTGGTAAGTGCTCATGGAGATGTGGGAATGATTGTTCTATGACCAAAATGAATGTGTTGTAGTACACACGTACCCTTCTCTTTTTTAGATACTTCGCTCTCTTTATATGGTGTACAAATTGGTGTGCAGGGCTTCAGGCGTGTTATCTGTGGGTAGCATTTACCCCTGGGCAAAACACGACGTTAGTAACTTCACTTTCTATACAACACATTAATGTGTGATACCTGCATGTGCGAGACAAAAGAGAAAGAGAGCATGCATGTGTTTATATGTGTGTGCAGCATTCAGGTTTGTTAGACAATGTCCTTTATTGGGTGGTGGCAGGGACGGGGCTGGGTGGGGCAGCGGTTTGTTTGCTTTGAGATCTCGTAACCATGGGGAGGGTTATGGGCGACTGTCCAAAGTCTATGGCTGTGCCTGAGGCTGGGGAGGGGTCAGGGGCAGTGGCACGATTGTCTCTTGTTGTGGTTGCTGCGTCGTCATCTGTCGTTGATGTTGTTGATGCTGTTGTTGTTGCGGTGGTCCTGACGTCAACGCGAGGGCGGGTCTGGCCTTTGTAGGGCTTGACGTTGTGCAGGTGATTCCAGGCTCTTTTGACTGATAATTTAATTGTTCTGGGAGCTACTGCTTCCACCAAGTGGGGCCCCGTAAACCTGGGGCTTTTCCACTTCCTGTTGAACTTGCGGAGGAGAATGTGGTCTCCTTCCGCAATAGTCCACTGTTTTGCTGCTCTTGTTCCTCGTTTGTGCCTTCTGGTTGGGTGATCTTCGCCCCGCGTGCGCTCGAGCTGTTGAGCGATAAAGGCAACACTAGTAATCAAGGAAGACCCATATTCATACATTTCGTTACCAAAAACATTTGCAGAGCTGTCATAGTCGGTGAAGGCCCTTGATGTTGGTGTTAACGGAAGGCGCATCTGACGTCCAGTCACCACCTCGTGGGGAGTGAGGTGGTAATCGGATCCTGGCCTATTTCTCAGCTCAAACAGAGCCAAGGGGAGGCAGTACAACCAGCTTCTCTTAGTTGTCTGCTGTATCTTTGCAATTTCTTCTTTTAGTAGGCCATTCAGGCGTTCACAGACACCGTTAGCCTGCGGGTGGTATGCGCATGCGAACTTGTGTTTGATGCCGAGCATTGTAGTTATGTGCTCGAACATCTCATTGGCAAAGTGTGGGCCATTGTCCGACCGCAGCACTTCGCCCACTCCCCATCTGGGGAAGACCTCCCTCACCAAGAATCTAGCTGCTCTGAATGCGTCCGCATGAGAGCAGGGTCCAGCCTCAATACACCTTGAAAATGGACACACTACTACAATCATGTATCTGTGTCCTTGACGTACATTGATTGGCCGGGGTATAGTACCTTTTATCACTTGCAGCGTGTGACCGGCCGTAAACTGTTGGCACGTTAGGCAATTGCTGCTAAATGTTGCAACATGTGAGTTTAGCTCGGGGCAGAACCAGGCCTCCCTTATTCGTGCTGCAATCACTTCCTTTCCTGTGTGTGCGGGGTGGTGTAGCTGAGCTAGGGCTGTTTGCAATAGTGCTAGGGGCATCACTACCTTTCCTGTATTATTCTGGTGCCACAATGCATCTGTGGGTGACATTGTGCATCCCCTTTTTACCCATAGCTCCTTTTCTGGCATAGGTGCTGCTGCCTGTAATTCTAGTATCTGTGTTTCAGGGATGTGTGTGTACCCATCCCTCTTCAACATTTGTCTCGCTCCCACCCTTCCCCTATCTTTTCCTTTTTCTGGGGGGGTCCAAACTTCTCCAAAATATGCAGCATGCTTAGCATGTGCGTCGGCTGTTTCGTTACCTTTTGAGATAGGGTCATCCCCGTTGGTGTGGGCCTGACACTTTACCAGGGCTATCTTTTTTGGGTCATCAATTACTTCAATTAGCTCTGCAAGTAGTAGGACATGTTGTACTGGCGTACCATCTGCTCTTTTGAACCCTCTTCTTTGCCATTTAATTAATCCTGAGTGGACTGTTGACGTGACATATGCACTGTCGGAGTATATTGTTACTCTTTTATCATAGCTCTCTTTTAGTGCTAAAATTAGGGCCACTAGCTCTGCTGCTTGTGCCGAGTAATGTTGCGGTAGTTGAACACACTTTACTGGCACATACATCCAGTCTTCTGTCAACTTAACCACTGCTGCTCCTGTCCTTCTAACACCATCTCTCTGGTCGATTGTTGATGACCCATCAATGTACGTTATTTCTCCCCCCGCTAGGGCATTTTCCTCAACTTTTCTTGTGCTGGAGTACATTTAAATTGCCTGTGTGCAATCATGAGCATAGTCACCATCTTCAACTACCTCAGCTATGAATCTTGCTGGGTTTACGTTGCTGCACCTTACAATTGTCAACTCTGGCCTGGAGAGAAAAATCTCATATCCTGATGCTCTCTGGGTGGTCAGTGTTGATTGATTCGGGCTTGTTCAAGATGGCAAAAAGGGCGTGTTCTACGAACAGTGCAGTGGGGCACCCCATTGTTATTGATGTTGATTTCTCCACCGCAAAAGCTGTGGCTGCAAGGCTTTGTTCGCAAGGGAAGTGACCTAACATTACAGGGTCCAGGTGTCCGCTGTAGAAAGCCACGGGTTTGTGTCCATGCTTGTTTTTTGTGTCAGCACTGCCTTCATTACTGCTGAGTCGCAATGTGAAAAAATTAAAAATTGGTGTTCGTAGTTAGGAGTGGCTAGCATTGGTGCTGTTGAGATGGCATTTTTTAATTCTCCAAAAGCCTTTCATTTCTCTCATCATCCCAACTTTTTATCCCCCTTTTGTGCTTCCCTGAGTGCTTCGAGCAGGGGCCCTATGTATGAACTGTAGTCAAAAACCCATGCCCTGCAGAAGCTGCATAGGCCCAGAAATTGCTGTAGTTCTCTCACTGTCTGTGGTTGTGGTGTGTTGGTTATGGCCTGTGCTCTTTGTGTTGTAATGCTCCTTGCATGATGAGAGATCAGTTGACCAATGTAGAGTACCTGTTCCTGGCAGTACTGTAACTTTTCCTTGTCCACCTTGTACCCCTTCTCAGCTAACACTTTGAGCATCTTTACTGAGTCCTTTCTACACCTTTCTTCAGTGGTGCTGCAAATGATGATGTCATCAACGTATTGCAGCACCGTGCTCTCCATCTCAATGTTTCCCAAATCCATTTGTATCACTCTGTTGAAGATGGATGGTGACTCTCACTACCCTTGGGGTAACCTTGTGTGTTTCCACTTTGTGTTTCCGGATGTGAAGCTTGTCGGGTCCTGTGAGTCGGGGTGCAGAGGTATTGAGAAAAATGCATTCTTGAGGTCAATCACGTAAACCGTGATGCCTCTGCTGGTATCCCATATAGTATGGTGGCTGGGTTTGCTGCTATAGGGTACTCTGCCTCTACAATGTAATTCAAAGGCCTAAGGTCCTGGATGAAACACCAAGACCCTCCTTACGCCTTACGCACTGGGTACACAGCCGTGTTGCAAGGTGACTCTGATGGTACTAATATGCCATTGTTTATCAGGGCTGTTATTGTTTCATATATGCTCTCATCTGCCTCTTTTGATAGTGGGTATTGTTTCACTCTGGGTAATATTGCTCCCTTTTTCATTTTTATTTTCACTCCACCAATGCTCTTGATGCAGCCAACGTCATATGGACTAGTGGTCCACAGAGATGCTGGTACTGCAGCCATGTCTTCCTCATACAATGGTACTGCTGTAGAGGCAGGTGCCTCTAGTGCCTTTGCCATTTTTAGTGCCACCGTCACTTTCAACCAAATGTCAATGCTCATCATAAACACCATCTCTCCCTCTCCTTTATCGTCTGAGAAGAGCTCCTCATCAGATACATGTGTGAGCCTGCACCCCTCAGCCAGAGCTATTACTGCTCTCCAAGCCCTCCCCTCCCTGTCTTGGGCATGAACGGCGATGTAGTCTGCAGTTGCCATAATTCTCTCGATGCTTACCGAAATTATTTTCCCTTCAGTTTCTGTTAGGGAGAATTCTCTCTTTATGCTGAATTTCCTAACCTAGTGAGTCCCCCAGCAGCTTTGCTGGATTTCTTCTGGAGTTTGTTTTTTTCTCCTGCCAAGAGTGAGACTCTTTTTCTCCCACTCTTGGACGTTTATGGTGTTCCTTTGACTGTTAATGTGTTTTATGGGCTATGGGTTTTACTATGTGTGTTACACAGCACCCTCCGTGCAGTAACACAGGGGTGTCATAGTGACCCCCCACCATAGACTCCATACCCTGGGACTGACTACTGTCTCCCAGGGCATCTAAAGTCCCCACTGGCTTTACTAGTCCCAAATTATTAACAGAAACCAGTACAAACCATCATATTGTGGACCTACTGGTCGGGGCAATTCGATTGCCCCGGGGTCTGTTAGTCGAGGGGGCACGTCTCCGTCCCCCCTGATCGAGTTTTGGTTGGTGGCAGTGGAAACTACTTTTTCTATTCGTCCGCAAATATTTTCCTATGGGATTTTCCCATTGTTCGAGGCTACCAACTTTAATTATTTAATTCTAATAGCCTCGAAAATACCGCCGGTTTATTTAATTGATATTAATTCACCGGTTGGTATTTTTTGCTAGGACTCGATTCTAGAATGGTGTTTGTGTTCTCTTCTGTGACTCCAACCCAAGTCGAGCCCTTTGTTCCACTTTTTGGAGGGCTTTTCCACAGAAACCTCCAAAAAGTGGTGCCACTCTGTCTGGGTACCACAGGGCGTGTGGGAGGGGGTTTAGGCACCCTGGACTGAGTTACCTTGGTAACTCAAGTCGCACTCTTGTGTGATTGGCCCAAGTGGTGAGCCAGCCGGCTCACCTCTTAGCATGTTTGATTGACAGCTAGGCTGAGTGAATTGGGGTATGCTGCATAAAAGCAGGGCTTTGGGGACTGGAACTTCAGAAGTCGCCACAGGACCGGAGGATCCGACGAGAGAGAAGCTGAGCCGACCTACCACGATGACCCCACCGGTGGAGCCCTGCGGAACCGACTCGCCACTTCCCAACGACAGAGAAGATCTCCCGGCTGGAGAGGCTTCTTCCCCTAACTGGTGGGCACAACCAGTTTCACCTTCCTTCTTCGCACCCCAGACCGGTTTGTGGTCGAACTGCCCGTGCCAAGCACCCTGGCAGTAGAGAGCCACTCACCACTGAACCGTGAATCAACAGACCGCTCCTTGTACCTGAGAAACTCAGCGGCTGGTTTCTTCCCTGGCAGTGCAACGGACTCCTGTCTTCCTCCACGACAAGATCCTCTCTTCCCGCGGACGAAGCACCGACTTGCATCCGCTGCCAGGAACAACTGCCCCCGCTGGAGTATTCTCACCACTTTAAGGTACTGTGTCCGCCAGGCCTCCCTTTCTAAAGATTGCTACAAGGTAATAATAACCCCTTAACCTTCTGGACTGGACTGGCCGCCTTGACCCTCTAACTGGTCCCTTTCTTTGGTCCAACTCCTTTTTGAACCGTTACAAGTATTTTGTGCGCTGCAACCGTGTGACCTTGGACACATTTCGTTTGATCCTCTTAAAGTGGATCCGGCCTATTGAACTCTAACTTCATGGTTTTACTTTGCCTTCCTCTCTTGTTATGTTCTTGTAAAAGTGTTGGGATCTGTTTCAACTTGCTCTCTGCTTTTCTCTCCCTTTTAAAAACGAACTATTGGAGTGGCATCTACGTTAAGCGTTCACCGCTGTCTGAAAATAAGTGGGGCTTTACTTAAGACTTGTCTAATATTCTTTTAAGGGAGTGTATATCTTTTAGTGACCGTGTTTTTGAATTGCTTACTATTAGTGCCTGTGTGTTTTTCTAGATGTGGTTTTAAATAAATAATTTTCTGATGTTTGTTAATCTGCTTAGAATCACATGCTGTGCATAGGTCCGACATCCAGTGGTCACTGCGGAGTATTGCATTTTGTTTTTCGTAGTCGAAAAGGGGACGTCGACAAGGCGTGTCTGTAACACTATCCCTATAGTGACGTGCGTTGTACCCACAATCCCTCACGCGTCGAGGTCCCTCAGATTGTTTTTTTCCGCCCAGTTTCTGGTCGCCTTTCGCGGAGCTCCTAGAGAGACATTGCTATACTTACCACGGACCTCGGTCCTTTTGTCATAACTTAATATACTGATAACGATCCCTCCCCCTCGACGTTAGCTGTGAAGCTGTTTCTCCGCCGAACTAATTTTCGACGGAGAGGAAGAGCGGAGGAGATCCTTCGGCGCTGCCGAACACGTGGCCTGGCCTCGACGGCCAACTTACAGTAGGGAGAGTGGGGGTTAGAACTTTGTCTCTTCTCTTTGAGAATGTCTTTCTTTCTCCCTTTTCTTTCCCTTGGGGTTGTTATCGCCAGCTATTATTGCCTCAGCTATGGAGAGGACACCATTTAAGTTTTGCCCACGCTGCAGGGGCAAATATACTTGGAAAGATAAGCACAAGCTCTGTAATCGTTGCTTACCCCTCGATCACATAGAGAACAGCTGCGCAGCCTGCAAGCTCTTAAAACCCAGGACTCTTAAAGAACGTAGGGTTAAGAGGTGGGCGGACTACGCGATGTCGAAGTCAGTTTCCTCACCCGCTGCCGCTGTTACTGAAAGTGACGAGGAGTGCGATAACTCGACGTCCGTTACGGAAGTCATGAACCCCCAGAAGGAGCGCTCCCGCTCCTCGTCGTCCGTCCCCGGCCCCGACGGGCTCGGCTCACGCCCTGCTTATGGGGATGAACACCCGGCGACAAGGACGCACACAAACCCCATAAGGCTAAACACACTACCCACGGCTCTTCTTCGTCGAGAACGAAGGATCCATCAGCGCCGAAGGGGACGCAGGGCACTCCGGCGTCTACCGCAGACCGTAAAGGTCACAAGCCCCACCCGCAAACGCAGCCGCGACCAGCGATTGGGCTTTCATCTAACACGGGCGCTACCCCAAAAACATCCGACGCAACGCTCCATAGAGCGACCGTCGAGGTACAACGCGCAACGCACACAACGTCGACACCAGAGCCCTCGACGGACAAAATCGTGGCCGAGAGCCTAGCGAGAATTGTCGCCGAGGACAAACGTACGCGGACGCCGAAACAAACGTTGAATACCGCGTCGAAAAAACACAGAAGTAGCCAGGAACTGCCCCTTTCTCCAAAGGACGCTTCCGAACTACCTGAAGGCTTTTCAGAAGGAGACGGGAACCTCTCGTCGACGTTGTGGGAGCGTTCGAAACGATTCGAAGGCGAAAACACTAATTTCCCCCCTCTAGACTATTCAGGGGTACCCCATGAGACCCTTGAAAGACTCCATTCTTGCATGGAGAAAATGGAAAGGTTTCTAGGAAACCAAGACCCACCTACTCACAAAAGACAAAGAGAATGGCCACAGGATGACCCTAGAGTCAAGATTCCTAGGCTGGTTGACCTCACTGAGGAGGAGCAATACCTCCAAGAAGATGAGGAGTGTTTGGGTGGAGAAGAAGAGGTAGAACTTGAGGAAGAGGGGTTCGAAGAAGATCCTTAGACCACTGCTACAGGGTTTGAAGAGGATACAGCTACCTCGCAGCCCTGGCATTCACCGTCAGTGCAGCCTTGGCAATCCCCATCAGTACATTCAGACCCTGATGCCTTTCTCCCTTCTCCTCTCAAGGATTCACATGGGAACTCCTCTCCCATAGATGACCAACCTTACCTCAATGCACTATTGCGCAAGGCAGCAGCGCATTTTGAGATTGATACAGGGGAAACGCTTCCAGACATTGACTTTGTAGAAAAAGTCATCAAAGAAAAAGCCCCTGTTAGCCAATCTATTCCACTCCTGGCTTCTATTAAAAGAAGAATTTCTCCTTCCCTTACTAACCCAGCTTTAGTAAGAGGGGTCAACCCTAGAATAGAAAAGCTCTTCAGCCCTTCATCCTCTGACCCTTTATACATCAGAGGACACTCTATTCCTGACTCCCTTGTGGTTACCAACACAAGAAAAAGAGCAGGGGTGCCACTATCCACTAGTGAAGCACCTCCAGACAAAGAAGGCAAAAAACTCTACGCACTGGGGAAGAGAATCGCGACCTCCGCAGCCTTCTCTACTAGAATTGCTAATAACAACTCACTTTTAGCTAGCTACGCAGATGCACAGTGGAACAAGCTGCGCAGCGAAGCAGAGGAAGCACCTGAACCTCTGCGTTCTCGCCTGCTAGCTATAATATCAGAGGGCACACTGGTAAACCAGGGCATCGTTAAAAACTCCCTAGATGCCGCTGAGACGGCTGGCCGCTCCCTAGTGCAGGGAAAACTTCTCAAGCGCCACGTTTGGCTACGCAATTCAGGTTTTAAGCCCGAAACCCAAGCCTCCCTCATAAATAAACCCATTGAACAGACGCATCTGTTTGGAAAAGCAGTAGATGAGGCCCTAGAACATGCTAAAAAAGAGTTTGATACCATCAAGACTCTGGATCAAATTTCTAGGCCCCCTAACAGGCGAGGCTATGGTAATAAACGCTCCTTTCGTGGCCAAAGACAGCAGCAGAACCAACAACAACAACAATATTACTCTGGCTCCAACTGGCCCACTAACCAGGGTAACACCCAGTTCAGTCAAAGAGGCCAACGCCGTGGCAAAGGAAGAGGTCGTGGCTCCAGCCCCAGAGGTTCCACGCCCAATACCAGCAAATGACCCGAAAATTCGGGTACCCTCCCATGCATCACCGGTCGGGGGCCGGCTAACATCGTTCCTTTCAGCATGGGAGGGAATCACGTCAGACCGTTGGGTATTATCCACCATAGCCCACGGATACTGCATCGAGTTCAACGGTTCCCCGAAGTACAAACCCCCACGGAACCGGCGCATGACACCGCAACACCTCTCCATTCTTCTTCAAGAGGTGGAAGAACTACTGAAGAAAGAAGCTATAGAGCCCGTCCCCCTATCACAGGTAACAGAAGGTATTTATTCAGTGTACTTCCTTGTACCCAAAAAGGACTTAACCATGCGCCCTGTATTAGATCTGCGCCCAGCGAACATATTTGTCAAACCCCAAAAGTTTCGTATGGTGACCTTACAGGAGGTAATCCCACTGTTATCACAAGGGGATTACATGACAACACTGGACATGAAAGATGCATACTTTCATATTTTAATGTTGACATCGCACAGAAAATACCTCAGGTTCAAAATAGAGGACAAACACTACCAGTTCAGAGTACTACCCTTCGGGATAGCATCTGCACCAAGGGTATTCACGAAAGTACTGGCAGTGGCAGCGGCCCACCTGCGCAGATTATCCATCCCGGTATACCCTTACCTCGACGACTGGCTCATAACAGGGGATTCTTACGAAACATGCTTCTCCAATACCCAAAAGACCGTAGACCTTTTGTCCCAACTGGGCTTCTCCATCAATGAAAAGAAGTCCAGCTTAGACCCCAGCCAAACCAAACAATTCCTAGGGGCTCTAATTCGAACAAAGGACGGCCTCGTATTCCCCTCCAACGAGAGGGTCCAAAACATGCTGTTTCAAATTCCCCATTATGTAGCAGGCCGAGAGGTGACGGTACGCAAAGCAATGCGCTTGCTAGGGATGATGGCGTCATGTATTTATTTGGTACCTCACGCGCGCCTGCGCATGCGCCCAATGCAAGAGTGGCTCTACAGCCAGTGGTGTCAGGCCAGCGGACAATGGGACGATCTAGTGGTGGTCTCGCAGGCCTTGGTTCTCTCGCTACGGTGGTGGACAAAAGAAAACCTGTTATTAGGGAAAACTTTTGCCACACCCGCAGTGGAAGCCACTCTAACCACAGACGCATCCCTTACAGGATGGGGGGCTCACCTATCCCATCAGACGGCACACAGAGTGTGGACTCCGAGTTTAGCATCCAAGCATATAAACCTGCTGGAACTACTAGCGGTGTTCAAAGCACTGAAAGCCTTTCAGGAACACTTACAAGGAAAGACAGTGATGGTCCTCACAGACAGCACCACAGCCATGTACTACCTCAACAAGCAAGGGGGCACTCACTCTCCAGGACTGTCCAAGCTGTCCCAGAATATATGGAAGTGGGCTCTCAAACACAACATGTTCCTACTATCACAACATGTACCAGGGGAACTCAATCTGCTAGCAGACAAACTCAGCAGAGACTTCCCCCTGCCCGAAGAGTACGAATGGCAATTGCACGAAGACATCGTCTTAGACGTCTTCACGCAATGGGGATTCCCGGAAATAGACCTGTTCGCAACCCTGGAGAACTCACAATGCCAAAGTTACGCCTCCAGGTACCCCCAGAACCAGTCCAAGGGGAACGGTCTGTCGATTCAATGGTCAGGGAAATTTGTTTACGCCTTTCTCCCCGACTCCCCTTCTCAACAAAGTGGTGCACAAGATGCACCAGGAGCAGGTTACCATGATACTAGTGGCCCCAATGTGGGCCCGGCAGCCATGGTTCGCTCACTTAATGGAGATGTCCCTATCTCCCCCAATAAAACTTCCCTGCCCGTACAACATGCTGTCACAAGACAAAGGCAGGACACTGCATCCATGCCCTCAGACCATGAACTTAGCAGCCTGGCTCCTGAGATCATAGAATTTGGACATTTACAACTCCCACAGAGATGTATGGACATCCTCAGGGAAGCCAGAAAACCTAATACTCGACACTGCTATTCTAGCAAATGGAAAAGATTTGTTATCTGGTGTAGAGGTACTAGCATCAACCCAGTTGACTGCTCTCCTACTGACATTATTCTATACTTGACCCATTTACTGGATTCAGGTTTAGTGTTCAATTCCATTAAAGTCCACCTAGCGGCACTTTCTGCATACACCACTTCCCAACTTAAAGTGTTGTGGTGGAAGATACCAGTTATCAAAGCCTTCATGGAGGGGGTAAAGAGGATGCACCCTCCGATAGCTAACCCAGCTCCCGGATGGGACTTAAATGTGGTACTTTCCAGACTCATGGGCCCTCCCTTCGAACCCATGCACAAGGCAACTCTTAAAGATATCACCCTTAAAACTGCTTTCCTAATAGCTATCACCTCCATTAGGAGAGTAAGTGAACTACAGGCTCTTTCTGTACTAGACCCCTTCGTAACAGTTCACAAAGATAAGGTGGTTCTACGCACACACCCAAGGTTTGCACCTAAATTCATCTCGAAATTTCATGTAAACCAAACTATAGAACTACCAACGTTCTTTCAAAACCCTTCCAGCTCGGGAGAAAAAAGTCTGCATACACTAGATGTACGCAGAGCTGTCATGTTCTACATGGAAAGAACCAGACCACTGAGAAAGACTAATCAGTTCTTTGTCTCGGTGGCAGCAGGAAGAGAAGGAGATGCGGTCTCAAAATCCACTATATCTAGATGGATTGTTCAATGCATCACTCTCTGTTACACTCTTGCTAAGAGAGAACTACCCTTCAAGCCAAGAGCACATTCCACTCGAGGCACTGGGGCTTCCATAGCATTCATTGCAAATGTTCCCCTTGAGTCCATCTGCAAAGCGGCTACCTGGAGTTCTGTGCACACCTTTACAAAACACTACTGTCTAGATGCACACTCTAGATCTGACTCCCAGGTGGGACAGGCAGTATTAAGACATCTTTTCTCTACTGTTCCTTCTCATAACCCACCGCCAACTCCGGGTACTGCTCGCTAGTCTATGCACAGCATGTGATTCTAAGCAGATTAACAAACATCAGAAGACAATGCATTACTTACCGTAAAAGCATTTCTGATGGTTGTATCTGCTTAGATTCACATGCGCCCACCCTTCCTCCCCGCTCGGATGGAAGGAACATAGACTTCCTTTTATATCTCTCTTTTCTGTACTCATTCACGTCTATAAGGCTCCCTCAGGGCAGAAAAATACAAACAGAGGGACCTCGACGCGTGAGGGATTGTGGGTACAACGCACGTCACTATAGGGATAGTGTTACAGACACGCCTTGTCGACGTCCCCTTTTCGACTACGAAAAACAAAATGCAATACTCCGCAGTGACCACTGGATGTCGGACCTATGCACAGCATGTGAATCTAAGCAGATACAACCATCAGAAATGCTTTTACGGTAAGTAATGCATTGTCATATCTCTTTTACACCAAGCCCTGGTCAGTGTTTACTTGTTCTACTGTGTTCTCTTGACCGATTGTGAATACTCTGTATACTGCCTAACTCTTCTTGAGGGAAGTCTGACTGCTCAGCCACAGCTACCAAGTGAATCTGTGTGGTACAGTCTGCTACCAAGTGGGTTTACTGCCAAACGCCTGTAGTGAAATCTTTTGCAGTGGTCCCAGAGGGAACTGCACAGGTTTCTGCCTAACAGTTTCATTTGCTGGTGTCTCTGATCTGAATAAGTATGCTGCTGGCCTCCTCTAAATCTTGCCCTCAATTCCAGGCATCCAAGCAATTGCCATATCTGTGCCATATTGGAATACTTCTCCATCTACAGGCTCAGCTCGGGCCACTGTTTGGCCGCAGTAAGCTTACAGTTTTTGTCGTGCTGTGAGCATGTTGATTCCTAGTGTAGAGCAGATTATGCCTTTCTCCGCGAAGGAGATTGTCATATTCAACCTGCTCATTATATCCCTCCAAAGTATGTTAACTGGTGACTGCTTCGAGTACAGAAGCGGAAGAAATATGTCGTGGTCTCCTACAGATAAGAAGATGTTATCAGTAAAGGGAACCAACCCTTGAGCCCCAGAAAATCCTTGTGTGCATGGCCTCGCCTGACATTTTAAATTTACCCTCCCTTATGCAGGACTTAGTTGCCCCAGTGTCAACAAGGAAGGACATTTTTTTGTCACCTATCGCTACCTGTATGCGTGGTTCCTCCGCACTATTAGGTGTTACCGACAGGATGGGACATATCAAAGACATTGGTGGGCTGTCCTATTGTGGATATAGTGACTGACCGCTCCCTGTGTACGGGTTGTGCCCCAATATTGTCACCTTCCCCAGCTGTGTTTGCTGTGGTGGTGTACCAGTTGTTGAAACTGCATTGTCCTGTATCTGCGTGAGCTGCTGTGCCGGTTGTACTTGATGTTGTTGTGTTGCTACCACCTGTTGTTGTGGCGATGGGTGTGTCTGTACCTGTTGTGGTGGTGCAGTGTATGGATGTACCTGTTGTTGTGGTGCTGTGTACTGTTATACCTGTTGCTCTGGTTTTTGCATTGACGCTTGTGGTTGTGGTGGCACGGTTGTGTTCCTTGTTGTTGGTAAACTTGTTGCTCCCCCATATGCCCTTGTTGAGCCGGTACCCCCCAGGCTGGTGTGGTGGGCCTCATCCTACATGTGCGTGACATGTGTCCCACCATCCCACAAATCCAACATATTGGTGGTTCTCTGGTCTGCCATGGGAAGCACCCTGTGTTGTCCTGATACCCTTGCTGCTCGTTTGAGTAGTAGCCCCGGAATCCTCCCCCTTGTTGTGCATGCTGGCCATAGCCCCTCCCTCTCATCATTCCCCCCTCCCCCTATAGTTGGTAGAATATCCATTTTCCATTGGCATATATCCTGTCCTGCTTGTGCCATGTATGGTGGGGCGGGGGCATCTGGTGTTATTTGTGCTGGCTGCTGTATTTGCGCTACATGTTGTTGTGTCGAGTCTTGCGCAACTATGACCTGAGTAGGTGCTGGTGTTGCTACTACGGGAGTTGTCAATAGTGCTCCTTCCATGGCATATTTGGATAACTTCTTCTGTACTAGTTTTGCCACCTCTGCCTTCCTGTCCTCCTCCTTTTGTTTCATCTTATTCTGCCACATTCTGCAGTGGTGTACTATAGTTAACTGTATTTCGGGCCACGCCTTAACTTCCATCCCCACTATTTTCTTCAACTGTCTTTGTACTGGTTCAGGGAGACCTTGTATCAATATGTGGTAAAATATTGCTAGTGTTTTATCCCACGGCTCCCGAGTTTCCAAGCGCCACTTCTCCTGGATGTAATCAACAGGATCTTCATTCTCACACATTTTGCGTGACGTAATCTCTCCTATGTCTGATGTGTCTGGGTACTGGACCCTCAAAGTCTGCCACAGCGCGTGCCTGCAATTGGCAAATGGCGCCCCATCATATGCCGTATCTGTTATTGTGACCCCTGGGAAGCCCGCCGTTTTCCAGATGTCATCTGCAGCATCCCCCAGTATTGATATTAGGAGTCCTTTCACATCCCCCACTGCTAGTTTTTGCCCTGCAGTGTGTTTCTCCATCTCATATATCCATTTCCCTGCTCCTCCACTTAGAGATGGAAGTCTGCATTTTATGTTCTCCTTATCGGCATGCTTCCAGAGGACATATTGTGGTCTGGCCCCTCCCCTCTCCAGAAGTGGCATTAAGTTGTGCCCCCTCATTTCCCCTAACGCTCATGAGGTTATGTCTGTGTATTCATCTTCTTCCTCTGTGTCATGTGATCTGTTGTTCCCGTCATCCTTTCTCCCTCTTATGTTATCCTCGTTTTTTTACTGCGAGCGCCCGTTCTTCCTGTGTGCGTCCAGGGAGATCTCTGAATCTGTCAACATATGGAGTATTCGCAGGGGTGGGTGTCTGTGGGCGTGGTGTTGGTGGGCGAGGTGGGCATAATGTTGGTGTTCTGGTTGTAGCGTTTTCCCTGCTACTTCTCTTACCTGCTCTTCACTTGTCTTTTCCTCCTCCCTTTTCCCGCATGCCCAAGGTGACCCGCAGTTCACGCGCGTGATGTACAGTTTGTATAGGCTCTCCCTATTGCCATCTCCACCACTTCTTCCCAAACATTCTTCCTCCTCGCTGCAGAACCCATCAAGAAAAGACAATCCCCAGTCTGTGCATTTCCCCCCCACTGTAACCGTCTTTAAATCTATTAAATTCGCTTCCTTGTGCTCACCTTTTTTAATAGTTGTCCCCTGTGTTGATGTTGTAGGCACCTCCGAGTCCTGGCGAGTGTAAGTTCCTACTCCGTGCCCCATGCTCCTATCTCCTCTCCCCTCTTCCTTCTTCCCCAGTACTTCACCGCCTATTTCCTCTCTCTTTTTTCGTAATTCTTCCATCACTTCAGCGCTTACCTTTGCCAGTATCCTCTCATCTTCTTTCCTTCTCCCTCATTCCCCCCCTCTTTTCAATATGCTCTCTATTACTTTACCTTCTTCATACTTTCTGGCGCTTTCAGACAATATTTTCTTTTTCCACATTTCCTTTTCCTTGTCCTTTTCCTCCTCCTTTCTTTTCATTTTGCGTTGTTCCATACGTGACACCCTCTCTGCTATCGCTTTCATTCTTTCCGCTTCCTTCTTCTCCTCCAGTCTGTCCCGCATCCTCTCCTGCTCGTCCTTACTCTTTTCTTTCCTTTCTTCCCTGTGTTTCTTGCTCGAACTGTCTTATCAAGTTGTTTTGTATTTCTCTCAGTTCAGGCAACCGTTTCTCCAACATTTCTTCCTCTACCTGTGACAGTCGCCCTTCCCCTATGTCACTCACCTCAGTACTTGTATGTGTGTTTTCCATTTCTTCCTCTTTCGCTCTCCTCAGCGCTTCCTCTTCTTCCCCTGTTAGTGTCCCTCTGAGTTTTAGTAGTACCTGTGCTGCTATCCACTCATCTGGTCCTATGCTTGCAGCATGTTCTCCACTTTTCCTCCCTCCCCCCGTGCTTGCCTGTGTTGCGTTTAACTCTAACGTGCCCGTCGCCGCCGTCGCTGCCCCCCTCTGTTAGCTATCTGTAGGGGCGTATGGTGGAGGGCTGTACGCAGGGTTTGAATACCCCTCGGCAGCTGTTAATTGTGGTCTGGCGGCTTCTCTTAATTCCGTTACTGGGTACAGTCCTCCTTCCTCCTTCTTTACTACTTTCGCCAGAGGCATATCGTCTGCCCCTTCCTTCTCCATCTTCACTTCTGGTACTGTAACCGATCCTCCTTCCTCCTTCTTGTCCTCCTCTGTACGTGGTGTATTGCTGCTCGCCGTGCCCCCGCCCTCTCTTTCTTCCTTCTCTTCTTTACATTCCTTCGTTTCTTTGCTCCCCTTTTCCTCTGTTTTCCCTTCCACAGTAAACATTCCCATTGCCCCTGGCCTGGCTCCCTGGAACATCTTCCACAAGTTAAACATCTCCATATGGTGAGCTAATTTCTTCCCCTTGTACGTGTTTAAGTATGTCAACAACGAGTGTTGGGTGTATGAGTCGAAGCTGCCGTTAGGCGGCCACGGTGTTAATATCTAGTTGTCTGTTCCTTGTGTCCACTCTATACTATATTTTATATATTATTAAAAATAAATAATGATGTATTATTTTATAATCTTCTCCTTGTAGGGTGATAGCGACGTGCAAATGTGCTGGAGTGGTGTGCTTAAAGCGTATCCCCTCACTCCAGATCCCGACCCATTATATGCCGCCATGGTGCAGTTTCCTTTCCCCAATATCAATCTTTTTTTATTTTATTTTTTTACCTGGCCCCTAAACTGGGGGACTTCCGACTGTCCGCTGAAAAATAATACAATGGCAAATCTACAATTTCTCCTTCTCACCCCCCCACGCCTGTGATGTCGCTCGTATGCTCGTATGGCCCACTGCGGCCGTGGCGCACGAAGCCCCCTGAGGCTGCGTACCCTGTGTTGCGTGCTTCTACAGCCACCCCACCTTTCTTTCTTCGTCAAAACCTTTCCCTTCCCTTTTCCAACCCTTCCTTGGACGTGACCGGCGTTCTCCGTGCACGGCCTTCTCGCCCTTTTTACGCCGCCCTTTCCCAGTTCCTGTCCCCAGGCCACCCCTTGTTTAACCCGAGATGGTTGCAGTGTCCTATACAAGCCCTACGGGTGACGTCACCAACTTCTGCAGACTAATACAGGTAAGAGAACTTTTATGAGATCAGAACAGCGCGCAATATTTTTAACCCCCTCTTATTTCCTATAAACCCCACAGCTGTCTTCCCACAATACTAATAGTGGAGAATGCACCAATTAATTAACTCATTACAATCGGACTGCGCACGCTGCGTCGCCTCACCTGTGATACGCCTCCTCTCCAGGGGGACTTAACCAGCCAACTGTTTTCAGCTACCTCCTGTGGGAAAACGTCATCTACCTAACGAGCTTCAACACGTAGGGATCCTCATCTATTCATTCATCATAAACGCCCATTCATAGGAAAGCCACACACCCCCTTTACAGGTGCCCGCGATCTGGACAAATCAGTGCCTTCTACCAACCACATGTGGTACCTTTTGGCTCCACCCACCTTGCCCTGTGACGCGGTAGAAGACAGCCCTCGTGCCTGTCCCGCTACCATTTCCGTCAACACTTATTAACCAAATCTTTTGCAACACACTATAAAACACCTCCCGCCATCCTTATTACAATTCCTCCCCCTCCCGCACAACATTACATTGCTTGTTGGGTGTGCCATACTCACCAAGTCCTCTTGAGGCGTGGCCGCCCGACTGAGTGCACCCCTCCAGGCGGCTCGCCACCTCCCCTCATTTGGACCACGTCTGGACACTCGCCAACCGCAGGCGGGATACTTCTGAATCGGCTCCTGAGGGCCAATATCCGGATTGCGCTTTCCGGTCTTCTCGCAGTTCTGCGATGGTCCTGTAGTCTTCAAAAGGGGCAACGGCAGAGGGGGCCGCGCTGCCTGGCCGCCTCGCTGCAAGGGGCCTTGGACTTGTGCTATCAATCCAATCAATCTCAGCAGTGCCTCCAACTTGTCGGGGTGATTCTCCCGGGGCCGGCCGGAGCCGTCCACGGATCTCCGGGCTGGGGAGGCCCCAACTCCTCCCGTGTCCCCAGAAGGAGTATGAGACACACGCAAGAAGCAAGGCAGGTACTACTGTTTATTATAATAACTGCAGGGATGGGTCTCGGCTCGTATGCATCCGATGACTCTCGTTGTTAGTGGGGCTCGCAGGCCCTTTTTACAGCAGTATGACACGCTACTCGCATCACCTGGGGAAATCGTCACTAAACCTATCGCCACTCTGGATTGGTTCCCCGAGTAGTAGGGTTAGTATATGTCCCCTATGGGAAGAAATGTTAGTGGATAAGGGCGGGGTCAGGTGGTACACTTGGGCTGTCCCTAACAGTTGTTACTTTAGAATTGTTACAGGGGGACCCTTGGTGATTGGCTAAAAGTAATGGCGTCAGTAATAAGCCCCCCTGTATGCTGATTGGTTCTCCCGCGAGCCCTCAAGCCTGGGACCATCATCGTTCCCAGCTCGCGGTGTACCTGTCATTAGCAATAATGTGCAACTATGTGTTTAGTGTGGACAATGGACAGGTCTGCTTATGGGCTTGTGAGCCAGTCTTTCCCATCGCTGTAGGTGTCCATCTTTGTCGCTTCGTTGTTGCAACCTGTGTCCCAAATGTGGGACCCCGGCGACTTTGTCTTGTGAGCTTGGCATCTTGTCAGTTCAGCTTGTTCACGTGTGGAGTGACCGTAGCTGGAGCAGAATTATGAGCATTAGTTTTTTGTATTTCGCCTCGGAGGGCTTGGCACTTGCAGGTGTAACCTTGGCGCTGGGCTCGCGGTATGCGAGTTGCAACATCGTGGCCTTGGCTGTGAGCTCTTGTTGAAGGCTCGTTCTGCATGGTCAGCGCTTGTACTCTTGTTCTTAGAGGATTTTCGTTAACGAGGCTCCTGTCTGGGACTCTTGCTTGCGGCCTACTCGGGCCTAGTTCATGGGTGGCGGTACATAATCCATAGTATGGAGATCGCGGGGCGACAGAGTGTCACAAGCAGCATTAGATATACATGGTGGTGTCCTTCATGGGGATGGGTGGCAGGAAAAAGCGTCATCAAGCATGTACATGAGCTCTTCATGCATCTTGCGTTTCTGCTGTGCTGTAGAAGGCCTATTTGAAAAATAACAACGATGCACGTCAGTGGGTGTGTTAGTCCCCTACGTCATGGCACTGAGTATGTTCTTCGTGTAGGTTGGTGTGTGAGTGACCAGTGTGCATGGTGGCACGTGTGTTCTTGTCTGTTGGCTATGTCGTCATGGCATCTCTAATGATGTGGACACTTGTGGCTGTTGTTCTAGTCGAGTTGGTCCATGTTGCAGGCGTCGGCTTGAGCCTGTCGCGCTGGTGGGCACACTCCTCTTATGTTTAGGTTTCTGAACCAGGGTATTTTGTCATCTGGTAGGTAAATGAACTCCTCTCGTGGGCGGTGTCTGGGCCGTGATCCTCTAGGCCGTTGTCTGGATGAGATTGGGGGGAGGGTTTTATCCCATTCTCCTACTTCAATGTAAATTGTACAACACTGTAAGTTGGATTTACACTGAACATCCCTTTTCCTATCTGTCCTGTAGTTGCCCGATGGAGTACGGACTATGCAGACACAGACGGCGATACAAATGATGGATGCTGCTTGCCAAACTGTTTTCACCATGGAGGAACTATTAATTGAGGCGCAGCGTGTTCACACTCGAGATGCCTATGTCCAATGGCCAGAAAATGAATTTAATATGACCGGCGAATCCAGCAAAGTGTTTTTGGACCATTGCTACAGTGCGCCTGCTTCGCAAGACGAAGGCCAAAGTTAATTTATAGAAGATAGTTTTACATTACTCAATGAGCACTTGACACAATCGACACCCGCCAAAAAAATTCCCCCCAAAAAACAGTCCACATTGATGTTTTCTCCTATCCATGGTCAAGTAACAGATGTTGAAATGACCGAGACTGAAGCATCAACACTATTGACCGACGAAACGGACAAAGATATCGACTACAGTATGTCCAGTTTGGCTGATATGTCCACAACGGTTCAGTCTGAAACAACAGTGTTGCCGAATGACAATCTAATAAAAGAGGCCAAATACATAGTATTCGACAGCAGCTTGACGGAGATTATAAAGATGCTGAAATGTGTGCATTCAGTGGGAGGGGAAGTATGTGGAAAGCCATTCGTGACTCGTCTAACACAAGGCAGTAACCTCAAAATACATGCCATCTTTGAAAAGTCACATAAAGCATTTTCATGGTCCGCTCAACCGATGCTGGGGAAACTGCCAGCTGGCAATCTACTGTGTGCTGCGGCTTTACTTTTCAGTGGCTCTAGTTTCACGAAGTTATCCAGTTTCTTTCAGTTTGTGGGACTCCATTTCATTTCTAAAACGCAATACTACAAATACCAACGTGATTATCTATTCCCTGCCATTAGTGATGCTTGGAAAATTGAACAATTGGCTATTCAAAGTACATTCCCTGACAAACGGTTCAGGCTAGCCGGCGATGGACACTGTGACAGCCCCAGATTTTCTGCTAAGTACTGCACCTACCATTTTCAGGACATGGAAAGTAAGAAAATTGTGAGATCGGTGGTCGTGCAGGTGTCCCAATGTAAATCCTCGGGGGCCATGGAGAAACTTGGTTTTATAAAATCACTGGAAGATCTACAATCGAGCGGAATGCAAATCGACCTCATAGCCACGGACAGACACGTTTCAATAGCTAAGACAATGAGAGAGCAGTATCCAAATATTAAACATCATTTTGATATATGGCAAATCAATAAGTAAAAAAATCTCGGCTGCAGGGAAAAAAAAGGTTTGGAAAGTATTTCACAATGGTCCCAGTCTTTCAGCAACCCTCTTTGGTGGAGCTCCAAAACATGCAAGGGGTCTGTGGAAAGTCTACTGGAAAAATGGTGGTCACTAATGCACCACTGTTCCAACGTTCACCACTGGACAGAAAACCAACATTTCCACCAATGTGAACATGGCCCTTTGTCCCCAGAGAAGGCACGGAAGAAGTGGTTGATCCCACCTTCACCTCCACACAAAGCCCTTGAGAAGATTGTGTTTGATAAAACTCTATCAAGAGATCTTAAGGGACTCCCAGAAATCTGTCACACAGGAGATTTGGAGGTGTTCCACAATATGTGCCTAAAGTACAGGCCAAAGAGATTGCATTTTGGCATCCAAGGTATGAAATCTAGGACTTTACTAGCGATATTGGCGCATAACCATAATGTAGGCCGGGAACAATCTAGGACTGCAGGAAACTTAGGGATGCTTCGCTACACTATGGCCTTTACGAAAAGAAGCAAAAAATGGGTTGTCAAACCAGTATATGAGAAAATGGAATTCGATTTTGTGAAAGATCTTATTGTTAATGTCGAGATGCATACTCATGGAATCAGCGTGCCATGTCCACCCAAAGCAGAGCTTGTTAAATCATTCAAATCCCGGTTGAAATGATTACCGTCTGTTTTTATTTTTGCAAATTTTTCTATAAACTGTACAAATAAAGTATGCAATTTGTCTTTTGAAATCTATCCTCTCAGTCCTTTTCTTAAAAAAAATTACAATTATTACGATTGCTTTCACATTTCACAGTTTAGTTGAGCTACTGTGGGACCTTAATTTTTCGTGTTAATGACCAATGGGTAACAGTGTGTAAGAATATTTGGGTTTTGGCAGTTGCCTTGCAATAAAGTTCTGCAAAAAGCTGAATATCTGCTCGTCCTACAAAAGGGATTAGACCTAGGCCAGAAACATTCTATGCACGCAAGAAGTACTGACTGTGAAAACATGCCATGGGTTAGGAGGCCATGAGATAAGCAGAGGTGGGCCTATCACTAGACAAATTTTGACTCATTTTATGTGTTACATCGACTATAATTTGGTAATAGGGGGCATTCTGTCGTTGGCATTTTTTCCCCTACAGCTCAGCAGCGCCACGAAAAACAAGCAGTGACAGCCCCCCATTCCCTGTGCCCGTGCTTCAAAATTAATGTTTACATGGATGAGTTGACACGGGATGTTGCAAAGTAATAATGTATATTCATTTTGAGTGAAGGTCACCAGCTTTGAATTTTTGCTTGGGAGCTGGGAGGCCCAAGCGTCCCGTACACAGTATAAGGTTCTATTGTTTTTTGACCTAGAGAGGCAGGGACCATTCCAAAAGGGATTGAATTGAAGGGGGGTGTAATAACGCATGATATGATAAGGTTTCCCATTCCGAAACTGGACCTAGTTACATATAAGTTCAGTTTATGAAAAATCGTTGACACGAACGGAGGAGTCTGCATTACGGTCTGCATTATGCCAAGAGAATGGAAATGCCGAATATAATGTAAGTTTCTCTTTAGACAATTTCATACCAGAACTAATCGAAATACGAATAGCTGACCGTTATTGCTGGGTGACATTGTACTTGTTCGTTCTGTGTGGCATATTGCAATGAAGTGCTAGTACAACCTTTTTGTGCTGGGCTATCTACCGGGCACATGGGCAGGCCAGCATCGAGACGCATGTAGACCACCACTCGTTTCTCCCTGGTTCTACGCTAATAAATCATTACATTGTTTTTGCACCTCGAATTCTTGCCCCAGTTTACGCATTACGTTTAGAGCTCAACGTTCTCGATCGCACTATCCTCGGAAGCAAATAGCAAAGTACTTTGATATTCCACGTTGTATTCTCTCGGTTCGCATTGTGTCACCTCTGCGCTAATAAAGAAAATGATTAATTGTAATAAAGATCGGCTACTGAGACACATTTCTATTATTATCTTTTGCAAACGGGTACATCGTGCCGTTCTGCGATTGTCATCAATTCCAGACCCCGACTGATGGCTTCTTCAACCGCCAGCTGCAGCTACATGTCAATCACTGGATCTACTTAACCGTCTTTTGGGACGACAGACAATGTCCAATATGCTCGTACGTGGTACCAGCGATTAGGAACAACTTAACAACCTTCACGGTGGTCTAGTGCCAAGTTCATACACCAGCTTTGCAATTCACCGAGCAACCAAAGTGCTTCATTTGACAAAACAAACACCCTGTGTACCCAAAAGGAACAGCGCGTGACTCATAATAAACATTTGTGGATTTATGGAACGAGAGCAAAGAAAAAAAGTTCAATTTTCATTGATTATGTCAGACGCCGAACGTTATCGAAACATTTAATGTGAAATAAATGTACTTTACCAATTGTACAGTCTTGCTGTTTCCTTTTAAAGTACAGTTTCATATTCCTAACTGTGACGTGCTGTTCTGTGAGACAATGTGTGTTTTCCGGGTTCAGCGTCGAGTCGCGTAGATGACGACTGGGCGCGTTTGGCTACGCTGCCCAGTAACGTCACGGAGAGAGGCGAAGAATATAAATGATTTGGCGATGTCAGGCTCAGGGGCGGGGGATATGATTTAGTGCCGCCAACGCAGGTCACCCAGGGGGATGCGGCAAGTGATAAGATTATCACAAGATGGCCGTGCCCTGCTGCCTGATTTTGCTTCTGTTCATGAGACGAAAACTCGGGTAAGGTGCATAGGAAATGTTTGTACGATCGATCGAATTATGGTTAAAAGCACATGGCCTAACCATAGGGGCAGTAATATTTTCTGACCAAACCATTCCTTTAAGCACGGGCCCCTCCTGGATTGACCTTCACACGGGGCCTTTAAAACTCCTCCCCTCACTAAAGCAAAGCGAAACCGTTCAGTGGAGGTGCGGAGGGGGCAGCCGTACCTTGGCTGGAAAACACTACTTGTGGCCAAGAGTTTACTACGGTAAGCCCTCTCATTTGCACTCTCAGCAGCAGTTCTTTGCATACAATTAAGGGACTCGCACAATTTACGGCGGGTGACTGCAGAGGTTATATACCACTTTGAACCAAGCTGTGAGCCTCCTATTCTGCTTCATACCTTTTTAATTTGCTTTGACTGCGGTGACACATGAAACATACAAACCGTATGGTTTAAGATCAACTGGGGAGCCATACTATATTGATTTATCCTATTGATTTACCTTATCACCTGGGTGCAGAGACGACAGGGCTTTGTTCTTCCCTTTGATCTGACTTACCTAGGAATACGGTGATAACTATGCGGGCTGGGCTTCGGAGTCAAATGGGCGCCATGGACAATCAAAGTAGCCCTGTTGTGGTCCACTCTCAACCTGTGATCTCCACCTCACTGTGCCCCATTTCTCCTAGTTCTACATCTCCTAGGGGGCCTCTTACAGGGGATGGGAAGATGGGCTTGCCTGATGTTGGTATTCAGGTCTCACAACTAACCTTAAAGTATGATGATCAGTTCAATCGGGCTCCTTTGCACAAAGTGCTAATACACAATACAGAGGAGCCCTGTGTGGCAAAAAACCTTGTGCTTCTGAATACTAATGCCCAGTTGAATACCCCCAAAAGCCTGAGATCAATTAAGCCGATAAAGGGGCAAAGGTACATGGACCATTATGTTTTTAAATCGGCTTCTACGAGCACAGAAATTAAATTGCCCAACGTTTTTCGAGGAAACGCCATGTTGGACTAGTCTGCTATGACCTCTCAGGTTTTTTTTATGGGAAACGGACTGAAATTACCTATATTAGCATAATTGAATGCGCCCACTGTTATAGAAGCTCATATTGGTAATATGGAGAGTGTGGTCCAACAAACCTGCGATGCCTCAGTTGAAGGTTCCCCTACCGCCTTAACTAACATTATAGATGCCAGTGAGAAGGCAAAAAAAACAGCAAAAGGAGAAACGCGGATTGGTTACGAGTCCTATGGTGTCAGTCACCCAAGAAGACTCCCCACGGTTGCACCACACATTAAAGGATATTGATGACAGGATGAGATTAACACACCCTACTGTTTCAGCCCTTAACGTCTTCCTGAGCTCATTTGTGGAGCTGTACGACAATATATGGGCTGAACTGAAGAATTCAAAAATACTATTGGCAGAAGTTAACGAAAAGGTCGATTGTGTTGGATCTGAACCACTGGCTGAGATGAACTCGAAATGTACCACTATTGGCTCAGAACTTCATCTTAGAAGCCTTAGTGTGGGGGGCCTTTTGGGTTCCGGGGGTGGTAGAAGCCCTGAGGTTGACCCGATCGGATTAAACCCCTTGGATGAGATAATTGAAATCTCATACACAGCAGACCCAACTGGTCCTATGGCAGGAACCCCTATGATCCACAATCATAAGTGGGGGGAGAGGCTAAGGGTGCTATGAATGTTCCTCCTGCTGTTATTCTTTCTACCATTGTTAACAGTGTTGTCTATTGTTAGAAATAATGTTGTGGCTGATGACTGTCTGATTGTGGAGGCTAGTGTGCCTGTGGTCTCTGTACCAAGGAAAGTAACATCACAATTGAAAACCAAACTCCCAAAGCGCAAAGGTTCAATGAAAAACGTACATGGTAGATACTTAAAAGCACCTTGAACCACTATGTTTAGACCCAATCTGGTAGCATTACCGGAATTAGGGTCAATTACTCCTTTCTTTCAGCAAAAGATTGTCCAGGTGGACTCTATTGTGCAAACGGATGTGATTGCTTTGAATACAGTCCCAGAAATAAGTACTCTCTTTGGGAGGGGGGGGGCTTGAAGAAGGACGTGGCAGAAAATCATGATATCCATATTAAGCCCCATTCTGTCCAGAACATTACTGCCCCAAAATTAAGCAAGATTCCATTGGCTGTATGGGGCAGTGGCCCTGGGAAAACTAAAAAGATTGACATCTTGAACCCATCAGTGGGTGTGTTTTCCCCTTCTGCCCCAGGCGAGGCAGGTCAGATCTTTGAACAATTAGTGATATCTAATCTTGACAGTGCTTTTGCAATTCCCCCCTTAATATGGGGCTCTACCCAAGGTAGCTCTTTGTCGATTGATAAAAACCATTTAGGAGTTCCACAGCACCATGAGTTTGGTGTTGGTTGGGGCAAATTTAAGGAAGAAAATATCCCTCCAGTTATCTGCTACCCAATGATCTCTACAGGAATCAGAGACTTGGTGAATTGGCTTCACAAACCTGTGAGTGACTATTCTAAAATTGGTGATAAGATTACTCCTCAATCAAGGGCTCAAGGGATATTTGTACAAAAACCTGCCAGTGGTCAATTTTCCAATAATCGGCCACCTAGAGTTATGAGTAGACCTCTTGCTTTAATCTCCATTAAGAGTTTATTAAACCCTGCAGAAGTGATCTGTTTGAACAGATCTAATATCCTTACAATCTTTGCAGAAATCCCAGCATTAGCTCTGATTACCTCGAAGGACATTGCCAGGGTGGCTTTCCCGAATAGAGAGCATTGAAACAGCAGTGTCCTATATCTGGAGTCACCCTTGGTAAAGCAACTTATTATGTCTCAAAGTGTCCCGCTGACGAATCTAGGCTTTGAAATTGAGTCCCTGTTGTTGGAGCCTACAGCCATGGCAGATATGGTGAAAAGGCTTCCTAGGCCCTTTGTTGAAATGGTGGGCGGGGGGGCGCCAAGAAACAGGCAATTTGGTAAAGAAACAGGGTTCAGATATGAACTGGGCAGAAATTATCTCTACACTGTGACAAAAACTCGTCCGATAAGCAGGTTTCAGCTTTCGTAGATGCTTCCACTAAGAATGTTTTGATTGTTAAATCCTGGAATACTAGAGGAAACCAACATTTATTCTGTAATCTCACTTGCCTACGAGAATTGAGAGAAGCAAATGTTGTATTTCTCCAGGAGACTTGATTGGTTTCAACCCCATGCCTGGATGGCAATCGGATCTATGATCAGGTGGCTGCCAGGGGAACGGGGGGTAGGCCCTCTGAGGGCCTTCTTATAGCTGTCGCAAACGGCCTGGGCCTTTGGGGAAATCTCCTCAAAGGACTCCCTCCCGGGGTGCGGGATTGTTCTGACAGCTTGTGATGATGATCTGAAGTTATTCATTATAAACCTATATTGGCACAGCGGAATGATGGCTGTGGATGTATTTGTTGAACGGGCCTGCTAACTTATAACTACATGGGCTCTTGATAATGAGAAGGGTCGAATTTTGGTCGTTGGTGATTTGAACGCGGATTGCCAATTTGACCATTCCCCTTGGGAACTTGGCAACTCTGAACTTATTTCAGCTTATCCTTCCCGGAAACAACAACTGGGATTGACCTGGTATGTGGGGCTGCGTAACCTGGGATTGCTTCCCCTTGTCGGCTTTGACATCAAATCTGCCGGGAAAACCGCCTAGTAAATGTGGCGGCGTGGACGGAGTTCCTCCTTGCTGGACTACATCTTCTTAGATGACTATCTAAGAAATAGATGTACCTCCTTTTGAGTTGCCTTTTAGCGACTGGAGTGATCATGCAATATTAATAGTTCTCTTTAATCAAGTACCCATCACTAGGAAATGTAACTCATCTACAGGTTTCAGTTTCCATTGCGGGTAATACGATCTGATGCACGCCGAAAAACACTGATACCTTAAACCTTAAATTGAGGGCACTCCTGAATGGCTCCACACTGGAATCGATGCTAAATGACTTCCATGTCAATGGGCCGATGCCCCTGATTAACTCTGCAATTAGGGATACTGTCTCTTGCCCAAAGAGAGCAGTCCCTAAACCACAACATAGCCATTCTTATAATCAGGATTTGGCGCGGGCCAAAACTTGCATGAGGAAAGATCTTAGAAGAGCTAAAATCATTGCCCTTAAAGAGCCGCTTCAGCCTACCATGATCAGACAGATTAAGCAAAAATATAACCATTTCTGTAGATCCATAAAACACTGTCTTCTCCAGCAAGATGCAGAGTCTATGCTCCTAATATTATGTAGGGCTAACTTGGGCGCCTTCTGGAAAATTATGAATGGCCAAGATAGTACTCGTACCATTTATCAATGAAATCCGATCTCAGAAATAGAATGGCTAGCCTTCTATGGGGACAGGTTTGGGGCTAGGTTATCTCCCAGTAGGGGCCCTTCACAGGATTTTTCTGTGCAATACACCTCTGAGGCTTGGACACCGACTTTGGCGATCGATACAGTTAGGGAGCTGATTGTAAAATGTAAGAGATTGCGGGCGCCGGCAGATCAGAGCCTAAGAATTACCGTCCAATCTCTTTGATCAACGCGGATTGCAAAATCTTTTCTGCTCTCCTGCTGTCCATCCTTGAGGACTGGGAACAACGTTTCCATCCCTTGATCATTTTTCAGACAGGATTTCGAAAGGGCCACTCGACCTACATCAATGGCCTAGCTGTCAAATGTATTCAGGAGATGGCATGGAAGAGGATGAAAGGCTGCACATTTATGGCATCGGTTGACCTCTCGCCAGCCTTTGCCTGTGTCGATCGCAACAAACTATGGCGTAAACTAGCCTCTTGGGATCCGCCAAAGGGCCTGTTAGCACTGGTGGAGGGTGTCTATAGGAATACAGGCATTAGGATTTGACTTAATCACCAGCGGGAGATGTCAACTAGACTCCAAACATATGTGGGGGTGCGACAGGGGTGTGTATTGGTGCCTTGGATATTTAATCAGTATCTCTCTGATGTGGTGAATACCTTATCTAAGGAGGGACTCCTTGACCCTTGTGTGGGCCTTTCCAAACTTACTTGGCTAGCCTACGCAGATGATTTTTTGCTATTTGACTCCACTAGGGTAGGACTCCAACGGCTGCTGAACACCTTCTCCTCATATGCTAAAGACAACGGCCTGATTATGAATCCGATTAAAACCAAAATCCTAGCATTTATGAAGCGGGACTGTAAGAAGTCCTGACCAAGTTGGTCCCTTGAGTGTGTCAAGGTAGGCATCTGCCCCAGTGCGAAATATTTGGGTTACCAGATGGGTGCACACAGGGGGGAAGGTTTACAGCTGGCAAGCATGGCACACGAGGCTAAATTGCTGGGCTCCCAAATGCTGAAAATGGATTGTAAATTCGGGAAGTTCTCGATAAAACCTGTGCTCATGTTTTTTGAAGGGAAGGTGGTCCTGAAATTAGCGTATGGTTTGGAACTGTGTCAAGGAAATGTCAAGCAGCAACTAAACCGGCTGGAGGGAGGAATATGGAGATGAATTCTGGGTCTCCCCAATGCAGTTCCTGTATCTGCAATTCGGTTTGAGCTGGGGTATACCTCCATATGGGCCCGGGTTCAATGGAAGATGCTCACGCTATACATTAAAATTAAGGATCCCCTCCCGAGTGGATAGGTAAGAATATCACCGTATCGGGGTTCCTTATTACTTTGGATTGTGAGAAGATTCTAACAGATATAGGCTCAGATTTGGAAGCCTTGATTACTAACCCAATGTTAGCCAAAAATAAGCTTCTAGAAATTGACTGGATTTGTACTTTAGAAACCTTTCAATCTTACAATTCCATGTTACATATCTCACATGAGCATAAGAAAAGGGGCTACCTTCCCAAACTTCTAACAATATTTCCTACTAGATATCATTGTGGTTTGCTGTTACGACTCTTGGTACATCTTACCAACTAAAGACATTCTTATTAAAAGAAAGCTATCGAATATGGCAGACTCGATGTGTAGATTCTGTCACTCTGAGCAAGAATCAGCAAAACACCTCATTCTTAGCTGTGTCCAATTGGAAGATAGGAGAAATTCTTTTATGGGGGCCTTGAAGGCTTGCTACTCATGTTCACCTATTGACCAGGTTTGGAAACACTGCTTAAACATCCAAAATAACAGAGAGGCCATAGCTATTTCCGGGTTTTTGAAGAGTCTTAAACTGGGCTCCTAAATTGGATGATGTAATTGACATTCCGCCTGGGTAATGTGGTTAATGAGTATATGAGGCTGATTGGTTTTTTGTTCCTCTTTTTTAGGATTCTAAGTACTTTGTGTAATTTGCCTAGCCTTTTTCAAATTGTATTAATGTTCTGTTTTTACTTTTAAATTAATGTATATAGGAACTGTAATGGTTTTATTTTTGCTTTGTAAATATGTGTTTCTTTTTGTTGTCCATGTTGTCCTATTATTAAACATGTTTGTAAAGGTGTTTACGTACTATATGCAAATACAAAAAAAAATGTTTATTACTCTGCATGTTTTTTTAGATTCAAGCCCATCTCCTGAGCTCTACTGTCCAATGGCCTTGCTGATGAGTCCTGTTAATTTCCATCTGCTGGTGTGGATGTCCCTACTTGGCTCCCTTCGGCTGACAGCTACTGAGCAGTACAAGCAGGGTGAGGCTGTCAAACTATATGTGAACAAGGTAGGGCCTTACCACAACCCACAGGAGACCTACCATTACTACTCTCTACCAGTCTGCGCTCCTGAGAAGATCATCCACAAAAGCCTCAGCCTTGGAGAGGTGTTGGATGGTGACCGCATGGCAGAGTCCACCTATAACATCCACTTCAGAGAGAATTCTGAGAAGCAGACGCTGTGTGAGCTGAAGCTGGCTGTCAATGAGGTGAGGGAGAGCAATGTTGAAATATTGACAGCAGGAAGACTGTACATTGAAGGAATGCCATATTAGTAGTGAGGTACTGATACAAAGTTGACAAGCTCAGTGATTTTATTTATTTTCATGTGGCCGTTGGGTGTAAAAGTCCTGCTCCCACCTCTGTGTGTGTCAAGCCCTCTGATTAGCTGTTTAAAATCAATGTTGAAGCTTTGCATCTTGAACTAGGATGACGTTCTTAGTGTGCCTTTTCTTTCAATCCCCCTCCTTCCCAATTAATTCCAGATCATCCCATGACCTTGGAAAACTAGCAACGATATGCCCTATTATCAGTGAATGGCACATAAACAAAACACCATCTGCACAAACACAGCACAGACAACTGTTTATTGGGATTAGAAATGTAGTCCACAATTCAAGCAAATATCCAGTCCTAGTAACTTTAAGGAAGATATATTCTTACTGACTGGGCTACACTCAGTACACACACAAAATACTGTAAAACCAAACATGTTTACAGATACTAAAACAATGGTATGGATCACAGCACACAATATAGTTACTTTCAGAGCTAGAGTTTGCCTATCCTTTTCAAAAGGCACCTTACTCAGTTTAGGTTACATGGGTGTGCCGACTCACCGGCCCGCTTATGTTCCATAGCGCAAATATATCCCTCTAAACCAGTAAGTACTCCAGTCAATGATTTTGTAGTTCCCACTTCGGTAGAGCTACAAATGCCCCAAATGTACCATTTCAGCACCTCCCAAATTAAAATAAAAACTTTGATCCAATATTTGTCCCCAAATAAAGGGAACCCAATATGCTTCTGTACTTTTCCATGAAATACCACATTGGCCAATGCCACAAACTGGAGTTTCCAGAAAAATTGGGGGCAAAGGGCTACTTCGCACTCTGCCCTGCATATACCTTCAAAATCAAGAGTAATGATCTGACATAGTTATCATCCCATGTTTAACCCTGCAAAGCCTACCTTTCCAGTGAACATATAACCAATCCTTGTATGAGAATTCAATATCTTAGAAAAGTTTGAACAACCTGATTGGGTCCCATGGCAAGTGACATAACAAGAACCCATCATGCATACCCTTCAATACTATCCATCCTGGTCATCAGCGAAACAGTAGTTTATCAGAAGCTAAATATTCCTGGATAAAGGAATGCATACATCTATAAAACATGCCATATAGGAGGAGACATTCACAGAATCACCCCACCTAGTACCCAACTTTACATGTTGCACTAGTGTAAGATGTGTCTCCTATTGTCATGAACCGTCGCCTGCGTCCATTCTGGACTTCGTGGTCCCTGACCCATAGAGGGCTGAATGCAGTAATCCTCCGAACATGGCCGCCTGATACGGAACACAGCCTGCCAGTCTTTGCGCTCAATGCTTTGCACACTACTAAACGGACACGCCCCCCTGGCGCTCCGCATCTCAACGCTACCGCTCGCTATAGTTGGACGTGTGTTGCCGGAGTTCGCTTAGGGCTTTTTCCTCACTCTGGTTTTCCAGTTCCTTGAATCCCCCTCCTTCCTTCCTTTCCTCTAACTTACCTCCGAACTTCCTGGATTTTCGCCCGTGCTCGAGTCATGGCGTTCCGTGCCTCCGAGCCCGGACACTATTCCTTCCTGGTTCCGTCCTGGACTTCTGAACATATCCTCGAGTTGAAACATCTTTCTCACGCTGGAATCTGAAGACCAGCGCACGGGCTTATATAAATCCCGGACCATGCGAAAGAAGTCACCAACGAAGGTCACAAGCAAACAAGAAAAACAGGTGAGAAGGGGAGAGACTTGTGACACCTATGGGAATTTGGATCCTTTCCTTTTTCATAAATAGTAGGACTACTTCTTTTCACAACATTATTTATATCCTTAGCATTAAATGAGGATAGAATTAGTAAGACACCGATCTTCTCTCACCTTCCTGTGAGGCCAAAAACCTTGGGGTCATCTTTAAGTTCTCTCTCTCCTTTAGTCCTTACATTCTGAAGCTTTTAAAGAAAGCCCACTTTCAGCTTCACCTCCTTATAGGCATTCTACCGTTCCTCACCTTCCCCCAGAAACTCAATGTCTTTAGAGCCCTGGTCCTCTGTAGGCTGGACTACTGCAACAGCCTCTTCCTTAACCTCCCCCTGTGTTGTTTACGTCCCCTTCAGCTAATCTAATATAGGGCAGCAAGACTTATCTTTGGCCTCAAACCCAGGGATCGTATCGCTAGATCCCTAAAATGTGTACATTGCCTCATGGGGGTTACAAGGATGAAATTCATTATCATTGACGAGGCTTTCTTGGGCCTAGGACTACACTATCTCCAACTTTGTCTCCCTAAATACTGCCCTGCTAGAGCCCTCTGCTCCTGTAACTCCGTTCTCTGCTTGTCAAACGCTTTTTGAAACAAAGGGCGGGAGGCATGTCTCTCTCTCTTTGGCCGGTGCCTCTGTTTGGAACAGCCTTCCTACTCCTCTTATTCTAAAGCTGGACTTCCTTAAGTTTTCGAAACTTTTAAAAACTCTGCTTTCCTTTTGCTGTTTTATTTAATCCCTTCCCTGCTAACTCATACGACTGCCACTGAGACTGGTGGCCTGGTACCTCATGAACCTTACAGGTTACACACCCTATATCTAGTCGGCACCATTACACCCGCCCCCCTTCAGTACAGCCTTGTGGGTCTACCGCCTGGTGGCTGGATACCCTACCCTTGGGACTCCTCTGCCCCAGCAGTTAGCCAGTGGTCTCCCACCTGGGCATCTCTTGGCACTTTCCTTCTGGGCTCCTATCAGCACTTCGCAATCCCTACTCCCCTTTCCATTCATGCACTTCTCTTACTGCACAATTCATATGTGCATTTATAGCAGTGCATGCAATTTGTTTGGATAAGCAAGGAAAATGCAAAGATTTCTAGAACATTCTTAAGTGGCAGTTGGTGTGGGGAAGTTTAATGTGTTGACAGGGTTATATGTAGAGCTTTCTGAACTGATTGGGGATAGATCTGTGACTGCTCGAAAGCAGGCAATGAGGGAGTGTTACAAATATAAAAGTAAAAAGGGTAGAACAACTGTCTTGTTCGATGGTGTGCACGTGTAATCCAGGTGTTTAATGATGCATGGCCTGGAGAGGGGACTGCAGAGACCTTGGATAGCCATGAAGGTCCAAGGATTATGGTCCTTATTGTATGCTAGAGAAAAGTATTTGGGACAGAAAATTTGTTTCTGTGCTTTTTTCTTTTTCTCTAGTATAAAGTTGCCCATTAACATAGTAGAAAATGCTAATGGGAGTGTTGGAGAATCTTATTGAGTCTACCTAATTTACTGAAAAATGTAAAGTAGATGGAGTCTATGAGTTTATTTCTTTAACTTCTAATTTTTAACTGTGAAAGGTTGTTCCTAAAGAAACCTTTTTTGTGGTTTAGTTGATTTTTCATTTTTCTGTTGTTGCACCAGAGGCCAGAAAGTAAGGGGGTGGGGGAAATGAGGGAAGGGGCACCAACCACAGATATGAAGGAGCAGGTAAATCAGGGAAGATGTTGGGTATGCATTAAATGCAAGGTAGGACAGTGTTTCTCATGCTCCTTGATTACAGCGTTGAAAACACTTAGAAACTGCTCCCCCCTGCACAGTGGTGTGTTACAGTATATACAGAGTACTGTTGTGTCTTGGAAAGATATGGATCAATAGCCTCTTTTATAGCTTGCAAGGTAGCTGGTGACAGCATTGGCTAAGGAAGATGAGGTAGAGGAAGGCAGCCTACTACATCCTGAGAAAGGAACAGGCTTTCTCAGAGCATCCCAGTGTTTGGATTTGGTGTGGCGGCGCATGGAGGTGGTCCTGTAGGAGAACTGGTCAGGGTGTCTGTGACCAAGTACAATTTTGCAGTCAGTGCATTTGACCTTGGTAGCCTTAGCCTTTGGTACACCCCCAACAGTGGTTAAGAACCGCCACACCCATGATTCTCTCTGGTTGCTGGAGGTAGGCATGTCCTCTCTCATCTTCCTGGTCCTCTTGATTCTTTTCTGCATCATTGCGCTTTTTCCGTTGTCTAGGCCCTCCAGCTGGTGGGGGGTGGTGTTGGCTCCTGGTGAGGAGGAATGGCCATGGCTGATGTCATTTTTGAAGTTGAATAGCAGTTGTGCTAATATTCTTCCAAGCATGTGTTTTCTCCTGGATTGCATATGGAAAATCGGTACCAATAGGTGTAGGAGAAATGCTAGGGTACATTTTCAGCTTGAAACTTCCTAGATCAGCTGAAAATGTAGTTTCAAACTGTTCGCGAAGCTCGGTCCTGTTTGCAAACACGCCATCACACCGTGCGTGCGTGTCGTCACGTGACACTGTCCGGAAAGTGTGCGTTGATGTCACGCGTTTGCAAATGTCAGCAAACACAAAACGGTGCAAAGTTGCAGAAAGTTCATAGAAGTGTTAAAAATGTTGCTAGAAGGTGGGAATGACACAGTTTTAAGGTGAAACGTTCTAGATCGGCAGGAAATGCTGCTATATTGGGGGTAAGTGTAATATTAGGAAGTTGTAGCAAATTAGGGTGCACTGGTAAAAACCCATGAAATTTATTGAAAAATCTTTGTTAAAGGGACATTAAAACTGGAGAAAAAAACGAAATTCGCCACTTATGGTAAGCTAAGCAACCATAACTCACGCCACCACTGTGCACTGCTAACACCCAGGACATCAAAGATGACATCACAAATGGCATCACATTAAATTAATTGTGATAGAAAGTGCCTTAAAGGGGTTGTGTTTACAATGTTGGTAGCAAGATGGCACAGGTGATTAGGAGAATCATGAAGTACTTCATGTATTAAAGAATGTACTCATATAAACAACATTGTATTGGTGGTGTTGTTAATACAGGAACATAATCATACATACACCTAGGCAATGGCTGCAGCATGCACTATAGAAGTACAATAATTTTAATCTGGTCATTTTCGATGGTAAAATAATGAATGCTACCTTATCAGAGTTTTGAATAATGTTAAACATGGAATAATTAGAGAACAATTGAAGACTTACTACTATAAACGTATACACAATGCATATGAAGACCCACAATGCACAAATCAGAGGCACTTACAGGGAAACTAAAGTAAGCAAGAAAGAACATGTCAATAACATTAAAATTCATCTTCATGTATACAGATTAATTGTGTGTTTGAGGCCTGCTTATTGCCCCGTGTATGTGCACCATGAGCTCATAATAAACCCTATGGAAAGTACTTAAAGAACATACAACTAGGTTAACGTCTAGATATATATCATCTTTTCAATTTTATATTCTGTCAGTGAAGAAAAACACCTGGCCTAGATAGATCAGTAAACAAAAACAAGGGGCCTAGATATGTGATGTCTTAGTGTTAACAGTGCACGGTGGTGGCATGAGTTATGGTTGCTTAGCTTACCATTACGGGAAATTCTGGGGGTTTTCGGTTTTAGTTGTAACAATGGCGTCCTTTAACAACGTTTTGTCACTGATATATATATATATATATATATATATATATATATATATATATATATATAATATTGTGAGGGTGTAGGAGTAAGACTTGGACACATGAATGGTAAGTGGATTGGAAAATACTTTTATTAACAAAAGCAAGGAGGGGGATTGGGGGAAATCATAACTAGCCCTATCTCTAAGAGGTTCTTACCTGCCGCAACCAAACTAGCTAATGAAACTGTCTGTGTCAGAATGTCCAAAGTAAAGTTTGTTGTCCTGTGTCCAAATTGTAACCTATCCCTCAAAAGCTAAACTCGACAAAAGATGAAAAGGGAATGTCTTTACTGACTGCTGACCTGCAGCACCACTTTATAGCTCAAAAGCTCCACAACAACGTAGAAAAGTAAACAAATGTTTCACGAGACTCAAGGGGTTGATTCCCTTTCCCTTGAGTCTTTCCGCTTTATCCAGGATTGTTTCTGTCTCTTTAATGGTCAAGAGAAGTCTTTTTCTGATGTTTGTTAATCTACTTAGAATCACATGCTGTGCATGGTCCGACATCCAGTGGTCACTGCGGAGTATTGCATTTTGTTTTTCGTAGTCGAAAAGGGGACGTCGACAAGGCGTGTCTGTAACACTATCCCTATAGTGACGTGCGGTGTACCCACAATCCCTCACGCGTCGAGGTCCCTCAGATTGTTTTGTTCCACCCAGATATTGGTCGCCTTTACGCGGAGCTCCTCGAGAGACACTGCAATTTCATTTACTCGACCTTTGGTCGTTCCTTATTAATATCCATTACATAGATCCCTCCCTCGACGTAGCTGAGAAGCTGTTTCTCCGCCGAGCAAGAATTTCGACGGCGTGGACGAGACGGAGGAGATCCTTCGGTGCTGCCGAACACGTGCCCTGGCCTCGCCGGCCAAAACACAGTAGGGAGAGTGGGGTTGTGGGACATTTCTTGTTTCCCCTCTGAGAATGCCTTTCTCTTTCCCCTTCCTTTCCCTGGGGGTTATCACAACTAAATATTTCCTCGGCTATGGAGAGGACACCCTTTAGGTTTTGTCCGCGGTGCAAGGGCAAGTTCACCTGGAAAGACCAGCATAAACGGTGTAACCTTGCTTGCCCCTCGATTACAAGGAAGACGGTTGCGCGGCTTGTCAGCTTCTTAAGCCTAAGACTTTAAAGGACCGCAGGGTCAAGAGGTGGGCGGCCTACGCCATGTCGAGGTCCGATTCTTCACCCGCCGCAGCTGCAGAAAGTGACGAGGAATGTGATAACCCGACATCCGTTTCGGAAGTCGTAGACCTCTCGAAGAAGCGCTCGCACTCCTCGTCGTCTGTCCCCGGCCCCGACAAGCTTGGCTCACGCCCTGCTTATGGGGATGAACACCCCGGCGACACTGACGCACACAAAAAACACTCCCATAAACACATAACCCACGGCTCTTCTTCGTCAAAGACGAAGAAACCATCAGCGCCAATGGAGACGCAGGTTCCACCGGCGTCCTCCTCAGACCGTAAGAATCTTAAGCCCCACTCGCAACCGCAAATGCGATCAGCGACTGGGCTTCTCCCAGATAAGGGCGCTACCCCCAAACCACCAGACGAAGCACTCCGTCAGAGAGCGCCCGTCGACGTAGAACATGCGACGCCCGTAACGTCGAGACCAGAGCCCTCCACAGACAGACAAATTAATCGTCGAGAGCCTGGAAAGGATCGTTTCCACCGGTAGCCAGAGGCGGACGCCAAAAGATACGTCGAATACCACTCAGAAGGCTAGAGAAACGCCGAAAAGGCCGGAAGGAAGACCGGAACTGCCCCCTTCATCTAGAGGGACTCCTAGCCTGCCAGAAGGCTTTTCAGACGGCGACGGAAACCTTTCTTCGACGTTATGTGAGAGGTCGAAGTTTTCAGGCCGAACACCCTATTTCCCCCCCGGCCCCCCCACCCCCCCGGACTCCAGTTCTGTATGGAGAAGATGGAGAGGTTTATGGAGACTCAAAACCTACCAACACCCAAAAGGGCAAGAGCGGGACCTCAGGAGGAGGACCCCAGGGCTAAATTCCCTAGGTTGTTTAATCCCTCCCAAGAGGATGTAGATTTATACGACCTCACTGGAGAGGACCCCCTCTTCCAGGAGGAGGACGAATTTTTAGGCAACGAAGAGGAACAAAACCCAGAGAAGGAGGGTTTTGAAGGGAATCCAGATATAGGTGAAGGGGGGCTTCGGAGAAGACCCAGAGGAGGGTGCTTCACAGCCCTGGCAGTCCCCATCAGCGTTTTCGGACCCTGATGCCCTAAACCTGTCCCCTCCCAAGGACTCGCCCAATAGGAACACGTCACCTATAGGCGATCAACCTACATTTAATGCACTACTACGCAAGGCAGCAGCGCATTTCGAAATAGACACTGGGGAGATTTCTCCTGACATTGACTTTGTGGAGAAGGTAATAAAAGAGAAACCCCCGGTCAGCCAAACCATTCCCCTCCTCGCCTCAATAAGGAGACGAATTATCCCTTCACTATCTACCCCGCGTTGGTCAGAGGGGTCAACCCGAGGATAGAAAAACTATTCAGTCCCTCCCCTTCAGACCCTTTGTACGTCAGGGGCCACTCTGTACCAGACTCCCTAGTGATGAAAAATACAAGGAAAAGAGCAGGGGTCCCGCTGTCAACCAGCGAGGCACCACCAGATAAAGAGGGTAAAAAATTGTATGCCCTAGGGAAGAGGATCACAGCCTGTGCTGCTTTTTCCGCAAGGATTGCAAACAACAACTCCTTGCTAGCAAGTTACGCAGATGCACAATGGAGCAAGCTACGTAAGGACGTCGAGGAGGTGCCAGAACCCCTACGTACACGGCTTATGGCCACGATTACTGAAGGGACCCTAGTCAACCAAAGCATCGTGAAAAACACTCTGGATGCTGCAGAAACGGCTGGCCGTTCCCTAGTCCAAGGAATACTCCTCAAACGCCATGTCTGTCTGCGTAATTCGGGGTTTAAACCTGAAACACAAGCATCTCTAATCAACAAGCCTATAGAAGATGCCAACCTCTTTGGGAAGGCGGTTGATGAGGCACTAGAAATGGCAAAGGAAGAGTTTGACACCATCAAAACCCAGGACCAGATTTCTAGGCCTCCTAAAAGACGTGGCTATGGCAATAGGCGCTTTTTCAGAAGCCAACGCCAGCAGAAAAATCAGCAGCAGCAGTACTCTGCAAACAACTGGTCCTCTAACCAAGGTAACAGTGGACAATACAACCAGAGGGGACAACGCTGTGGCAAAGGGAGAGGTCGGGGTTCCACCCCCAGAGGCTCCCAAGCCACCAAGACCAAATGACTCGAAGATTCGGGTCCCCTCCCATGCATCGCCGGTCGGGGGCCGATTAACATCCTTTCTTCCAGCATGGGAGGGAATAACATCAGACCGCTGGGTACTATCAACCATAGCCCGCGGCTACTGTATAGAATTCAACAGTTCCCCAATGTACAGACCCCCAAAGGGACGACGCATGACACCAGAACACCTCGCCATCCTTCTGCAAGAAGTGGACCAGCTACTGGAAAAAGGGGCCATAGAGGTCGTGCCTCTATCTCAGGTAATGGAAGGTATTTATTCAGTGTACTTCCTTGTACCCAAAAAGGACTTAACCATGCGCCCTGTACTAGATCTGCGCCCAGCGAACACATTTGTCAAACCTCAAAAGTTTCGTATGGTGACCTTGCAGGAAGTGATGCCCTGCTATCACAAGGAGATTACATGACAACACTGGACATAAGAGATGCATACTTTCATATTTTAATGTTCCCAGCGCACAGGAAATACCTCAGGTTCATGATAGAAGGCAAACACTACGAGTTCAGAGTGCTACCCTTCGGCATAGCATCAGCACTGAGGGTATTCACGAAAGTACTGGCAGTGGCAGCGGCCCACCTGCGCAGGTTGTCCATCCCAGTATACCCTTACCTCGACGATTGGCTCATAACAGGGGATTCTTACGAAACATGCTTCTTAAATACCCAAAAGACTGTAGACCTTTTGTTCCAACTGGGCTTCTCCATCAACAAGAAGAAGTCCAGCTTAGACCCCAGCCAAATCAAACAATTCCTAGGGGCTCTAATTCGAACAAAGGACGGCCTCGTCTTCCCCTCCAACGAGAGGGTGCAAAACATGCTGTTTCAGATCCCTCAATATGTGGCAGGTCGAGAGGTGACGGTACACACAGCAATGCGCTTGCTAGGAATGATGGCGTCATGTATTTATTTAGTACTTCACGCACACCTGCGCATGCGCCCAATGCAAGAGTGGCTCAACAGCCAGTGGTGTCAGGCCAGCGGACAATGGGACGATCTAGTGGTGGTCTCGCAGGCCTTGGTTCTCTCGCTACGGTGGTGGTCGAAGGAAAACCTTGTAATAGGGAAACCATTCGCCACCCCCGCAGTGGAAGCCACTCTAACCACAGACACATCCCTCACAGGATGGGGGACTCACCTATCCCATCAGACTGCTCACGGAGTGTTGACTCCGAGCGTAGCATCCAAGCACATAAACTTACTGGAGCTACTGGCTGTGTTCAAGGCACTAAAAGCCTTCCTGGCACACCTACAAGGGAAGACAGTGATGGTCCTCACGGACAGCACCACAGCCATGTACTACCTCAACAAGCAAGGGGGCACTCACTCTCCAGGACTGTCCAAAATGTCCCAGAACATCTGGAAGTGGGCTCTCAAACACATGTTCCTACTGTCACAACATGTACCAGGGGAACTCAATCTGCTAGCAGACGAACTCAGCAGAGACTTCCCTCTGCCCTCGCAGTATCAATGGCAGTTACACAAAGACATCGTCTTCGACGTTTTCACACAATGGGGATTCCGAGAAATAGACCTGTTCGCAACTCTGGAGAACTCACAATGCCAAGATTACGCCTCTAGGTACCCCCAGAACCAATCCAAGGGGAACGGTCTATCGATTCCATGGTCAGGGAAATTTGTTTACGCTCCCCCCCCCCCCCCCCCCCCCCCCCCACCACCACCCGACTCCCCTTCTGAACAAGATTGTGCACAAGATGCACCAGGAACAAGTTACCATGATACTAGTGGCCCCTATGTGGGCCCGGCAGCCATGGTTCGCTCACTTGATGGAGATGTCTCTATCTCCTCCAGTGAAACTTCCCTGCCCTTACAACATGCTGTCACTGGACAAGGGCAGGACACTGCATCCATGCCCTCAGACCATGAACTTAGCAGCCTGGCTCCTGAGATCATAGGATTTGGACATTTACAGCTCCGGCAGAGATGCATGGACATCCTCAGGGAGGCTAGAAAGCCTAACACTCTTCACTGTTATTCTAGCAAATGGAAGAGATTTGTCATCTGGTGTAGAGGGAGAAGCATCAACCCGGTTGACTGCTCTCCCACGCACATTGTTCTGTACCTGACCCATTTACTGGACTCGGGTCTAGTGTTCAATTCTATTAAAGTCCACCTACAGCACTTTCTGCATACACCACTTCCCAACTTAAAGTGTCATGGTGGAAAATCCCAGTTATCAAAGCCTTTATGGAGGGGGTAAAGATAATACACCCTGCAATAGCAAATCCAGCTCCAGGCTGGGACCTAAATGTGGTACTTACCAGGCTCATGGGCTCACCCTTTGAACCCATGCACAAGGCAACTCTTAAGGACCTCACTCTTAAGACTGCTTTCCTAATAGCTATCACCTCCATTAGGCGAGTAAGTGAACTACAGGCTCTTTCTATTCTAGACCCCTTCGTAACAGTTCACAAAGATAAAGTGGTTCTAGGCACACACCCGAGGTTTGCACCGAAATTCATCTCGAAATTCCATGTCAACCAGTCAATAGAACTACCAACGTTCTTTCAAAACCCTTCAAATTTGGGAGAAAAAAGCCTGCATACACTTGATGTGCGCAGAGCTGTCATGTTTTATATGGAAAGAACTAGACCACTAAGAAAGACTAATCAGTTCTTTGTCTCGGTGGCAGCAGGAAGAGAAGGGGATGCAGTCTCAAAGTCCACTATATCTAGATGGATTGTTCAATGCATCACCCTCTGTTACACTCTTGCTAAGAGAGAACTACCCTTCAAGCCAAGAACACACTCTACTCGAGGCACTGTGGCATTCATAGCATTCATTGCAAATGTTCCCCTCGAGTCCATTTGCAAAGCGGCAACCTGGAGTTCTGTACACACCTTTACAAAACACTACTGTCTAGATGCTCACTCTAGATCTGATTCCCAGGTGGGACAAGCAGTATTAAGACCTCTTTTCTCTACTGTTCCTTCTCACAACCCACCTCCAACTCCGGGTACTGCTCGCTAGTCTATGCACAGCATGTGATTCTAAGCAGATTAACAAACATCAGAAGACAATGCATTACTTACCGTAAAAGCATTTCTGATGGTTGTATCTGCTTAGATTCACATGCGCCCACCCTTCCGCCCCGCTCGGATGGAAGGAACATAGACATCTTTTTATATCTCTCTTTTCTGTACTCACTCACGTCTAGAAGGATCCTTCAGGGCAGAAAAAATACAAACAGAGGGACCTCGACGCGTGAGGGATTGAGGGTACACCGCACGACACTATAGGGATAGTGTTACAGACACGCCTTGTCGACGTCCCCTTTTCGACTACGAAAAACAAAAAATGCAATACTCCGCAGTGACCACTGGATGTCGGACTATGCACAGCATGTGAACCTAAGCAGATACAACCATCAGAAATGCTTTTACGGTAAGTAATGCATTGTCATCTTTACTTATCAGGCCTGGCTTCCAGGCCGTGCAGCCAGGAAAAATGGCCTGGACACCTTTTTCCAAGCAGTTTTGAGGGTCCCAACCCCTTTGTGGGCAGGCCCGTTTCCCAGGTATTACGATGAGGAGTAGCTGGGTCCTCTCTCCCAAGCTGTGCTCTGATTTTTCTCTCAATTGTTATGGGTCCCAGACCCTACTTTCAGTATTCCTCTCAGGCACTGGGAAGACGAAATATAGCCTGGTTCTTTCTCTCAAGCTGTGCTGAGGGTTCCCAACCCTTTCTGAGAAGACTCGGCTCCCAGGTACTGCGACAATGAAGGATAGCATGGCTCCCTCTCCCAAGCTGTGTTGAGGGTCCTCAAATCTTTGTAAGCCACCCCGGCTCACAGGTATTTTGACGATGGAGGATAGCCTTTGTTCTCTTTTCCAAGCTGTGCTGAGGATCCTGACCATTTCTCGATACCCTTTCCCTTGGCCCACTCTGCTGCCAAGTAAGGGTACTCAATGTTCCTGGATTCACAATTCTCGCTCTCTGTCTTTACTTCCACCCACAGCCTTGGTTTACTCCCTTGCCAAGTGTCACTTGTACATGTAAGCTTCGTATCCTTCATAATCACTGTTGGGGGTGTGTGACCTAGCATGAGTCCCATGCCCCCTTCAATTGTTTTATCAATGTTTTCTCTCTCAGATCTCTATTCACCTCACAGCCTTGGTTTACTCTCCCACCAAGGTCTGGGAGTACCACTTGTACATGTAAAATGTGTACTCCTCTTTATTACTGTTTGGGGTGCTTTTCCCCCAGCGTTGGTCCCAGACCTCCTTCACTTGGTTACTCTCCCAGTCTGATCTTTCTTCAAGCCACAGACTTGGTTTACTCCCCTGCCAAGGTCTATGAGTATCCTCTGTATATGCAAAGTTCATAGACTCCTTTATCACTACTTAGGATATGCCTTCCTGGTATGGGTCCCAGAACCTGTTCACCTGGTTGTTTACAACATTCTCCTCGGCGGATCTCTTTGATCCACAGTCTTGGTTTACTCTCCTGCCAAGGGCTGTGCATGCCACTAGTATCTACAAAGTTCGTACTCCCCTTTATTGTTGGTCTCAGTACGTCTTCCTAATATGGGTCCCAGACCTCTTTCACTAGGTCACTTTGCCTCCTTGGGTATTACTTATGTCCTTCACTGTGGTCTTCAGGCTCTCTCTAGGTCTCCCCAACCCTGAGCCAGCCACCCTTGTACCTGTCGGGCCTTGGGTGTCTCCCTCTGGTTGTTCGTGGGTCTCCCAGGAGCTTCTGCGGCTTTCTTGGCTCACCAGGTCCTTCCCTGATCTTCTGCGCGTCTCGTCTCCAGTTTGGAGGTACTACAGCAGCTTCTGTCACCGGCAGATGTTTTCCCTCTCCTCCGGTCTGCTTTCTGCATCACGGGACCTCCGTGAGTGTGCTTCCCTCCTGGACACCACCTGCATCTGTGTTCTGCGGTCCTGCGCCTACCTGGGCACTTTCTCAGCTCCTGCCTAGCCAATAACGAAGACCCCATCCTTCTCTTCCCTCGCTGCCTTTGAATGACAGCTGGCCAATAGGATCACTGGAAAGGCTAGAGCGTACGCATTAGTTCTTGTTAGTGATCTTCATTAACCGCAGCCTTTTCCTCGTTGCAGTAATTTTTGCCTGAGATATGCTGCCACAACCCATAGGGACATTGGGTAGTGTGAAATTGGAAGGGTTTTGAGGGAAGGTGGGAGGGTCAAAGGGGATACTGTGTTCTCCCGGGATAGCCACTGCTCTCAATGGGGCCCTCCAATCCCATGAGATCCACCCGCTCAGTACCACCGCCTGGGATTCTATCGGGTAGCGACCTCACCACCCTGGCCTCGTGGAAAGGGCTTTCCCTTCTAAAGCACTGACAATACCTCAGGATGTGTACCAATATATACAAATATAAATACATACATACAGGAACAATGCTCTTTTGATCACAAAAGAATGTGCAATAGATAAGAAATCGAATTTGACGGGAAGAAGTGAGCTGCTTGCAATTGGGTGAGTTTGGGGGACATTCTGACCAGGTTATGGAGGGGAGTAAAATGGAACCGTCACCGGGGACAATACATAAGTGGGCATATATAGATTAAGGACAACCAAATATAGACATTTTTAAGTGAAGTTGGGCGGTACGGGCAACTGTGCTCGGGATGTGACCATAATGGATGAAGTGCTAGAGTGGAGGCAGAGAAAGTGAGGGACAGAGGCAGGTTATAGGTGATGGAAAAATGTTAGCTAGAAGGCAGATGAGGTAGGTTAAGGGGGTAACTAAGAGGCAAGGAGGTAGGCTTATAGTTTGCTTCTTAACAAATCCGCATGGACTGTTTCTCAGATGTCCGGGGGAAGAGAATTCCATGCAAGTGGAGCAAGAAGAGAGAAAGGGCGCAAGCAAGAGGAAGCGCAGGGAGGGGTTACAAGGATAGTTGAGAAGGCAGAGCAGAGATTATGTGAATATTTCTACAGTTGGATAGAGGAGGATAGATACAGTGGTGCCTTATTGTGGATAGATTTGTGAACCAGGAGAAGACATTTAAATTTGGCCCTCTTTTGCTTCATCAGCCATCCAGCCTGGTGACGGTACGAGCAAGTAGATGTGAAGTGAGGGAGTTCAAGGGTCCTGGTAGTGAAGTTAATGTTCTTGTCGAGAGGACAGAAAGCATAGTTGGGGAGACGAAAGAGACTGCTGGCACAGTAGTCCAGTTTAGAAAAGACCAGCATGGTTAAGAGATGCTTGGCAGTGTTGAAAGGAAGGAGGTGCCTGCTGAGTTTCCTAATATTTAGGAGGTTGAGGCCAGCTGCCATTGCAGTTTTGGAGATGAAAGTAGAGAAGATGTGAGAAGGGTCATAAATGGTGCGGAGGTTTTTAGCTGAAGATGATGTCATGAACACTCAATTCAGAACTTGGTGCTTGTGCTCTAGATGGAAACTTCCCTATTGTTGCATTACTGCAGCACTCCATTCCAAGATGGCGCTGCCGTTTAACCCTTTTCAGGACCACATTTCCCATTCAACATTTCATCGCACTGTGAGCGTCGGATGCTGCGCTCTCAGCTCTTCCGAAGGCAATATCAAGCTCCTGCAGGAACAAGACTCTGTGCCTCAACGCTAAGGTATTCCTTGCCATAGCTCAGCACTGCCCCTGTACTTACTTCTCGCTTATCATTCTCCTGGCTTTCTGTTTCCCCTGTGTTCTTGGCCTTCCTTTCATCCTGGTCCTGTTAGATTCTGTTCCTCCTCCCTCTCGTTTTTGTTTCGGTATGTCCCTGGAAACTCCACGCATCCTGCTGCTTTGCCTTCCTATCTTGGACACCAGCAATCCACGCATCTTATGGATCAGGTTTTTCCCTGTTAGAGGGGTTTTCCTGCCTGGCAGCTGGCTCAGGGTGTCTCCCTGCCTGCTGTCACATCTATCAGGTAGGGTGAGAGAGAACCACCCCTATCTTTGCGACCCCCGCTCTATCCAAAAGAAACACTGACAAATCTTCCATCTCCACCTCAGAAACAAGACACACGTGAGACCTAAAAACGTACCTCTATCTCCTGACTTGTGAACCTGTTACAAGATTGTTGAAGGCACCAGTCCTGACTGAAGAGTAGGAGAGAGTGTCAGGTGGGAACTGGATAGGCAGAGGAAGAGATGAAAGAGATAATTTGGCTGGGAAGAAGAGTGCCTTTGTTTTGGTAGAGTTTAACATCAGAGAGTGCAAAGCCATCTGATATTTAATTGCAGAGGGACAGTTGGAAATTTTGGTCCAGAGATCAGAGGAGCATTCAAGAAAAGAGAAGATGTTGCTGTCATCTGTGAAGAGTTGGTGCGAGAACCCAAAGGAGGCGATTAGAAACTCCAGAGTAGAGGTGTAGAGTGTAAAGAGGAGAGGATCCAAGACCGAGCTTTGAGGTAGGAGGTGTTACTCCAAGAGACAGAGAATTGGTGAGGTACCGGGTAGGATTCATTCCAGGCAAGGACGTGATCTCGAATCTCCTAATAAGTAGATCAGAGTGATCGACAATGTTGACGGCAGCAGACACGTCAAAGAGAATAAGGATAGAGGATAGGTTGGAGGGCTTTGCAGAGGCAAGGATGTTTGACACATTCATGAAAGTTGTTTCTGTGGAATTACAGGAGCGGAAACCTGTTTGTAGGGGGTCTTGAAGGTTGTGGATGTCTAAGAAATTGGCAAGATGGTGAACACAACCCTTTCAAGCACTTTAGAATAGTACGGAAGAAGAGGCACAGGACTAAAATGTGCTGGTAGGTTCCGGTCAACCCCTTGCTTTTTTAGCAGCGGGATGGCTGTGGCATGTTTTGATTATCCCGAAAGGTTCCGTTATTTTGGGATTGATCAAATGTCAGGTCTTTCTCTCCCTCACACACCACTGGTGTGTGCATTAGATCTGTTCCCTTCCAGTATTAGTCTTTCAGCTGGTAAGCTCTTCTGGCTTTATAGGGCCCTCTTCGTGGCCAAGAAGCATATTTTGAAGTTTTGGAAGAGTGATGTTATGTTAGGCCTACTGTTAATGATTTGTTGCATAGTTTGTCACTTCATTCCAGTAGGGAGAGAGTGTCTTTCCAAGTTAAACGGCAGCAAGGAAGATATGATGATATTTGGAGTACTTTTAATGAATTACATGTTTAACTGTGCCAACCCCTAACCCCTTTTGTTCTCTTCTTTCTTCTTCTCTTTTCCCTTTTTTCTTTCTTTTATGACGGTTGATTTGTTGCTCATATATATCTATTGTACTCCTTTATGCATGCCTCTTGTAATTGTGTTATTCCTTTTGTGGTAAATTAATAAAAAAATAATAACAAGTGTAAGGAAGGTATGATATCAAACAGTGAAGACAGACACACGTGATCACAGTTCAAGTGTGTTTATCAAACTTCAGTGGGTTGGATGAACGCCTATCTAAACCTAAATCTAAGGATGGGGGCAAGCTACGACCATTAAATAATAATAAAGCAGTCCTTGTCGAGTCTGTCATACTAAAAGGGCCTATACTAATAAAGCTCATGTCAATCTTTACTTCGAGGGGATTGGGTCCTCCGACGTATTCCATATCTATGACATGTAATCACCACAGCTGTGCTGCTTCGTAAACTTTTTCGGCGTCTGCGTCCTGCGTCGATGACGTCGATGCGCCGTCGTCGAGGACCTCCTCCGACGTCCGACGTCATCCGATGTGATAAGTAGGACGCACGACGCCCATAGCCTCAGTTCCGTTTTTTCCGCGAACGTGTTGCTTCGTGTTTCTCGGTTCTAAGCCTCGACTCTTTGGAGTTCTGTTCTTTCTGGTTCTTCGAACCTGTTCGTTTGTGAATTTCCTTCGGCGATGTCTTCCACTTCGTCTTCAACCCCGCGTCCGGGCTTTAAGAAGTGCGGGGAGTGTGGGTCCAAGATGTCGGTGACTGACTCGCACGACGCCTGCCTCTGGTGCCTCGGGGAGGCCCACGACACGGATGACTGTATCGACTGCCAGTCGCTCACGTCCAAGGCCTTACGCGAACGTAAGAAGAAGTTGTCGGTAGGTCGGGTGTCCAAGCCCCGGAAGTCGAAGTCGGCGGGGCTTTCGACGGATGATTCGAGGGGTGACTCTCCGCGTCATCGTCGGAAGTCTCGTCGGTCTTCTTCTAGGAGTGGGTCTCGCCACTCCTCAGCCTCTTCGAGGCATTCTCGGAAGCGCCGTCACCGGTCGCCTTCCAGGTCCTCTTCCGAGGATTCTGCACGGCACGTCGGTTACCCCACCAGCCGTGCGACGCCGGAGGAATGGGCTTCCTTCGGGAAGAAAATGTTGGCGATTCTTGAGTCGCAGGGTACTCAGCCGTCCGCGCCCCCGAGTGGGGTCGGCCGTGTGAGGTCGAGAGACGCCGCTCGCAAGAGTGGTCGGCACGAGTCACAGGAGCGGTCCCGTTCGGACAAGGAGGCTCGTTCTCGCCGTACCCGTTCCAGGTCCCGGTCCTCGACGCGTTCGAGACCGTGTGCTCCTGTGAAGTCTTCGAGGAAGACATCGACGTCTGAGGCGTCGAGGGCGTCGACTGGCTTTCTCGAGGCTCCGGCTTCGAGGACGTCGTCGAGGCCGTCGATACTGGAGGCGCTGCATCTGACGTCGACGCCGATCCTCTCGCCGCCGTTGCCGGTTTTCTCGGCGTCGGCGCCGATTCGCTCGACGCCATCGACGCCTTTCGTGTCGGAGGTGCCCCGTGTCACGGGTGTCCCCCCTAGGAAGGCTCTGGTTAAGAGCAAGCACTCTCGGGTGCCTTTTCGCCGCCTGGAATATATTTCGGAGGCGGATGAGGATTCTGATGGCCTGGTTCCTAGTCGGGTGCCAGATGAAATTGTCTCGGGCCATAGTCAGTTTGACGATTTGAGGCAGTCACTGCATGATGCCAGTGGACTGGACACCTCTCCGGAGGTGGAATTTTGTAGGCCTGAGCCTGGCTCCCATGCCGATTCCTCGTACCGGCGCCTTATGGCTAGGGTGTCTGAGTATCTGGGATGGTCTGCTCCCCCAGGGGAGTTTGTGCAGGATGATCTGACGGACATCCTTGATGTTGGTCCCCCAACTGACCCGGTACTGCCGTTCCATATGGCTTTACAGAGAAGGGTGGCGGCGGCTTGGACTGCTCCGGAGAGTCTCCCGGCGGTGGGCAGATCCTTGTCGCGTAAATACCGTCCAGCCAGTAGCGACCCCTGCTACTTGACCAGGCACCCCACTCCGGAAAGTTTGGTGGTGCAGGCGGCCCCGGCAAAGCAGGCGTCGTACCCTACCATCCCTCCTGATAGGGACGACAAACGTTTTGATGGCTGGGCGAAGAAAGTGTTTTCTTCTGGTGGTATGGCGCTTCAGGCGGCCAACTCCATTTGTGCCTTGTCACGTTTCACGCACACTCTGTGGAACTGTGTTGCGTTAGCGGCTGAACATATTCCCGAAGGGGATGAACGGGATGGTTTCCTTGCTATGGTCCAGGATGGTAAGGATGCCATGTGTGAGTCCGTTCAGTCGGGTCTGGACTTGGCTGAATGCGTCAGTAGGTCCATGGCGGCGAGCACCGTGATACGCAGGTTTGCGTGGTTGCGGAAGTCGGGGTTTGCTCCTGATGTGCAGTCCCGGCTCCTCAACATGCCCTTTGATGGTGAACACCTTTTTGGCAGCAAGGCTGACGAGAGCCTTGAGAGGTTGCAGACCTCAAAAGCTGCAGCAAAGTCGTTGGGCGCTGCAGTTCGACAACCTCCGCCTTTTCGTCCTAGGGGACAGCAGTGGAGGGGTGGTTCCTTTCGCTATTACTCGTCCTTCAGTAAAGCGAGAGGAGCTGGCAGTCAAAGAGGCCAACGCAGGGGTACCAGAGGTGGACGACAGGGTACCCGTGGTGCCAAGGCCGCTCGGGCAGTTGCCTCTTTGCCCTCAGGTAACGCCGCAGCCGCTCCCACTCAGTCGTGAGGCCATGTCCCATGGTTCGCCGGTTGGGGGAAGGCCGGCGCAGCATCTTGTAGAGTGGCAAGCCATTACTTCAGATGTGTGGGTTCTGGAGTTCATAACCCACGGCTACTGTCTTCCTTTTCGGCACAGGCCTCGCGACAATCCACCGGGGAACCTCTCTTTGCAGAGTCCGGATCCGCTCCTTGCGCAGGAAATTCAAGCCCTGCTGGAGAAAGGCGCCATAGAACTGGTGCCTGTAGCGGAGAGGAACAAGGGATGGTATTCCCCTTATTTTTTGGTTTCGAAGAAAGACGGGGGATTGAGACCCATCATGGACTTGCGCGGTTTGAACAAACTCCTCAGGAAGGACAAGTTCAAGATGGTTACTCTCTCTCAAGTCCTCCAGGCCCTTCAGCTTCAGGACTGGTTGGTGTCACTCGACCTCAAGGATGCTTACTTCCATGTGCCGATCCATCCCAAGCACAAGAAGTACCTGAGGTTCGCGGTTGGCGACTCGCACTTTCAGTTTCGGGTCCTGCCGTTCGGATTGACCTCCGCCCCGAGGGTTTTCACCAAGCTCATGGTGGTGCTGGCAGCGCATCTCAGGCAAGGGGGGATTCACGTCTACCCCTACCTGGACGATTGGTTGATCAGGGGGAGCTCTCCCGAGCATGTCCTGGATCATCTATCGATCACCTGTCGCTCCCTTCACAGGCTGGGCTTCTCCCTCAATTTAAAGAAGTCCCATTTGACACCAACACAGCGGCTCCAGTACATCGGAGCGGTGCTCGACACTTCCCTGGGGCAGTGTTTTCCTCCCCAGGTGAGGGCTCTTCACATTCAGCAGATGGTGCACAAGTTTCAGCATGCCCAGACGCTCCCCGTGTTCGAGTTTTTGAGGTTGCTCGGCCTCATGGCATCCTGCATTCTTCTGGTGCCAGAGGCTCGCCTGCGGATGAGATCTTTGCAGTGGGCACTCAAGACGCAATGGTCGCAGTCCTCCGGCAGGATGTCGGACTCGATTCAGGTGCCGTCCCCGGTCGCCCGGGACCTTCTGTTGTGGGCCGTCGAAGGCAACTTGATGAAGGGGGCTCCATTTTGGCTTCCCTGGCCGGAGGTGACGATCGTGACGGATGCATCCCTCACGGGATGGGGAGCTCATGCCCACGGGCTGACAGTCAGCGGTCGTTGGTCTCCGTCGGAGTCCAGACTCCATATCAATCTGTTGGAGCTGAGGGCCGTCAGGCTAGCCCTGAAGGCTTTTCTGCCGTCTGTGCGAGGGAAGAATGTCCTGATCCTGACGGACAACACAGTGGCCATGCACTACCTCTACAAAAAGGGGGGGGCAGGGTCACTTCCTCTGTGCAGAGAGGCGATGCAGCTCGAGTTCTGGGCCATCCAGCAGGAAGTTTCGATCTCGGCAGTTCATCTGGCCGGAGCCGAAAACGTGACGGCGGACGCTCTGAGCAGGCAGAGCGCAATCTCTCACGAGTGGGAGTTGGCTCAGGAGATTCTCCTGGAGATCTTCGCCCTTTGGGGGACCCCTCAAGTGGATCTCTTCGCCTCCAGTGTCAACCGGAAGTGCGAAAGGTTTTGCTCGCGGGAATTTCCTCCAGAAGGAGCCTTAGGAGACGCGTTCGTGGTGGAGTGGTCATTCCCGCTGCTGTACGCGTTTCCTCCAGTCCCCGTCATCCCGCAAGTGCTGCGGAGGTTACGGAAGTTCGGTTCCCGGATGATCCTCATTGCCCCGGCGTGGGCTCGGAGGACGTGGTACCCGGACCTTCTCGACTTATCCATCTGCCCTCCACGTCGTCTTCCCTACCGAGACGATCTGCTCTCACGGGAGGGGAGTCAGGTTCTCCATCCAGAGGTCAGATCCCTCATCCTTCGCGCTTGGCTTCTGAAAGGTTGAGGTATAAGGATTGGGTCCTCCCTGAGGACGTGATGGAGGTGTTGCTTTCGGCCCGAAGGCCGGCAACAAAGTCTCTGTACCGTTGCCGTTGGCGTAAGTTCTGCGACTGGTGCAGAGTTCAGAATGTGGATCCTTTTGCATGTGACATCCCCATGGTTCTGTCCTTTTTACTTTCTTTGGCCCACAGGGGCTTGCAAGTGGGTACCGTTAAGGGTTACCTGGCGGCGCTGTCCATCTTTAAGCGCTCGTCTGAAGAGTGTTCTTACTTTAAAATCCCTTTGATTTCGCAGTTCCTGAAAGGGCTCACTAATGTGTTCCCTCCGTCACCTTTCCTGGTGCCCGGTTGGGATTTAAACCTGGTTCTTAAGTTTCTTATGGGTGCTCCGTTTGAGCCTTTACATTCTTGCCCTTTGAGGCTGTTAACTCTGAAAACTGTGTTTTTAGTTGCGGTTACTTCCGCTAGCAGAGTGAGTGAGTTACAGGCGCTTTCAGTTAAGCCTCCCTTCACTGTATTTCACAAGGACAGGGCTGTCCTTAGAGTTCGTCCTTCTTTTCTTCCGAAGGTAGTGACGGATTTTCATTTGGCCCAGAAGGTTGTTCTTCCGGCATTCTATCCTCCTCCGCATCCTGGTAAGGAAGAGGAGAGGCTCCATAGGCTTGATCCTAGGAGAGCTTTAAGCTTTTATGTTTCACGCATGTCCCGGGTCAGAGTGGATGATCAACTCTTTATTGGTTACGCTGGAAAGCGTTTGGGGCAAGCTGTGACGAAACAGACTTTGTCTCGCTGGATTATTTTGGCCATCTCGGAGTGCTACCGTTTGGCGGGTAAGGACCCACCGGCTGGCTTGCGGGCCCATTCTACCAAGGGTATGGCTGCGTCTACTGCCCTGCAGAGGGGTGTTCCTATTCGCAACATCTGTGATGCAGCCACCTGGGCTTCAGTACATACATTTGTACGTCACTATTCCCTTGATTCCATCCGAGCACAGGATCTGGCCTTTGGCAAGGCGGTCCTTTGCTCTGCTATTTGATTGGCTATTCTACATTTTGATTCTAAATTCTTTCCCTCCTCCTTGCTTTGGTACTGCTTTGGGAGTCTGTCATAGTTATGGAATACGTCGGAGGACCCAATCCCCTCGAAGAACAAGTTACTTTCTTACCTGGTAACGTTCTTTCGATGGGATGGTCCGACGACGTATTCCATATCGCTCCCGCCCGGCCTTCCCCGCTGCAGAATTTCTTTTGCGATTGCAGCTTACGTTCCGCAAGGCTTTGTGTCTGACTGGCAGTTGACTTATGTCACACGTTCTGGGGGAAAAAACTACAACTGAGGCTATGGGCGTCGTGCGTCCTACTTATCACATCGGATGACGTCAGACGTCGGAGGAGGTCCTCGACGACGGCGCATCGACGTCATCGACGCAGGACGCAGACGCCGAAAAAGTTTCCGAAGCAGCACAGCTGTGGTGATTACATGTCATAGATATGGAATACGTCGTCAGACCATCCCATCGAAAGAACGTTACCAGGTAAGAAAGTAACTTGTTCTTCTAAATACAAAATGGTGTGGGACCATAGGGTATACAAAAAGAAAAATGTCAGGATAGTTGACCAGTTCACTTCCCTTCCCCATGTTTTCAGCACGGAGAAAGGTGGCTCGTTCGAGCTTCACACACACTCTGACTTCTCTGCCACGAGAATACAGTTCAAAGCATAGGTATTAGGGCCTTTTACCAAAGCCTCCTTTCCAGTAACAGTCTCTAACTGTAGAGGGCCTTTCGTAACAAACAAGCACCAAAGTTCCTTTCTTATCAGGATTTTCACATGCACAATTTCTCGCTTCCGGTATTCATCATGGATCTCCCTCCTTCAGGCTTGGACCCCTTTTTACCACAATGTTCGCAACAGGTGTCCCCTCTCGTTCGGGCTCAGACCATGGATCTCCCTCGTTCGGGCTCGGATCCCTTTAGCACAATATTCACATTTGGGTTCCCTCGTTCGGGCTCGGACCACGTAATCTCACTTTCTACATTTTCCTCTTGATATCAAAAATCGGAGACTTTGTAATGTGAGATGGGGTTTGCTTAAGCCATCGCAGGACCACTTCGATTCACTTCACACAATGTTCTTACTTTCGTTTCTGCCACTTCTTGGCTGGATACCTTTACAAAGACCTTTGATTGGGCACCCACGCGGTGCCGGACCACTCCGTCACTGGTATTGTATCTTTCTCCCATAAATCTTCAAACATCCATCAACAATTAAGCTTTCCTCGTGTCTTTCATCACACGCGTTTCAATCTCTGTTCTTGTGCTCTGTATAGAATGTTGCCGCTTGCAACCTTGACTACAACACAGACCGGTCTTGTATCTGTCTCCCCAACTCACCGGCTGTGTTGATCTCTCAGGTGCTGCTTTGATCTTAGAGCCATGGTCAGTACAACTACGGCTGCTGATCTTCCCTGACTCAGTCAGCCGTGCAGGAGGGCCCAAGGTATCTCTGACACACAATACAGGATTCTTCAGTTTGGTTTATGGGCCTTATGCTTTCTAATTTGAAGGGTTCTGGAAAGTAACGGTTTCTTGCTGAAAAGGTCACAGGTATCTCCCTCCTTGCGTACCCTTATTGGTTTGCCGTCCTTCTTCCCTCGTTCAGCTGCTGTCGGAAAAGCACTGTTCCTGCCTTTGGTTTGCTTCGCTCAGAGTGTGCTCTTGTGCTCTGCCTTTTATCCATGTGGGGACGTTTAATGGAAGTCGGGTGTGTGAGTGATTACCAGAAATTTTCTAACCTTGCCTGACCATAGTAATCAGACATGTCCGGTACAATGCTCGGGTATGAGTCTGTTTTCTCCCAGAGCGGGCTGTCAAGGTGTGAAAGTATTCCTGAAGGGAAGGGGGTGGGAGGATTGAGTTCCGAAAAATCCAATAGGGTAGGATGGGGGTAAATGTGTTACAAAGAGGGGGATACTGCGTCTCAGCATCAGGTGTCCCACTCCCCTAAGACACCTCACACAGGTGATCCTCCCGCATTGGTCCACCCCCAGGGTCTGGATTTGTATTTGTTTTATTTGTATAGCGCAGACCAGGCCCAAGGGCAACCGGGCGCATATATTAGTGAAACATTAGGTAGTGGAACATTACATTACAGTAGTATACATAGCAACATAGAAGTCCCTTTACATTACAGGTAGTGGAACATTACATTACAGTAGTAGACAAATCATCATAGATCCAAGGCGAAAGAGACCCCCCGGGGACTAGCGGGTGATGCACCTTCTGGTTTCTCACACTAGGAAAAAATGGAAAATCGAGGGAAAGCAAGCAGAGTCAAAGGACCGGTTGAAGAGTTCAGTGAGGTGAGAGGGTAATAAAAGGGCATTAGGCTTGACTAGCTGAGGAGCAAGCATGGTCCAAGTAAGAGGAGGCAAAGATTTGTACACCAACGCTAGAAGATGTTCCTATCTCCGCTGACGATCTCCTAACATTTTTCAGATAAATAGAAGTAACCATCAATCCCAATTAAATTCCCACTCTCCCCATTTTCCATCTTAAACCCATTCCTCAGCTTTTATGGGATATTTGCAATCCCATTCCATCTCCCCCTCCCCATTTCCGACAGATACTTGGAAGAAGAAGAGGCAACCGAGAATAGTGAGGATTACCTGCATGAAACACCTTGAGAAACACAACATCTATTACCATTAGGTCCCCTTATAGGGTCCGGTATTTCACACTGACTGCTCACACCTGACTCCACTTAACTCTTGTTTAAAGTATCAAAGGTGTAGTTTTGCACAATCAAGAGAGCGAGCTGTGTATCCAGAAAGAAGCCAAGGAGCAGGTCCCTGAAGGCAGAACGGCCTGGAGGAGAGTGGCGTGCCGAGACGCTGGCCTGGTGCCTGTGAGGGGCTGCAGCATGTCTAGGGAGCCGTGTCTCCAGGTAGCTGGATTGAGGCAGCCTGTGTCCATAAAACACTCATATGAAAATATTACCCAACTTCTGAAATTCATACTCATTTGTCGACCTGAGAAGGATAGACCTTGCTAGTCTTCTAACCCGTGACTTGCAGATCATAAATATATTCCAGCAGTGAGCACTTAACCCACTGAGCAATCTTACCAGTTTTTTCTCCTTCAAATGCGCAGAACATAGTACATGGTAATGCACTGCTCTGGGAGTTACATTTCCTATTAAAATAACACTTACTATTACAGTGCTTAGAAGCAGTAGGAATAGGTCATGGTCTACTAGTTAATGTGATAAGTGTTATATATATTTTTTAAAGGATTGAAGCGGACAGGAGAGGGTTGAGTGTAGATATCCTAATCTATGTTCGTTTTAACTGCACAGTACATTAAACAGCATACTTGTGTCATAATTGGATAGATCAGTGAGTTAAAGCTCAGCTCTGCCATGTGCCACTTGAGACCAACTGCCGAATATTGGCTTATCCCAGCTGCGTCCAGAGAGCCCGCCACACAAACTCAAAGGGGGCATTTTTGTGTCCTCTTCTCGTTGTTCCCCTGGCGTAGGGCAAAAAATTAGCAAAGGGGCCCTACCAAATGTTTACCCATGGTCTCACCAAACCATCTAACAGCACTGAATACAGCCACTAGGTTATCACTTTAAAATTCAAGAGTAACATTGACCGGGTATATTTATCAAATGAGCATCTTCATCTTTACTACCTGTAACACACCATCCTTCTTACAGATTAGTGTGCTTTCGTGTTTCTTCAAACTACACAGTGTTTCGGATAGATGGTGGTTCATATATTCATTTTCAATAACTAGAATAAAGCAGAATCTCGGAATGGACGAGTACACTATAAAGGACCTGTGCAGCAAATAGACTTGGGAGGAATGCATAGTTTGCATAGAAGTACAACACATTATTCTGCATGGTATTTTCACCAAATCAGTGCCTAGAGGCCGCCCCCTGGAAATGCGGCAAAACTCAATACATTAGGATAGCCCAGTTCCATGCTTACAAGGCGCCTTATGCCTAAGGCTGCTCGGCATACGTCCGAAAATATGTCAGTTGATGTTTCTGGCTCGAACAAACATGCAGCATGTGCTTTTCACTTTAATCCACTCGTGTGAACAGTGCCACCTTTTCATTTGCTGTTTCCTAATGCACAGCAGCATAGGCTAGGAGTACACTTTAAATACATTTCACACTGAAGTACTAAACGAGCCCCCTTCATCTGCTGCCATTTCAGTCTATTTGGCAATAAATGCAATCCATGGCCTAATTCGAAGGCTTTGAAAACAAAACACGGTAGAAAACACACACACATTATTATCTGATGCTTTGCTCTCCATGCCATGAATTAAACCGCAACCTCATCTTATCAAGGATGCCAATTCACCAAAATGCCAGGGGTAGCAGAAGTGGCATCGAGCTCTTACCATTACAGGAAGTGGCATCACATGATCATTGACTCAGATGATATCACAGAAAGTGATGGCATGTGACCTTTGACTCTCACATAATCACAGGAAGCGGTATCCCATATATAAAGGACTATTTTTAATTTTCAACATAATACCTCAATTAGGATTCTTCCTTAAACTCTTATGTGTGCAGCCATGACATCTACTGGATTAGTAGTGCAGAATCTGTTCTATTTACTTAATGTACTTGTTACACCACTCAGATACATGCAGTTTTGGGAAGTATACATGTCTGTGTGTATGGTGGTTTATATTATTGGTATAGCAATGTTGAATATCGAAATAATCTTGAAGGAGGGAATAAGAGTGAGCAGCACAAACACATGACGGAACATGGTAATACTATACACCTTAATTGTATTGCCCTCTAAAGAATGAAAAGTGGGCACATGCAGGCCTGTCAGGTGATTGCATTGGTCCCAGTAATACAGAATTGTGTGCCTGTCATGAAACCACAATTACTAATTTCATTCAATGGAACTTATTTTATCAATTTCAGAAGATTGAAAGGCTCAGTCGTTCTACCAATTTCAAAACCGTGACATACATTTAAAATACAGATGTTAACAGCAGGGGTATTAACTTAAGGAGATAGCTCACTGGCACTGCAGAGCTTATCTGAATAACACTGACTAATGCACAAACTTCAACTTCCTCTTGCTATCCCAGCTAAGCAGCCAGCCTACCACTGTAGCCCAGATCTTTCAACACCCTATCTCCCTTATCATACCTAAACAATCAAACTCCTCTCTCCCTCTCCGAGGCCAGCAGCGCTGATCTTTCCGAGGTCAGCAGCAGTGATCTTGAAATGGTGCTGCCTGTCCTGTCCCCTTGTAAAGATTTATGACTGAAGCTGAGAAGCAGCAGAGCCCAGCCATCTACAGAGGTATGTTTCGACAGTGTCACACTGTCTTCAAAAGGAAAAGTAAGCTCCAGCCAGGCTTAGATTTGTAACAGTGTTGCACTCCAGCGCTCGCCGCACCTGCTGCTGATGACTGAGTCAGTCAACTCACAGAGAAAGGGGCCCATCCCGCCTTTCTCCTACACACTGTGGGAAACCTGAAGGTGTCTCACCCACTAGTCCCCGGGGATCTGTCATTCAGGTGGCCAGGACACAGCCATCGCTTTTGGATCCAGTTCTTGGGGGTGGACCAGTGCAGGAGTATCACCTGGATGAAGGGTCCTCAGGAAGTGGGATACCGGAGGGTGAGACGCGATATCCCCTTCCCAATAACACCTTTTCCCCAGCCTACGGGGTAGGGTACCTAGGAATTCAACCCACCCCCACCCCACCCTTCCGACACAAACACTTTCTCACGGACAGTTTCCCCGTGAGCGACAACGGACTAACACCAGAGCTGTCTACCTGACATTTCCCAACACCATGGACAGGCAAGGTCAGGCAGTTACGTATTATTACACACACCTGACTTCCATCACACTTCCCCACATGGATAAAAGGCGTAGCACCAAAGCACACTCTGAGCGAGGCAGACCACACGAGGAAACCGCAGTTCCAAAATGGCGGTTTAATACAAGTAGAAAGATGGCGAGACCAGAGAGAGTCGCAAGGAGGAAAGTACCTGTGATCTCCTGAAGACCATTATTTTTCTGAAGACCAGGAACAAAGGCTGATGAAACCTGCACAGTGTGTCGGAGGTACCTGGGGTTCTCCCGCGTCGATAACGAAGGCTGGGAGGAGCGATTACCAGTGTGGTACTGTCCTTGGCTCCTTCAACATAGCTGTGTCAGAAAAGACAGCACAGCCGGTGAGTCAGAGAAACTGATAACAAACCAGCTTGCGTTTTGAACCAAGGTTGCAAGCAGCGACATTGTACAGGAAGAACAGTGTGTGAGGCGTTTGCAAAGAGTGATGCAAGTATTCAAAAGTCTCGGTCAGGTATTGAAAGGATGCTGAGTGTGAGGAAAAGGAATATAGAAATTGAAGTTGTCCTGCAACGGGTCAAGCTAAATCCTGTGCACATTTGAAAGTCTTCGATCGTCAAAGGCAAATCACAATTGGTCTGAGCCCGGCTGAGGGAGACTAATTGACCGAAACAAAGGGATCTGAGCCCGGCTGAGGGGGGGATCCAGGGTCAACACCCAACTTTGAATACATTTGAAAGGAAAAGAACATTTACGTATTGTTTTTGCACAGCAGTCCCTTTTGAGTTTAGAGACTTACAAGAAGTAAAGAACTATGAGGATTGAACTGTATCCTAGTGCCGCAGAAGCCAGAGTGTGCGTTTTGCTCCGGTGAACCGCCTTGCCCCGTGCTGAAAATGTGGGGAAGGGAGGCCAACGACCCAATTATCCTGACTTATCATTTTGTGAACACTTGTTTCTTTTTCATGAACTTCACCCCACACTATTTGTATTTAGCGGTAAGGAGTGGCAATTGGTTTTTTAGTATAGGCCCTTTTATTTCGACAAGACTCCACTAGGACTGCCTTTTTTATTATTTGATGGTCGTAGCTTCCTCCCATCTTTAGATTTAGGTTTAGATCAGTGATTATCATACCCTTGTTGAAGTTCAATAAACACCCTTGAACTGTGCCCACTTGTGTCTGTCTTACTGTTGATACCATGCCTTCCTTACAACACAGAGAAAAAAATGAATCAACTTCAAGGCATCAACTGTAGTAGCCCTTTCAGACAGGACAGCCCAGCCAGGGGGGCATTTGTCCTTCTGTCCCCCAGTCCATTATGCTCCTATTTGCGGTGCGGTAAAAGTACCGGTCACAGAATTACCGGCACTTTTCCCGCACTGCAAAACGTGTAATGAGGCCAAGTGTACCTACCTAAAGTAGGAGTTACAGGAAGTTAGACAAAGTCAGATCCCACAAAGTCTGAGGTCAAACAAATGTTGGATCTAGAGGTAATAAAGCCCTCCATTAGTCCTTAGTCCAGTCCAGTGGTTCTGGTACCCAAAGCAAGAACTTCCGACTTAAGATTCTGTGGGACTACAGAGCTCTAAATGTGGTCACCAAGACAGATGTACATCGCCTTCCACAAAATGATGAGTTGGTGGACAAGCTAGGTGCTGCCAAGTACCTTTGCACCTCCCTCATTTCCCTGGCTTTCATTCATCCTGCATTATTGCCCACAGTCTTCCTTATTGCTGCAATAGTGTGATCTGAACCGCGACTGTGTTCTCCTCCCTGTATCTACAGTCCTTGTGAACTGTCTACCACCTGAAGCCATCATCACATATTCCTGCCTCTACTACTTCTCTTCAAGTAGTGTACTCCTGGAGGGTATCTCTTGAGTGTCTCCCTAAGTTTATACAATACCCTGCTCCATTCCAGGGGATCGGCTATTCATTGGGATTCATTCTGAAAGCAGATTTTGGCATTCAGGTCAGAGCTCACTTTACTTGCAAAAGTATATCTGACAGTCGGGCAATTATGTCCTTAAGGGTTGGATGAATTCTGCATGTCCTATTTGCATGATATAGCCATTTTCAGCACTACTTGGGAAGAACTTGCGAGACAGCTTGAGATTGTGCTTCAGGCTCTTCAGCAGGTGCACCTGACCACAAAGGCTACCAAGTGCCAGATGGGTCAGGGTTCAGTGACCTACCTTTGGCATAAGTTGGTGTGGGGCACGATTGAGCCTCTTCCCAGTAAGGTACAGTCTGTACAGCAAAACCCAGATAAGAGCTTTTCCAGGCCTCACTGGGGATTACAGAAAATTAATGGCAGACTATGGATCCATAGCTGCCCCTCTGATTACCCTTGCAACTCCTAAGAAGCCAAAAAAAGTCAATTAGACTGAAGATGATTGTGAGAAGGCCTTCCAATGCTTGAGGAATTCCCTTTGTCAGGCCCCTGTTCTCAGGGAACCTGATTACCAGAGAACTTTCATTGTACAGACCGATGCCTCCGACACTGGGATAGGTTATGTCCTTTCACAGTGGCAGGGAACATCCTATCTCTTTTATTAGTCCCCAGCCTAAGGACAGAGAGCTCAGGTGGGCAACTATGGAAAAAGTCTGTTTTCCATTCGCAGGGCCTTTCAGAAGCCGAGACCCTACATCTTCGGGACTCACTTCAATGTGCAGACGCACCATAAGCCCTTAAAGTGGCTAATGAACATGAAGGGAGAAAATCCTAAATTGCTCATGTGGCCTATAAGGCTTCAAGGCTTTGACTTTACTATTTAGCATAGGGCAGGTGCACAACATAGCAATGCTAATGGGCTGCCAGGATGTATAACAGACTAGAACAGGAACTCCATCCAGTGGTTGTTTAGATCCTCCCATCTATAGTCTGGGTGCGGATAGGCGCGTGTGGGGGCGGGGGGGAAAGGGGCGAGTGTTGGGAAAGATTACTCTTTTGGCAACTTTCCTCTCCATAGTTTCTATGGACCCCCAATATTTTTGCTTTATTTTTTAACCTGTTTTGATTTTTCAATGGGGAAGTAAAGCCTTCAGCCTCACGTCCCTGCCTTTTACTAATTTGTTGTGGGGAAACTGATCAGTCCTTCAGACCATCAGAATTGCGAAACTGTTTCCTTTTTAAAAATAAATTAACTTTTGAACATTGCATGCAGCATCTTACATGGAAGTACAATGAGAATACTTTTGGATCACCCTGGCCTTTTACACTTGGGATATTTGGTTACTTTTATATGTGCCTAAAGACAAGCTGCTGGAAGCAATTCTATGTTTTACCATGTTTGTGTTATTTCTATTGTGCACATTCGCGTTTACTGCGTATGGCTACTAAATGTGGCTAGTGCCCCAAAATGGCCACTCCACAAGATTTTCACTTGTTCTTCCTGCCTTGCCAGATAAGGAAATCCCATAAAAGTTCATGCACTTGCCTGGGAAAGCTGCAGCTTTTGCAGGCTAGTGATGTGTGTCTATGTGTCTGCGTCTGTCCAGGAAAAGGGGGTGTCTGGTGCAACCTCACATCGGTAGTGCCAGAAAGTCTGGGTGTGGGGCATGAGTGAAACCAGTAGTTTCCCATGATTGGACAACTACTGGCAGTTTGAATGGTGCAGATCCTTACCCTTAATAGTCTTAGACTTACTAAGAGGCCGCATGCAGCCATTTCTTGGATCAGCGTTGGAGCCAAGAATTCCCCGTATGAAGAACAGTCAACGTCTGCCCTGGTGAAGGCCTGTTTACTACCTGATCTGTGAAGGCCCTGTGCAGTGCTCCAAACCCTGGTCTGGTGGGACCAACCAGTCTCGACATGTTCGAGGATCCAGCCGGCTTGAGTCTTCAGAAGTGTCCCTGAACCACACAGTGGACTGTCCAGCTCTCCAGTGGGCTACCTCGTTACAACCATCACCGTTCCGCATTTGCAGCCAGAACCTTGGTGTCCATCAGCTCATGGTGTAAATCACATTCTTGCCAAATGTCAGCATACCAGCCTCAAGGAATCCTACCCTGGAAGTACATCTACAAACGCGACTGGAAGGACACCTGCCGTGTGTGTCCAGTGGCCTTCCTGTGCAAAAGAGATGGGTATCCCCTTCATTGCGGACATTGGGGAAACTACTAGAACATAAATGCAAAAGGGGTTATGTCTTGCGGAACTATACAAATACTTTTAGTTAATAGTATGTAATTGACTTCTAATGGTTGATGGAAAAGTTGGCAAGGTCACGAGGAAACAAACATATATTCAATTTTTATTCACATAATAAACATAAAAAACTATTAATCTGAATATTCTTACTGTAATTCATGTAAAACCACAAGTATTGATTTAAAACCATGAGACATCATGGGAAATTATCCCTAAAGTGTAACAGTGCAAATACGTTGTGCAGTCTATGCCAATAAATAGGGAGGGACAGAACTCCTTCCTCGTGATCCTAGGTTCACGAGGAATAAGGCTGTGACTCTCTGAGGCATAGATTAAAGAACTACACAAGTGCAAAATTGAACCATCAACGTTGAAGTGCATTAAGTCAACTACAGGTGATGGGGACTGGAGAGAAGTGTCAATTGTGTCACCCAAACATCCTTTAGTAAATAGTTTCGATGATTAAAAAAATCTAGTCTTGAAAGACTGATGGTCGCCATCCTCAGGACGAAGCACTCAAAAAAAATAACAAGATGTAACACATTCAAGTTGATAATAAGTGCTGCTAGGGTATCACAACTTCTTATATAGCAATATTCTTCTGCCAGCAGTTTTTTGATGACGAGAAGACACGCATTCTACAACAAAGAATAGACAACAAAACATTAAATAAGCTCTAAAACCCTTGACCACTACTCAACCAATCTGAAATTGAATAAAATACATGACCGGGGGAGACAAAAGTATACCACAGTCTCAACCCAACATAAGGAACTTGGCGGTAATTTCTTCTAATGCCAGGCTCACTCCAAGCAAATAGACGTAAATGAATTGATCTGTGGAGACGAGGAAAACAAAAAGAACTGGGATAAGTACAATCCCTAGTTCGAAAGAGTGAAGGACCCAACAGCCTACTGCCCCTTCAGCATAGAGCTAAATGTATGGAATCAACTTGTAATTCAAAAAGGGCACTCACCTGTATAGATGGACTGGAAAAAACTGAATGCATCTAATTCAGGAATCGACGTGAAAAAGCATGGCACAGTTCAGTCGTAAATCGTGCCCATCGATTCTAATTGTGGACATCCTCTCATGCAGACACATGGCATGCAAACCTTTGCCCCCCCAACTATGCCACTTTATACATGTGGCATTTTGAAAAATCATTCATTCTAGACGATTCAAATCCCTACAAGCCTTGGTATGATACATTGATGACATTATCATTTGAGATAAAGACAAAGGGAATTACTATGAATTCTTAGTATGGATCAATACTTTGAATGCAAATTTATGCTTCACTATGTCTGCCAGCAATCAGTCTATACCCTTCTTGGACCTTTTAGTTAAGATTGAGGATGGACATACCATCGTAGATCTGTATCGAAAGGAGACAGATAGCAATACTATCCTCCGTTTTCACAGTTTTCATTCCCAATCTTTACGTGAAAGTATTCCATATGGTCTATTTTTAAGAGCAAGACAAAATTGTTCTAATAATTAAGATTTTTCCACCCAAGCATATATTATACCAGACAGATTGTCTTATAGAGGTTATCCGTCGTATCTACTCAGACAATCCCACAAGAGGGCTAGGAACCAACATCGTGAGACAGCTATGAATTTTAATACACACCATAATGCCATTAAAAAAGCTATTTGTAAACACTGGCACTTGTTACAACTAAATAATCCCACTCTTGAATATCCGATTCACGCTTTCAAGAAAGGGAAAACTTGAAAAAATGGCTCTTGAAGGCCGATAGAGCCAAAGTGAAACAAAGCCCTAAGACTATTCCAGCACTTTGGGAATCCCGACAGATATATAGGCACTTTCCCTGTGGATATTGCTGTCAGTGTGATTCAACCACTGCATGCACTTCAGTTACTATCAATATGAAGTTATGACACCTTAAAGGCCACACTACGTACAATTCTAAGAACGTCATTTATGTCATTATATGCCCTTGTTGTAAATCTTATATTGGCTATACATCGAGAACTGTCAAACTTAGAATTACCAAGCACAAGTCCAACATTAGGACCAAAAGTATGGCATCTCTTCTAGTGGCCCACTTCATTGAAAACGACCATAGCTGCGAGGAGATAAAATGGTGGGTACTTGAATATGTGAGGGGAGTGGATTCCAATTCTATTGTCAGTAGATTGTCCCAGAGAGAGCAATGGTGGATGCACAATACTCAGTTATCACACAGGTCTTAACCAGCAGGAAGAGTGGTTACTGTGTGTTTAACTGTTTATCTGTCACCCCTCGGTTTTCTCCCATTTTACGAGGAATTGGTTTCTGTTCCTTTCTTTTCCTTTTTCTCCCCTTAAGGGACCTTGGGAATGGCATTACATTTCAAATGTCACTCATTGCAAGTAGTCTGCGGTTTTTGCAGACTTAGTTCCCATCTTCATGAACTTTGTGTTTCATATCACCGTTGACACCTTGTTTGAACCTACAAAGTAAAGACCTTAGCACTAGTGCGTGGCTGTAATAGATCAGATGTTATGCAGGTAAACAAATATCGTCTGGTCTACTCTGTGCTTCCATACTTGGCTTTTTACATTTAAACTTCAGATATAATTAAGGGTGCACATGGTGCATGTTGCACCCCGTTGTCCATGTGAGTTCCACATCGTACCTACGTTAGGAGACACAAATGCTCCGTGACTCCAGTCGCGTTCTTTTCTTCCCATTTTTTATGCTCATGCCAGGATATGCAGTTTTGTTACGCGTTACATGTGGAGAAAGATGGCATGTGATCCAGTCCTCTTTCTGTTTCCTACATTGTTTTGCAAATAGCAAGGCGGGCTGATGTTCCACCAATGGCGTTCCGTGGTGACTTTTCCGCGTTATGAGTTCAGATGGACATAATGCGCTTTAACCCCACGCTCATCTTTAGACTCCGCCCCCAAGTTTATCTATATCTTGTTGTCCGGTTGGGCATTGACATTTAGAAGTAACCGTGCGGAAGCCAAGACGCTCGTTTAGATGCAGTCTCTTTATTGAACACGGGTGAGTGGACTCCCATGTTATTTCATCTTTGCTTTTGCTGGGTCTTTTAGACATCAAACCTCGCATCAAGTTCAGCGAGCAAATGCATTAACTATAAACTGCCCGGCACACAGGTTCGTGTTTGACCATTATAAGACGATGTGAGGTACTAGTTTTAGTTGACAAACATGGGAAATGTTTGCCATTCAAGGGCCCACATATTTATTGTGGCCTTGGACCTTATGGAAGGCACAATGCTATAATCTTCAACAATTTTGCAGCCTGGGGCATTTTTTCGTTGCTTTTCATGGCTGCATGTTTATTTGTTTTACATGCACTACAAGTAACTTTGGAGTCGATAATATGGAAGCTTTTGACTTTCTGATGTTACATACCATTGTTGTTAATGTTAAAGATATTTATGCCGCGCACTATCACCCTGAAGTGGTCTACTGGCGCTCTGGCGGCTCTGAAAAGGGAAGGGGGGTGAGTTAATGGGGACAAGCTGGAAAAGTGCAAGAGAGCAGTGATGTGCCATTGGCAGCCTCAGCCTGGTTAACACTGTTCGCTGGGCTTCGGGTACTTTCTGGTCAGAAGCCGTTGTGTGCTGTTTTGCGAGTCTGTGTGATTTGTTTTGTTGTTGCGGTGTAGTGAAGTTTGTGCGGTTTGTTGTGCTATAGGGATGTGGTTGTGTTTGGTTAGAGTATGAGAGGTGTATGCAGAGGGGTAAGATTGTTAGTGGGTTGGTTATTGGCATTGCTATCTAGAAGTGATGTGCTGCATTTCTAAATTCTTTCTAGAAGAAACTTCTGTGCCTACAACTTTCATACTGCCACATATGCTGCTCGAACTACCTTACTGAGTGTACTTCTACATACATTGCTGTGGCCGAGGTCGCTAACTGTCCATATCTACTACCCGCTATTTCCGACCTATATATGGGAAATGTACCCAATGAACCGACTTTGCCCATTCTGCGGTCCAGTTACTAACGACCCAGTCAGACCCGAATTACCCACATTGCATTACCGTATGCCCTGTGTCCTACTTAACAGGCATATTTACATGTTGTAGCCAAACTACGCTGATCACTGCCTCTTCAAGCGGACTACCCGGCTGGAATTACCACATGGCAATGATACGCATAGATCCAAACGCCTTCTATAAAATGTAACATTAACCTGATCTGAACACTCCTTTCCTATGTGCCTCACCAAGAGCAGCCCTTGATGTGCATTGCTATCGCCCAACTGTGTATATGCTATGCATCATATTCAAGTGTCTATCTAATGCCTATAATCAATGTGCAATGAATAGTGTTTTCCTATATGCCTCACCAAATGCTTTCCTTATCATATACTGACCAACTACAATTGCTAAGTATTGTACTCGTTTGTCTCAAGTGCCTATCTAATGCCCATGATTAGCGAGCTATGAATAGTCTCACTATGTGCCTAACCAAATGCATGCTTTGTTGTGTAGCGCACAATGTTATGCATCACACTTAAATGCCAACCCAATGCTCTAGTTCAACTTGCACTGATTAGTGCCATCCTACATGCACCACCTAGGGTACTGCCTAACTTCATACGTTAAGTATCGCACTTAAAGCGCCTACTATATGCGCTAGATCATCTCGTACTGCCAAGTGTATTCCCGGTTCCTGAATATAACATGTACGCTGCCTGCCTATTAATAGTTGACCCCCTATCTAGCCCAATACAGACCCATTCTCATGCCATAGTGATTCACCACTCTCTCCCAGAATTCGCTAAAGTATATTAGCAATATGACTTCACCTCCCTTACCATGGATTAAACCCTCAAAATTCCTGCCTCCTCTCCACATTAACTCACACTACCATAATATCAGACCCACAACATTTCTACCTAAATTAAGCCAGACCCTGAAGGCCACCAGCGCCTGTCCAGACTCTAACTCAGAAACAGCCGCAATCTTAACTCCCTCACAATGGATCAATTTATATGCCAGGAAACCGACACCAAACCAACCCTGGAACACTAGGGATAGAAATGTGAGGCTCGGCGCCAGACTTAACATCAACGTATCTTCCCAGAATAATCTGCAACACGAACCCTGCATTCCAGAAACAACAAATATCCTAACTTCTAAGACTATCATGAAAAAAAGAGATAAGCAAGCAAAGGCTCGCCCTAACCTCCCGGAAGTAACCAGCCCCCTTCTAAAAGGCGCTCTAATTAACGCCAGATCTTTGGTGGCTCATGCCACGGATATAGTGGACCTAATCAATCTAGGTGACCTTGACTTCCTAGCTGCATCAGAGACCTGGCTACATGAGGCGGCAGGTCCCTCTCTCCTATTAGCCATACCAGACAGCTACTCTATTGTGAGAGCTGACAGAGTATCCTCAAAAGGTGGAGGCATTGCCTTTATCGCCAAAACAAGCCTAGGACTCAGATTAACTACCTCTCCCAACGTCAAGTCATGTGAACTAGTCACAGTTAAACTTGCCACATCCAAGACAAGTACCTTAACCATGCATTTAATCTATTGAAACACTTGTGTATAGGCGTGTTATAAATGCCATATCATATCATAGACCTCCTGGACCCATTGGATCCTTCGAAGAAGATGTCATGACCATACTTTCAGATAATACTAAACCCACATCGCAAATCCTATTGCTAGGTGACTTTAATATGGGCTATCAGGACCCCAATGATCTCCAGGCCAAGGCACTCTCCAAGGTCTTAATTGAATTGGGCTTCACACAAAGAGTACATCAACCCACCCATGAGAAAGGTAGAATACTAAATTGGGTAGCGGACCTTAACACGGAGACCTCCATCTCATCTATCCTACCCTTAACTTGGACTGACCATCATCTTATTTTCTTTACCATACAGACCAAACGCACAGCCCCCTTAATCAAGCAGGCAGCGCCACCCCTTCTCACACGGAGCTAACGAAACATAACTATCGACAATCTCATGCCTCTCATAATACTGACATTGAACGCCTCACCAGAAACAGCTTACCCAACCGAACTAGTTGAAATTTACAACTCTTCTATGACCCTAGCCTTAGATGCCATTGCGCCTCTCAAACTACGAAAAAGCAAACCAAAAGACCATCTTAATTCTTTGTTCACCCCTCAAATAAAAATTATGCAAGCAGAAAAAAGAAAATTAGAAGTGTTATGGAGAAACTACCGACCACAGAAAACAAACGTAACTTAACTGAACTAACAAACAAATACAAAACTGAAATCATACGCACCAAAAGAGAAACTTATAACTAGAGGATCAACAAGGCTAGTTCCAGTACTAAGGAACTCTTTGTGATCCTAAGGGAAGTGGAGTCCCCTATAACCCCTGAAGATACCTGCTTCAAGGATAAAGTATGGTGTATAGACATACAAAATGCCTTGTCCAACAAAATTGTCACCCTTCAAAATAAAATTGCAGCTAAAAGAACTCTTACCTAAACCTGACTTGGCCCAAGTATCCATAAATAGCTAGCTTAACTGCACCACAGAATTCAAATTTTCAGAAGTCACCACTGCAGCAGTGGTTAAAATCATTGCATCTCTCAAGCCCTCAAGATGCCAAGGCAACCTTTGCCCTGCCCAGATAATTAAAGAGGCTGCTAGAGACCTCGCTCCATTTATCACCAAATTAATAAATGCCTCCTTCCGTACCTGCAAAGTCCCTACTAACCTTAAGGACACTTGGGTCTTACCCCTGCTAAAGAAAGCCTCAATAGACCCATCTATCCCCACGAACTATAGACCTATTACAAAGGTCCCATTTCTCCTCAAAATACTAGATAAGGCCGCATATATCCAGATCCAGCAATATCTGGAGGCAAACAATCTCCTGGGACTCAATCAGGCTTCAGACCAGTTCATGGCAGAGAAACGGCTCCGATTGACCTACAAATGCAAATAGACTTACTCAAGGACAACCGGCAATGTGCCTTGCTCCTCCTTTTCGATTTATCAGCCTCCTTCGATTTGGTTGACCATACTATCCTCTGCAAGCACCTATGCCTAGCGGCCAACTTCTCACAAGAAGTGGCAGATTGGATCCAATCCTTCCTCAACAATAGGTAATTGAGGGTCTTCTCTCAGCTGGCACCTGCTGACTCATCCCCGATGACATGCGGTGTCCCACAGGGCTCATGTGTATCCCCCACCATGTACAATATATTTACAAAGCCCTTATTCGAAAAAACTGGACTGTCTGGAGATCATCTACACCAACTATGCAGATAATACCCAGACACTCCTACTGCTCTCGGGCAGTTATGACCAAGACCTAGCTCTGCTTAACAAAATATACCAAGTCATTCAGGCATAGATGGCAGTCCATGGACTAGAGCAAAACAGAAAGGTGATGGCTGGAAGGTTTTGAATTAATCATAACCACGGGCAAAGCTCTGGCCAACCCTCCAGATCATCGTTGTTCAGCCTGCCAAGCCATTACAGAAGTGGAAAAACCATATGCAAATCAGGCTTGGTCCTACCCCAAAAGGGGCAGTCCCGTCTGAACTGCTAGGTCACATCCCTTCTGAACGAGACCACAAGCATCCCCAGACATGTTTCAGCCTTGTTGGGCGTCATCAGTGAGGAGTAGCTTGGGTCTCTAGGCCCGGCAGACTCGGGACCCATGTCTGGGCATACCCGTCCCACTCGGGGTGACTTTAGTAAAACAGAAAGGTGATGGCTGGAAGACTCTGGGTAAGGCTCTTGTAACCAGGACTCATGTCTGGCAGAGAGTCTCCCAGGACCCCCCTTGTTATTTGGTCCATGGACTATGCCTGAATGACGACAAAACAGAAATCCTAATATTAGGTGCCCGAGCCCAACTTAAGAAACTCGACACGCAATACACTGCTTTCATCATTGATGGTAATGCAATTAATGTGGCTAAAGAGACAAAAATATTAGGCTTTTACTTAGACTCTACCTTGAACTTTAGTAAGCAAGTAAATGCTACGTCGCCCGCTACAGCGTACACATGCAAGCTGGTCCATGCTTGCAAACCCTACCTGTCCACTAAGAGCTGCACCACACTAGCAAGGGCCTTGATATTATCAAAACTTGACTATTGCAACGCCCTCTATGAAGGAGCCAGCAAAAAGACTACGAATAAACTTCAAATCTTAGAAAATAATGCACTGAGATCTGTATTAAGTCCCAAGAGAGAACACATCTCTGCAGCCAGAAGGGAAACCAAATGGCTCTCTATCGAAGACAGGATCTTACTCAAACTAGCCTCAATCACACACAAATGCCTAAATATGCTGCCCTACAGTACCTCCAAGAAAAAATCACCAGAAAAATGTCCAACCGCCCCATGAGAGCTGCCTAGTACTCCTGTATCACAGTGCCTATATACAACCTGAAAGGAGCAGGTGGGAATAGCTTCCCTGTCCAAGCTGCCCAAATCTGGAGTGCACTACCATTGCACCTCCAAACAGACCAAACGTTACTTAGTTTCAGAAAAAAAACACGAAAACCTGGTTAGTCTCTAATGACATCTGAACCTCACCATGCACCTGGCTACGTCTTTATGTATCTTTTTGTATAATGCCTTTACTGGAACCTGTCTCTATGTATTGTACAGCGTCACAACACTTACCTGTTTTTCATGTACTGTAAATAATGTTCTTTTACCTGAAACATACTGTACTGTATATAAATGCATATTCTTGTTGCGGCCAGATACCCTTGGGTGAGGAGCGCATTACAAATAATAAACGTGGCGCATGCTATCATTCACAATTCCATCTAAGTGTGACAGATGATACTATTCACAATCCCATCTAGATGTGACACAGGCTAATGTTCACAATTCCAGCTAAGTGTGGCACATGCTATCATTTACAATCCTATCTAGATACAACGCAGGCTAATGTTCACAATTCGAACTAAGTGTGGCACATGCTATCATTTACAATCCTATCTAGATGCAACGCAGGCTAATGGTCACAATTCCAGCTAAGTGTGGCACATGCTATCATTTTACCATCCTATCTAGATACAACGCAGGCTAATGTTCACAATTCGAAATAAGTGTGGCACATGCTATCATTTACAATCCTATCTAGAAGCAACGCAGGCTAATGTTCACAATTCCAGCTAATTGTGGCACATGCTATAATTTTACCATCCTATGTAGATGCAACGCTGGCTAATGTTCACAATTCCAGCTAAGTGTGGCACATGCTATCATTTACCATCCTATCTAGATGCAGCGCTGGCTAATGTTCACAATTCCAGCTAAGTGTGGCACATGCTATCATTTACAATCCTATCTAGATGCAACGCTGGCTAATGTTTGCAATTCTATCTAATGTTGTTCCTACTAAACCTCAAAATTCTATGTAAGTGTGGAACTTGCTAACATGCACAACATGTCATGTCATGTCAAGGTAAAAATTACAATCCGTTCTCGAATAATAGAAGGTAAAAAACAGTACTTTAATAAACAAATCATGGCAGCAGAAAATGTGTCAAGTAAACTTTTTAACCTCTTGAAGTCCCTAGACAAACCCCTTGCCATCTCGCCACCATTCTCACCCTCACAACAGGAATGCACCAACACCCAGAAAGCTTTTTATGAGAAGCTAGAAAAGGCCAGAGACAAAATCACAAGAGCTCAATTAAACAAACCTAAAACAATAATAATGCTTGCAGAAGAGCCTCTCGAGAACATAGAAACTTTTAACTTCTCGTATATCACCACAGAAGAGACGCACACTTGCCTCTAGGAAACCAACATCCTGCGCGGAAAATATCTTACCTGCCAAAATAATTCTGGAATATCCAGACATTTTCTCTCCCACACTGGCAAAAATTGTTAACACTTCCTTCAAGGACCAGCTAGTCCCTCAGGCGATTAGAAAAAGTCACAGTAACTCCCCTGATAAAAAAAAAAAAACGGGCCTGGATCCAAGAGATCCAAGCAAACTTAGACCAATAACGAACTGTAACTTCCTGCTTAAAATCATGGACAAAGTAGCCACCGCTCATTTACAGGCACACATTGAGGCCTCCGACTCACTTCACCCACAACAATCTGGGTTCAGACCATCACACAGCACAGAATCAGCAATGCTGGACTTACAGACAAAGATGCTCAGCATCATGGACAAGAGAAAAACGGGACTTCTCATCCTGTTGGACCTCAGCGCCGCTTTTGACCTACTGGATCATAACCTGCTCGAAGTAGCACTAGGCAAAACGGCAAACTGCTCACAGGCGGCAAAGACATGGTTAATGTCTTTTCTAAAAAGCAGGACCTCTCGTGTCCATTAGGGAGATTCTCTGCGGGGTCCCTCAGGAAGCCAGCATGTCTCCACTGCTTTTCAACCTCTACATTAGATATCTATTCTACGTCTTAGATCATGCGGATGTATTCTTTACCAACTATGCGGACGATACGCAGCTGGTAATGGAACTTAGTGGAGACCACAAAACTGACAACGACAAACTCCTCAGAATATACAACATCATAGAACAATGGATGGACTCCAACTGGATTTGCCTGAACGGCAGCAAAACCGACTTGATGGTCTTTGGATCCACCCAAGCCAGAAACTCATTATCCCATGACTACGCAAACATCAAAGTACTTGAGAAAGTGAAAACCTTGGGTATGATGATGGAAGCATCCCTAGGAGCAGAAGCCCAGACTCATAAAATAATACATGCAATTACTACCTGAGACTCCTCAGAGCCATTAGACCCTACCTATCGGAGAATAACTGTGCCACAGTGGCCAGAGCAACTATCCTATTCCAATTAGACAATGGGAACGCACTAATGGTAGGAGCCAACAAAAAGCCTACAGGCGTACCAGATTATCCAAAACAACGCGGTTAGGATAATCAAACGCAAATCTAAATCCGATCACATCAGTAACTCTAGGAAGGAATTACATTGACTCAAAGTGGAGAGTAGAACCCACTTTAAGGCTCTTACAATAGCCCACAGATGCATCCATGGGAAGGCACCAGGCTACCTAAAATCCAACCTTTTATTCCAAGCCGTGCCTTAAGATCCATGGATCAAAACAAGATCGCAGTAATGCCACACAAACGCATGTCCGGACTGGGAAAATCCTTTCCAGTCATCACAGCAGGTATCTGGAACAACCTGCCAGTTCACATAAGGGAAGAATCAAACTACTTACGCTTTCGTAAGCTAGTGAAAACGCACCTCTTCAACTGAGATTGCCACCCTTGACCTACTGATCTTGAGATTCTATTAGGAACTGTCCTGTCACATTTACGTTTTGTCCTCGTGTCCATGTCTCTGCACCCCGAAACTCGCGAGTTACCGGTGCATTACAAATAAATAAATAAAATAGATGTATGTTGATGGTCACAATTCTATCCAAGCATGGGTGTTGTAAGTGTTGTTCGCCTGGCAGTCTCTGTTGTTGGTAAGGTAATGTAGAGTGGCAGGGCTTTCTGGAGTAGAGTGATTGCTCTACTCCCCACCTTTGCCCCACTTACTTTTTTGTTGCTGTCGGTTGACGGCCGGCTTTACTTGCTTCTCCTGCAGACACTCTCTGGACACTCTCTGGAGCCGCCTCTGTTGAAGACGCTCTTTGCCTTGGGGTCCTTGGCCGCAGGGGCTGCCGGTCAGAGGGCTGCCCTGGGGTGTCCTTGATGAGGGTGTAGAGCACCAATCAGGGCGGGAGGGCGTTGAGGGAGGCGGGCAGCGGGAGGATCGGGAAGCAGGGGAGAGGAACCACACGCCGAATGAGCTCACTGTGCTATTAAGCACAGGTGCAAACATTTTAGGTAGCCACAAGATGACGGGGGTCGGGGCGGACCTACCTTCCTGATCTGCAGCCAGCGCCCAGATGGGATGGGACAGCCGCTGCAGGTCGTGTTGGTTTCATCTCCTTTTTAGTTTGCATGCCATGTGTCTCCATGAGATGACGTCCACAATTAGACTGGACGGGCATGATTTACGACCGAACTATGCCATGCTTTTTCATGTCGATTCCTGAATCAGATACATTCCGTTTTTTTCGTCTAGATAGGCGAGTGCCCTTTTTGAATTCCAAGTTGATTACATACATTTAGCTCTATGCTGAAGGGGCAGTAGGCTGTTGGGTCCTTCACTCTTTCGAACTAGGGATTGTACTTATCCCAGTTCTTTTTGTCTTCCTTGTCTCCACAGATTAATTCATTTACGTCTGTTTGCTTGGAATGAGCCTGTCATTAGAAGAAATTACTGCCAAGTTCCTTCTGTTGGGTAGAGGCTATGGTATACATTTTGTTCTCCCCCATGTCATGTATTTTATTGAATTTCGGATTGGTTGAGTTGTGAGGTTGGCTCGGTCACAGGTTTTAGAGTTCTTTAACGTTTTGTTGTCTATTCTTTGTTGTAGAATGCGTGTCTTCTTTTCATCATAATACTGCTGCCAGAAGAATATTGATATACAAGAACAAGTTGCGATACCCTACCAGCACTTATTATCTCTTGAATGTGTTACATCTTGTTATTTTTTTGAGTGCTTCGTCCTGAGGAAGACGACCATGAGTCTTTCAAGACTAGATTTTTTAAATCGTCGAAACTACTTAAGGATGTTCAGGTGACATGTTTGACAGTTCTCTCCTGTCCCCTTAACCTGTAGTTGACTTAATGCACTTTAACGTTGATTGTTCAATTTTGCACTTGTGTAGTTCTTTATTCTATGCCTCAGAGTCACAGCCTTATTCCTCGTGAACCTAAGATCACGTGGAGGGAGTTCTGTCCCTCGCTCCATATATATATTTCTGAGGCTTGTGGAATCTGCTTAGATCACATGCTGTGCATAGGCCGACATCTAGTGGAAGCTGCGGAGTATTACAGTTTGTTTTTCGAAAGTCGAAAATGGGCGTCGACACAGGCGTGCCAGTAATACTATCCCTAGTGTGACGTCCACTGTACCCAATCCCTCACGCGTGTAGGATCCTCAGATTGTTTTTTTCCGCCATACTGGTCGGAAGCATCTTGCGGAGTTCCCTGGCCTTAGCCATACTTTTGCTGTTATTATAATTTTAATTCTTATTCATTCCCTTCCCCACCCCAACGTCGACCCTCAACCTCGACGACGGCTGGAGAAGTCATCGACCGTCGACTGCTGCACGACGGATCTGGGCCTCGGTAGGCCGCTGGCCTCGGCCCGGGCCTAGTAGGCCGCTGGCCTCGGCCCTTACAAGTAGGGAGAGTGGGGGGTGGTACATACTCTTCACTCTTGATATATAGTTACATTTATATATATTCCTACACTTAGCAGCCCGCTGCCTTAAGGTGCGTATGGAGGGTACCCCTTTTCAATTCTGCCCCAAGTGCAATCGCAAATACCCTTGGGTCGACAGGCACGCCACGTGCAATCTCTGCTTGCCGAGGGATCACCCCGAAGCGAACTGCAGAGCGTGTAGTAGGTTTAAACCTAAGACACTTAAGGACCGTTCGACAAAGCGTTGGGCCCACCACGCCAGGCAGGAGGCCATGGCAGCGGAGGGCGCCTTCAGCGATGGCAGCGACGCCGTACTTTCGGACGGCGAGGGCATTACGGCGTCGAAAGACAGCCGACGAGCGCAGGTCCCCGACCTCGGAAGGTCGTCCGGCAAGGCGGCTATGGGGAAGACCCCCGGCGACGCAAGCGCTACACACCTAACACACACTAAACACACTAAGACCAACCGGACCTCGACGACGTCGACTTCCCGGAAAGAGGCACAAAAAGAACGGTCCGACTCGGTGTCCTCTGGGCGCTCTCGATCGAGATCGCCTCACGACGCAAGGCAATCATCCACTCTTGCCAAGAGTGCCTCGCTACACACACTAACGGAAGTTCGATCGTCGGGAGACGAAGACGACTTCCACCCCCAGGCCGCGCTCCAAGATACCGAGACCGCGGTTAACACCAGTGAGGCCCCACGCCCGAAGCACACAGATACCTTTCCAGACCCTCGACGCCAGGCGTCGAAAGTCGCTGGGGCCCCCAAGGGACAGGGAAAACATTTTTCCACGCACGGAGAAGGGGGGAAACAGCGGAAAGCACAGCCTTCCACCCCTGTAAAGCCTAAGCAGACAAGCAAACACAAGTCTACCCTTGAAAATAAATCACCTGCTAAATTAATACCCTGTTCCAGGGAATGGTCCAGTGAAGACATAGACAGGGTTATGTCTAGGATGTCTTCCTTGGCTGATTTTTATGATAAGAACCCAGAACACTTTCTTTCATATAACCCTCAAGGGGCCACACCCTCAGGCTCCTCCGATCCTATCCCGCTAAGTAAAAAGCCCCGGGTCGAAAGACCTGAACCCTTCGAGGTTCAGCCTTACTCCACTCCATATTCTACTCCACTCCCCAGTTATCAGGGACAAGTTTTCCCTGAAGAGGACCAGGAGTTTGCAATTATGGAAGAACAAACCGGGACAGATTACTATGCAGAGGATGAGGACCTGGAGGAGGGAGAAGATGAGCAGGAAATTTACAGAGTAGATTCCCCAGTACAAAGCGAAGCCCCAGTTACTGACTCTCCAGTTGATAACCAGCCCCTCCTTAACGAGGTTCTCGCTCGAGCAGCGGAACACTTCCACATCGACACCCACGGTGTACAGGAGGAAAGGGACTTCGCGGAGGAGTTTGTAGGAGAGAGAAGACCGGTCGCTCAGACCATCCCTATCCTCAAATCCATCCAACGAAGAATAGATCCTTCCCTGGTGAATCCTAACCTCACCAGAGCTGTCAACCCCAGAATTGAAAAGATTTTCCGGGCAGCCCAGTCTGACCCTCTGTATATAAAGGGACATCTTAAACCAGATTCCCTAGTGGTGACCAACACTAGAAAGAGGGCTGGCACGCCCTTATCTTCATCAGAAGCTCCTCCCGACAAGGAGAGCAAAAAACTTTACGGGTTTGGCAGAAAGGTAGCCTCAACGTCCGCCTACCAAGCAAGGATTGCGAATTCCACCACCCTGTTGGCTAGTTACAATTGCCATCAATGGGAAGAAGTCGCGGCGCTCATTGCCTCTGCTCCAGAACCGTTAAAGGGCCAGCTGGCTCGGATCTCGGCAGAGGGGAGAGCCGTGTCTGGTTGCATTTTAAAAGCAACTTTCGACGCCGCTGACAACGCAGGGAGATTGATAGCAGAAGGTACTGTTATCAAGAGACATGCGTGGTTACGGCAGTCGGGATTCAAGACAGAAACCCAGGCTTCTTTAATAGACAAGCCAGTGGAACCCGACCTATTGTTTGGGAAAGCGGTCGAAGACGCACTTAAAAATGCCAAAGATGAATATGAGACTCTCAAATCCCTTGGCCAGCTTACCAACAAACCCCCTAACCAGAGGGGGAACAATAATTTTCGTCGCCCACGCGGCCAAAATTCACAAAGAGGCAACTATGCCCAGGGACAAGGTACACAATGGAATAACAACCAGCAGTCTACCCAGAGTTACAGCAGGGGTAACAAGAGAGGTCGTGGAAGAGGCAGAGGCAGCCCCAACAAGGGCGGTGGCACGCCTCCACCAAAACAGTGACGCTCAGTTCAGGGTCCCTTGCCACGCAACCCCAGTAGGGGGACGCATTTCCACCTTCACCCAGGCTTGGGAAGGGATCACCTCAGACAGATGGGTGCTGTCAACAGTATCCGCAGGATATTGTATAGAACTACTGCAGCGTCCCCGGAATCATCCTCCACGACAAAGAGTGCACTCCCTAGAGCATCAAAGGATCCTTCTCGAGGAGATCGCCATTCTGCTAGAAAAGGACGCGATAGAACTCGTCCCAGGACACCAGGTAAACAAGGGTATCTATTCAACTTACTTCCTTGTGCCAAAGAAAGATTTGACAATGCGCCCAGTATTGGACTTACGGCCTGCCAACAAATATGTCAAGCCCCAAAAATTCCGTATGACCACGCTACAAGAGGTAATCCCCCTCCTAAGAAAGGGGGATTACATGGCAACCTTGGATATGAAAGATGCTTATTTTCATATTTCCATGCTCCCAGCGCACAAAAAGTACTTGCGCTTCAAGGTGGACAGTCGCCACTACCAATTCAAGGTACTGCCCTTCGGGATAGCTTCAGCACCAAGGGTATTCACCAAGGTACTGGCGGTGGCGGCTGCACACCTACGCAGGGAAGCAATCCCGGTGTACCCTTATCTGGACGACTGGCTCATAACGGGGGAAACCCCAGGAATTTGCAGGTCAAACATTCAGAGGACTATCGACCTCCTCCACGAATTAGGCTTCTCCATCAACGAGAAAAAGTCAAGTCTGGTGCCAAGCACCTCAAAACAGTTTCTAGGAGCTATCCTAGATACTCAGAAAGGATTGACCTTCCCTTCGGAAGAGAGAATTCGGAATATACTTCTGCAAATTCCGCATTATCAGTCAGGTCAACAGATAACAGTACGCAAAGCTATGCGGTTACTGGGCATGATGGCGTCATGCATTTACCTGGTCCCCCACGCGCGTCTGCGCATGCGTCCCATGCAGGAATGGTTGGCGAAACAGTGGTCTCAGGCAAGTGGTCATTGGGACGATCTAGTGGTCGTTTCGCCAACACTCGTACAGAGCCTACACTGGTGGACAAGAGAGAATCTCGCAAAGGGGAAACCCTTTTACGATCCCGAAGTACAAGCCGTGGTGACTACAGATGCATGCCTGACTGGGTGGGGAGCTCACCATCTCCACCACACAGCTCAGGGTCTCTGGTCTCACTCAGTAGCCAAGAACCACATCAATCTGCTAGAGCTTCTGGCAGTATTCCGAGCGCTAAGGGCGTTCGAGCCCCATCTACTGAACTTGTCGGTGCAGATCAGGACGGACAGCACGACAGCCATGTTCTATCTGAACAAGCAAGGGGGGACTCGTTCGCCAAATCTGTCCAAGCTTGCCCAGAAAATATGGATATGGGCACTCAGACGGAACATCTTCCTGTCATCGCAACATGTTCCAGGGGAGCTCAATTCCCTAGCGGATGCTCTAAGCAGAAACTCCCTCCCAGAAGAACACGAATGGGTCCTTCACAGAGACGTAGTAGAAGATCTCTTCTCTCAGTGGGGTTTCCCCACTATAGACCTATTCGCCACAAGCGAAAACAAACAATGCCCAGGATTTGCATCCAGGTTCCCCCAGCCGGACTCCCAAGGGAATGCCCTGTGGATGAACTGGTCAGGGATGTTTGCGTACGCTTTTCCACCAACTCCTCTCATCAGGAAGGTGGTGTACAAGATGAACAAGGAATCTATGACGCTCATCCTAGTTGCTCCCATGTGGGCGAGACAACCATGGTTTCCACACCTACGCAGGATGGCGGTGTGCGAACCCATCAGACTCCCAGCCTGGTACAACCTACTGTCCCAGCAACAGGGTCAAACAGTGCATCAGGAACCCAACTCTATGAACCTAGCAGCATGGCTCCTGAAGTCATAGAGTTTGGACATCTCAAATTACCACAGAGGTGTATGGACATTCTAAAGGAGTCCAGGAAACCAAATACAAGGCACTGTTACTTTGATAAGTGGAAAAGATTCGTTATCTGGTGCCAGAATAAACAAATCAACCCGGTTGATTGCACTCCTTCCAACGTTGTGACATACATGCTCCACCTGCTGGATGCAGGGTTGGTTTTTAACTCGCTGAAAGTACACCTGGCAGCCCTCTCGGCTTACACCACATCCCATAACAAGGTCTCGTGGTGGAAAGTACCAGTGGTTAAAGCCTTCATGGAAGGAGTAAAGAGACTTCACCCTCCTATTTCGAACCCACCGCCAGGATGGGACCTCAACGTGGTGCTAGCTAAGCTCATGGGACCCCCATTCGAACCCATGCATAAAAGTAGTCTCAAACACCTGACTTATAAAACGGCCTTCTTAGTAGCCATTACCTCCATAAGAAGGGTCAGTGAAATTCAGGCTCTGTCAGTGCAGGATCCTTTCTTTACTATCCACAAGGACAAACTGGTTTTACGCACACACCCTAGGTTCTCACCTAAATTCATATCCAAGTTCCATGTAAACCAGTCCATCGAGCTTCCGGCTTTCTTCCAGAACCCGCAAAGCTCGGCTGAGGTGAAACTACACACCCTAGATGTGCGTAGGGCGGTCCTATACTATGTAAATAAAACCAGACCGCTAAGGAAAACAGATCAACTGTTTGTCTCCGTAGCTACAGGCAGAGAGGGGGATCGCGTCTCTAAGGGCGCTATCTCGAAGTGGATTATCAACTGTATACAGCTGTGTTACTCTCTTTCTGACAAGACTCTGCCTTTTACGCCAAGGGCCCACTCTACTAGAGGCATTGGTGCCACTCTGGCTTTCATTGCAAATGTTCCCCTCGACACCATTTGCAAAGCGGCTACTTGGAGCTCTATTCACACTTTTACTCAGCATTACTGCATTGACACTCATTCCAAGACAGATACACAAGTGGGACAAGCGGTTCTAAGACACCTGTTTGCTCATGACCCTTCTCACATCCCACCTCCTTCTTCTGGTACTGCTCGCTAATCTATGCACAGCATGTGATCTAAGCAGATTCCACAAGCCTCAGAAGGGATACATTACTCACCGTAATCGTATTTCTGATGCTTGTATCTGCTTAGATTCACATGCGACCCACCCTTCCTCCCCTCCGAGAGAAGGCGCATGATTGCTTGTAGTCTTACCTTTTCTGTCTATCTGCTTGGATTATCTGTACTCACGCTACTCCTCATGCTTCCTCATGTCAGAAAAAATACAATCTGAGGATCCTACACGCGTGAGGGATCTTGGGTACAGTGGACGTCACACTAGGGATAGTATTACTGGCACGCCTGTGTCGACGCCCATTTTCGACTTTCGAAAAACAAACTGTAATACTCCGCAGCTTCCACTAGATGTCGGCCTATGCACAGCATGTGAATCTAAGCAGATACAAGCATCAGAAATACGATTACGGTGAGTAATGTATCCCATATATATATATTTCTCCAGCATGGGGTCTGGCATGGATTCACATGCTCATGAATATTCCCCGTCGTCAGGCTGGGAATCCTCGGTAAAGAAAAAAACCAGTATCAGTTTCGTTTCTGATCTGTCTTTCGTAGTAATAACCAATCACTGGTCTCTGCGTCATACTGACCACAGCCAATGACTGCCCTCTACCTAAGCACCGCCTCTGGCAGCCATCTTCAGATTTTTACCGCACGTTCATGTGTTGGGATCCTCGTGCTATTGCTCTCGAGCGTTAGTGCTAATTTTTCGCGCTTTTTCACAAAAACTTCGATTCTTTCGGTCAAAAGAGCCTCAAGCTCCACCGATCCTACATCCGATCAACGGGGACCCGTGTCGGATTCATCTGTGCCCCTCAAGGGTGAAGATTTCGTCGAGCTACACTTCGGAGGACTCCAGAAGCTTCTCGGGCCCGGTCTCGGAGATGGCCCAGGAGAAGGGAAGCTCGACGCCCGGAAAGCTGTTCAGGGCCTGCCCTGGATGCCAGCTGCAGAACGTCTTCAAGGAGGACGAACACTCTTTCTGCCTTTACTGCCTTCATGGGGACAAGACGCACGTGGAGAAGGACTGTGCGTTTTGCGGCAACATGTCGGAACGGACCATGAAGGACCGCCATCAACGTCTCGCCAGCTGGCTGGAGGGTAAGAGCCCGTCTGGCGAGAAGAAGAAGAAATCTGAGCGGTCTTCTAAGACCTTTGAGGGCGCCCCGGCGACGGGGGCCCAACATAAGGCCAAGCACCGCGAGTCCGCTGGCACCGGGAGCGCCGAACGGTCGGGCTCTACGGGCGCCAGGCAGGGCGCACCCTCCCCGGCACCATCAACCACGAGCCAACGCTCTGGGTCGGGTAAGAGGAAGGCCGAGCACCCGGCGAAGCTCCTGGAGAGACCCCGGTCGAGCTCTAAGGCAGAGGAGGAGCGTGGCAGTGCCCCCTCCCTCAAGGATAAGGCGGTGAGCGCACCTAAGGTGGTGAAGGCCTTGATCCATTCGACCAAGCCCTCTATCGAAACGGTCGCGGCGGCCCTGGCCCAGCCTGTGGAGGCTGCACCAGTGGTGGCGGCCTCGGGGCCCAGAATCTCCCTGCCTCCTCGGAGGGAGTCTTCTTTCGTGCCCATCGATAGGACCCCCGTGAAACCCTCCGTGGGGAAGAAGGGGGGGCAGGGCGTCGTCGTAGATTCGGCCTCAACCTCAGAAGAGGAACTGATCGAGGTCTTAAGCCACGGCCTAGGCGTGGAACAAGACCAGCCCGTCGGAATGGGCCCCTGCTCGCCCGTCGGATTCCCCTCTGCCAGCGCCGCAAGACAACTCAGCGGCCATTTTGTTGGCTATACAGTCCTTATGCTCCGAGATAAGGACGAGACTACCGTTACCGACGGAGGAACCTCTCCCGTCGGGGGATCCAGAACCGGGACCTTCTGGTGTTCCCCCTACCAAGAAAAGAAGGATCCATCCACCGCCTCCTTTTCAACCGTCGCGCCCCGTCCAGCCCTCCTCCCCGTCCACCCGAGGGGATGATACGGGGACTGACACGGCAGCGACGGGTACGGACGACGAGGCATACGACGAGGATTTTCCGTCGTCGCCTCCCACCAGGGCTTCTCCGCCCGACGAGATTGGATCGTTCCACTCAATGATCGCCAGGGCATCCGAGCTTTTCCAACTCTGCCCTGAGGAGAAGAAAAAGGAAGGCTTCCTTTACCAACGGCGCGAGACCAAGAGGAAGACGGTCCTCGCAGTGCCTCTGTTGGACGACATTTGGGATGAGGGCCTTTCCCTCCTCAAGAACCCTTCCACGACGCCAGCGAAAAGAGACCGGTACGAGAAAAAGTACCGGGTCCCGGACTCGGCCCCCCTATGCCTCCGGGCGCAGCCTACCCCGGACTCCGTCGTCTCCGCGGCAGCCAGGAAGAAAGCGGGGGGGGGTGCGGCCTCCACGTCGACTTCCCCGCCGGACGGCGAGGGAAAGAAATTGGATGCCATGGGACGCAGAGTCATCTCGTCGGCGGCGACGACGATTAAAGCGGCCAACGCCTTGGCTATCGTGGCCCGCTACGACAGGGAACTCTGGTACAAGATAGCTCCCCTGCTGGATTTTCTGCCGGACGACAAGAGGGCGGAGGCCCTTGAGATCCTGCAGGAAGGTGAGGTGGCCTCGGACCACGCCATCACCGTGGCGACGGACATCGCCGACACTGGGTTCCGCCAGATGGGCAACGGCGTTTGCCTTCGACGTCGCGGATGGCTCAAGGCTACGGACTTTCGGCAGGACGTCCAGACCAGGGTCCTGGACATGCCCTTCGACGGGAACAACCTGTTTGGGAAGACAGTGGACGATTCCCTTCAGGCCATCAAGGCGGATACTGAGACGGCCCGGGCCCTTGGAGTACTGCAGCAACGGCGGACGCCCTTTCGGAGCGGCGGAGGCAAGGGCGCCTCCAAAGGTTCCGGCGGCGGTTTCGCTTCCTACCGTCAAGCGGCCCGCTCGTCGTCGCAAGAGGCCTACAGAGGACGAGGCAAGTCTGGCGGCCCCCGCCGTCGTCGCCAAGGAGGCCAAGGCGGCAAGGCCGCGTCCAAGCAGGATTGAACCGGCCGTGGGGTCGGGCCCCCACCGAAGCACCCCGGTGGGAGGCCGGCTGGCGGGCTTCGTCAGCGTGTGGGAGTCCATCTCCACCGACCGTTGGGTGCTGGACGCCCTGGCCCGGGGCCACGCGCTCGAGTTTCAAAGAAGGTGCCCGCGCGTCCCCCCCGTGGCCAGGAAAGAACTTCACGTCCCTCAACTTCTCCTGGAGGTAAAGGCGATGCTCAGAAAGGGCGCCATCGAACTCGTCCCAAAGAGGCTTCGGGGCTCCGGAGTCTACTCGCGTTACTTCCTCGTGAAGAAGAAGACGGGAGGATGGCGCCCCATCCTGGACCTGCGACGCCTGAACAAGTTCATCAAGGCGCAGAAGTTCCGGATGGTCACCCTCCAGCACGTCCTGGGTCAGCTGGAGGAAGGAGACTTCCTATCGTCATTGGATTTGGAGGATGCCTACTTCCACATTCCCATCCTAAAGGGGCACCGAAAATTCCTCAGATTCGTGGTCCAAGGGCGTCATTACCAGTTCAAAGCCCTTCCCTTCGGACTGCGGTCGGCACCCAGGGTTTTCACCAAGTGCCTCGCACCGGTGGCGGCGCAGCTGCGCCGCGAGGGGATTCACGTCTACCCCTACCTGGACGACTGGCTCATCCGCGCCAAGACGAGGGAGCTCGCCGTGGTCCACACGGCAAGGACCGTCCAACTCCTCACGGACCTGGGATTCTCCGTGAACTACGCCAAATCCCACCTGGTGCCCGCGCAAGTCGCACTGTTTCTGGGAGCGAGGCTCGACACAGTGTCCCTTCTGGCCTCCCCGTCGGAGGAGAGGACCAGGACCATCTTGGGCAAGGTGCAACGGATGTTGGTGGCCGACGCGGCCAAGGTGAGGTCCATCAAGTCCCTCCTCGGGATGATGTCTTCCTGCATCTACCTCATTCCCATGTGCAGGCTCCGGATGCGCCCGTTGCAAGAGTTCCTGGATGCGCGCTGGATCCAGACGACGGGCAGCTTCGAGGAAAGGATCAAGCTCGACGAGAGTTTCCGACGAGCGATACGGTGGTGGGGCACCCGCGCGCATCTGACGGCGGGCATGGACTTCCAGACCCCAGCCCACCAGGTGACTGTGACCACGGATGCCTCCCTAGAAGGGTGGGGAGCGCACACCGAAAATCTGCACGCAAGGGGACTCTGGCTCCCGACGGAGAAGTCCCTGCATATCAACGTCCTGGAGCTCCGTGCAGTGTTTTGGGCCCTCAGGTCCTTCCTTCCGTCCCTCAAGGGCAAGGTGGTGAGGATCTTCACCGACAACACCACCACCATGTTTTACATCAGGAAACAGGGCGGAACCAGGTCCCCAGCGCTGTCCAAGGAGGCGCAGGACCTGTGGCATTGGGCCGTCGCCCAAGGGATTCTTCTGGTGCCGTTTCATCTGGCAGGGATAAAAAACACCATCGCCGACTCACTCAGCAGGGAGCTGCGCTCGTGCCACGAGTGGGAACTACGGCAGGATCTGGTGGATCGCCTCTTCCGACGGTGGGGCACACCCCAGATCGACCTGTTCGCGACGGCGACGAACACCAAGTGCCGGAGGTTCGCCAGCAGGTTTCCCCAGACGAGGAGCATGGGCGATGCTTTCTCGTTCCCCTGGGAGGGCCTGTTCCTCTACGCGTTCCCTCCCTTGCCTCTGCTAATCCGGCTCGTCAACCAGCTCAAGAGGTCACGGTGCAGGATGATCCTCGTCGCACCTGCGTGGCCGAGGCAGATATGGTTCCCGGACCTTCTGGACTTGTCGGCGTCCCCGCCAATCAAGCTGCCGGCGGACGCGGATCTACTCTCCAGGGAAGGAGGCGCCATCCTCCACCACGACCCGAAGTCGCTGAACTTGCAGGCCTGGCTCCTGCAGCGCTAGAGTTTGGAGGATACGACATACCGGCCGATTGCAGAGAGGTTCTTGCAAAGGCCAGGGCGTCCTCGACTCTTAAATGCTACGGACACAAATGGAAGAGGTTCTCTGTCTGGTGCCACGCACAGAAGATTAACCCTCTACGGATTACGGCTCCCCAAGTGCTGCCGTACCTGCTGACGCTGGCCAAAGCTGGTCTGGCACACGCGTCCATCAAGATTCATCTTGCTGCGATCTCCCGATACACCAGAACCACGGGCCGGACGTCCTTGTGGTCTCATCGTCTGGTGAAAGAGTTCATGAAGGGACTGTTCAGATCGTTCCCGCCGGTGAAGGCTCCGGCCCCGGCGTGGGAGCTCAACGTGGTACTGACCAAACTCATGGGACCTCCGTTCGAGCCTCTGCACTCGGCCCCGTTGAAGTTTCTATCGTGGAAAACAGCTTTTCTCGTGGCCATCACCTCCGCACGACGAGTGGGAGAGATCCAGGCCCTTTCCTGCAAGGCCCCGTACTTGACTTTCCACGACACGAGGGTAGTGCTCAGGACGCACCCCTCCTTCATGCCCAAGGTACCGTCGGACTTTCATCTCAACGAACCCTTGGTGTTACCTGTGTTCTTCCCGTCGCCTTCGTCGCCGGCTGAGAGGACTTTGCACTCGCTGGATGTAGCTAGAGCGCTGAAGTTCTACGTGGACCGCACGAAAGGTTTTCGGAAGACGTCACAACTCTTTGTGAACTTTGGACCTGTCAATCAGGGGAAGGCTCTCTCGAAGGCTTCCATCTCCAGATGGCTCTCCGGCTGTATCATGTACTGTCACCGGTTGGCAAACCGACCGCTGCCTGGCCGTCCGAGAGCCCATTCCACCAGAGCGATCGCAGCTACCACGGCGTTCCTATCTGGTGTGCCCCTGCTGGACATATGCAGGGCTGCTACGTGGAGGTCGACGCACACCTTCACGAAATTCTACTGCGTCGACCGGGATTCCAGGGAGGAGTCCAGGGTCGGCCAAGCAGTGCTGCGCAACCTGTTCGCCTGAGGTGAGCCTGGTGAGGAGGTAAGATGCTTAATGTTGAGTTGATGTGATGCTTAATGTTGAGCCTTTGCCACCTCCCGTGGTTGTGCATGTGTGTACTGCTATGTATTCTTTATTCATGAGCATGTGAATCCATGCCAGACCCCATGCTGGAGAAGGAACAAGTTACTTACCTGTAACTGTTGTTCTCCAGCATGGGTCTGGCATGGATTCACATGCGAACCCTCCCGCCTACCCCTCTGCGGCTCTTCACTTGGTCATACTGCCACTTCACGTGCTTCCAAATCTGAAGATGGCTGCCAGAGGCGGTGCTTAGGTAGAGGGCAGTCATTGGCTGTGGTCAGTATGACGCAGAGACCAGTGATTGGTTATTACTACGAAAGGACAGATCAGAAACGAAACTGATACTGGTTTTTTTCTTTACCGAGGATTCCCAGCCTGACGACGGGGAATATTCATGAGCATGTGAATCCATGCCAGACCCATGCTGGAGAACAACAGTTACAGGTAAGTAACTTGTTCCATATATATATATATATATATATATATATATATATATATATATATATATATATATATATATATATATATATATATATATATATATTTTTTTTTTTTTTTTTAAACATTTTCTTTATGCTTTGGTTTGCATATCAAACCTTTCATCTTGTGTAATTTCCCTGAGTGTCCCTTTGTGTGTTTCACTAAATGTATTAAAGTCGTTTTTACAGTGCACCCATTGGTGAGTGTCATGTCACTTTATTTTCTTTCGTTCTTGTTTCTCAGCCAGTCTGCGCGTTCTCCATGATGTTATTCCAGAACGACACTACCGCATAGATCAGATTTTTCTCTTTTCCAGCTAAAATTAGTGGCCATCAATCTTCAGGTGAAAATGGCGTTTTTTTGTTCTGCATAAACCATCCTCTGGATAGATTTCTCTCTTAGGGCTGGGCATAGCATCATAATGTGATACAAGCTTTCAATTGACTCCCCGTCACCACAAAACCTGCAGAATTTTTCATTATCTGAGATTGTTTTCCTGGCTGCCATTATTTCACTTGTAGGGAGAATGTTCAGTCTCATTCTCATAAAGGTGTCTCTGATTTTCGATGAAGGAAATTACTTTAAGTACTCTGGTAGTTTATTGATTGGTGTGATGTCCAGTTTACAGGTGATATCCAGTACATATTTAGACATGGTCTCGATCGTCTTTATCCAGTCGTTTTCTATCAATCTACTTTTCACCTTTTGGGGTCTGTTTAGGAGCATGTGTCTGGAGATTCCTTCAGCTTCACATTTTGCTTCGATTACATTTTTCCAAATTTCCAGCGGTTGTTCATGCCTCCCGGTGATCTTTGATCGTACGATTTTTATTGGTGGAGTGTATGTATCACTCGATATCTTACTATATAGATCCATTTGTTTCCAGATGACGATGGATTGCAGTGATTGTAGAGCTAATTCAGCTCGGATGCGTGGCATGGGGAATGAAGCTGGCAGATTTAGAACTTTCCTCCAGAACTGTCCTTCTACTTGTAGCCAGATAGTGTTTTCTATATTTAGCATAGCTTCTGCACCGTATGTAAGAATTGCCAGAACTTTTTGTCTGTAGAAAGTTATTACAGGGATCATTGAAAATTTTCCGTATTTCAAATGTATAATTTTTGCTTGTCGGGCTAATGATCGTGATTTGGCCTTGAGGAGCAGTATCAATCAAATCTGACTCTGTTGGTGATTGGTTTAGCCATACTCCAAGATATTTGACCTTTTTTACTTCAATTTGTTTTCCTTTCCAATGTGGAAAACAGTTGCAGGCCCTTTCTTTCTGTTTTGCTTCATCAGAGTCATGATTTCTGTTTTCTTCACGTTTATTTCGAGCTGATTTTTCGCCATGTACATCTGTAAATTTTGCAAGGCGACCTGAAGACCTCTTGGTGTTTTTGCTAATACTACGATGTCATCAGCGTACATGATGCATGTTATAGTTGTGCCGTTCAGTTTTGGTGGGTTAATCTGGGATGTGTAAATGCTTGTTTCTAGATCTGCTATATGTAGATGGAACAGTGTTGCTGCCAGAGGGCAGCCCTGCTTTAGGCCCTTTCTTGTCTTTATCCGGTCTGAAAGTGGGCCTTCCTTAGACATTCTGATCCTTATAGTAGTGTTCTGGTACATTAGCATGATCTGTTCCAAGATGTTACTCGGGCACTCCCATGCACTTAGTTTCTTCCAGAGCTGCTTTCTTTTTACAAAGTCGAAAGCTAATTTTAGGTCTATGAACGCTGCATAGATTTGTGTTCTAGATTGTATAGCTTTGTGTTTTAACAAGTTCAGGATAAAAAGGTTGATGTTGGTTCCTATGATTTTTACGAATCCTGTCTGTCTCTTGGCATATTTTACTTCTTTAGTGGCCCAATTGTTCAAGCTCCCCAGTATGATTTTTGCAAATACTTTTCCTAGTGGGTCCAGTAGGGCCAATGGGCGATTGGCTCCTCGGTTTGCCCGTTTTTAAATATTGGAATTATGGTGGCTTGCTGCCATGTTTCTGGTATGTTTTTGGTCTTCTGTATAAGTTTGAATATGCTGTCGCATATTGAGCTCCAGGGATCTGGGTTCTGTTTAATTATCATTTTGGATAGACCGTCAGGTCCTGCTGCTCTAGATGTGTTGAAGTTCTTTATTGCTTCCTTTATGTCATCCAGGTGCCACAGAAGATGCCATGAAGAGTTCCTTGTTTGCTTTTCATTATCTTCGTTCTGTTGATTTTCTCCATATAGATCTGTGAAATATTTTATCCAGCTTGCCTCAGAGACATTGGCAATCGTGGCGTCTTGGTTCTGTCTGGGTATTTAACAGTGACCATAGTTGTCTCGTATTCCGATTTTTCGTAGCTTGTAACATTCTCTCTGCATTTTCTTGTAGTATCTTTGCTTTATTTTTCGTCCAGTTCCTATGTTGTTGTTTTGCGCATTTCAGTTTTCCTGTTGGTCTCCTGGGTGTCTTTTTTTTAATTGATTTTATGATCTGTCTCAGCTCCTTCTTCTTTTGTACAACTTTAGGGTTATACGCATGCAGGTGGTTCTGTAGTACTTGTTGATTTCTTTTTGTCTCTTTCCTGTATGGGAAGAGAAGCCATCTGTAGTTCATTTTTTGTTTGTCATCAAGGTTTGATTTTGACATTACACTGACTAATCCTTAGTCTATTCATTCCATTATTTATCTCCATGCGTGGTCGGAGACTGTATTCCTCCTTCATGGATGCGACATTCAGTGTTCTTATAAAGATGTAATGCTCGCTGTTCGAGTTTTTAAGATTGGTAGGATAATTAATCTATTCATATATTCCTTTAGACATGTAGATGTAATCAATAATTGCAGTTGTCTTACCGTTTGCCCAGGTTTCCATCATGCGACCACTCACTCTGTCATGGCAATCTGATCTGAGCATTTGTCTATTTTCTATTTCCTTGTTCCATTTTTTTGCTCGAGCTTCCAGTGTGGGTTCTTCTGTTTGCTCGCCATCGTTGTTACACAGGTGGATGTTTAAGTCTCCGCAAATAATGAATTCTATGTCGGCGTATTTGACTTTGGCTTGGTCTATTGCTGAGAACACAGTATCTATGAAGGTTTCTTCTGTTATGGCAGTAGGATTCCAATATACGTTGATTATGCACCATACTAGAGATTTTCTAGGGCAGTTAGTAAAGTCAGTCTTAGTATGTGTTTTATTGATTATGATGATAGTTGTTTGAACCCAGGGAAGCACATTTTCCGACTCAATTATTTCAATATTTGTTGCGCTTTTTATCACAGTCAGAAGACCGGCTGAAGGACGGCCTTTTTTCCTTTGGATCGCTGGGTTCATCAGTGCCACGTATCCGTCGCATATTGATTGGTCTGCTAGCCATGATTCCTGTATACATAATATGTCACATTTGTACTGATCTTTTCCTGTGTCTCTGAATAAATGTCAGGGTCCATGCGTGTTCCATGAGCACAGTGAGAGTGTTGACATCCTCTTTCTTTAGTTGTTACCTTCGTTGGTTAGGACTCTCTTGATCAGTCGAACTTCATTCGAGTTGTCTCCATATTCCTTGTTTGATACGTGAATCTTGCCACTTCAGCTGTTCTTCTTATTTTCTTCCGTTTTCAGTCACTCTCCTTGTTTGGTTCGACTCGTTTGTTCTGCTCTGTATTTAGTTTCTACTGTTAGTCTCGTGGTGCTTTTGATGTGTCATCTCTTGTTTGTCGGGAGTGACTCTTTGTTCTCTCTCATCTTTATTTTCTTGATAGGGGAATGCAATATTGAATCCTGATTGTTTGAAAATTGTCTTATTTTACGTAGTTGCATTGTCCATAAATTCAATGGTGTGAATATCTTTTGTAGATATTTCTTACATATTCGGTATCACATGCATCAGCCTCAGTATGTTTGTACGGTTCAATATTAAATTGTCGTTTTGCTTCGTTATTCTTTGTAATTTTATCTTGTGCTCCGGACTTTTTGATTTTTTTCAGTGGGTCAAAAAAGGTCGGAAGTATTTTCTTTTCTGTTTCTCTCTTGGGTGTGTTTCGCTTTTCGTCGTCCTTTTTCTTCTGCTCAGTTGTCCTTCATCGGCGCTGCACTCTACCGTGCTCATTTCGTTCCCCTCTGTGTTTTATCAAGTGTGTAGTCGTATCTTGTGGAATCTTGTAAGTGATTCTTCTCCTATTGGTCTAGGGTAATCATGGAGGCTTGGCTCGTTTGAATTTGTGCTTCCTCCGATAGGTCAATAATTTCTTCCGCGTATATTGATATGTCCATCAATTCCTCTGTTATTCTTTCTTCCGTTTTGTCTTCTTGACCATCCTGTCTAAATTGAATTATTGTGTGCTTCACTGTGTGGACTCATTGTGGACCCCCTGATCCCACTGGACTGCTCTCTATTACTACCTCAATTGGATTTTGGCTAACCTCTCAGAGTTTATCTGTTCTCTATAACTAGGGTGGCCTCCAAACATCTGTCCACCAGGTCAGAATCTAGGAATCCATCTTAACAGCTAATAAATCCCTATTAATATCTATTCAGGAGGTGTCTAATGCCATACAGAAACAGGCACTCAACCATTGCCCTGGACCGGACTGAATCCCAGCACACTTATTTTGACATACGGTAGACATATGGGCTCCAGTTCTTACCTTTTCTTTTAATGCTATGGTCTAGGACTGTAGCTTCCCGGACTCATGAAGAAAGGGAGGAGAGAGAAACCTTTATCTTATAGGCCAATCCCCCTCCTTGAGACCAAATTTAAAATCTTTGGGCGGGTTTCATCTGACAAAACAAACATGAGGGTATACAGTGAAAATGTTGCCAGCAAAACTGTGGTCAGTGAAAAAGTTCTTGTGAAAATACCTCTGCAGTGAAAAAGTTAGCAAGCAAAATCTCAAAAATCCAGCAGAGAAGTAGCCAAAAATGTAGTGCTCCGGGTGTATTTGTTAGGGTTAAGCTTGTGATTGCTTGGTTTAGGGCAATGATCGGGTAGGGTTAGATTAATGATTTTGGTTAGAATTTAGTGTAAGAGTTAGGGTCAGGCTGGTTGCTGCTTTGGTTGCTGAGGTTGAGGTTTGGTTAGTTATTAGGATAGATTAAGTGTCTGGGTAAGTGTTGGGATAGGGGTTATGAAAAGGCTATGGCGAATAGAGTAACCATTTGGTTTAGTGTCAGACAGGGATATGGAAGTTAGGGATGGTTGGTGTAGGATACAGGTTAGGATATTTATTTTTATTTATTTAATTGTTTTTTTTTATAACGCGCCTAATACCATACCTGAGTTCGATTTCTAAGCGCGTATCCGGGATTCAAACCTCTGTGGCTCTGCATGGTCTTGTTTCCAAGACCAGCGCGTTGCCCCTATGCTATCCTCTGTTCGCGGATGAACCTTGTGGTTGGAGTACTACTCTAAGGTAAGTGCTACAGTTGCAGTTAGGGTAAGGCTACGATTAGGATTAGAGCAAGGGTTTGGGTTAGGGCAATGGTTGTCATTTGTGGCAAGCTGGTGATGGGGTTGGAATTTGATTTTGCATTGAGTAACATGCACATTAAATGCTTTAGCGCGCTGAGGGTTAATGTTCTGTATGAGTTTGAGGTAGAAATTAGGGAAGGTTTAGGAACGGAAATAAGGTGATTGTGCAGCTTTATTAAAGGTCTGGGTCATTGATGGGGTTACAGCCTTGTACCTTTGTACATCGTGGAGTAGATACCAACAAACGAGCCCTTAATTTATACCCGACTATTTCCCATCCGCTTTATGCTAAAAGGGCACCAAGCTACCTGCCGTTCAAGGATCCAAATACTGCTTTTGATAAAGTCAATAGGTATAAATTATGGCAGATCCTGAGATCCATGTACTGCCTGGCAGCTATTGTTGACACACTGATCTGCATACACAAGGGTAAAAGAGCACGTGTCAAGAGCAGTGGCAATGTTCAATGAAGCGATTATTTCTCTGTCAAATTGGGTGTCTGACAGGGTTGTTTTGGCCACACTCTTATTTCCATTATATATAAATCATTTATATTCTGCTCTAGTTAAAATCAGTGCTAATGCCCACTATTCTCGCTAACATGCCCACTCCAGCATTTGCATATGCTGATGACATGTTTTTTTAGCTCAAACCCCTCACGAATTCCAGCAGCTTATCACAGGATACACAGCTTTTATGAACTTTCACTTCCTGCGGCTATCTTGAGTCAGCCCCCTCTCCAGCTGAAGGCCACAAGAGACTCCTCTGGGCACACCAATCAGGAAGTAATTACTTCATCCAAGCAACACCAGAGACAAAATCAGAGAGACCAACCACTGATGGACTAGGCGATCAGGTGACGAGACCGTGCGTCATCACTGCTGGTTTGTCGCTTCACTTTCTGTCTGTAACATGACTTCCTGTGACCATCTTGGGTTGGTGATATTACTTTCTGCAGCCATCTTGGATTGGTGACATCCCTTCCTGTGGCACTCTTGGATTTATGGCAACGCTTTCTGGAGGCCTTCTTTAGTCGTCCCTCTCTCCAGCTGAAGACCACAAGAGACTCCTCTGGGAACACCAATCGGGAAGTAATTGCTTCATCCCAGCAACACCAGGGACAAAATTGGAGAGAGCAACCACTGATGGACTAGGCGATAAGGTGACAAGACCGCGTGTCATCACTTCTGAACTTCCTAGGGGTGTCCAGCATGCGGCGTCCTAGTTAAGGTAAAACATTTTTTAAACACTTTGTCATTTTCCATATACAACAGTTTGAAAAAGTGTGGTCTGGTCCCATTATATCTCGGCAGTTAATTGTATTCATCAATATTATAATGAAACATAAAGAATGAGGAAATAGTCTAACCTTTAACAATTCCGGCCTAGCGCTTATGTACCACAGCATCGTCTCATCTCCTATCTTGCACCACCTCCCATTAATCGAACACCATCCCATTCCCAAATATCCCTCCCTCTGCCCTTAGCTGCACCAATCCGTGGCCTAACGCGGTCTTGGATCCGAATGTGCCTTCAGCTTGTCCCATACCTCATGCCATATCCTGCACCATGACCCTCCATCCCCCGGTGATGGTACCATCCTTGCCACATCCATGTCATATACTAGCTAATATACCCGGCCTTGCTTGGGCTTTCATTCTCTCATAGGTACAGGTAACTCTGCAAAACTTGTTGTGGATTGGTGAAACAGTGTGGAATTGTATAAGGTACAAATCTTAACCAATCCACAAACCCACAAACAAATGTTGACTTTTTCTGAAAAAAAGGGGTGGGGTGTCCAAATGTCATGTGGACAGTAATGTCCAGAGGTGACTGTGCAAGATTTGGTGTAGCAGATTGGTAAAAAGGTGTGGAATTGTATAGGGAACATAGGCCAGCAACAAGAGACACAATCCCTTCCTCTATCACTCTTTACATACATTCATTTCCCGATATAAGAAATTCCTTATCCATTTAAAATTACTAAACAATGTTTCCCAATATCATCAACAAGAGTACCTTATTCCAAAACCCTTTCCAATAGTTGCATGACTGCTATTGTCATCCTTACATTTGTACCTATTAACATTATGTTCCACCACTCATTGGGTGATAAGGAACATAGGTATTTTTCAAATTTCACTAAGTATTGAGTTCTGATTTTTTTAGAGCTTCCTACATTTCACCAATAGATGGAATGTGGATTCACTGGTTTCTATCTACAAAAGGCCTGGTCCTTTGCCAATTGCTTTCGAAAGGACAGTACTTCTTTAGTTGGTATCACATTTAATCTCAGTCTCAAGAACCTGTTACGATATTGAAGTGACGGGACTTTGGAATGGTACCCAGATAGCTCATTCAATGTACTTCTTTCATGAGTCAAATTCAGGGCCAGTTTGTATCGACTACTCCGATCCTGGGTCTCAATCCAATCCTGTGTCCGCAACTTATATTTGACCTCGTCCAGATTGGATATTAGAATTTCCTCAGACACCCCCAAAGCTTGGATCCATCCAGCACATATCATATTCCATTCTTTCAAGAAGTTATCAGTCCTACAATGGACCCCCTTTCTTATAATTTCAAATGGAGGGAGGTAGTCAGACATAGCACATTTCCTGAATTGTAATATCAGGGTCTTGTCTATAAATGACTAGGTCGTCCGCGTATAGTATCCACAGTAGTTCAAGATTTTGGATCTTAGGGGGAAAGGTTCTCACTGATGTCTTAAAGTCTCTCAGGTCGGATAAGTACATGTTAAATAACAGGGGCTGCAGAGGGCATCCCTGTTTCAATCCCCTGAATGTCTTTATACTTACTGAGTATATCCCTTGCGCTGACTGACATACTTGCACCGATGTATCAGTGTAGAGAGCCTTTATGGCCTCAATCAGATGTTGTGGGCAGTTCCAATTCTTTAATTTAGCCCACAAATATTCTCTGCTTACTCTGTCAAACGACCTGTTCCAAGTCAATGAAGGCCATATATATTAGCGTTTTGTTAGTCATTCACTTTAGTTTCAGCAGGCTTAACAGAAATATGTTCAGATGGGTCCCCACTCCTTTTACAAAACCCGTCTGACGCGGGCCCATTCGCTCATTTTCCACTGCCCATGTTTTCAGCTTTCCCAGTAGAAGGCATGCAAAGATCTTTTCCAAGACAGCAAGAAGAGCGATAGGGCGATAGTTATTCGGATCCTCCCTATCGCCCCTCTTGAATATCTGTATTATCAAGGCTGACTTCCAAGATTCTGGCACCGTCCTCATCTTCAAAATCTGTCCAAACAATACATCAGCAAATTCAGACCAGTATTCAGGGCTTCGTCTTTTAATATCTGGTTTGTGAGCCCTAGAGGAATTTAGCTTCTTTATCATGGACAGAATGTCCTCCTTATCCCAAATCAATAACCATTTATCAGAGACCCGCCCCATTTTCGGCTTCAAATTGGTCCATGGGTACTCTAGAGGCCTTTAGGCAGTTCTTATAGCTCTGCTTCCGTTTTTTGTTTGTTCTACTTTCTTCCCCACCTATCTTTCTGTATTTCCGCAAGTCCCTCTTAGCGGCCACCACTGCCAAATCATATTTATGAATTTGTTTAAAGGCCCCTATATCATGACTTAATTTAATTGACTTGCACTTAGTCAGAAGCCAGGCATATTCAATGCCATCTCCATCTGTTTCGAGGTGTTGCGCAAAATTCTTAATGATCCCAGGTACATCTCTAGATTTGACCCTTATCAGATTTCTTCCCTGAGAGACTTGAATAAGACCCCCTATTTTTTCCGATTGCACTTAAGTTTGCCTCCTGTATTTTATTTCCAAGAGTTTATGGTCACTACAGCCCTTGTCTATCACTTTAAGACTCTTAAGCCGGTGTCACATTTTCCAGGAGACGAACCAATAGTCTAAGTGAGTTTTCTGCACACCCCTTGCCCAGGTAAATTGCCCCGGGATGTCGTCTTTAATTTGTCCATTCAGCATCATGAAACCTCTGTCAACAAGATTACTCATCCACTGTTGCACCCGCTGTGAGAGGGCCACAACACTCAAGGGAAGCTCCTGGTCATCGAAACATCTAATGTTTAAATCGCCACAGATGAGTACATGGGGGTTTCCCATGAGCGATAAATCTTATTCAGTAGACTTGTTATCCTGTGCAAAAACAATCGATCCCCGCACATGGCAGTGTTCCAATACAACTTAACATAATTTCTTTTCCATCAGCTTCTATCGTGAGGATTTGTATATGAGGCGAGGGATCATGCACTCTGTTTACGGTGAGACCTTTCCTTACCTTTATCAATGTCATTAGGCCCGAATACGGTCTGACTGTAATACCTTTTCTTGCTGGATTCAACTAACAGGTGTACCCTTCACACAGGGGCTTTGACCTTTTCCAAGTCTCTTGGAAGCAAGGAATGTCATACTTCCCTAGTCCCAAATTTTCATAATTGAATAGGTGCAAGAATTCTCAAGTGTTCCAGGATGCCATCCATAGATGGTTCCCCTTTAATACCTCCTGGTATTCGTTTTTCTGTGTGAAAGCCAAGCCTGCTGCCAGCATTGAGCGCTGGATGACCCAAAGCCACCTCTTGTTAAACCCCTCCAAAACAGAAATCATGGTTTGCGGCAACTCCGACCTTCTTCCGCACCCACTACCCTGGCCACCCGCCATGGGCAACTCACCTACACCCTCCAAAACAGTAAAAAATCTCAGGTGCACCCTAGACTCCGACCTAACACTCTCGCGCCAAGTCAACAATGTCTCAAAGTCCTGCCACTACCACCTTAAAAACCTTTAGGCGCGTCTTTCCATACCTCTCATTTCACAACAGAGTCTCCGCTGTCCAATCAATCGTTATATCCAGACTGGACTACGGAAACCCCCTATACCTCGGAATCCATGCCTACCAACTGAATAAACTCCAAAGAGCACAAAACGCGGCGGCCAAAATGCTACTTGCGCTCAATCCAAGAGACCACATATCCCCAGCCCTTAAAACACTGCACTGGCTTCCAGTAGCCCGTAGGGTAGCTTTCAAAACCTTATGCCTCTCCCATCGAGCACTGCATAAAACTGGACCGCAATATCTTCAAGACAAACTAATACCTTATCATCCCACTCGCACACTAAAATCAAGCTCAGCCGGCCTCCTAGTAATTCCCAAGACAAACTCAGTCAGGCTAGGCGGATCATCATTCTCTGCCCTGGCACCAACCCTGTGGAACTCACTCCCACCCCACATCCGCCTAACTGAGGTCATAACGTCCTTCCGCAAACTACTGAAAACCTGGCTCTTCCCATAAAACCAATCTAGCATCATCACAATAATACCGACCCATCAAACTACATTAAGCGAGAAATGACAGCTAAATAAACTCGAATGTAAACTAGAAACACAAAACGGGCCTAAACGAGTAAAGTAGATCAAAACAGTGAAACAGAAAATAGGAATAAATCATTGAGAAACTTGGAGATCTGAACCGATGAAAGGGACATAATGAATGAGAAGGGAATACAGTGATTGACATAAATGAAACAGTTAGAATGGATGAAGCGTACAGAACAGACAAATACACTAAACGGAAGCGTGCGGTTAAGACTGGAGAGCGGATGAGTTGTGGAGAGCGGATGAGTTGTGGAGAGCGGATGAGTTGTGGAGAGCGGATGAGTTGTGGAGAGCGGATGAGTTGTGGAGAGCGGATGAGTGTGGGGTGCGGCCGAGTATGGAGCGTGGAGCGCGGACGGCGGATGAGTGTTGAGTGCGGAGAGCGGATGAGTGCGGAGAGCGGTCGAGCGTGGGGACCAGAAGAGAGCTGAGAAGCGTGGCGAAGGGACGAGTGTGGAGAGCAGATTAGTGCGAAGCGGATGATTGTGGAGAGCGGATGAATGAGGAGAGCGAAAAAGTAAATGTGTAGCGTGGATGGGCGTATGGAACGGATGTGTATATGGAACGAACGAGTGTCGGATGCGGATGTATATATGGAGCGGACGATTGGGTGAAGCGGGTAAATGTGTGGTGCGGACGAGTGTGCCTAACAGATGAATCCATGGAGCGGACAAAAAACATAGAGCATATGAGTTTATGGAATGGATGAACAGACAGAGCAGACGAGTAGTTGGCTTTTCCGATGAGTGGATGGACCGGACGACCATTGTGGACTGAACGAGTGCCCTATCTGGAGCCGGTATCCAGACTAGACGAGTATAAACTACACGAGTGTGCGGACTGGACGAGTGTGCGGACTGGACGATGATAATGACTGACGAATCTGTGAAGCGGACGACTATGAGGAACGGACGAATATGTGCAACGGACAATACTTAATATGCTTTGGAATGAAGGAAACACTTGCAAACATACATCATACCACACCCCACGCTTGCTCTCTCCCTTACACCACCACTCATCTAGAACACAGAGATACTATGACACCATTCGGTATAACTGTTCTCGTATCTACATCTCCCGCTTACTCCACATCACTCTAAGTAATCATTGCTGGTTGCACACCCCCCAGCCAGGCGTTCTCCTCAGGCCTAACGCAGCCACACTTGTTCTGGGTAAAACCAACCAGAGCGAACACATACTCCTGACCTCTCAACCACCACACCCACAGCTAAGAAGCAGCTACCACTCGATTTCCGCACCAGCTGCACACATACCTGGTGCGCACATGCACTTTTGGACTCCCTCTACTCTCTCTATTGACCTGAACTTCGGTTCCCAAGGGCGTTCAACCTACCAGCGCCTTCAGACCATACCAATGGTATATAAGGCTCTATATAAATGGAAAATAACATAACATAACATAACATTGACCATTCTTGTGTCTTTTGAGGTTGCTCCCTTGTAATGTTTTTATTCTTTGATACTTTTCGTTTGTGATTGACAGTGTCCACTACCACTCTCAAGGGACAAGTATTCACAAGCTTTCCCATTGTTAAATAAGATACAGGCTCCCTTTGGGGCCTGATTCCATTTTGGATTCTGACTGGAATATTTTGGCTTTGATCAAATTTGACTCTGTTCAAGTCCAAGTCGGGGGGCTCACTCAGCTTGAATTCTAGAGGCAGAAAGTCACCTGCAGCTTCCATCAAAGTGTTTTTTTATCAAATCATTCCTTAAATGTAGGAATGCTCTGTCTCATGTTATGAGCCCTGAAGGGGGGAAAAGTTTAAAGTGGCCTGTGCATGTGAAGGCACGACTCCTCCAACTGGGCATGCCAGATTTGTGAAACAAGCCCCAGGTACCCCAGGTATGGGATTTGAACACCCTGAAATCTAAGGCAAACATGCTAATGTATGAAGAGTTGATAGTTGATACCACAAAGTTGAAATTTAGTGTGGAATACCTTGAAACTACTGCGGAAATAGGGTTTAAGGTCTATGGGAGAAATCTCTTTATGTCCGATTCAGGCTTGGGTTTTTGCCAGTAGACTATAACCAAGAGATGGCATGGGGCGCAATCTGACCTCTGCCCAATATGTGGATCATATACAGAGAATATTTAGCACTTTTTACTAATTTGTAATAAAACCCATTATCTGAGATGTATGTATCTGCGACCTATTTTGAATAATGCTGGTATTCGCTATTTAACACCTGCTCTAAGGTATTAAGAGAATGTCTGCTCCATTATGTGGTTTTTGGAATCGCGAGTTTTATTTACAGGGCATGACTGCTGAGAAATAAGACCTTGAAGAATGCCTGCAGTAATGTGGCAAATGATGAATAAGCGCTTGAGGCTTTAATATTATAGCTGCTTAACAGATGTGCATTAATTATGTGCTGGCTCATGGAGCTCTGTTTAAGTTTTATTTTTAATTTTGGTATTTTTTTATGCGAGGTAATTTTGTGCTTTTTTCTCCCTACGGGTTGCTAAACCTGGGAGTCTTGTATTATTCATGTTGTTGAGTTGCACCCGTTGACTTTTTGTGCATCTGCCCACTCAAATGATGTAACAATTGTAAGCTTTGCACAGGAACACCCTGCTGATTTGTATTTAAAGTTTTTGTGTATTTGGGCTTTCTATGAATTAAATGTAGTATTTGTCGACTCCTATGATGTAACAATTGCACGTTTTGCACAGGCATACTATGCTGATTGCTATCTGATATTTTTGTGTGTGTACTTGGGCTTTCTATGTATTAACTGTTTTTTTAACTTGAAGGTCAAAACTGAATAAAAATACGTTTGACTTACTGACTGATTACCCAATCTAGTATATCTTCATTTACAAATTGTACAACCCATATATCAATGCAATTTATATGCCTCAATTTGGGCAGGTGATGGATCAATTTTAGCATGTTCCTCCTATTAAGGATCAAATTGAATTAGTCTTTCCAGGCTGATGGTAACTCAGCTCTGAAGCTGTCTTTGTTCCTCCTTTTGATTCCCTTTGTTAAGATGATTATCCGATATTTTGATCCTACTTCCTTTAGTCTTTGGGAACTGATTTACTTTTTCCCTTTTTTGTTCTAAGGTTTCGAAGGATTCCAATGTATCATCGGGCTGATCAAATATTGCCTTTTGAAACTCCACTTTCTTCCCTTTGATTATAGAGTCATTAAGGCCTGGTGAGCTCATCATTGATCTTCCCTCTTCTGAAATGCAATCTATGAGATCAGTTAGATTCAGCTTTTCGTCCTCACCTCCTTCAGTTGCTGGATCGTCTATTGTCATTTTGTCTTTTGGGTGAGGGATTTCATCCAGATTCAAACTTTTTGTTTGCTGGATCCTACTCAGATCAATCTGCTGAGGACATTTCTGCCTCATTGCCAGAGGTGTTGTCAGATTTCGCAGGAAGGCTCTTGAGCCATTCGATTTATTTTTCGCCCCTCTTTGCATATTTTTGGATTTTTTTCAATCAGGGGAAGCAGGCACGATCTTTTAATTTTCCTCCTTTTTGGGCAATTGTTTTTGTTTGTCGAATATAATGAAGGTTTTAGGGTTGGCTGGTTGCATCATCACCAGCTCTTCCGTCCTCTTTTCGGATGACTCCGAGATCACAATCACCTCTTCAGTTGTGACATTAAAACCTTCTTTCCCAATCCCGTGGTCATTGTTTTGTTGACCCACCCTAGGAGCTCCATCTCTTGATATAGTATCAGAAACTTCTGACAACTTGCAACTGTGTTGTTGTATTTCCTCCCTTATCCCCAATTTTTACTTGATCAGGATTGGCGTCGCCAACCTTTAATCTAATTTTTGGGAGAGAGACCAGCCGGTCTTTCTCCAGAGGTCAGTCCTCCTGTTTTGATTTGAATTTAGATTCGTTCCACTGTAGTTTTCTTTCTTGAATTAAGATCTCATCCACTTTTCAATCAACTAGTAATACTTCCATCAACATGTTCTTATCTGCCGTTTTTCTCATTGCTATATCGCACAATCTCTCTTGCCACTTCGCAGAATTCTCTGCTTCCTTTTCCACTCTTGGTTGTGTTGCAGTGGTGAATGTTTCCAGAAATATCATTTTGGAATAGACCATTGCTAACGAATTGCACCATTTAGCGATTCATATAATTTGGAAAAGGGGGCCAATGAGATCATTAGGAGGCCATTATGTTATTTTGTTAAGTGGTAATCGCCTCAGATGACAAACAGGCTTCCATATTTGTTAGGGCAGCCATTATGTTGTTCTCTGAGGAAGTAATGCCAAGCGGGCCTCCATATTCGGCGCTGATGCCGTGGAGTTGAATAGGCTGCCAAATTTCTCAAGGATTTAATTAATCCGTAAATGTCCTTTCTCTACTTGAGAATAGTTCTTGGTTCTCATTCCTTTTCAGAATACATCTTTTGGGACTTTGCACAGAATTCTCGTTATGGTAATTTATCTCATCAGGATATGGGGTCTGCAATCTCTCCCTCCACACTTGTTGCAAGATCACTGATGGTTCCGGAGATTCAAGACCCCTCCTCTCCTTAGGTCTTTTTCGTTGATGGCTTCCCAGGGCACTTCCCAGGCAGCTATGTTTTTTTTTTCTTTTTTCATCGAGGCAATGTTTACTTTTAGTTCAGCAATATCCCGGTTTAGTTGCCTAATCAGAGGCGATTGAGGATTTGCGGGCTGGTGAGGGGATTTACGCCTTTCCACAATACCGGGTGTTCCTATTGTTACGGCATCACTGGAGACAACTTGCTCACCATTCTCCTCCCAGATCTGGGTACTGGCGACCAAATGTTGAGGGGACATGGTGGTTAACACCCCAACCTGCCTTCTCATTTCACCACTAAAACTCAGGACATCCTGTCCACTCTCTCTTCCTCTACCTCCTCTTCTTCCTCTACCACTCCTGGCCTGTCTGAGGTCATCTCTCCTCTCCCATTCTCCTACTTTCCCCTGTTGGCCCCTGAAAATGTTTCTAGAAAAGTCTGATTTATGAAAGTCTCATCAAAGCAGGTTCTTTCCTGCTCATCGAGAACCATCAAGCCCCCTCCCCTTCAAGCACTCCCTTCTAAAGAAACTATCAGCCGATCCTTCCACTCAGGCAAACTATCACCCGATCTCCATCACTCCTTTTCAGGGCAAACTCCTTGAAAAGCTGGCCATCTCCCACCTTAATCTGCATACTGAATCTATTGGTTGTCTCCATGACCACCAGGCTGACTTCAGAGCTTCCAGAAGCACAGAAACCACTCTCCTGAACACCTGTGAAGACCTACTCTCCAATCTTGACTCTAATCTCCCTTCTGTCTTCATTCTCCTCAATCTATCCTCTGCTTTTGATACGATCAACCATGCCATCCTGCTCAATCGCCCCTGGACAACCTGGGTATAACTGATTATGCCCTGGCCTGGTTGACCTCCTTTCTCACAGACCAACCCTCTCAGGGGGGTCTTTCCTCTCTTCCATCCCTATCTCTCTACTTGTGCTGTTCCCCAAGAGTCTAACCTCTCTCCCTCGCGTTTCAACCACTACTTGGCACCTCTTGCCCACTGCATCACTACTTTCTTTTCCATTTTGTATTTTTATGCGGATGACACCCAGCTCTCTTTCAGGCTCCCCTCACCCGCCTCTTCTCCTTCTCGCATACCAGACTGTCTGGCTGCAATTCAGGAATGGTGTGCTGCCAACTGAGATCCTTCTCATTGGGACACCTGCTCCCTCCTTTCCTCGCTCTCTATGGCTGCCCACTCTGGGCCCTCTTCCTGCTCCTTCCTGTGAGGCTAAGAACCTTGGTGTCATCTTCAACTCCACCCTCTCATTCTCTCCTCACATCTGACTTCTCTAAAGTCCAACTATCATCTGCACCTCCTCAGACGTATTCTTTCTTTTCTCACTTTCCCCAGAAGCTCACTGTCTCAAGAGCTCTGGTACTCTCTAGGCTGGACTACTGCAACAGCCTCTTTCTAAATCTGCCGGCCTCTACTCTTTGACCTTTACAGCTTATCCAGAACGAGACTGTGAGACTTGTCCTTGGCTTCAAGCCCCGGGATCGTATCTCTCCATCCCTGAAATCTCTTCACTGGCCCCCCGTGGCTGCAAGGATCAAGTTCAAGACCCTCTGCAATGTCCGCAAGGCTTTCTGGGGCCTGAGACCACTCTACCTCCAACATTTTCTTCCTAAACATCTTCCTTCTTGAGCTCTCCACTCATCCACCTCCAACTCTGAGGGTCAGACGCTTCTCCAAGCAGACAGTTGGGGGCAGATCTCTTTCCTCGGCTGGGGCCTTGCCCTAGAATAGACTCCCTGCCTTTCTCAAACTTGAGCAGAACCACCTCCGGTTCTGAAAGCAACTCAGGTCCTTCCTTTTCGCTTCCGCTTTCTCTCTTCTCCCCTGCTGACTTACCTGACTGCTCTGTGAACTGGTCACCTGGATGCCCTCTGAAATCGAGGCCCAGGCTCATGTATGTCCAGCTGCCATCGCACTGCCCCTATATAAGCCACTCGCTGGCTGGACTTCATTGAGTCACATACGCTTCTCCCCCCTCCTCCCTGCCCCTCATCCTGGCACATCTCTCCTTCGCACTGCCTCGCACTTGCACGATCTGAATGACACGGCCTAGTAAGTCTTTGTCTTGTCGCGCATAGAAACACTTGCGTACAGGCGTGTTCTAAATGCCTTACCATATCATATTATACCTGCTCCTCTGCATCACTCCTTTCACAGCTGCTTTACACCACTCAGAGGTCGTTTACTTTTGCTGGGTGAACAACGTCCTGCTGCACCCTCAATAGTGGCCTTGTATCCACACTATGACCCTGGGTAGGGGCTGTCTCCCTCCCGGGGTCAGCATCCAAAGCTCGGGTCTCTGTGTTAATCGAGGCGGGGGAGTTGGTAGGATTGATCATTCGAATAACATTTCCATTGTCATTTGTGATTACATCCCCACCCATCCCTACTCCCTACTCCCCTCCCGCCTGGGTTAGGACAGAATGCAGATCTGAAAAGGACACGTTAACCGCCGCCTCCCTTTCTTTATCAGTAAAGAGCATCACAGATGGGGGGGGAGGGTTACCTGCTTATCCGTCGGCAGCATCGCTATAACCTCATACTGGAGCTTCAATTGCTGGTGGGTGCGTGGGACAGCGCTTGTCATGGTTCCGGACCAAATCGGGAGAAATCAATGGATGCCGCCAAATACAGTTCACCAATTTGAAACTGATCTTATGGTTGTTTCTACCATCTCAGAGGCTGCTTCTCGCTTCCCGCTCCACCGCAACACTATAACACTCAGCCACAAAATTCCTGGTGGGGTAGTCAAGCCAAACACGTTGAAGCTCTGCCTTCTGTGATGGAAACTGCAAAAACACTGGTAGCAAGTTCAGGTCCGTAACACTCAGCACAACACTCAAGGGTAACAGGGTGGGGTGTCCAAATGTCAAGAAGCCAGTAATGTCTGAAGGGTCCTAACAGGTAACTGTGCAACATTTGGTGCAGGTTTGGAATTGTATAGGTAACATACGCGAAGCCACAATGCCATACCCACATTTTCACTTTTGCTGAAATATGTGGAAAGGGGTAGGGTGTCCAGATGTTATGTAGCCAGTAATGTCCGGAGGGTCCTAACATGTGACTGTGAATAATTTGGTGGAGCAGATCAGGGAAACGGTGTGGAATTGTATAGGGAACATATGCTTTGCCACAAACCCACAGATTTTCCCTTTTAGATGTATAGTATGCCTCCTTTTATTTTTTGAGTTGGAAATTTAATGAAGCAATGCACTACACCAATGCTACTCAATTGATACTGACAGGAAGGAAGTATTGCTCTTTATATGTTGTGTGCATTTTGCATTTGTTTTGCATATTCATGTTTGTTTTATGCATTGGATTACGGAGTTCTTGATATGATATGAAATGATATGATAGTTTATTTATATAGACCCTATACACAATGTGTTTCAAAGCGCTTCAAGGCAAGGGAAGGGAACAGGGGAAAATACAATGACATTCTTACAGGCCATGAACAGTAAGGATGTGAAATTAACTATCGTACTCGGCCTGACGACATTTCAGATAGTTAAAGAGCTAAGACATAGATCAGGAAGGGAGGGGGAGAGTGGGAAGGAAATGGAAACAGACAGGCGACTACTGTACTAGACCTGACGACATTTCTGGTAGAGCCGGAGAAAAACAAAAGGTGAGGGAGAGGGGTGCAGAAAGGGAGGGAAGGAACAAAACAAGTGACTATCGTACTAGACTTGACATTTCAGATAGTGCTGGAAGGGTGTTGGAGGGGACAGTAAGGGGAGGTGGGAGGAGACAGACGAGGTTGCTATCATACTAGGTCCAGGGACAATTCTGATAGAGTAAGTGCATAGAAGAAAGTAAGGGGAGGAGATAGGAGAAGGGAGAGGAGGGGAGAACAGAGAGTAAGCAGTCAAAAAGAGTGGAAAGGAAAAGCAAGAGGGGAAAGTGAATACAATTGCAGAAGCCAGGATACAAGATGAAGACGGGAACAGCATGATTCGGGGCCACCATGAGTACAAGATGCAAAGGAAGTCCAGCATGAGAGTTGAAAAAGTGTGACGCACCGTGAATCAATGAAGTCCATAAAAGTCAAATCCAGCATTGGCCACAAGACGGTGATGGTGAAACCAGAATGTATCAGGACAGACTCCTGCAGACGTAGGCTGGACAGGGGCAGAGGGGAAGCCGGGTAGAAGAATCAAGCAAAACAGGCAACACCTGTGTGTAAGAAGGGGTGGGCACAAGGGAACATCACGGGGGGGCCAGAGGGGGTGAGGATGGCCTGTGGCGACAAAGGTTTATACACATTTTGGTGCATGCTAACCTGCTGTCTGAGCATAGGGTCAGCCCCTGGGTCCTCCTGGTCCGAACAGGTCCAAACAGGAATTGCCCTTTTCTTCGTCTACCCAGGTCCAAACAGGAATTGCCCTTTTCTTTGTCTGCCCTTTGCTTCGGACGCCCGAGCGAGAGACGTCCTTGATCTAAGAGTTAAGAGCAGGAAAGAAGAGGCAGGGCTAAGAAGGTGGGTGGTGCTTAGGTGAGGTGACCTAGATCCACTTGCACCTGCTCCCCAGCTGCAAAGGAAAAGAGGCTGAAGGGCTCCTTAAGTAAGGAAAAGAGCGGCAAGCAGGAAGGCATCAGGTGGGCAGGGTTTAGGCCAGGTGACCTAGATCCATTTGCACTTGCTCCCCAGCTTCATTCAATGATTTATTTAGGAGTCTTCTTTTCCATTTAAAAAAATCAGTTTCTATGTTTAAAAGCACTACATTGCTGTTTTATGTGGGTTTTAATTGGGAAGTATATTTTAATATCATATCTGCCTTTTTAATGGGGGTTTCTGGCCTGTGGTCGGGGGATTGTGGAGGTGCTGCACCGTGGTCCGGAACTGGGAGTGAGCGCTGCTGCTGGCCTGTAATTGGACCACCAAATTGTCCTGCCCCCTTGACCAAAAGTTGCCAGTCGTCCCCTGACTGCAAAACTACAGGTTTGCCGGTGGAAGTCGCTGATTTACCCCCAGCCAATAGCAGGAGGTAAATCAGGCCCCCACCGGCAGAAAACTACAGGTATTTCTGGTAATACCAGTGCTGGTAATACTGGCAATCGCCTCTGTGGAGGTGGGACTCAATGGCATGGGGATTTACCACCCTTTCTGCCACCTGTAATATCACAGACATTTCAGGATATCAGCAAACTTATGAGGCCCACTGTCTCCATTGCCTATGTCATACTTGCACCAAGGTGTCAAGCCTTGAGTTAGTGAAAACTAGGGGGCGGGGCTACCTAAGCAAAGTCTTCACCTCACCTTGCTTGCTGTTATGGAGTCAGTTCAGGAGACAATTTGGCACCATCACTGGATCCATCAGATGGTCTACCTTGGAGAAGGGCTGGGAAAGGTTCAGATTCCTCCTCCTCCCTATCTGAAGCCAGAAGTAGGGCTTCCATTTCAAGCCTTGGAATGAATGCCTTCAATCTATTCACATGTGACACTTTGGGAGCTTGACCAAATCTTTAACCTCACCCAGTCTCTCAACAATGCGGTAAGGACACTTAGACTTGTCCTGTAAAGCTCTAGGCCTTTGGCCTGGGAAGAAATGCACAAGGGAAGTTTTCTGGTCATACCAATGTTCGATCAGTGCTTTTCCAGCCTTCAACTTGTCATTGGCCTGAGCCATCAGTAAGGGCATCCTCTTTCGCAAGCCCAACACACAGGGCCTCATTATAAGTTGGCCAGTACTCAGTGAAAGTGCTGGTGATAACGTTTACCGGCCCTTTTACCGGGTCAGCCAACTACAACTTAGTAAGATGGAGGATTTACCTCCAGCTAAGAGTTGGAGGTAAATCCGACCCCTACTGGCAAACAGCTGCTGGTATTACCGGCATGGTAATACTGTTGCCGATAATACTGGCAAAATCCCCCCATGGAATGCTTATTTACTGGTGTTACCGCCACTTGGAATCTGCTGGTAATTCTGGAAGACTAAGTAGTGGAAACGGTAATTCGGTTGGGTTGTTTCCTGCCGGTATTACTGGTGGGATACCACCAAACTTGGAATGAGGACCTCACTGTACAACATTGGTAGTGACAGGAGGAGTGGGCATGCCCTATCCTCCCTTGAATATTTTCATGAGGTCCCCTGATAGGTTGATCATTTAAGAGTTCAGAGGAGCTAAAAACAACTCCTTCTTGAGATGCCTCTCTGTAGGCAAAGAGTAAGCATGGCACCAGGATATTCTACTTTTTCTTCTTGGACTCCTCAAGCGCTCCAATTATTCTTTTGAGACTCCTGTTGAACCGCTCAACTAGGCCATTTCTCTGCAGATGGTATGCAGATGACGATTTATATAACACCCCACATTCCTTCCATATGGCCTGCATATACCTGGACATAAAGTTGCTGCCTCTGTCAGACACAACTTCTTTAGAGATGTCAACCCTAGTAAATATGCTCAGTATTGCTCTTGCAACCGACTTGGCAGTCACTCCTTAGTCGGATGGCATCAGGATATCTTGTGGCATGATCAACGACCACAAAGATAAACCTACCGCCAGAGGATGTAGGAGGGTCAAGGGGACCAACAATGTCCCTTCCTTCCTTCTAAAATGGTATACCCACTGCAGGTAGTGGTACCAATGGTGCCTGGACTTTTGCACCACTTTTGCCAGAAATATGGCAAGTAGCACAACTCCTACAATGACTTTCTATCTGTGTCCCCGTCTAAGACTAGTAGAATTGCATTCTCAACTTCTCCTTAAGTCTTCTTGATGCCAAGATGTACGGCAAGGGGGACAGCATGCATAAGTTGTTGGAAGAAAGGGTCACCTGAAGGGGATCACCCAACCTCTTATGGTCTCCTTCAGAGGGCTCTGTGGACTCTGCGAGTTCACTGTATATACCTGAGCCCCGCTTCCCAATAAATCACATGCTTCCCAGGGGGCACCCTCCAACTGAGAGCATACCTGTCTCCTTAGGCCTTCAAGTGATGGCACTCATGTTGATCCTTACTGAACTCATCCCTTGAGGGACCACCTTCTGCAAGTAAAATCTGCAGTTATTAATGATCATGAGGATTAAGTATTTCGGGTAGCCCCTCCTCGTCAGGTTCAGGGGCATGTCCAACTACCTCCACCTCAGTGGTAGTTGAGCTAGGGGGAATATGTTGTCTCTCATTTAGCCTTAGGTTTCCCCTTTGGCTGAGCTGTAGGCTTGCTAAGGCAGTCTTGGTCTCAGACTTAGTGCATGGACGTTCTGCAGTGTACCCCATAAGACCTATGTCTCTGAGATTACTCCTTAGCAGAACTTTTGCAGTGACTTGCCTCTTTACACCAACATGTATCCTGACCACCCCGCTATTCACTGATAAAGGGACAAGCGTAACTGGAAACTTGATGGGGGGGGGAGGACCATCAACCACCTCAGTGGGCATCAGAGGAGCTCTGACCACAGCCTCTGAATTTACCAGAGTGGAATCCACTACAGTTTGGCTAACCCCAGTGTCCCTAATGGCAGAGGTGTCTACTATGAACACACTATCTTTAAAGTTTGGTATTGGGTATGGAGGCATAACCCTCAGCATCTTTAGGCTCCCAGGGAAACTAAAACTACCTCAGATCCTATCCACAGCGTGAGGAATCTGAGGAGAAGGATGCCCCTGTGAGTATTTCTTCCTCTTCATAAGGAAGTGCCAGATTCACAGAGTGGACCCTAAGGTCTTACCTTCCATCTGGGGTCCCCTTCACATGGTCACTTGCTCCACAGGCTACCCAAGATCGGCAGGACCTTTGTATGTAGGGATGCTTAAAGTGTTCACTTTCATGCTTGGGATAGTTGTGCCACTACCCTTCCATGTTAATATGGCTTATTCCCCTTATTGAACCTTGTGTGGGCCTTATGAGAAGATTTTTCAAAGGACCCAACCTCTTTCTATTTCTGCTTTTCCTCTCCTCATGCTTACCAGAAGCATGTTTGTTCTTATGCAAAACACTATGGGAAACCCAAAGATCAGCAGCAATGGGCAGTTTATTATGATTTAATGCCTTTGAATCTGCCAAGTGCTGCTTAAGGTAAGGGGAACCGGAAGGAAAAATGTGTCCAGCGTGACCAAATTGATCTTGACTTCAAAAGTGGTTACTTTATGGCCTTCTACCCAGTGTGACAGGGACATTGATCCATCCCTGTTAGGGATGGGGGGGACCCAACCCTAACAACGCTGGGTGCCAGTGAATGTGTTGACAGGCCTCCTCCCATCATCTATAATAAAAATAAGGGATGCCTGGTGCTATCTCTATGGTCCGCCAGCAGGTATACAGTGAGAAATAAGGGGGGGTTGGACCAACTAGACCAAAGATGACAAACTACTGTTTACCAACTCATAGTAAAACATCATTTATTTTACAATTACGGAAAGCAGTTTCATAAAATTTAATAAGCTAGGCTCAATATACAAAAATACGCCCCCCCCCCGTGTTCTATTCAATCATAGCTCATACATACATCTCTCATGCTCGCATACGTTCTGACAATCGGGTAAAACAATGTTACCATCTCAAATTCTGATCAAATAAATGTCACTTTTACACACTAATATTAAACAATGTGACCCTCTGTACATCTCCAGGGGTTAGAAAAATATCGTCGACACATGTTTCGGTTGTCAGAACGCATGCAAGCATGAGAGATGTATGTATGAGTTATGATTGAATATAACACGGAGGTATGTTTTTGGGCCAAAATCCCTTCAACTCTCTCTTCCTAAATATCTTCCTTCTCGAGCTCTTTGCTCATCCGCCTCCAACTCCCTCAGGGTCAGCCGCTTCTCCAAACAACGAGTTGGGGGCAGATCTCTCTCCGCTGCAGGGTCCTCCCTCTGGAACAGCCTTCCTGCCTCCCTGAAACTTGAGGAGAACCATCTCCGGTTCCGGAAGCACCTCAAAACCTTCCTCTTTGCCTCCACTTTCTCCCCCTCTCCCCTGCTATGCTAAACTTCTGAAACTGCACTGAATCTGCAACTGGGCCACTCACTGTTCTCGGTCCTTGGCCCAGCCACTCTCCCCTGCACTGCCTCCCTGGCTACCCCCTGCACTGCGGGACTGTCTGTATCCCTACAGCCCCCCTTCCCAGCACTTGTCTGCACTTATCTTGCACTTGCCACTAGCTGGCCCTTGTTATTTATCCTGTATGCTATTAACCATGTACTGCACTCTCCCCTCTCCACTTCCCCCTTGCACTTTCCCTTCCCCTCTACCCTTGCACTTGCGCGATCTCAATGACTCCTGGCCTAGTAGGATCGCTGTCTGTCTCCCCTTGTTCCCCCCCGCCTCGTCGCGCCTTGAAACACTTGTGTATAGGCGCGTTACAAATGCCATATCATATATTGAGCCTAGCTTATTAAATTTTGTGAAACTGTTTTCTGTAATTGTAAAATAAATATGATGTTTTACTAAGAGTTGGTAAACAGTAGTTTGTCATCTTTGGTCTAGTTGGTCCAACCCCCCCCTTATTTCTCACTCCTCCCATCATCTCCTTACCTGCCAGGACGGTAGCATGGCTGGACCTGGCGTCTCACTGCACAACATTTGGCAAGAAAACCCACTGACGAGCAAAGGAGAAGAGCCAGCTCACCAAGAGAAACTCCCTAAGACAGCAAATCCTTGTCGAAAAGGGGGCAGTCTTAACTCCCTTATGTGACCTCCCAAGCCCTTCCCTGACACACCCCTGAGAGCAAGGTAGGCCACTGGTAGGGTAAGTGGCGAATCCAGAAAGGAGGAGGGATATGTAAGCAGGATCTTGGGAGTTGTGTGGGGTGGGTGAGGACCGGCAGTAGAATACGACGTCCAAGAGACTAGAGGAGGCAAGAACACCTGTAGTACAGAGGCTGTTCTTAAGGAGGAGTTCTGTGAAGTGTTTGTTAGAGAGAGGAGAGAGTGTGAGTAGCAGAGGTAGAGTAGGAGTAGTGGTAGTTGGGAAGAAGTAAAGTAAGCAGTAGGAGTAATGGGGAAGGATATGAGGTATGGTGGTAATTGGTAGTAGAGGGGTGAGCAGGGCACCATACCTCTGGATGTGCTAAAGGAGTAAGGGTGGTAAAGTGAAATCGGTTGTAGCGGAATGGGAATAGGAGTAGTAGTAGACGGAGAGTGGGTAGATTGACGGTGAGTGGGGAACTAGGAGTAGCTATTAGTATAGCGAGAGAATGGAGGGAAGAACCAGGGATAAAGGGGTAGTTGGAGGTACACATTTTGGTGAGAAAAGGAGTAGGAAAAGAAGCACCGCGAAGGACCGCAAAGGGCTGTTTGCTGTGCAGCGCCGTGTTGTGCTGTGTTGAACTCTGAGCATCGGATTTTGCTCTCCTACTTCCAGCGCCTGGTGTATCCGCGCTGCTCGTCGCCGGGAGGAAGTCTATCTGTGGGACACTCATTCTGCCTGACTCGCATGAATCGGGTGATCTGTGGGCCGTTTTCTCCGCCCCTTTGTTCCTGGCCTGCTGTACTTAATCACCGCCCTCCAGCGCAACCGCGCTGCGCACCGCGAAGGACCGCAAAGGGCTGTTTGCTGTGCAGAGCCGTGTTGTGCTGTGTTGAACTCTGAGCATCGGATTTTGCTCTCCTACTTCCAGCGCCTGGTGTATCCGTGCTGCTCGTCGCCGGGAGGAAGTCTATCTGTGGGACACTCATTCTGCCTGACTCGCATGAATCAGGTGACTCTTTGTGCCTCCGGTTACTGATCTCCATTTGAAAGTAAAGACTCCTAAGCACAGACTTTCTGGACTGTGTGTAAATTGCTTGATATAATCTATAAGTATTATACTTATATAGTCTTTTTTCTTTTCGCTCGTATAGGTGATCTGTGGGCCGTTTTCTCCGCCCCTTTGTTCCTGGCCTGCTGTACTTAATCACCGCCCTCCAGCACAACCGCGCTGCGCACCGCGAAGGACCGCAAAGGGCTGTTTGCTGTTCGCGGCGCGTGGCGTTGGGCGAGCTGAGAGTTTCACTGAGCAATTTTGGGTTTTGTGAGGTATTGTGATCCACCTGTATCTGAGGCTCAGTGAGAGTGCATAGCATTGTTTTTTTTCTTGCCCTTCAACCTGGTTAGCGTTCTCGTCTTGTTAAGTTGACAGAGTGCAGCTACTCAGAAAAATGGAGTGTTCATTTACTACTTTAAGGAACGGTAAATGTTTGATGGATACGGGTAAGATTCCAGCCAAGATGAAGCTGTCTTTGGCTCCCCTAAATACAGAAAGCTCCCATATTACTTCCCCTGACGGCCCTTTGCAGGTTGTCGCTCCAAATGCCTCACTGGAATGTGGTGAGCATTGTGTAAAAGGCACTCATCTGATTGAGCCGTTACTTGAGCAAAATATATATACGCCCTTTTCGTTGAAAACAGCCAATGATGAAGATCACAACGCAGAAGTATTTTTAGGAGAAATGTGTAAATCTCCTCTCGTGATTTCTGATACCTCCATGTTGGCTCCCGGCGTAATTGAGGCACTAGAAAGACGTATTAGTCTTTCGCTGGGCCCTTCTACTCCAGCTGCAGCCTCACGTGGCCTACATGAACAGGTTCATTTTCATTCTAGCCTGCTGCCTACTATAGATGTCTCTCAGTCAAACAATCAAGCGCACTTGGTTGAAAGGGATACGAGCATTTCATTACCCAATGCACCTTTATTCCACAACCAGGCATACTGCAAAAAACAATCGAATCATGAATCCCCATTTAAACCGCCTCCTTCTGGGTTTCCCTCTGAGTCTGTTTTTCCTCAAACTTCAAGTTCTCCTTTTGCGAATGACAGGAACTCCCCCAATTTATTAGCACTGGAAACTCATTCATTTCCAGTGTTTACTCGCATCCTTAATCTCTTAGACAAAGGACATGAATTTACTCATGCAGTTCTGAAAGATATGAAGGACTCAATTAGTGCCAATTCTTTACAGTTGGCTAGGATTGAGGGATACATTATGGCACAAGAGGCCTGCCACAAATTTCACGCATCTTGCCCTGAACGAATGGTCGATATTGCAAGGAGGAGTATGCTGATGACCTCTTTCACGCATGCCTCAATTTCCCAAAGCACGCAAACGATTGAGTCACCACTACTTCTTCATGGTCTGCCCACTTCATTTGCAAAAGTAGTGGGTAAAGAATCTGCAGAGGCTTCATCAATCTCTATATCCCATTCTACAGAGTGGGCTGAAGTAGCCAAACTGCAGCACGATAGAATCCTACAAATTGAGAAAACCATGTATAACTCAAAACTTTTCAATGTGGAAATGTGCGAATTTGGAAAGATTCCTCCGACCACTACTGTGGCTGAATCTACTCCTGACAGTCCGTCCGCTCTTATAGCGTTAATGGACCAGTCTGTCTCTCACGAGAAAATTTGTGATTCGGAGGGGCCTAATCATATGTATCATGCCTCACGCAAAATGAAAAAAGCTTATCAGAGAGCGGTAAAACGCAAAAATAAGACAAAAAAAAAACACGAATTGCTCAGGCAATAATAGCATTGCAGTCTCCTCCTTGCAAAACTTGGCAACCAATGGTGTTACAACTGATGCGGTTGTGAAGTTGGCGGACATTGAAGATGCAGAAGTGCTTTTTGACTCTAGTCAATTAAATGAGGAGTGTCGGATTGCACTTCAATGGCAGGCCCCCAAAAACACACAGAAAGGTAAAAAGAAGGGCTCTCTCACTTCTGATCTCCACCCAAGATCGGAAGGATCTGTTGAAACTCGGAGTGATTCCCCTAGCCTTTCTGGTGTTGTGGGCAACTTACCACAGGCAGCTAATAATCAAGCAAATCTGAATAGGTTTTTTCTTCCGATTGAGAATAAAAAAATAGTCTGCCATGTGGCTTGAAGCACCTCTGAGAATGACATAATTGCTTCAGAGGCGTCGAATGTGGCCTCAGTTCCGATAACGATTTATCAACCTTCTTATGCCACATCAGTGCTTAAATTCCATGAGCGTCAAACGCAGAGCTTGATGCCGAGCCATGAAAAACATGCTGTCTCGGTTGATTCGGCTAAACCCTTACTCACTATGTCTAAAGTGGAACATGAAATATCTGTTGACCAGGCCGTGCGCAGCCCAGTATCTACATGTGCTGGAGCAGCGTTGGGGACTTCGTCTCTGGTAGAAAAGCAGGGATGGGTTGAAGCAAGTTCTTCAACCCGTTAACATGAGGTGGCCTTTACCGTCAATAACATCCACCAATATAGATCCTATGTCTCTGAATGAGATTTCTGAGGAAAACCAGACCTTAATTGGATGGTCTAGCAATCCTCAGATTAATGGTAAGGTACCCATTAACCGTACTTTTTTGTTGAATACTCTGTATAAAATTCCTTCATTACGCAACTTAGTCTCTCAAGATGTAGAATGGATTAGGTTGCCTTTGATTAACAACAATCGAATGTTGTGCAAAGTAGTATCGCCCATCATCGCTAAACTCATTTGGGAACACAAAACTGATTTGATATCTTTGGGATTGGAATTGCAAGCCTTTCCATATTTGGAAAAGGCCATGCAATTCTTAGAATTCACGCCTTTGGTGGTGAAACAAGACAGCAGTAAAAAGGAAATGCCATCAGAGCAATCGGAAAATTCAAAGATCTTGGCACAATTGGCTTCTTTGACCTTGGCGCTAAATGGTTTAGTGGGGATTCTGCCCACTCCCAATGCCTCATCACTTTTAGGGTCTTCTCTGCCTACTGCTGAAGCAAATTCGTAATGCATAAACCCCATTATTCATTCGTGGAATTGTTGTGGTTTTAATAACCTTTTAACACGGTTCCATGACAAGGCCATTAAAATCTTGCCTTCTATTTTATTGCTTCAAGAAACTATGTGTGTTTACGACCTTCAACTAGACGGATTTACGGCCGTCAATCAGTTAGCTATTCCAACCGCCAGTCGGTCGCCCGGTAGGTGGTTTGTCCATTCTATTAAATAATGATCTCAACTTTGTAATAAATCATAGAGTCTCTACCCAACTGTTTCTATTGGTAGATGTGACCATTAATATGGACATACCACGTAGAGTAATGTTGATTTCTCTTTATTGGAACCCGATTTCCATACTGCTTGTTGATGCTATAACCATGTTAAACGATGCTCTAATGGACATTTGTCATATCGCCCCAACAGCTAAGATATTAATTGGTGGCGATTTTAATTCTTATTTATACACATATCCTAACGATTCCCGTCTGTTTGAATTGGCACACCACGTTAAAACTTCTTGTGCGAATGGCTTAAGATGGGCCAATTTTTTCTCTTGCTGGGACCTATGTATAATTAAAGCTGCTTGCCTTAAAGCTTCATTTACATGGGATAGGGGGAATGCTTTCTCCACCATCGACTACATAGTCAGCTCAAATCACCTTTCGGGCCTACTATCTTCGATTAAGTCCCATTTTCCGCCTTATGGAGATCATGCCATTTTAGAATGCTCATTAGCGGTAAACATTGAACCATTTGATAGGGTACATTCGCTAGGCTTAGTTCAGTATGATAGACCGTACATCTCCATCAGTTGGAACATGTCCACATGTCGTCGACTGACTTTTTTAGTTAATCGCGACTGGTGGCCTGATAACTCATCAGACGATATCGCCTCTCAGGCTATCTCGCAGTGGAATAGTCAGATGATACAACATCACCTGAGAGCGTTGGCTGACTCTGCCGAGAATAATCTGAATACTGCACGACCTTGCAGTATCTTAGAAAGAACAATTGCGAAATTAAAAAAGGAAAAAAAACTCTGCATTGCGTGCAATAAGGAATGAATATGGTAGGACAAATTGGTACAACTTGTCTAAAGCTAAAAAAATGGTTTTGAGACACTTCAAAAACAAGTTAAAATCGGCCCGAATTGCATTTCATTTGACGGGGAATCAGAATATGGTGCGTCTTATTTGTAAGCACAATATTCGGGACATCTGGAAACTTCTTAGAGCATCCAAGTACTCTGTTCCCTCCTCCATGGAGTCGGCTATAGATGGCAACTCATGGTATACATTTTTTGAACAAAAATATCATCTACCGGAGAGATTCAATCAAGTAAATATTCTTGATTTAGTAAAATTTATTCCAATGACTTGTCCATGGGACGTCCAAGATGTCTTGTTAGCAATCACAAAGCTTAAATCCTCAAAGTGTGCAGGCCCGGATGGGCTTCCGCCATGCGTTATAAAAGACGATCCCATTTTCTGGGCTAACGTATTTTTGAAGATGTTTCAATCCATTTATAAAAGTAAAACTCTGCCAATATCTTGGGTTAAATCCATTATTATTCCTCTCCACAAAAAAGGTCCCATGGATAATCCATTCAATTTTAGACCAATAGCACTGATTGACGGAGCTGCTAAGATCTTTGCGCTTCTGCTACTCAATGAGGTGTAGCAACACATTAAAACAAACAACAGTATTAACAAAGTCCAAACAGGATTTAGAAAAAAAATGGGAACTCAATTAAATGCAAGTATTCTAGCACATTTAATTGCTGAAGCTCACATCTCTACTAATGGACCAATTTTTATTGCTTCATTGGATCTATCATCTGCCTTTGATTGTGTTATTCGAAGCAGGCTATGGACTAAAATGTTGGATCTTAAGTTTCCTCCGGGTCTGGTGGCGCTAATAGCGCTTTTACATCATAACACCACGATCAGAGTTCGTATTACTAGCAAAGGACACCTAACACATTCTATTCCGACTGCTATTGGCGTTAAACAGGGCTGCAATCTTGCAGCAGTCCTGTTCAACTTATATCTTTCGGATATTGAAGGGATCTGGGATCCCCGTCACTCCTTTACAGTCAAGTTAGGTAAGCTTCGTCTGTCTTGGCTTGCATATGCAGACGATGTGTTACTTTTTGACAGTACTCATTCTGGACTTCAGAACAAATTAGAAACATTTGAGTTATATTGTAAACGAAACAACCTTACCATAAACTCATTGAAATCGAGCATTCTCATACTATCTTCTAAAAAAAAGCTACGAAAGTTTCGATGGAATTTGGATTCAAACTATATTAACATTGTTGCTCAGACAACTTACTTAGGGTACAACCTGGCAAACAATTCTTCTGCAGTGTTCTGGCAACAGACAATTGCGGAAAAAGTTCTCCCTCTACAAAATCAAATGAGATTAATTTTACGCAAATATTGCAAATTTTCCCTAGTACCCTTATTTGAATTTTACTTAAAAAAGGTAGAGGCCATCATTTTATATGGTTTGGACCTGAATTTAATAGATCTTTCTTCATTTTTGAATAAAGTACAAGCTGGGTTGTGGAAAGCAACCTTACGCCTTCCTGCGTCCCTTCCCAACGCAATTGTACGACATGAGCTAGGTTTGAATTCTTTGGCTTCTCGATATAATTGGCGTTTGTTGAAAACTTATCATAACATGAGTTTTCCAGAAGAAAACTCTTTATATGAAGATTTTTTCATTATGCTGAGGGAATCCAAGCCTAGGTCCATTGCATGTTTCCAGCAGCGAATACAGCTTATTCTAAACAACATCAACATAGCAGCAGACGACTTACAAAGGAGGTTTTGCACAGCTCATAAGCGTTTATTTTGGAATGATTGGGCCGAAACGTGCGAACAATTAACTCAGTATTCTTCTTTTACTGAATATGCAAATTATAGACACGCTCAAACACCTCGCCTGCAATATCTATTACTATCACCGAGTGAAGAAACTCGTATAATATATATGCGCTTTCGTTTAGATCTGCTGCACACCAAGATGAGAATGAAACATTGGGCAAACAAAGAGACCACTGTTGTGGATACTAGATGCAGATTTTGTAAAATGCCTGAAATCAATGAGACCTTAAAACATCTTTTTCTGTTTTGTCCAACTTTTGAAATGGAACGTTTAAAAATCATTTCCTCTTTTAGTTCCACCAATACTCCAAGCAGTAGAGAGTTAATTTGGACCAGATGTATGTGGGGGTCATGCAACTCGATAATTCTTGCGACTGTCCGTTTAGTGAAAATTATAGATGCAGCTCTTAAATCGCATGTAGTTTAGACTTAACTTTGCCAAGTAATGAGATTTATTTTATAATATGTATATTGTGTATACGAATGATTTTGCTAAAGAAATTAGAGTTTTATAAACGTAACTATTTTTCCTTCGTACATATTTCAATTACGCCTTTTCTGTATTTATATCTATGTGCTTATATGTTTGCTTAAGAGGTGTATTGAATTTCGATGTAAATTTTGTAAAGGTGCGTATGCATCAAAAACAAAATTTTTGTTTTAATAAAAAAAAAATAAAAAAAAAGTAAGATCGAAGCGTGGAGGTGGAAAGGCAGAGTGAGAGGTTGGAGTGATAGTGACGTGGTAGTGAGAGAACTTAAGAGACCGGTATAGCACAGGGTCAGGTTCGAGAGAGTCTGAAAAGGAGTGAGCGTGATGCAGAGCAGAAGAAAGCATCATATTACTCCCTGAGATGTCTAAGCTGGTATAGGCGAAGGACAGTTAGAAGTTGCCTAGGTGGCCAGTTGTCGTCATATTAGGGCCATCACCACACTCTTGGATAGAGAACAGCCTGCTAGGTGTTATAATTGGCAAGCACTAACATCCCTGATAAGGATGTCATGGCGAGGGACAGCTATAGCGCCACAAACCCTAAGCCCTGAGAACCATAGTAAATGTTCTCCTTGAACATCTAACCAGACTTGTCATCAGAGTTGGTGTGGTTCTTTGTGGTGGGCCACCCCGTCACACCAGCCACGAAAATTCTTCAAGAAATCAGACCCAAAAGACACTAAAGTATTATCTTTATTTTTGTGCTCGTTAGGCATTGGACAGGAGTCCCAATCTTTAAAAGTAGGGCCTGCTTCAATTTGTCAGATTCTTTTCTGTCATATCTTAGAGATTTCCATAATGGCACTGCAGCCAGAATGGCGTAGTCTGTTGAGCAACCAAGCAATCTTATCGGACTCACCTACTCCTTGTAACTCACAAGCATACTCAAAAGCTGTCAGCCAATCAGTTATATCATTTTTCCTCATCATGAGAAGAGGATCCAGAACCACTCCCAGACCCTCTGGAGGAGCCTGAGACCTCTGTAGCCTGGCCAACTACAGCTGGTTTTCCCTGTCTTTCTGACTCTCTATCCTGTCAAACATATGCTTAGCTATATTCAATTCCATCTCCTTTTCTCTGAATCTAAGCATTTCCTTTTTAAATTCATTGAAGGCATCAGCTTCTGAGGTTGACATAGAGACATGGCATGAGACTCCACATCTTCTGCACTTGCAATAGTGGCAGTAAGCACAAGCCCATAGCTAGTGATGGAATCTGTCCCAGCAACCATTTCATCACTACTTAATAGCAAAGAAACAATGCCAGATTCCTGGTGATCTCATAATTTCTGTATGAGATCAGCCTTTAAACCAGACAATGTCAATCCTCTATTTAAACACAACATTTTTAAATGTTCCAATTTGTGAGCCCCAAGAGTAGTCATGGTAAATGTTTCCATATTTAAAAACGAGTATGCAATTTATACATCAACTACTAACTTCAAATTACAGTGTTCTGTATAAGTAGAATTATAGTACCCAAGACCTTATCCCACCACCACCGCCAACTTGTTAAGATGGATTTCCAGAATTTGGCCCTGTGGACAGATTTTAGGAGCCACCCTAGGTATAGTGAACAGGGGAACTCTGAGAAGTTAGCCAAAGCCCAATCAAGGTAGCAATGGAGAGCAGTCAAGGCTATTCTAAGGAGAGTGAGTGGGGCAGGGGTCCACAATGAGTTCACACAATGAAGAACACAATAATTCAATTTCTCCAGCATGGGGTCTGGCATGGATTCACATGCTCATGAATATTCCCCGTCGTCAGGCTGGGAATCCTCGGTAAAGAAAAATCAGTATCAGTTTAGTTTCTGATCTGTCTTTCGTAGTAGTAACCAATCACTGATCTCTGCGTCATACTGACCACAGCCAATGACTGCCATCTCCCTAAGCCCCGCCTCTGGCAGCCATCTTCAGATTTTTACCGCACGTTCAAGTGTTGGGATCCTCGTGCTATTGCTCTCGAGCTTTAGTGCTTTTTCACGCTTTTTCATAGGAAAATTCTCTTTTTTCGGTCAAAAGAGCCTCAAGCTCCACCGTTTCTTTATCCGATCAACGGGGACCCGTGTCGGATTCTTCTACGCCCCTCAAGGGTGAAGATTTCGTCGAGCCACGCTTTTGGAGGACTCCAGAAGTTTCTCAGGCCCATCTCGGACATGGCCCAGGAGAAAGGAAGCTCGACGCCCGGAAAGCTGTTCAGGGTCTGCCCTGGATGCCAGCTTCAGAATGTCTTTAAGGAGGACGAACAGTCCCTTTGCCTCTACTGCCTGCATGAGGACAAGACGCACGTGGAGAAGGACTGTGCGTTTTGTGGCAACATGTCGGAGCGGACCATGAAGGACCGCCATCTGCGTCTCGCCAACTGGCTGGAAGGGAAGAGCCCGTAAGGTGAGAAAAAGAAGTCCGAGCGGTCTTCTAAGACCTTTGAGGGCACCCCGGCGACGGGGGCCCAACAGAAGGCCAAGCACCGCGAGTCCGCCGGCACTGGGAGCACCGAACGGTCGGGCTCTACGGTTGCCAGGCAGGGCAAACCTCCCCGGCGCCATCAACCACGAGCCAACGCTCTGGCTCGGGTAAGAGGAAGGCCGAGCACCCGGCGAAGCTTCTGGAGAGACCCCGGTCGAGCTCGAAGGCCCCATCGGAGGGGGAGCGAGGCGGTGACCCTCCCCCCAAGGAGAAGGCGGTGAGCGCACCTAAGGTGGTGAAAGCCTTGATCCACCCTGCCAAGGCCTCTATCGAGACAGTCGCGGCGGCCCTGGCTCAGCCTGTGGAGGTGACCTCGGGGCCCAGAGTCTCCCTGCCACCGCGGAGGGAGTCCTCTTTCAAGCCCATCGACAGGACCCCCGTAAAACCTCCGACGGAGAAGAAAAAGGGGGGGGGGCAGGAGGTCGTCGTGGATTCGGCCTCAACCTCTGAAGAGGAGCTGATCGAAGTCTTAAGCCACGGCATTGGCGTGGAAGAAGACCAGCCCGTCGGGAGGGACCCCGACGTAGGAGATGACGAGAACGTAGAGGGTGCCGACGAGGCTCCTGACCGCCTGTCGGAATCCCCTCAACCAGTGCCGCAAGACAACTCGGTGGCCATTTTGTTGGCTATACAGTCCGTATGCTCGGAGATAAGGACGAGATTGCCGTTACCACCAACGGAGGAACCGCTCCCGATGGGGGACCCGGAGCCAGGCCCTTCTGGGAGCCCTCCTCCTAAGAGAAGAAGGATTCATCCTCCACCTCCTTTTCAACCATCGTGCCCTGCTCAGCCCTCCTCCCCGTCCACGACCCGTGGGGATGATACGGGGACAGACACGGCCGCGACGGGTACAGACGACGAGGTTTACGACGAGGATCTTCCGTCGTCACCTCCTCCCCGAGCTTCCCCGCCCGACGAGATTGGATCGTTTCATGCCATGATCGCCAGGGCATCCGAGCTTTTCCAGCTTTGCCCGGAAGAGAAGAAGGAAGGTTTCCTTTATCAACGGCGCGAGACCAAGAGGAAGACGGTCCTCGCTGTACCTCTACTGGACGATATCTGGGAGAAGGGATCGGTACGAGAAGAAGTACCGGGTCCCGGACGCGGCCCCCTTGTGCCTTCGGGTACAGCCGACCCCAGACTCGGTCGGCTCCGCGGCGGCCAGGAAGAAAGCAGGGGGGGCTTCGGCCTCTACGTCAACCTCCCCCCCCGGACGGCAAGGGAAAGAAATTGGACACGATGAGACGCAAAGTCATCTCATCGGCAGCGACGACGATTAAGGCTGCTAACGCCTTGGCTATCGTAGCCCGCTACGACAGGGAGTTGTGGTGCAAGATCGCCCCCTGCTAGACTTCCTACCGGACGACAAGAGGGCAGAGGCCCTAGAGATCTTGCAGGAAGGAGAAGTGGCGTCGGACCACGCCATTACGATAGCGACGGACATCGCTGACACTGGGTTTCGCCAGTTGGGCAACTGCGTGTGCCTTAGACGGCGTGGATGGCTCAAGGCAATTGACTTCCGGCAGGACATGCAGACCAGAGTTTTGGACATGCCGTTCGACGGGATCAACCTGTTTGGGAAAACAGTAGACGATTCCCTACAAGCCATTAAGACGGACACGGAGACGGCCCGGACTCTTGGTGTTCTCCAGCGACGGCCGCCCTTTCGGTGCGCCGGAGGCAAGCAGGGTGCCTCCAAAGGTTCCGGTGGCGGATATTCCACCTACCGTCAAGCGGCCCGTTTGCCGTCACAGGAAGCCTACAGGGGACGAGGCAAGTCGAGCGGACCCCGCCCTCGTCGCCAGGGAGGACAAGGTGGCAAAGCCTCGTCGAAGCAGGACTGAACCGGCCGTGGGGTCAGGCCCCCACCGAAGCATCCCGGTGGGAGGCCGGCTGGCGAACTTCATCAGCGTGTGGGAGTCCATCTCCACCGACCGTTGGGTGCTGGACGCCCTGGCCCAGGGTCACGCGCTCGAGTTTATAAAGAAGTGCCCGCGCGTCCACCCCCCGTGGCAAGGAAGGAACATAACCTCCCTCAGCTTCTCTTGGAGATAAAGGCGATGCTCAAGAAAGGCGCCATCGAGCTCGTCCCAAAGAGGCTTCGGGGCTCCGGAGTTTACTCAAGATACTTCATCTTGAAGAAGAAGACAGGAGGATGGCGTCCCATCCTGGACCTACGACGACTGAACAAATTCATCAAGGCACAGACGTTCCGTATGGTCACCCTCCAGCACGTCCTGGGTCAGCTGGAGGACGGCGATTTCCTGTCATCGTTGGATTTGGAGGATGCTTACTTCCATATCCCCATCCTAAAGGGACACCAAAAGTTTCTCAGGTTCGTGGTCCAAGGGCGTCACTACCAGTTCAGAGCCCTTCCCTTCGGATTGAGGTCGGCACCCAGGGTGTTCACCAAGTGCCTCGCACCGGTGGCGGCGCGGCTGCGCCTGGAGGGGATCCACGTCTACCCCTACCTGGACGACTGGCTCATCCGAGCAAAGACAAGGGAGCTCGCCGCGGAGCACACGGCGAGGACCGTCCAACTACTCACGGATCTGGGATTCTCCATAAACTACGCCAAGTCCCATCTGGTGCCCGCGCAAGACTCACTGTTTCTGGGAGCGAAACTCGACACCGTGGCGCTTCTGGCCTCTCCGTCGGAGGAAAGGACGAGAGCCATCTTGGGCAAGGTGCAGTGGATGCTGGTTGCGGACGCGGCCAGGGTGAGGTCCATCAAATCCCTCCTCGGAATGATGTCTTCTTGCATTTATCTCATCCGCCTGTGCAGGCTTCGATTGCGCCCGTTACAGGAGATCCTGGACGCTCGTTGGATCCAGACGACGGGCAGCTTCGAGGACAGGATCACACTCGACGAGAGCTTCCGACGAGCGATCCGGTGGTGGGGCACCCGCGCGCATCTGACGGCGGGCATGGACTTCCAGACCCCGGGCCACCAGAACACAGTGACCACGGATGCCTCCCTGGAAGGGTGGGGAGCGCACACCGAAAATCTGCACGCGAGAGGCCTTTGGCTTCCAACGGAGAAGTCCCTCCATATCAACGTCTTGGAGCTCCGTGCAGTGTTTTGGGCCCTCAGGTCCTTTCTTCCGTCCCTCAAGGGCAAGGTGGTGAGGATCTTCACCGACAACACCACCACCATGTTCTACATCAGGAAGCAGGGCGGCACCAGGTCCCCAGCCCTGTCCAAGGAGGCGCAGGATCTGTGGCATTGGGCCGTCGCCCAAGGAATGTTTCTGGTGCCGTTTCATCTGGCAGGAATAAAAAACACCATCGCGACTCGCTCAGCAGAGAGCTGCGCTCTTGCCACGAGTGGGAACTACGACAGGATCTAGTGGACCGCCTCTTCCGACGGTGGGGCACACCCCAGATCGATCTGTTCGCGACGGCGACAAACTCCAAGTGCCGGAGGTTCGCCAGCAGGTTTCCCCAGCCGAGGAGCATGGGCGATGCTTTCTCGTTCCCCTGGGAGGGCCTGTTTCTATACGCGTTCCCCCCCATTGCCGTTGCTGATCCGGCTCATCAACCAGCTCAAGAGGTCACGGTGCAGGATGATCCTCGTTGCACCTGCGTGGCCGAGGCAGATATGGTTCCCGGACCTTCGGGACTTGTCAGCGTCCCCGGCAATCAAGCTGCCAGTGGACGCGGATCTTCTCTCCGGGGAAGGAGGCGCCATCCTCCATCACGACCCGAAGTCGCTGAACTTGCAGGCCGGCTCCTGCAGCGTTAGAGTTTGGAGGTTACGACATACCGGCCGACTGCAGAGAGGTTCTTGCAAAGGCCAGGGCGTCCTCAACACTTAAATGCTACGGACACAAATGGAAGAGGTTCTCTGTCTGGTGCCACGCACAGAAGATTACCCTCTACGGATTACGGCTCCTCAAGTACTGCCGTACCTACTGACGCTGGCCAAGGCTCGACTGGCGCACGCTTCCATCAAGATTCATCTTGCTGCGATCTCCCGATACACCAGAACCACGGGACGGACGTCTTTGTGGTCTCATCGTCTGGTGAAAGAATTCATGAAGGGACTGTTCAGATCGTTCCCGCCGGTGAAGGCTCCGGCCCTGGCGTGGGAGCTCAACGTGGTGCTGACCAAGCTCATGGGACCTCCGTTCGAGCCTCTGCACTCGGCTCCGTTGAAGTTCTTGTCGTGGAAAACAGCGTTTCTTGTGGCCATCACCTCCGCACGACAGGTGGGAGAGATATAGGCCCTTTCCTGGAAGCCCCCATACTTGACTTTTCACGACACAAGGGTAGTGCTCAGGACGCACCCCTCCTTCATGCCCAAGGTGCCGTCGGACTTCCACCTCAACGAACCCTTGGTGTTGCCTGTTTTCTTCCTGTCGCCTTTGTCGCCGGCTGAAAGGACTTTGCACTCGCTGGATGTGGCTAGAGCGCTGAAGTTCTACGTGGAATGCACAAAGAGTTTTCTGAAGACGTCACAACTTTTTGTGAACTTTGGACCTGTCAATCAGGGGAAGGCTCTCTCAAAGGCTTCCATTTCCAGATGTCTTTTCGGCTGTATCATGTACTGTCATCGGTTGGCAAACCGACCGCTGCCCGGCCGTCCGAGAGCCCATTCCACCAGAGTGATCGCAGCTACCACGGCGTTCCTATCTGGTGTGCCCCTGCTAGACATCTGCAGGGCTGCTACGTGGAGGTCGACGCACACCTTCACGAAATTCTACTGCATCGACCGGGATTCCAGGGAGGAGTCCAGGGTCGGCCAAGCAGTGCTGCGCAACCTGTTCGCCTAAGGTGAGCTTGGTGAGAAGGTAAGAGATGCTTAATGTTGAGTTGTTGTATTGCTTAATGTTGAGCCTGTTGCCACCTCCCGTGGTTGTGCATGTGTGTACTGCTATGTATTCTTATATTCATGAGCATGTGAATCCATGCCAGACCCCATGCTGGAGAAGGAACAAGTTACTTACCTGTAACTGTTGTTCTCCAGCATGGGTCTGGCATGGATTCACATGCGAACCCTCCCGCCTACCCCTCTGCGGCTCTTCACTTGGTCATACTGCCACTTCACGTGCTACCAAATCTGAAGATGGCTGCCAGAGGCGGGGCTTAGGGAGATGGCAGTCTTTGGCTGTGGTCAGTATGACGCAGAGATCAGTGATTGGTTACTACTACGAAAGACAGATCAGAAACGAAACTGATACTGATTTTTCTTTACCGAGGATTCCCAGCCTGACGACGGGGAATATTCATGAGCATGTGAATCCATGCCAGACCCATGCTGGAGAACAACAGTTACAGGTAAGTAACTTGTTCCTTAATAAGGAATAGATATAGAAATAGTGTTTAATCTAGACTTTAAACCCATACTAAAAATGAAATAAGCAGGTGATATCGCACAACATTCAATAATAAACATATATACAGTCACCAAAGGTTGTTAAAATGCATTTAATGACTTAAATCAACAAATGAGTTAAGTAAAGTAATGCAGTAAAGATGGAACCAAGTCACAAGTGATATTCCCTAACCTCAGTAGTCCAATCCTTAAGAAGAATGGTGCCTTGTGACCAAAAGTCACAGGAGCCACAATGCTTCTCCACAGAATGTATCTGTAGCAGGTAAGTTACTTGTGTTGGTGCCTTGTGACCAAAAGTCACAGGAGCCACAATGCTTCTCCACAGAATGTATCTGTAGCAGGTAAGTTACTTGTGTTGATGAATGTTCAAAACAAGAGATGCAACAAAGTTACTAGGTAAGCAGTTTGTGTTTTTAACTTTCAGATTGTACTAAAGTTTGATGACCAAAAAGCAGTGAAATGGAAGGATACAAAGACACTTTTCCTGAATGATAACCTACGCAGAGCAGGGGGAGACAAATGCTTTGTGTTTGCTTACCCTCCCTGGCTCCAACTTTCCCAGGTGACTCACTGGGTCTATTGAGGGTTGCTGCAGGTTGGATTTCCCGCTATACAGGCGAAGGTCCCCAAGAGCTGCAAGTGCAAGAATTCCTCTGGCGGGGTCAAGGAGCAGATGCAACCCTTGGTGATGGAGAAATGCAAGATTCACTGATGCAGCCCTCTCCAGGACACATCACAGGACGGGGGAAGGTGAGTTCCAATAACGGCGACTGTACAGAGACGGCAGCAGACATCCTTCCAGTCACAGTTGTAGCAATCCTTTCAGGACAGTAGCCCTTGAGGTTGGAAGGCTGAAATTGAGCAGAAAGGCGATTTAACCACAAAATGGTGACAGCCAAGGATCCGGCTGAAAACCCACAGCAGCAACGGTCAGACTGAGTTAGCCCACTGTAGAGCTGGGTAGTCCACCGGGTGGTCAAGGAACAATTCCAGAGGCTCAGGACGACTGGTTCCTCGAACTCGTTGACTGGTTGGTCCCACCAGTACAGGGATTGAAGCACCACTCAAGGCCTACACAAATCAGGTAGTCTAACAGAGCTTCACCGGGCCAGACGCAGGAAGGGATTCCGTGCCCCTTCAGGAGTCTTCTTCGGATCTTCTGTTGGCTGTTCTTGACTCCAACGCTGATGTGAAGAAATGGCTGCAAGTCCAAGCTCACCAATGCTAAGGATGTGCACCATGTAAGCACCATTCAAGCAGCCACCAGTTGCCCAATTAGGGACAACTAATAGTTTCACTCATTCCCCACACACACCTTCTGGCACCACAGAGTCTCTCCCTCTCTCTCCCTCTCTCTCCCTCTCTCTCCCTCTCTCTCCCTCTCTCTCCCTCTCTCTCCCCCTCTCTCCCCCTCTCTCCCCCTCTCTCCCCCTCTCTCCCCCTCTCTCCCCCTCTCTCCCCCTCTCTCCCCCTCTCTCCCCCTCTCTCCCCCTCTCTCCCCCTCTCTCCCCCTCTCTCTCCCTCTCTCTCCCTCTCTCTCCCTCTCTCTCCCTCTCTCTCCCTCCCTCTCTCTCCCTCTCTCTCCTCTCTCTCCCTCTCTCCCCCACTCCGGGTCCGAAGTGACCCGGAATCAAGTGGTGTGCGTTGCAGGTGCAGAGATGACAGATTTGCTGGCGAGGAGGCAGTGTGCAACCCTGGCGAGGTGGGCCATGGAGGAAGGCCGAGGCAGCTCCTGTAATAGTGGTGCTGGCCCAGCCACAGTCTCCGGGAAGCTATCGCCTCTGGCTGCTGTATCTTCCTGGCTGGAGTGGTGGTCGGTGGGTCCCGGCCTGGCTCGGCTACCTGGTGGTGAGGTGTATCGAGCGAACGCATGGTTCAGAGGGATCTTGTGCAGAGGCGCCCCATCCTCGGCTGATGGCGGCTGGGCAGTCGGCCCTGGCTTTGTGATTGCCGGTCCTTTGTCCTTCTGAATCTGCTAGCTGGAGGGCAGCGTGGGGCCTTGGAGCAGGCAGACACTAAGCCCAATTGTACATCGCTGCTAGGCCGGCAGGGCTTGGGTTCCGGGCAGCTTGCCTAGGTTGCGTCTGGCACGGCAACCTCTGCGAGTGGCTGGTGGTGGCAGTTGGGAGCCCACCAGCTGTTTCATCCTGTTGTTTGAAAGTACTCGTAAGTGCTGCTGGGACTCCCCAGAGGGAGAGTGGTGTCGGCTGGGCCCCCTCACCTTTCTCCTGGCAGCAATCATCCTTAGGCTTGCGGGTGCCTGTTGGGGTCCATGGTACAATGCGTGGCCCGGATACTTGGTTGTGAGGAGGTGTATCAAGCGAACGCATGGTTCATAGGGATCTAGTGCGGAGGCGACCCGGTCTCAGCTGGTGGCGACTGGCCGGTTGGCCCTGGCTTTGTGATTGGCGATCCTTTGTCCTTCTGAATCTGCCAGCTGGAGGACAGCACGGGGTCTTGGAGCAGGCCCCCAGCGCAATAGTACATCCTTGCTAGGCTGGCAGAGGTTGGGTCCCGGGTGGCTTGCTTAGGTTGTGTCTGGCACGGCAACCTCTGCAAGTGGCTGGTGGCGGCAGTTGGGAGCCCGCCAGCTGCTCCATCCTGAGCCTTACGGGTGCCTGTTGGGGCCCGTGTTACAAGGCTGGGCCTGGAGGCTGCCTGTTCTTTGAAATTCCACCTGGGCCGTGCCTAGATCCAGAGGCTGGGTGCCCCCACTCCTGATCTTGTTGGCGGTCTGTTCACACTTTGTGGCCCTCTGGGCTGACCTACTCATCTGTCTGGTCCCTGGTGGTGTGTTGATGACGGCCTGCTGAGAAGGTCGGCTACTGGTTGCCATTCTGTTCTTCTGGAGGCAGTCACGTCTTGTGGCTACGGTGGGGTGAAGCTGGCCGAATTGGATGACGTCCTTCTGGTGAAACATTGGACTGGCTTGTTCTGTCTGCTCGGGGATTGCTGTAGTTGGTATCCCCCTCATCGGGCCCTCGAGTGGGGTCTGTGCGCGTAAGGGTCACGATGGGCAAGACGGACAAACTGCAGAAAAAAGTCACCTTTGAAGGGGGGGTTCATCAATGGTGTCTGTCCCTGGCACATTGGCTTGGGAGTCGAAGATTGACATCAGGGCGATACTCATGGATCTCAAAGCTGGCATTGGCAGCCTGGATTCCAAGCTGGACTCGCTGTCCTCGAAGGTGGAATTGCTGCAGCACAGGTTAGATAAACATGGAGATCGCTTGGATGTGGTAGAGCACAGGGTGTCTGGGATTGAGGAAAGTGCTGTGGTGCTTACAGCCAGGGTGTCGGCCTTGGAGAGGCAGGTTAAGTCGGTCTCTGCCAAGAATGAGGTCTTGGAGAACCGGCCCGCAGGAAAAACCACTAGACTGGTGGGGATTCAGGAGCGCCAGACGAGGATGGTTAGTTTGTCGAGTCCCTTTGCAAAACTGCGTTTGGCAACACTGACCTTTCTCCTTTTTTTGTTGCGAGGCTGCACCGTATACCAGCGACGCAGCCTGTGCCCAATGAAATATCCCTCCACCCCCCCCCCACACCCTACATCACATTATAGCTTGCCTATTGAATTACAGGGATCGAGACACTATCCTCCGCCTGGCCAGGCAGAAGGGGGAGCTTCAATATGATGTGACAAGTTTCAGGTCCCAATTCCTTATATCCCCCCGAGTCTGCAAGCTCCTTACTGGATGGGATTGTCACAGCGCATTGTTGTAATCACCCGAGACCCCGGAATGGCACTAGAAATCAGGGCGGAAGAGCCAGGAGGACCCCTGAAGAATGTAAAATAGAAGCTGTAGGGTGGGGGTCAGGCCGGCCGGCTGACTTCTGTCCTTCAGACATCAGGCACATCTTACTCTGCTTCTTGGACCGCCCTTGGTTTCTTGTCTATCCTGTGGTGGGTCAAGATGGCTTGTTCCTGACTGGGCACTAGCGCCCAGAGCGCAGCACTAGTTGAATGTTTATTTTTGGGTAGTCTGGGTGGGTATATTTCAGGCAGATTGGGGTCACCTTTGTGGGAAGGGGGGTGGCAGGGAGCAAGGGTTTTGGGTTGCTGGGCTGTTGTGGTGTTTTTCTGTTTGTGTTCTGGAATCATGTCATCGGATGGTGGCTCACTGGCATACCATTTCCAGCAACATGCCGCACTATTTGTATGGGAGGCTGAGGCAACATCTATGGATTTTATCATTTGGGGGGGGGGTGGCCTTTATGGTAGCCACATGGAACATTAGGGGGAGGGGGGAGATCAGCCCTCTGAGGTTCTGAAGGTTGTCAAATATTTGCATAGACACTGGGTGGATGTGGTGTTTAATCAGGAGACTCACCTTACCTCCGCCTCACTCTGGATGCCACAGTTACTATTCCTCATTCTTCGTATGCAAGGGGAGTGGTGATACTGGTTAACAGAGCCACCAAATTTAGGCTAGTCTCGGTGGCCAGGGACAAAGAGGGGAGAGCCCTGCTGGTATGTGGCCTCTTGGAGGAGGTGAGGGTAGCACTGGTCAACACTTATGGGCCAAATACAGATAGTGCCTACTCCTTTGACTGGGTCATGGTCCAACTGGCTGGGTGTCAAGGTGCCACCTTTGTGTGGGGCAGGAACCTGAACACAGTGCCGGATCTGACCGTGGATAGATCTGGGAGTGTTCGGGGTACCCAATTTAAAGTTAGTAAACAAGTGAGGGATATATGTACTACATACAGAGTGGTGGACGCCTGGAGGATACAACACCTTCATGTTTGTGATTACACATTTCACTCCTATTGTCCTGGGACAGGAGGGGGGATCTTTGGGCAATCGTCAAATCTTCCCCTGCACTCTCTCGGACCATTCGGCAGTGGTTTTGGAGTGCCTGATGCGTTAACTGAAGGTCTTTTTTCAACTACACAATGACATTGTGTTTTTTTTTGCATATAATGATGGCTCTGTTGCCTTGAAGGGGGTGCCCTGGGAGTGCTTAAAGTGCTACTTCAGTGGTGTCTGCATGGCCAAAGAAAAAGGCATTCTCTGACTGATTAGGAAAGTCCTTGCGGCAAGCGAGGTGCGTTTGAAGCGGCTAGAGGGTGATTATGAGGCGGCAGCAAATCCCCAAGTTTTTGGCTGCACTGCAGCAGGAGGTGGATGGGTTCAGGGCCCATGTCGACAGGGAGGTCAAGTTCCTCGGCTGTGGTCACTCCGTACAGCAATACGGCAAGGGGCAAAAACCCAGGGCATTATTGGCCCGACTGCTGGCAGCGGATAGGAAACCTCTGTATGTGGAATGTATCCGGGATCTCCAGGGGAGACCGTTTTATGCCGAGTCAGACATCGCTGCGACGTTTCATAAATTCTATGCGCGTCTTTACACCTCCTGTTACACGCAGGAGGCGGTGAGCCTTCACTGTTATTTGGAGGATATTGAGGTATATTGGGTGTTGTGAGAAACCTAATGGTATTCTCCCAAGTAGACCCCGAGAGTCCCATAATCAGGTGGCCTGGGGAGGGCTGTTGCTTTCGTATCGCAACCTTGGGGGTTGATGAGTGAGGGAGGATCACCTGGGTAGGGGGCCCTGGGTTTTTGATTATAGGAATGCCCCAGGCAAGACACAGCATTGTAACGGGACAGTGGTGAAGCAGGAAATCCCAGATGCCTTCATGGGGTATCTTGATTCCTATGACCCTAATCCTGGTAGCAGAATCCCTAGATCTCATTCCATCCATCATGAGCCTAGAGCAAGAAAGAAAAGAACTGCTTACCCAGAGGGAGACGGAGGAAGGCATAAATAACCCAAGATCAGGGCATTGATAACAAGATCTATTCATCCTCTCCAAATTATAGGGAATACCACCCAAGACTCTATATACATAAGCCATCAACATACACGAAGAAGAGGACAACTTTCTCCTTAGGGGAACAACGAACTAGGAGATTTTCTTATACTCCCTGTCAATACCCTGATAAGATGATCAGAACTCCATCTAAATGTTATTACACCTCTAATCTCTTTTCCTCAACCCCAAGGGGGTATTTTCAAACACTCCATCTCCCCTCCCCATTGCCAACAAATACCATGACGAGGAAGAGACAACTAAGATCAGTACAGATCACCCATAGGAATAACATGGGGGAAAGGAAGGGCAACCTACCCTAGAAATAACTTGAGTTGTCCCACTAATAAAGTCAGGCAGTTAATAGTGACCATTTACACCTGACTGCATGTGACAGTTTATTTCATTATAAAAGGTGTGGTACAACACAGGTGGGGAAGCGAGCTGGAGAAGCATTTTGGCCAGAGAAGCCACAAAGCTGGGAGCTGCAGCAAGGAGGATCCGTAGAAGAGTGACGTGCTGCAACGCTGGCCTGGTGTATGAGGAGGGCTTCAGCGTGTCTGGGGAGCTGTGTCTCCTGCAAGCCTGAGCAAGGCAGCTGGGACCCTGCTGGCAGGGTCTGTGCAAGTGTTGGTTCCCTTGTGCCATGTGTCGAGCCCAGGGGTGTCTGAGGGGCATGTGGGGAGAGCCTGACCTCAACATAAAGCGGCCCGTAGAGACCGTTCGCCAGCGCTACGCTACCCAGTGAGTTTCGCATGATAGAGAGCGAGAAACTTGGGAGCGTGCGGGTGGCTGGAACGGGACAGGGAAAAGTAAGATTGGTGAAACGTCACGAAGCAGAAAGCAAGAAGTAGAAATTAAATTTTGTGCGAGAGTGGCGCAGAAATAAAAGGACAGGAAAAAAGCAGATTTAATAGTGGGGGCAAGCAGCCTGAACGCCAAGTTAAGAGCAGACGGAAACAAAGTGAAAAGAAGAGTGTGAGGGCGCACAATAAAGTCAAGAGAGGGCAAGTGGCCGAAAGCAAAGTAAGAGAAAGGTGCGAGTGAGCAGGGAGAAGGAAAGTGACGGTGCAAGAATGCATGGCAAGGAAAGTAAGTAATCTCCCCGCTTAGTCTCCACACTGAATCTGTTAGTTGTCTGCATGACCATCAGTCTGGCTTCAGAGCTGCCAGAGGCATGGAAACTGCTCTCCTGAACACCTGTGAAGATCTTCTCTCTAACCTTGATTGCAGCATTCCTTCTGTCCTCATCCTTGATCTTTCCTCTGCTTTCAAAATGGTCAACCACACCATCCTGATTGAATTGACTCCGTGAGAACCAGGGCATCACGGATCAGTCCCTGGAGTGGCTGACCTCCTTTCTCTTGGACCGCCCCTCCCAGGTCCAACTTGGTCCCTTTCTCTCTGCCACCTCTCTCTCTACCTGTGGCGTTCTCCAGGGCTCTATCCTCTCACCCTGGTTTTTCAACCTCTACTTGGCCTCTTTGGGCTACCTGATCTCTACCTTCTCCGCTAACTTTCAGTGTTATGCAGATGACACTCAGTCTTCCGTCGGGCTCCCCTCAGCGCCCTCTCCTCTGTCGCTCATTCCTGACTGTCTATCTGCAATTCAGGATTGGTGTGCCTCCAATGATCTCTGTCTTAATGCCAGTAAGACAAAGATCCTTCCCGTTGGGACCCCTACCCCTGCATTCCCTCTGAAACTCTGGCTGCCCGCCTTGGGTCCCTCTTCCTTCGCCTTCCTGCGAGGCAAAAAAACCTTGGTGTCATCTTCGACTCTACTCTCTCTTTCTCTCCTCAGATCTCGGACGTCGCCAAGAAGTTCCACTACCAACTGGACCTCTTCAAAGGGACTCTTCCCTCTCTCACCTTCCCCCAGAAGCTCACTGTCTTCAGAGCCCTGGTTCTCTCTAGGCTGGACTACTGCAACAGCCTCTTTCTCAATTTGCCTTTTTCTACTCTCCACTGTGAGAAATTAAAGAGTGTCTCACTTACTTGTCCCCTGGGATCTCTCTCTCAGGTGGACAGGGCACGGCCATCGCCTTTGGATCCTGGGGAGGTACTAGTGCGGGAGGATCACCTGGGTGTGGGATCTTCAGGGAGTGGGGGTGAAACTACCTATGGTGAGACGCAGTATCCCCCCCCTTTGCTGTGCCCATACCCCATCCTATTTGATAGGATTCTCCAACATAAACCCCCCCCCCCCACCCTTCTACCCTTCTTTCTATACAGACACTGGGCTGAGGAAGAGAATAAAGAGGCTAACACTTGCATATCCCATTGGACATGTCCCTTTTAATAAGGTCAGGCAAAGTCAGGCACTTGACCTTAATCACATAATCACATACATCTGATACCCATTAGCTCCCCCCACACGGATAAAAGGCGGAACATGGAGACACACTCTGAGCAAGGTGGAACACGAGAAGGAGCAGATCTTCCAGGGGCGGAGGCAAACCCAGTGACCAGAGCGGGAGTTAGTGAAACCCTGAAGATCCTTGCAGGAGATTGTTGCCTCCTGGAAACCGTGAAGGCTACGCGGAGAAAGCAAGATCCCAGACAAGAAGAAGCATACATTGTGTGTCAAGGACACCAGCGACCCTCCCTGGTGAAAGGCATACTTGGGGAGGCGAGGCCAAGCCTGTGGTATTAACCTTGACTATTTAATCAAAGCCGCAGACAACAGAAAGGAATGCATACAAGCGGTGAGTTGGCGAACGACATGAAAGGCTGGTTTGTGTCAAGGAAAGATTGAAGCTGCAACAGTGTATCTCTGAATCGAAGGTTGCGTGTGTACTGATGAGACGAGAAAGAAAGCAAACCTGTAGTGAACTTTAAAATCCCTGGTAACTGTGAAGCCAGTGACACAGACTAGCGGAGTTGTCCAGCGAAAGGAAATAGCCCACTCAAAAGTCTCCATGAAATGTTTGATGCTTAGTTGTAAAGCGACAAAGTGAACAAATTCTGAAATACGCAAAGGTCAAGATTAAACCTGACGATGGGGGAAGTTAAACAGTGATCGATTTAAGAGAACGATTTCTTTGAACTTTTCTGATTGTGTTATGGAACTACAAAGACCAAGAGACACTGGGACAAATACCATAAGGGAGAGCTGAAGTGAAAGTCAAAGTGGTCCTGGAAAAAGCCTTGCACATTCAAAAGTCTTCGACATCAGTCAGTGAAAGGTCCAAGCCCGACTGAGGCAGACCTGGAACATGAAATAAGTTAGAGGAAGGGAATCCCTAACAAATATGAATAAGCTTGAGGAAGGGAACCCATGTGATTGCGAGGTCTGAGCCAGGCTGATGGAGACCTACGTGAACTGTTGATGCTTTGAGAGGTCTGGGCCCGACAGAGGGAGACCTATGTGAACTTTTGTTGAACTGTGAAAGAACTTTTGGTGAACTTAAGTGACTTTAACGTGAAAGCCCAAGCAGGCCTCGACCCACGTTCCAAACTGCCTTTTTTCTTTTGCTAAACTGAGCCAGTGTGCGTCATCCTGTCTACGGGTGCCGTCTTACTCCGTGCTCTCCAACGTGAGTAGGAGAGCAGAGATAGCCATCTTGATCCTTTATGCTATAACACTGACTTTCCTTTGCATACACATTCCCCTTTACACACTTTTTGTATAAGCAATTTTGATTTGACATAGACTGACTAGGACTGTTTTCTCTTTATTATTTGATGGTAGAGGCTACTCCCATCATAGCTATAGGGCAAAGTAGGTTTTGAAAGTTGTAGCTCTTGTGTCAGTGCCCCACTTGTGATACCATGCCTCCCTTATACCGCCCTCTGCAACTAATCCAGAACAGGACTGCAAGACTTATCCTTCGCCTCAAGCCCAGGGAATGTATCTCTCCAGCCCTGGCTCCCTGTGGCTGGAAGGATCAAGTTCAAGACCCTTTGCATTGCCCACAGAGCTTTCTGCGGCCGGGGCCCGCACTACATCCAACACTCTCTTCCAAAATGCCTTCCTTCTCGAGCCCTTCCCTCAGCTTCTTCCAACTCTCTAAGGGTTAGATGCTTCTCCAGACAGAGAGTGGGGGGGGGGTAGATCTTTCTCCTCTGCAGGTGCCGTCTTCTGGAATGGCCTCCCTGCCCCTCTCAAACTTGAACCACCTGAAATTCCAGAAGCAGCTCAAAACTTTCCTCTTCTCTGCTTTCTCTCTCTCCCTCCCCTGCTGACCTACCTGTCTGCTGTACCGACTGGCTGTTTGGCTACCCGCAGAGTCTTGCTGGGTACCAGACTCTTTCTTGATCAGTCACCCTTGCATTGCCTCCAGGCCTACCACGCACTTAGGGGCTGTAACTGTAACCCTACAGTCCCTTGTTCTCCTTGCACCAGCCAGAGCCACGCAGCCCTGGCTGCACTTACTCAGAGCATTGCTGCCCTGTTTTCCCCTCCCTTCTCCCTTGCACTTCTCCCCTCCCTTTCCCTTTGCACTTCTCGTTCTTGCACTTGCATGATCTGAATGACAGAAGGCCTAGTAAGACAGTTTGTCTTGTCCTCCCACTTGTATTGTCGTGCCTAGAAACACCTGTGTACAGGCGCGTTATAAATGACTTATATCATATCAAGAGAGGGCAAGAGGGCCAAAAATAAAGGAAAGGTGCAAGTGAGCACGGAGAAGGAAAGTGGCAGTATTAAAAGTGCAAGACCAGGAAAAGAGGTGCCAGTGGGCGCAGCCAGACAGAAGAATAAAACAGAAGGGCAGAACAACTCCGCTAACGCAGGAAGGTGCAAGATGTGCAGAAGGAGTCCAGAGTGGAAAATAACAGTGCAAGAGCGCACCCCAAAGTGAAAGCAGTAAAAGGCAATATAAGTGGGCACAAAGAAAGACCTGAGGATAAAAGGGACCATTGAAATGCAATTAAGAAACACAGAGAGGGGCAAAGAGTCAGAATGGTCGCGCTGAGGAAAAGCAAAGAGCCTGGTGTTTTTTCGAAAGCCTCTGATTCTACCCCATGAGAAAATTGTGTAAAAAGGATACATCCTGATCAGCTAACCTTTGTGTTTGGAATTAGAGGGGCCTAAACTTGGGGAAGGGCACCCTGGAAACCAAAAGCGGAACTGTGACATATTTTGTTTTGTGTTTAAAGTTGGAAGAGGCTTTTGCTTGTGGAAGGGAAATCTGAGAGGCCTACTTAAGAAATCAAAGTACATCCCGATAAAAACTGACTACGTGATTGAAAGCTGGAAGGTGCCTGAGCATGGGGAAGGAAACCCTATGAGGTCCAGTTGGAAACGTACTGGTTTGTTTTATTGTACTTAAGAGACTGAAGTTTGCCGAAGGGACCCCCAAGGAACTTAAAGACACTGAAGGTATTGGAAGTCATTGCTAGGACCCTGTGGCGAAGGCCTTGCAAGCAGCTCTGTTTGATTGAACTCATTTTTGATAAGCTTAAAACAGCCTGGCAAGGAAGCCACCGGAAACCAAACCTGGTTTCCTTATTTTTCTGTTGAACTGCTACTTTTCATTTTTAACAAAAGATCTCTCAAAACATTTTTGTATAGAGTGAGGGCAAGCATAAGTTTAGACACAAAGACTTTCGAATGGATTGTGTCCTCCCACGTATCCCTCATCTTGTGATAAATCGTTATCTCCAGCTTCGCTGCTTCAGAAAAAATGTTTCTCGGCAGAGGGCGCTGTGCTAGAGGTCGTGGCGTTGATTGTCCCTCGACGTACTCCGTACTCTGTCGACGTCACTGATGGTATAAGTAGCTCGAGCCGCGCCCGTTGCTTCAGTTCCGTTTTTCCGATCGCTTCGCTATCGAGAACGGTGCGCTTCTATTTTCTGTGAGGAAAATGTCATCATCTCCGACACCTTCGACACCCAGAACTGGGTTTAAAAAGTGTGCAGATTGTGGGTCTAAGTTGTCGATTACCGATCCCCACCGGATTTGTCTCTGGTGTCTCGGTTCCAGTCACCGAACAGACGACTGCGGCTCCTGCCAATCGATGACTGAAAAAGCTCTTCGTGAGAGGAGAGGTAAACTGTCGGTGGGGAGGGAGGCCTCAAAAAAGGTTTCGTCAAAAAAACATAAAAAAGCGACCGATTCTAAGGGATCAGATTGCCATAGGCACTCGAAGAGATCTCGATCTAGAAGTAGATCGAGACATTCTTCGTCGTCATCGAAAAAAATGAAGAGGAGACATAGATCTCCATCATCTTCTTCTTCAGAGTCGACCGAAGAAATTCGTTGTCCGACTAAATCGGATTCTCCCAGTAAGTGGGAAGAATTCCGCAAAAAGATGGAGGTTTTCGAGAATGCGGCCTCGACCCCCTCGAAAGAACCTCGAAAAAGCCATACCCCTAAGGTCGCTCCATTGGACGACAAAGGGAAGTCCAAGGCTACTATGGCTAAGACCAGTAGCGTCGAGGAATACAAAAAACCTCGAGTTGACGTAAAACCGTCGAAGAAACTTCGAGAGTGGAGCACCTCTCCAGTGCCGGCCAAGAAACACAAATCGTCGAAGACTTCGACTTCGTCGACGCCCTCGACGTCGATAATTTTGACACCAAAACCACATGCGTCATCGACGCCATTATTAAAGTCATCTTCGAAAACTTCGAAGACACCCTCGAAAACTTCGAGGGATTTGCCATTTCCTTTGAAGCAGATGGAAGAGGAAGAAAGGAGATTCACTCCTTTGCCCAGATCAGACTTTTTCAAATCTATGGCTGCAATCTATGAAGAGTCTGCTTCAGAAGAAGACGAAGTTACTCCTTTGGGAGTTACTTATGGTACAAGACAAGTTCCTGAAGAACTTATTGACCAGGAATCTAGAATGAGAGACCTGAGTGATACTCCACATTCTGCCAGTGGAGTTGACACATCCCCAGAATTAGAGTTCGCCAAACCTGATCCTGCAGAGCATGCAGATGCTGGGTACAGGGGTCTTATGACCAGCGTAGTTGAATACATGGGTTGGGGGTAATACTTCACCCATTTTTGAACAAGATGACATGACGGATATTATCGTCAAGGGACCTCAGAAGGATCCTGTTCTCCCTTTTCACAGGGCCCTTCAAAGGACTGTGGAGAAAAACTGGGAGAAACCAGAAACCATTGCTGCTGCAGACAGCACTTTTCCAAGAAAATACAGACCAGCTGGATCGGATCCTGAATATTTGAGTAAACATCCGACTCCAGAGAGTTTAGTCATTCACGCAGCATCCACTTCAAAACAAACTGCTTATCCAACTATCCCTCCAGATAGAGAGGATAAAAAAATTGACGCCTGGGCACGTAAAGTTTTCACGTCAGGCAGTATGGCACTTAAGTCGGCAAATGTCACCTGTACCCTAGCCAGGTTTACCCATACCCTGTGGGACTGTATTTCGGCGGCGGCTGATCATATTCCAGAAGGCGAGGAAAGGGAAGGCTTCCTGAATATATTCAAAGACGGGAAGGAGGCAATGGGGGAATGCCTCCAGTCTGGACTGGATACTGCTGATAGTATCAGCAGATCCATGGCTGCAAGCGTTGTGCTACCCAGATTTGCGTGGTTGAGGAAGTCTGGATTAGCACCGGCTGTGCAAGCTAGACTCCTCAGCATGCCCTTTGATGGCTCGAGGCTCTTTGGCAGAAAGGCTGATGAAAGCCTTGAAAAACTTCAGACCTCGAAGGCGGCAGCTAAATCACTTAGCGCCTCTTTGCGCCAGCCTCTAAAACCCTATTCCGGCTCATCTTCCTGGAGGTCTCGTTCTTTTCGATACTACTCCTCTTTTGGTAGAGGAAGAGGACAGGCCTCTCAAAGGGGCAAAAGGAACTTCCCTCGTGGAACACGGGGAAGAGGTGCAAAATCAGCCTCAGGAGCGGCATCTGTACCCTCAGCCACTCCTGCATCCGCCTCCAAATCCCTCTGAGACCTTGTTACACAAAACACCAGTGGGAGGCAGGATCTCTCAACATCTGAAGGAATGGCGGGGTATTACCTCAGACGCTTGGGCACTGGAAACAGTAGCCCAAGGTTACTGTCTCCCCTTTCTAAAAAGGCCTCAGAATCATCCACCGGGAGCCAATTCCGTCAAAATTCCGGATCCGCTCCTGTTGCAGGAAATTTTAACCCTGCTAGAGAAAGGTGCCATAGAACTGGTACCTGTAGCGAAGAGGAACAGGGGTTGCTACTCCCCATATTTTCTCATCCCAAAAAAGGACGGAGGACTGAGACCCATCTTGAACTTGAGAAACTTGAACAAGTTCCTCAGGAAGGACAAGTTCAAGATGGTGATTCTTTCTCAGATCCTTCAGGCTCTCCAACTCCAAGATTGGTTGGTATCATTGGACCTTCAGGATGCTTACTTTCATGTTTTTTTTATTTATTTATTTTTTTATTTTTTTCTTAGTTTATTAATAAACTTTTTGAAATACACAATTCTCTAATCAATTTCCTAATTCAAAAGGAAGAATAACACAAGGACAACCGTTCTAATGTCCGGCCCACAGGCTTAAATATCAAGCATGTCAATAAAGTTTATCACCGAGCAAGTTAGACTGACGGAACTCCCACTTAGGATTCTGAACCACCAGTCCTCCATATTTCCATTTATCGGTGCATATTTGCTCAGATGTATCGATCTTTTCGAGTTCAATTTGGGACAGCCGATTACCAAATGTTTTATGGTTTCGATTTCCTTTAAACAGAATCTGCACCAGTTGTCACAAATCAATGGATCTTTTCGCCTTAGTAGGACTTCTTTTGTTCGTAACGCATTCATTCTTAGACGAAGAAAACGGTCACGGTGATGTCTTGAGGGAAACTGAACAAGATATCTTGGCATCGTATTTAATTTGTTAGAAGTTGGCCCTAATTTAGGCGCCGACACCATGATTTCCAGACGCTCCATGTTTCGTACCCAGGCCCATTCTTTTAGTTTTTTCTTTGCAAGTTGGGGCCATTTTATCAATGTTTTTTTACTTATACTGGCTGCTCGCATGATGTCATGAATTTTTGTGGACCAGGAGGTTAGAATCTGCTCAGATGGTCGCACATCATCCATCGCCAAGATCTCATAGGCAGGTTCTTTCTTCGTGATTGTCATCTTTCTCAGTAATGCTAGTGATTTCCAAATTACTGTTGTATATAGATCATCCAGTGCAAGTTCATGCCTTATTACTGAGATTGGGAAGCAATTTGGTAGCTTCAGCACACGTCGCCAGAAATGGCCTTCCAGTTTTGCCCACAGTTTGTGGTCGAGATTCCAACCTGCTTCTGTTCCATAGGTAACACATGGGATTACTTTTTGCAAATAGAATTGCCGAATCGGGGTTAGGGAAAATTTACCAAACAGGTTGTGGATTCGGGTTCCTTGGATAGCCAAAATATTCATACGGCTGCCTACATGACTTGACCAACTCATCTCGCAAATAGAAGCGGATATCATTATGCCTAGATATCTGATTTCCAGTACTTCCTCGAGTTTCGAGTTTCCAATTTGCCACTTGAAGCAGTTTTTCTTTATTCCTTTGTGCGTTCCAATTTTCATAATTTTTGTTTTCGTCACATTTATACTCAAGTGATTTGCGTTCATATATTGATGTAATTTATGTAATAGACGTTGTAAGCCAATCTGCGTGGTATCTGCTAAGATTATGTCGTCCGCATAAACTAAGCAGTTTAGGTGAGATCCGTTTATTTTCGGCGGAAAGCAACGCACATCCTTCAGTGCTGATGGGATATCCGCGATGAATAACTTAAACAGGCATGCTGCAATGGGACAGCCCTGTTTTACGCCTCTTTGGGTCCTCATTTTCTCCGACAGAGTTCCGGCTTCGTTCAATCTTATCTGAATGGACGTGTCTGTATGCAATGCAATGATCGGAAACAGAATCTCATCTGGGCACTTCCAATTGTTTAATTTTGTCCATAGGGTTTCCCGATCGATGCAGTCGAATGCTTGATGGAGATCAATGAATGCTATAAACAGCTGTGTTTTTTTTTCTATAGCATTCAGCTTGAGTAAGTTTAACAGGGTCAAGTTGTTTTCTGTTCCAACGCCTTTTGTGAAACCAGTTTGTCTGGGATCTGTGATTCCTCTTTTGTCGGCCCACTTAGTTAATTTTTTTTTGCAAAAAGTTCGCAAACACTTTGCCGATGGTGTCTAGTAGGGCGATCGGCCGATAGTTTGCCGGATCAGCTCGATCGCCCTTCTTGAATATGGACACTATAATTGCCGAAGTCCACGAGGCCGGAATTTCTCTATGCTTTTTAATGTTGGCAAATAAAATCTCAATCAGTTTCGCCCATTCCAGTTTGTTTTGTTTAAGCATTACATTAGAAATGCCATCAGGGCCAGCGGCTCGAGAATTATTCAGTTTTTCAATGGCCGATAAAATATCGTCCCTGGCTTCAGTACAGTCCCAGTTTACAGACCTTAGATCTCGCTGTTTAATGTCTGTTTCCACATCCCCTGCAAAGACATTAGTGAAATGTTTATTCCACTCTGCCTCAGTGACCGCGTTTGCCATTTTGATCGCATTGTTGGCCGTGCAATTATTTAGAATTTGCCAAATATCTCTGCATTTGTGTGATTTCATCATAGTCAACATGACTTCGCCTCTTTCTTGGTCGCGTTGGAACTTAAATGCTTTAGACCAGTTACGATATGTTTGAGTCCTCTTTTTTATCAAGTTGGCACTGTAACTACCGCCTTGTGCTTTCAGCATACATATGTCACGTTTTAGACGCTTTTTTTCTTCGTATACTCTTGTGCTCCATTCATGGGTATGTTTTTTCGCAGAGTTTTTTTTCCACAAGTTCGATGAGCTTTTCGAAGGTAACAGTGACACATAATCCACGTTGCAAAGGGACATTGGGTCTACTGCATCTAGTTTCGCCGTGATACAGGATATCTGAGCGGTAGATAATCGTAACCTGTTTTTTCCATGATTTAGTTCCAGGACTTGAGTCGTTGCTGACTTTTTAGTTCCTGATGTAATCCTCAGATGTAATACCAACGGATCATGGTCACTGTTTTTAGTGGGGATTACATTCAGTTCGTGAATTAGGTTCCATGCGTGTTTTGAGACTCATATATAGTCTAGTACCTTTGCAGTACCCATATTCTCCAGCATTGGATCTTTCATGGATTCACATGCTTAGAATATTCCCCGTCGTCAGGCTGGGAATCCCCGGTACATTATATAGACCCTTTCCCGTAGGAAAACTTTTTCGACGCTTATGCGTCCTATCCACCTCGTTTTGTATCATGCGTGCCCGCACCGTCAGGACGTCATGATATAAATACAGGACCCGCCCCCGCGCTCCCTCAGATTTCAACCGTCTTTCAAAGTAGTGGGATCCTCGTGATTACTGCTAGTGGAAACTAGGTTGTTTTTTCTGTTTCGCTTCGGCGACGTTCAAATTCTGGAGAATTATGTCTGGAAAAGCGTTATTTCGCCCTTGTGCGACATGTGGCCTCAAAAAAGTTTATGAAGGAGATGCCCACATGGATTGTATCTACTGTCTACACCCGCACCACTCGGCGAATACATGTGAGATATGCCAGGGTTTCTCCCAAAAAACCCTTAAGGACCGTAAAAGAAGGCTGGTCGACTGGCTTAATGACGGAGCGGGTGCCTACCCGGCTTTGGAAGTTGGCTCCACGGCCTCCAGGAGCAAGTCGGAACCTCCATCGAAAAGGTACGGCCAGCAGAAAACCGCGCTGAGGACAAGCATAAGGGGAAGCATGCTGGGTCTTCCTCATCACATAAAAAGCCCTCCTCCTCCTCATCATCTAAGACGGAGAGGCAAGCGCTGTCAAAATCCTCCTCAGGGGACCGTCCCAGGTCTTCCATAAGTCGAGACGCTTCAGCCGGGAAGTCGGCATCGAAATCGGCGACGAAGTCTAAGGGCTCGACGACGACTACTTGCTCGTCGACCTCGGTGTCATTGACGATGCCTATTACTGTTCAGGCAGCAGCGGTTGGGATTCCTTCGTCGACGGAGACTCAGTCTATGGCTTGGCTGCCAGAGGTCTATGACCCGATCCCCCCTGAAGTCTTACTGCAGCCAGACACGGCCTGCTCGGCGGAAGGAGAAGGTGGCACGGTTCTGCAGCCATCGGATTTAGGCTTACGGCCTTCCACGTCGGCGACGACGATGAGTGCGAGTGGGGGTATGGTGCCTATATCATCGTTACTGACCCCCCAGACAGTTTTGTCTCTGGATGTGCTTAATACTCTTCAGAAGCTCCTGCAGCGGCTGGATACGCAGATCCCTCAACCTGGGACTTCATCGTCACTTTTTTCTGTACCTTCCGTCGACGAGCAAACTTGTGCGGCTCGCTCGACGACTAAAAACCCATCGGCTCCCCAGGCGGTAAAAGATCGTCCTCGAGCGCAGGAGGAGGGTGAGTTGTCGGAGTCCGATTCTATACTGGGTGACTCAGGGTCAGACATCTCCCTGTCACCGTCGAGGGACCCAACATGGAATTCGGATGTAGAGGTAGAGTCTACGAGGAGCCAGACACAGCCATCTCCTCCGGATGATGTGGGAGCCTTCCATGCAATGATGGGAAAAGCTTGTTCCGAGTTCGGCTTGATTCCTGAGGAGCAGAAGAAAGACTGTTTCCTTTTTGACCATATGGGTCAAAGGAGGAAATCGGTATTTGCCATCCCAATTCTGGACCACGTGTGGCAAGAAGGTCTCAAGACGATGCGCCATCCGTTCTCGGAGCCAGCTATAAAGGGGCGGATTGAGAAATAGTTTAAAGCTCCGGAGTCCACTCCAAAATGTCTAAAATCACAACCTCTGTCTGACTCGGTGGTGTCGGCGGCAGCGGCTAGGAAGGCCAGGGTACAGCAAAAATGTTCAACTCCACCAGAAAGCGAGGCTAGGAGGCAAGACGCCTTTGGAAAAAAGGTGCTCTCGGTCGGTGCGACGACGGTAAGAGCAGCCAATTCCTTAGCGATCGTGTCACGATATGATAGAGAAATGTGGCACAAACTAGCCCCTATCCTAGAACACCTGCCAGACGAACACCGGAAAGCAGCCATGTTACTGGTGCGGGATGGCGAAGAGGCCTCAAACCACGCAATTAATATTGCAGTTGACCTAGCAGAGTCTGGCTTCAAACAAATCAACCATGGCGTAGTACTTCGTCGACAAGCGTGGCTCAAATGTACTACTTTCCGTCCTGAAGTCCAGTACAAAGTCCTTGACATGCCATGTGAAGGGGAACACCTGTTTGGCGAAAAGGTTGATGAAGCGTTGAAGGGGATGAAAGAAGACACGGATACTGCTAGGTCCCTCGGCGCCCTCCAAACGGGTAGAAACTTTTGCTCTTTTCGCCCCTTTAGGGGTGCTTCTGGAAACTCCCGCTTTGGAGCCTCGAGGGACCGTGGATTTAACAGGCCCTCGTACTCTTCACAAGGGTTCAGACGAGCGTCCCAGTCGGCACGTAGAAGCAGAGACTATCAAGCTTCCAGGCGGCGAGGCTCGGGTCCCTCGTCGACGAAGAACAAGCAAACCGGCAACCAATGACGGCCTTCGGAACGTCCTGGGGGGACGAGTCTCTCATCACTTCGACCAATGGAAATGCATCACCACAGATCGATGGGTTCTAGACACGATTCGCATGGGTCATGCGCTACAATTCAAAGACAAGCCTCCACGTCTTCGCCTGTATTTTCGACCCAGCCCCACCTCCGAATCCTACGACAAGAGGCGGCGCTTATGTTGCGAAAAGGAGCGGTAGAGAGAGTTCCTGTGGCACAGGAAGGACACGGAGTTTATTCCCGGTTCTTTGTTGTCAAGAAGCCAAACGGAAAATGGAGGCCCATTCTCGACCTGAGGGTACACAACAAATGGCTAAAGAGCCTAAAATTCAAAATGCTAAAGCTCCAGGAGGTTATCAGGTCGGTGCAACCCATGGATCATCTGTCGTCACTAGACCTTCAAGACGCCTATTTTCACATCCCAATACGCCCACGACACAGGAGATATTTAAGGTTCGTCGTCGGGAGAAAGCATTTTCAGTTCAAGGTCCTCCCGTTCGGGCTCAAGTCCTCCCCCAGGACGTTCACCAAGTGCTTGGCCCCTATAGCGGCCCATTTAAGGAAGGATGGTCACCATGTCTATCCATATCTGGACGACTGGCTGGTCAGAGGTTCGTCCAGGGAACAAACACGAAACAGTCTAAGGGCCACAATGTCCCTCTTACAGGAACTGGGCTTCGCAATAAACTTCAACAAGTCCTCCGTAGAGCCTTTGAGGACCTTGGTCTTTCTAGGAGCGGAGTTTCATACACACACAAGCCTGGTGAGACCATCCAGCGAAAGAATTCAGAAACTGAAAAGCAAGGCGTCGGAATGGAGATGCGGTACCAAGGTGTCGGTGCGCACATACATGTCCCTGCTAGGGACCATGTCGTCATGCATTCCGTTGATAAGCAACTGCCGTCTGTTTATGAGGCCTTGCCAGGAATTTCTAGCGGACCGTTGGGCGCAGAGCCGAGGTCGCTGGTCCGACAGACTGGTCGTCGACGAACAACTAGTACAAGCACTCTGCTGGTGGAGAGTGTCTACTCATCTAACGAAAGGAATGCCTCTACTGGAACCGGAGTTCCAAAAGACGGTGGTGACGGATGCATCGCTGAGCGGATGGGGAGCTCATCTGGATACGTTACAGGTACAAGGCCAATGGTCGTTGCAGGAGTCCTCCCTGCATATCAACCTGCTAGAACTGAGAGCAGTGCGATGGGCTCTGAAATCTTTTCTTCCTCAACTGAGGGACTCGGTGGTGCGTGTCATGACGGACAACACCACTACGATGTTCTACTTGAGGAAACAAGGAGGGACACGTTCCAGGTCCCTATCGACGGAGGCACAGAAAATCTGGCATTGGGCCCTACAACACAACATGCAAATCTTGGCGTTCCACCTGCCAGGCGTGAGAAATGTGGAAGCCGATGCCCTCAGCAGAGAAATGAACGAAGTTCACGAATGGGTGCTGAACGACCAACAACTACAGCAAGTATTCAAGAAATGGGGACATCCTTCCATAGATTTGTTCGCGACGAAGAACAACAGGAAATGCCATCAGTACGCAAGCAGATGGCCTCAGCAGGGCTCACTGGGGGATGCATTCTCCTTCCCATGGTCGAACAAATTCCTGTACGCATTCCCTCCATTTCCCCTTGTCCGGAGGACGTTGCAATGGATCCTCAGGTACCCATGTCGGGTAATTCTGGTGGCCCCGTACTGGGCCAGACAGGTGTGGTTTTCAGACCTGCTACACTTAGCGGTGGCGGAACCGATGAGATTCCAGAAGACCCCCGACCTTCTGTCTCGACAGGAGGGTGTTGTTTGGCATCACGACCCGGACAGCCTCAAGTTGACGGCCTGGCTCCTGACTTCGCCGAATTCGGTCGGCTAACGATTCCGGAGGACTGTCGGCGTATCCTGCAAGCGGCAAGAGCGCCTTCCACAAACACCTCATACACGTACAAATGGAGAAGTTTCTGTCAGTGGTGTGAGGATCAACCAGGTTTGGCCCCGCAATCGATTAAGCCGGAACAGCTCCTTCCATACTTGCTGTTCTTAGCTCAAAAGGGCCTATCGGTATCGTCAATAAAAGTACACCTGGCCGCCATTTCCAGGTTTACTCGTCGACGGCATTCGGCACCATTGTTCAGCGACCGCCTGATTAAGCACTTCCTTAAAGGCCTCTTTCGGAGTTTCCCTCCAGAGAAGAAATTTCCGCCGGAGTGGAGCCTCAATCTGGTCTTAACGTCTCTTATGAAGCCTCCTTTTGAGCCAATGTCATCATCGTCTCTAAAGTTTTTGTCGTGGAAATTGGCCTTCCTGGTGGCCATCACTTCAGCCCTGTGATGCCGGAAATGCATCTGAGGGACAGGGCCTCTGAATCCTTGTCCTTTTTCTGTTTTTACCGTGTGTTCTGTCATGTTTTCTGCCCAGGAGTCCATGAGGGACTCCTGGCAGTGCAGCTCTCTTTTGGTTTGGTGAACAGACCCATGGGATACCCTTATGGCACCCATGGGTAGGGGTACAACCCTGTGCCCCTAGTGTATGTTTTTGGGCACCTGTGGGTGGCCCACAGAGCAGGGTATGGGCTGGTGGCAGCTCCATGCTAAACTTGACAGGTGCTCTGGGTGTCCTCCATTTTGGGATACCCAGGCCCTGCCATTGGGATCAGTTGATTCCTGATGGAAACAAGATGGCCCCTGTGGCCTCTTGCTTTCTATTACCTGTTGTCTTGTTTTTCCCAAAGTCCTGGGAAGCCCTGGCTCTGTCCCTTCCCCCTGGCTGGCTGTTGGGTGGAAGTTCCATATATGGTGTTGTTGTGAAGGCCCAGCTAGACTGACTGGAGCCTTCCCAGTGACTGTATGTTATGGGTACCTCCTGTGGGTGGGACCTGGGTGAATGGAGTGTGTGACCAATATACACTCCTTGTTGTGGTTGTCTGGTTTCTGGCATGAGAGACAAAGACTGAGACAGCCCTGCCCGAAACTGGCCTGAATGCACTGTGTAGTATTGAATGGCTGGGTACTTGTCCCAATCCACATTCCTTGTTGTGAGTGTCTGAAAGGGAGGAGTGTGGCCTGAATGCACTGTGTGCCTGATTGGCTGACTGACTGCATGAATGCCCTTCTGTGTGATTGGCTGCTGTGTGTGTGCCAGCAGTGTGGATGAGAGACAGAATAGTATATCTGGGGACCTCTCACCACTGGAAATTGTTCAGAAGCATTCAGAAGCTGAGTCTCCACTCAAGAGTAACTGGATTTGCTGATCCTCGACGTCCAGCTGGAAGAAGAAGACTTGCTGTGGCATTTGCTTCGACGGAACTGAAGGTTGTCGAAATCGTCGAGGACTGACCCGAGAGAGGACCTGGTAAGGCGCCCTCTTCCCGTGCTCCGAGGGACCATCGAGCACCGCTGAATCTTCGCCGAAGCTCCCTGGACGCCAGACCATCGAAAGGCTGCCGACCGGAGAAGGGGACTGCCGAGGAGACCGAAGTAAAGCACCCGGACATCGACGCTGTCGAAGTCCATTGCCGTCGACCAGGGTTCGCAGGTCTGTGCAACCGCTGGAGGCCCGTCGAAGTTGTGTTGCCCAGCCGGGGGAACCACTTGACGCCGAGCCGCCGACGACCGGAGCCGTCCGCTCCTTGCCTAAGAACATTTGACTCGAAGGACTTCCTCGTCCGCACCGTCGACCGCTTTTGCCCTGCCGGAGAAAGTCGAGGACGACCAACGCGCCGAGGAGAATCCGCCGGTGGGTTTCCCGCCACCTCACGACCCCAAAGACTCGAGCGACTCGACGCCCTTGCTGGGCTCCCGTCTCTACAATCTTTGCGGTCCAGAACTATTGTCATCGAGGTGCCCCGCACACCTCTGCCTTGCAGGACGCCGACGCCCCGACGCCGACGAGCACCGCTCGGACGAAGCTGCCGCCTCTTCGACATCGTTCTACCTCGTTTGTCGACGGACGTTCGACGCCCCGTGCCTCCCGCTTGAAAGGGAAGGCATTCAAGAAGGGCCGTCGATTCCCCGTCGCCGAACCCCGAGGTCTTCGACGTTTCTCGACGCCTCTCGACGATCCGTGACTCCTGCTTTAAAGGGGGTCATTCAAGAAGGATCTGTCGACGCCTCTTCGAAGAACTCGACTCCACCAGGTACATTGGGGGGGTAAAAACATTGTAGGAGAGAATAAGACTGTTGAACAATATATGGACTGGGCTTGTGTTATATCTCTTTATTTTACAGGTTGCCCAGGTGGGGGGATCTCCACACAGAACGGTGTCCAGTAGCAAGGGCCCGTCTTCTGCCTATTGTTTCAACCATCTGTTATCTCTCCTCTCTCTATTCGCTGGTTTCCTGCTTATTGATCTGCGTGCCATTGCTACAGTATTGTGAATGCACTGTTATGAGGTCTAATATTAGTGGTACCACTTTAGAATTGTAGATATTTATCATTATTGGTTTTCCTGAGCACAAAGTGCGTTGTTGTGATAAGTGTACATAACCCTTGAATATTAATTATATAAAGACTGTGTTTTCAGTAATACAGTGTGTGGACATTCCTTTGTGGGGGCTTGGGGATACACTGTACTTAAGAACCAGCCTGCATCACCTCCTGAGAAGCTAGGCCTTGATTGCTCGTCCATTGCTACCGTAATCGAGAATCTTGGCTGGGGTCTTCTGTGCCTCTCCTCTACCATATAGAGAGCGGAAGTACAGACCCCCCACCGGTCTTGACAAGCCCGACGTATTTCAGAAGTTCAGGCTCTAATGGTAGACCCACCATACTTACGATTTTTCAAGAACAAGGTAGCCCTTGCCACTAACCCACAGTTCATACCGAAAGCTCCTTCGGTGTTCCATAAACACTCCTCTATTGTGTTGCCTATGTTTTTTCCGGAGCCATGCTCGGGAGCGGAGCGCACGTTACACACATTGGATGTAAAAAGGGCTCTCAAGTTTTATCTTCATCGTACTCAACCATTCAGAGAAACGAGACAACTGTTCGTGGCCTATGGTTTGGGTGCTAGAGGAAAAGCCATTTCAAAGCAAGGACTGTCAAGATGGGTGTCATCTACCATTTCGTACTGCCATTCCAGGGCAGGGAAGCCTCTTCTACGACGGCCAAGAGCTCATTCAACTAGAGCAGCGGCATCGTCGACGGCACTGTGGGCCGGAGTCCCTCTGGGGGACATCTGCATGGCGGCTACCTGGGCGGCTACACACACCTTTACCCGCCATTACTGCCTGTCGCAGCAACATGCCGAAGATACCCGGATGGGACAGGCGGTGCTCCGACACCTATTCCAATAAGGTAAGCCTCGACTGAGGGGTTGCATTCTGTGGAATTTGACTGTATGTGGTTCGTTTTCCTATGTTAACGATTACTAATGTATACATGATCATAGGGAACGGGCTTTGCGAAGAAAGTATATGGGTTTGCATGCACGCCTCCTCTCTTGGGGGTGTACTGCTATGTAATCTATTCTAAGCATGTGAATCCATGAAAGATCCAATGCTGGAGAAGGGAATAGTTTCTTACCTGTAACTCCATTTCTCCAGCATTGGTATCTTTCATGGATTCAAATGCACCCACCTGCCTCCCCTGAACATGCAAACCGGTTCCCCCACTACTTTGGGGGCCGACATCTGAGGGAGCGCGGGGGCGGGTCCTGTATTTATATCATGACGTCCTGACGGTGCGGGCACGCATGATACAAAACGAGGTGGATAGGACGCATAAGCGTCGAAAAAGTTTTCCTACGGGAAAGGGTCTATATAATGTACCGGGGATTCCCAGCCTGACGACGGGGAATATTCTAAGCATGTGAATCCATGAAAGATACCAATGCTGGAGAAATGGAGTTACAGGTAAGAAACTATTCCCTTGTGCCACGTATTTTTTGGTGGCCTATCTCCATCCGTTTGACCATTCACCATGTCACAATCGTAGGCCTCCATGATATTATCCCAGATGGTCCTTCTCTCCTGATTTAAGAGACAGTTGGAACAGCATTTGGTTAACGGCACGCCCTTTTCATTGAACCAGGTCAGGTTCATGTCACCACATATTATAAGTATGATGTTGTTCTTCTTATACATGTACTTTTCTAGCAGGTTTATTACCGTAACTGTTAGTCTCTTAGTGGTGATCATCGCTGGATTCCAATATATATTCAGTACTAGAAGTTGTTGAGGCCGTTTCCCATCATGATCCTTTTGTTGCAGCAGCGTGCATTGCACAAACAAATTTGGGTTTTCGCTGTTGAGCACCTTCCAGTCACATCCGATTTTCATCATGGTTATCAAGCCGGCGAAAGGGCGTCCGTGTGGATTTTTCCCTGCAGGATTCAGCATTGTAACATAGCCTTCTTTCACTGGCGGGCATCTTAGCCATGTTTCTTGTAAGCAGATTATGAGATTATCATTCAACTCAATCGGAAAACTTTCATAAAGATGTCGAAAGCCTCTCGTGTTCCAAGAGACAAAGGAAATCAAGTTGTGTTCGTTATCAGGGACTAGCTACTTGGAACCTTCATCATATTTGTTGAATTTTCCAGAGCGATGCAAAGGCAATTCAATTCTCATATGTTTTCTTAATTTATTCCTTCGTTGTTCTTGAGGAGACACCTTATATCCAGACCTGTTTGACGGATTCTTGCTATCCAATGGTCTTTGACTAGCTGAGTCGGACAGAACTTCCCTTATCTCGAAGCCAAACTGCAGTATTTCGTCCTTTGCTGCCAGGATTACATTGCGTACTGCTTTGGAAGGTATATGAAGATAAACTTTGTCTGCGTATTTCTCGGACATGTATTCAATGATGGCTATATCATTGGGCGTCACAATTCTCAATGCCGGCACCGAGTGTAAAAGGCGCATTACATTCCTTCTGTTCAAATTCACATCAGGATCATCTTTATGGATGTTCGTAATTGCGATTCGTGGGTTTCTATCAGTCGGTGACTCATGGTCCCTTGATTTGCTCTTCTCCACCTCGTTTAGTCTTTGTCGGGCTGTACATTTGGGATTCAGGTTTCTGATATTAGTAGTGCTACCATATTTGCCACGAATGGATGGGTCCTCATTTGGCAGTTTAGATTTTGTCTGTGCGTCATACATGTCTCCTCTGGACATTTTTTTGTTTCCACAGACCGACTGGGCCCGGTAAGCAAAGTCCATAGAGCAAGATTTGGTTTTTAGAATCCAGGGATTTCTCGCCTTTTTTTCCTTCGACGTAAAGGATTCATTTCGGTCAAGATTAGGGGACTCATTTGATTCTAGACTACTCGTCGAGCTATTCAAAATATTTGGATTAATTGTCACGCAATCATCCTCTATTGAATACGTTGATAGATTACAAAGATCGATGGATGAGGTTCTATTTAGACTTTCTGCTACTTCCGATTCTAATCTCTGACGTTTTTTTGGGTTTCCCTTTTCATCTGCAACTTCTACGACATCTTTACTTGTTCTTTCGCTCCCTTTAGAGAATATTGGTGCATTGTTTTTTTGGATTCTTGTGAAAAGATTCGGTTTGGCAGGAGACGTCAGGTTACGTATAAATTTTCTTGTTTTGTTGGTTTGTTGACGAGGATCACAATGATTTTTCTTTTCTTTTCATTTCTTCGGAGTGTTACTAGAGACCTGCATCTTTTTAGGTTTCTCGATATTTTCTTTCCCTATAGTTGGGTTTTTTCCCAGGCCATTGAAGGTTTTTGCGGCTCCATTGAAAATCTCGAAAGAAGCACTTGGTCGTGATTGGTTAGCACATTTCTTGGTGTCTTGGGACTTAGATTCGGGCTCCAACACTCCTGGCTTGAGTTTAGACAACATAGAAGCTGGCTCAGCAGTCCCTGTTATTTCTGCCTCGTCATTGGACACGACTGACTCTTTCGACCTCAATTCCATTCTGTCAGAATCGGCTGTTCCAGTGGTGTCTTTTTCTTTTGGAAGCGGTATTAAGGGGACAATTACCTGCATTGTTTTTGTGCATTAATTGGTCAATGAATCCGCACATAATTATTATTTTTTTTTTTTCTGATAGCACCGAAGTAATAGTTTCAAGATCATCTGTCTCTGGTGGGCGCATCATTCTCATTAACGCGGTTGATTGCTTTAGGCAGGCAGCAATGGATGTTATCAAGTCTTTCTTTTTCTGATTTTCCTTTGCCATACCTTCGTTTACTTGCTTTTGCATCTGTAACAACGCCGTTTTTTCAGTTTCAAGATTATTTTGCAACTGTACAATGAGATGTTCTTGTTTAGCTAATTTGTTCAAAATGTGGGAAAGCAGCCCTCCATTTGATTGAAGCGCCTCATGTAAGTTTTCATATAATTTGGTGAAAGGTAGTAAGGCAACCGAAGAGGCGGCTAGCACATTATTATGTATTTGAAGTGCAGCTGCAGCCGATAGGTTTGATTTGAAGGCTGCTGCTACATCGCCATCTGGGTTTCCATCAACTGGAATTAGCAAATCCTTTTTCTTCTTTGTCACCGATTCTCCAGGTCCCACCTTTTTATTAATCATGGGATTGAGATTTGTCGGGGTTCTCGGGGTCGAACAGGTAGATACAGACCTCGTCTGCGAATTTTGGAAGTTACTGTAGACACTGTCCCCCCCTAGGGTCTCAAGCCGTGAGAGTCTGTTTTTGTGATAGCTTGAGACTTCATCCATATTTCTCTGCACCTCTCCTGGCGCCTGATGAAACGATTGTGGCGGAGAAACCGTTGTGGCGTTGTAAGGGCCGACAGGGCGGGCCTTCATGTTATGATTGTCAGAAGGCTCCATTCCAGTTCTTAAGGAGCCTATAGACAACCATTCTTTCATTGTTTCGAAGTCGACTTTCAGTCGTTCTGCGAGTCTAGCTTCACGCCCTGCTAGGTCTAATACCTGAGTCGAAATTGTGTTGCATGCAGAGGAGTTTGTGTAGGAGTTTTGCAACTCAGCAATAGCGCATTTCTCTTTCCTGATTGCTTTGGCTTTGTTCAAATTTTTCGCAATTTCTGCACTTGATCTTGACTTGATTTTCGGGTTGTCCGAGGTATCTTTGGTCGGAAATCGACCAGATCTCTCTCTCTCAAGGTCAGTGTATTCGCTTCTCATTTCCGTCTCAAGTTGTTGGATATCGCGATTATTCACAGGTTTCTTAGTTTCAAGCATGGAAGTCTCAACGGAGACCAGCGCCATTTCTCTCTCGTGCTCGATGAGTTCTAGGTCTGTCACGTCGCACTCGTACATCGGCCTTTCCCTTATTTCTTCAATCGCATGATAAGAGACATTTATGAGGGGGGCAAAGGCGTTTCTCTTCAATTCGATATGCTCACTGATTATAGTGGTTACACTAGCTTCAGCGGGCAAGATTTCCTCCTGGCCGGTCACGGGATCAGACAGGACTGCCAGGGGCAAATCTGTCGTTGACTGAGTAAGAAGTGCATTCGACGGAGAAGTATCACCTGCTTCCAAGTCTAATGATAGCACTGTGGGATCGCTCGCTAGTTCAGGTGTTAGTTCGGGAGCTGAAGGCAGACCCCGTAATATCGAGGAACAAGGATTACAAAAAGCACTGTTAATACTGCCGGACAGCGGTGGTTTAGATGGCGAGTGTGGGCTTGATGGATTTGTAGAGAGGGTGAATCTCGAACTTAAGTTAGGAGGTGTTTTTCCCTCAGTATATGGCCCTCACAGCCTCTGCTGGTCCCTTTCATGACTCTCAGAGAATCCATCTGACAACCCCTCTTTAATCATGCAGACTCTCTGAAAGGAAGTATCGGTCAATGAATTGGATTCTAAGGAGACAACCACTTCCATTGGCTCAAGCTCGTCCAGACATAAGGACTGGGAGCCTTCCACTCTCAATAAGTCCAACTTTCCGTTGGCTTGCAATGTTTGTCTGGACATGGCACGGGTCAAGGGCCCTAGCTCTGACATGATGTCAGCTTTCTTACCTTCTCTCCGGCAAGTCATTAATCGCTCGTTGATCAACCTCGATTTCAGCCTCAGCAGCGTTCAGCCGCGGACTGCCGCAGACTGAACTCTGCCCGAAAGGCAGTGGGGCTTCTTTTCCTTAAAGGAATAGTGGATCAAAACACAGGACCTCCAGATCGAACAGTGTAGCTGCAGCTCCTCACAACAACCAACCGCACCAGCATCTGCCGCAGACTGAACTCTGCCCGAACTCCGCGCTCGCTCCGCGCTTCGGGCGAGTTTTTAAAGGCACTGGGGCTTCTTTTCCTTAAAGGAATAGTGGATCAAAACACAGGACCTCCAGATCGAACAGTGTAGCTGCAGCTCCTCACAACAACCAACCGCACCAGCATCTGCCGCAGACTGAACTCTGCCCGAACTCCGCGCGAGTTTTTAAAGGCAGTGGGGCTTCTTTTCCTTAAAGGAATAGTGGATCAAAACACAGGACCTCCAGATCGAACAGTGTAGCTGCAGCTCCTCACAACAACCAACCGCACCAGCATCTGCCGCAGACTGAACTCTGCCCGAACTCCGCGCGCGCTCCGCGCTTCGCGCGAGTTTTTAAAGGCAGTGGGGCTTCTTTTCCTTAAAGGAATAGTGGATCAAAACACAGGACCTCCAGATCGAACAGTGTAGCTGCAGCTCCTCACAACAACCAACCGCACCAGCATCTGCCGCAGACTGAACTCTGCCCGAACTCCGCGCGCGCTCCGCGCTTCGGGCGAGTTTTTAAAGGCAGTGGGGCTTCTTTTCCTTAAAGGAATAGTGGATCAAAACACAGGACCTCCAGATCGAACAGTGTAGCTGCAGCTCCTCACAACAACCAACCGCACCAGCATCTGCCGCAGACTGAACTCTGCCCGAACTCCGCGCGAGTTTTTAAAGGCAGTGGGGCTTCTTTTCCTTAAAGGAATAGTGGATCAAAACACAGGACCTCCAGATCGAACAGTGTAGCTGCAGCTCCTCACAACAACCAACCGCACCAGCATCTGCCGCAGACTGAACTCTGCCCGAACTCTGCGCGCGCTTCGGGCGAGTTTTTAAAGGCAGTGGGGCTTCTTTTCCTTAAAGGAATAGTGGATCAAAACACAGGACCTCCAGATCGAACAGTGTAGCTGCAGCTCCTCACAACAACCAACCGCACCAGCATCTGCCGCAGACTGAACTCTGCCAATCCAACCAAAGCACAGAAAGTACCTGAGGTTCGCGATTGGCAATTCTCATTATCAGTTTCGAGTTCTGCCATTCGGGTTGACCTCCGCCCCGAGGGTTTTCACCAAACTGTTGGCGGTTGTGGCAGCAAGTCTCAGGAAAGGAGGCATTCACATATATCCCTACCTGGACAACTCGTTGATCAGAGCAAGTTCTCCAGAACAAGCTCAGGAACATCTTTCAATCACCTGCCACTTCTCCACAAACTGAGCTTCTCCCTCAATTTCAAGAAGTCACACATGATACCATCCCAGAAACTCCAGTTTATCGGAGCAGTCTTGGACACTTCATCGGGAAAAGCCTCGCCTCCCGAAGTGAGAGCCCTCCACATCCAGCAGATGGTAACAAAATTCCAGAATGCCCAATGTCTACCGGCCTTCGATTTTCTCAGGTTGCTCGGCCTCATGGCATCCTGCATTTTTCTATTACCAGAGGCCAGGTTGAGAATGAGATCCCTTCAATGGGCACTCAGAACTCAGTGGTCCCAGTTCTCAGGGTATATGTCGGATCTTCTGCAAGTCCCGAGCGCAGTTGCTCAGGATCTTCTATGGTGGGCTTGGAACGACAACATTCTCAAGGGAGAGTCTTTTTGGCAACCATGGCCGGAGATAATGGTAGTGACGGACGCCTCACTCACGGGGTGGGGAGCACACACCAACGATCTGACAATCAGCGGTCGTTAGTCTCCATCGGAGTCCAAACTACACATCAACCTATTAGAGCTGAGGGCAATCAGACTAGCTCTGAAGGCCTTTCTGCCCTCTGTACAGGGAAAGAATGTTCTGATAATGACGGACAACACAGTGGCCATGTACTATCTCAACAAGAGAGGAGGTGTAGGGTCACTGCCACTGTGCAGAGAGGCAATGCAGCTCTGGTTCTGGGCAATACGAGAAGGAATCTGTCGGCAATTCACCTAGCTGGAGAGAAGACGACGGCGGCAGACGCTCTGAGCAGGCAGAGCACAGTCTCTCACGAGTGGGAGCTGGCTCAGGAAGTCCTTCTGGAGATCTTCGCCCTTTGGGGAACCCCTCAAGTGGATCTGTTCGCCACCGCGATCAACCGGAAGTGCGATCGGTACTGCTCAAGGGAATTTCCTCAAAGAGGAGCTCTGGGAGACGCATTCGTAGTGGAGTGGAAGTTTCCACTGCTGTATGGGTTTCCCCCAGTCCCCGTGATTCCTCAAGGAATCAGGAGGTTGAGAAAGTTCAGGAAAACCATGATCCTAATTGCCCCGGATTGGGCCAGGAGGACGTGGTACCCGAACCTTCTAGACATGTCCATCTGCCCTCCAATACGTCTTCCGCAAAGAGAGGGTCTTCTCTCGCAAGAGGAAGGTCGGGCTCTCCATCCAGAGGTCAAGACACTCAACCTTCACGCATGGTTTCTGAGAGGTTGAGATACAAGGATTGGGATCTTCCGGATGACGTAATGGAAATCTTGCTTTCGGCCAGAAGACCAGCAACAAAGTCTTTGTACCGATGTCGCTGGAATAGGTTTAGTAACTGGTGCAAAGACAAAGATGTGGACCCTTTTCAGTGTGGCACCCCAATGGTGCTTTCCTTTCTGCTACATCTAGCTAATCTGGGGCTCCAGATAGGAACAATAAAAGGATACCTTGCTGCGCTGTCCATTTTCAAGCGCTCCTCGGAAGAGGTTTCATATTTCAAAATACCGTTAATTATTCAATTCTTAAAGGGGCTCACTAATGTATACCCTCCAGTCCCTTTTCATGTACCAGCCTGGGACTTAAATTCAGTATTAAAATTCTTGACTTGCATACCTTTTGAGCCTCTGCACTCATGTCCATTGAGGCTTTTAACTCTAAAAACTGTCCTCCTTGTGGCCCTATCATCAGCCCGCAGGGTTAGCGAACTTCAGGCTCTCTCATGCAAACCACCATATACTATTTTTTATAAAGATAAGGTAGTCCTTAAAGTTAAACCTTCATTTTTGCCAAAAGTAGTCTCGGACTTCCATTTGTCACAAAAAATAGTACTTCCAACGTTTTATCCTCCTCCTCACCTGGGCAAAGAAGAGGAGAGATTACATAGATTAGATCCCAAGAGGGCTCTTAGTTTTTACATCTCTAGGATGGCTAAATTGAGACAAGATGACCAACTGTTTGTGGGTTACACTGGTCAAAAATTAGGCTTATCTGTAACAAAACAGACCATTTCCTGCTGGATCATATCCATTTCCTGCTGGATCATATTAGCCATAGTTGAATGCTACAGATTAGCGGGAAAAGAACCACCAGATGGGCTTCGTGCCCATTCTACAAGGGGAATGGCTACTTCTGCGGCTCTAAAGAGGGGAGTCCCGGCAGCAGACATTTGTGCAGCTGCAACCTGGAAAACAATACATACCTTTGTTAAACATTATTGTTTGGACACTGCCTCCTCTAATGAGGGTTTATTTGCAAAGGCAGTTCTGCACTCTGTCCACGAAAACTGAAATGGTACTCCCACCTCCAAAAATTGATACTGCAATGGGAGCCTATCACAAGATGAGGAATACGTGGGAGGACACAATCCATTCGAAAAACAAGTTACTTACCAACTGTAACGTTCTTTCGACTGGATGTTCCTCCCACGTATTCCTCATCGACCCTCCCATCCAACCCCACAGTACAGTTTACGTGTTCTTACACTTTCCTCTCACGAAGAATGTATCGGTCATGGGACACGCCTGGGTGTTCCTCATATATATATTTCATCGAAAAAAACAGAACTGAAGCAACGGGTGCGGCTTCGAGCTACTTATACCATTGGTGACGTCGACAGAGTACGGAGTACGTCGAGGGACAATCGACGCCACGACCTCGAGCACAGCGCCCTCTGCCGAGAATTCTTTTTTCCGAAGCAGCAAAGCTGGAGATAACGATTTATCACAAGATGAGGAATATGTGGGAGGAACATCCAGTCGAATGAACGTTACAGTTGGTAAGTAACTTGTTCTTTTATTTGGACTTTGACACCGACGGCCCTTAGAAGCATAATTTCAGGGAAATATCCCATTAGAGCTAGAGCAAGTTTGTTGTTACACCAACCCTGAAACATTAAATAAAGGTTTTGGAATGCTTCTTTCTCAGTTCTTTCTCTCTTGCCACCATGCCTGTCTCACAGTGGACTCCTCGTTTCGAGAGGCTCCTTAACTTGAGGTGTTGCTAGAAGAGATTCTGGAGGTTATCAAAGAACTCCCTGGGTCTGTATCGTCTGATCCTCATGGCCTTTCGGGCAGTTCTATAAGGCCTACACTCCCATACTGGCCCCTGTGTTGCTGTGGGTTTATTCCGAATCGCTTGAGCTGGGGTTTGTCCCCTCCTCGCTTCGTGAGGCAAATATTATGTGTGCCTCACATCGGCAAATTACTTTAATTAATGAGGACAACAAGATTTTTTGCTAAAATACTGGCCAATCGACTACTCCCATTGACGCCCCGGTTGGTGTTAGCGGATCAGTCTGGGTTTGTACATGGCAAGAACACAACGTACAGCGTACGCCGTCTTTGGTGTCTTGCCTGCATTGACTCCGAAGATGCAGGCGGTCGCTGTGTTATTGGATGGCGAGAAGGCGTTCGACTCTGTTAAATGGCCCAATCTATTTTCTGTTCTCCAGAAGCTTGGCCTTGGGGGATCGTTTTTTTCCTTGGTATCCTTTCTCTACGCTGGCCCGACCTCAAGGATAGTGGTGGGGTGTCATTGGTCTGAGCCTTTGGATATGGGCCTGGGGGAAGGCAAGGGTGCCCATTGTCCCCGCTCCTGTTTGCTCTTGCAATGGAGCCCCCAAGGGCCATCCTGCAGGAGCGGCATCGCTCAGCAGGGGTTATAGTTCGGCCGCACAGATTGATTATTTCTTTGTTTGCGGATGGCGTGGCATTATTTATTAGGGACCCAGTTCACAATCTGACGCTTGTGATGGGCCAGGTGCTGAGGTTTGGGGAGTTCTCACGGCAGAAGATTAATCGCAGTAAATCAGTGGTTTTCCCCCTCACTGATGGGACAGAGGTGTTCAGCGATGATTTTCGGCACCAGTGAGAATCGGCAGGAGCCCAATATCTGAGGTGTAGATCTTGCATGACCAGGACACCCTGTTACCAGGACAATTATGGAAGCGCTGTCGGATCTCTTCAGGATTTGGTGGCTAGGTGGCTTACTCTCCCTCTTACGCTGTTGGGCCGAATTGCCATCGCAGAAATTATAATTCTTCCAAAATTCCTTTATTTCTTAATATCCCGCGGTTTCTTTCCTGTGACTTTTTTCTCAGACTACGGGGCATTGTCTTACATCTGATGTGGGCTGGCAAACTGGCCAGGGTGGCTTACACTACTATGACACAACCCTATAGGACGAGGGGCTTGGCCCTGCCGGACGTGGAGCGCTATTACTGGACTGGGCAGGCTCACGATCTGGTGTACTGGTATTCTGTGCACTTGGTTCGCTCTCACAGACCTCGGGTGTGGTGTCTGGGTCCCCGCATATAGTGAAACCTACCTGCGCGATCTGGCAGAATGTGGCAGGCAAGATGGGTGTTGACACTCTGTACTCACCGCTGCTTGCCATCAGGCATGTGGCTGGCATGGTGATCATGGGAAGAGAAGACCTATCCAAAATGGGTGGACAGACTGGGTATCACTACCTTTGGCAATTTTTCTTTTTTTAAATTGAAGATATGTTTTTCTCGCTGCAACAGGCCAAGGATAGGGTTGGGTCCTCCTACCTAGATATTTTTTTGTACTTGCAGGTGCGGAATGTCTTTAAGGAAACGTTCCCCTGGCAGCCCTCCACGTGGGCACTACTGCATGGGACAATTCAGTCCAGGGCAAGGGTTGCCTGGTTTCACACTTATACAGTAGTTTCATGGCAATATGTGCTGAGGCAGACCCAAAAAGTGTCGATGAATTTGTTACTTCAACTGATCCATTTAAATTTTTTGCACCAGGTGTACCACACCCCAGCTAAACTCCATAGACACTTTCCGTCTGCCTCGTACGTGTGTACCAGGTGTGGCCGTGGCACAGCAGGGTTCCTTCGTTTGGCCTGGTAATGTCCACAGATTTTCCGATACTGGTGGAGGTGCTGGCCAGGATTTCACTTATTTTTGGGGAACCGCTGGCTCACGACCCGATTGTGGTGGTCCTTGGATGTACGAGGAGCATGCCGCATGCAGGTCGATGCTTAACAGATCTGCTCTTGGTGGTGGCCTGCAGGAGGGTTGCCATGTCCTGGTGGAAGGGTCCCCCATCCAGTGTGCAAATGTGGTTGCGTGACGTGCCGTACTGCTGTGACATGGTGACTGCCTTTACTCAGACTATGTCCTTGCACGTCTCCATGCCGGAGGTGTGGACACCATAGGTACAGTATTTGCTTACTGCTGCCAATTAAGTATTTTGAAGGGAACTGTGGATTTATTGTCTTGCTTGTTGCTGTTGTAAGATGTATTTTGCTTACGGTGAGTGATTGTTTGTATTGGACTCCGTTAGTGTTGTTGAGTTATGATAAAATGCATAAATAACTTTTTTTCTTTTTAAAAAGAATCTCCTGAACCAACAGCAACATTCTTTAGAAAAGGCCTGTTGGTGGTAGGCTGTCCGTCGGGAAAAACACCCATTAATAGGGTTCAACCGCCACTCCAATAACCAGGAATTAAACAAAAGGCGAAAAGGACAAGTATGAGAATCAGTCATACAGGTGTTATCTGCATAATATCCTCCTGTTAGAAACCTCTGGGTATTAAGCGCATTATAAATACGCAACTAAGACATATTGTTGTAACAGCGCCTCGAAGCCCCCTAAATGATATTTATTAACCATCTTCAATACTATTCCATCCATGAAGCGTTTAAAGAGGGTTACTCTAGAAATATTAAATTGTTTTGGAGAGGAGTTATAGAAATTAATCAATATGATAGTGTTGACCCGGGAGCGTTAATTAAAACAAAATTCACAAAATTAAGGGCTGAGCGGAAAAGGACATAAGCAAAATTAATCAAGGTTTTTAAAAGAAGTGCCAAACCAACAAAATGTCTGCTTTCTTAGTTGCGCGAGTTCGGTGAATGACCTATACATCAAGTGTAAAATCTTCCACGGCCCAGGTCTTTTGTAGGATGATGACGACATACAAGCTTATCTAATGGAACATTTAAGGATGCAAGATTTCACCTAATTTGCATCCGATCTACGGAGTCAATTGGTGTTTTTTAAAATCCATCAAAAGGTACAAAGGTTCCTTTTTTTTAAAAACTATGCATCTACTTAAGATTGCAAACAGGCAAATCTGTGGTGTCAACCCTGTTTTTGATGATAGTCTAATACTCTGAGATATGATTTTTCTCTAAAGAGTTTTCCAAATTGCATAGTATGACCTTGCCGTATTCTTTTGATAGACTGTCAATCAAGCTATTGGGTGTAGAATTACCTGGGTCTTATTGTAGCCCTTTTTTGTAAATCGTTGCTATTTCAGGTTGCTGCCATCTGTGTGAAACATCGCTTATGCTCAGGTTATTAGAACCCATAATCTCAGGCTCCGTTTTAAACCGATCGATAGGCAATCAGTGTATAACTGGAGGTGTGCACATTTTTGCAGTCAGAGTGCCTCGCTAAACATCTTTCTCAGAATCTTTTAGCAGTTTCCAAGGGGGAGATGGCTATACTTGGTGAGTTAGTTACCTTCCCTGAAGGGGATTTATACACATTACTGAAATGTTCAAACCATACATCCTTGGAATATAAATTTCTATATCTATGGATGATACTGAGCTCTTCCCTCGCATGCTAGAAATTGTTTGCCAAAAACGTGTCATGCTAGTCATTGTTTGCTAATGTTTTACTTGGGTTATCCCATTTTTCCTGTTCTGCAGTTTTTCTTAATGGATTACATTTTTGGATCCTGCTCTAAGGGTGGATATGTCCGTTGGATCTTTTTTTTAAATGTTGCTTAAAAGTTCTAATTTGACAGCATTCTTCGTCATACCAAGAATTGCGGGACCGGACATGCTTCCTGACCTGGGTGGAAGGTTTCGGAACAATAGGATGTAATTCTCAAATTCTGTTAAGTCTATTTTATTTATAGCCACATATTTCTCTTAAAATGGGACTAATAGCCTGATATATGTAAGGGGCCTTACTGTTGCAATCAATATGCGCCCATTTAATTTTCTCCTATTGTTTGTAAGAGTAATATCAATTGCTTGACTATTAGGGTAGAGCAGCAGTTGTCTGCTACAAAAAGAACGATCAGGCATGGTCACTCTTAACTCTTTGGATACACTTCAAAGAACTTCGCATTCTGCCAGTTTCTTACTTCTGATGGTCAACTTTGCCGGTAATCACCTTTTAGTCTATCATTACAGCAACAAAATAGAATAATGTGCCTATCCTTTGGGATTATTTGTACCTACGCTTAGGTGGTTGGCAATCTAGTACTGGGATTCCCCACTTATGTCTTCTATTATGAGGCTTTTGATTATAGGGACAGGCTCAATTTGTGTATTGAAATATCCTACAATGACTATCTGAGCAGGTGGCACACTACTATTTACCTTCTTCACACCCTCCCCTTTTTTCTGCCCGTAGTTCTCTGCTTATTTGCCAGTGCATAAAATGAGCTGTGTTCGGAAATCTGTTCCTGAACAGTCATGTTCCATTTGTTACAAACTTTAATCACTAGACATCTATCTCAGCATTCCAATCATTGAAAAGTAGTGTTTGTTAACCAGTGAGAGTTTAAATAATGGTAGTAGGGCATGAATGTGAAAGGACTTTCATCCTCTTCCTCTCCCCCCAGTAAATTCTTTGAGAGCGTTAGATGAAGACTCCATCTGTTAGTTATGAGTTGCAGTACAAGCAACCTGTTTGTCTGTCCTGCTCCCATTGCTGCAATGCACATTCTAATTTACTGTTATTTGGCAAGGCAATAAGGCTTGTGATTGGCCTGCACCTGCCCTGAGGGCTTGTGCTTTAGTGAGAAGCTAAACAGAGGGTATGGGACTACAACTAGCATTCTTGTCTGCCCAAACATTTGATTAAGCAATTAGCACACCTACAATGTCTGGTGCTGCGTTACTGCCCTGGTCTTCCATTCTTTCCCATCCCTCCTCCCACAAAGCACTTTCCTGTACACCCTGCCCTATCTGCACTATCCCCAGACCTACATGTTCTTATGTCACCCTATGTTTCTTGTCCATTTAGGTCCACTGTACATTTAAACTTTTCTTTATTGGCAAGAAACAGTAGCATGCACGTTATACAACAGATTGGCTAATGATGTTACATGTTTGGGATTAACAAAGCATGATACGTGCACGGACATACAAAGAGAAATGGGTTTGCAGCCCAGTAGTCTTAACTTTGTTCAAGGTTCTGGTTCAGATTGTGTATCCAACATGGGGGAAGAAAGCAGTACAATGTCGTCTTTACTGTTCAAATAGCTGGAAAAATCAGAGCACACATTTTTGGGACGGGAGTTAATGGGGAGGGAATTAACATAGTTTTCCTCACACATTTGAGTCCAGGTGAGGGCTTTCAGCCACATCTCGAATGAGTGGGGGGACCGCCGCTTCCAGCATTGTAGTATGCATTTTCTGGCTACCATGGCCCCAATGTTAAAAAATGTGGACACTATCTTCGTCCCAGCTCCCTCCCACATTCCAAACAGTATAGCAAGGGGGTCCGGGTGCACCTGGATCCCCACTATCTCCGATAAGGCTTCAGTGATTGCTTCCCAGAACGGGACAAGCGCCTAGCAGGACCAAAACATGCGGGTATGGTTAGCTTCACTAGATCTGCACCTCGGGCAAGCGTGGGGCTGGTTCTGAGCAAACTTCCCCACCCTGTGGGGCATGTAGTATAGCCGATTAAGCAGTTTATATTGCATGCATCTAAATATGGAGTTAAGTGAGACCCTGCGTGTGTGTATGCACATATCGCCCCACATGGCGTCTGTGATTGTCAAGCCCAGCTCGGTGCTCCATGTGTCCCGTGGTGTCTGGGGCGCATCTGCCACCTTTGCCATCAGCATCTTGTAGAGCAAGGATGTTATGCCCCTCCCTCTGGCTGAATTGGAAATGTAGCAGATCTCGGGTGAGTCAGGGGGGTTCATTAGGGTAAGAGGGCCACATAGCGCAGACTGCCGCTCTTATTCTAAAGTATTGTAGCCGCTCTAGAGCTGAACCGAAGTGACTAGGTCGCCATGTCTGCGGGGTGATGAATTTCCCTTCGGGATATAGGTCACAAAGTGCTCGATATCCCAGGTCAAGCCAGTGTCGGATTAGGAGTTTATCGTGTGGGGGGGCAAGGCCCGGAAAATGCCAGATAGGTAGCCATTTATAGTATGGGTGATGTTCGGATGGGGCTGCAACAATCATTTCCATGCCATGGTTGTGCCGGCCACGGGATCAGCCGGGGCATCAGTGCGGTATGAGCTGTGGAGAATTAGGGACATAATGTTCACCTCTTCGCTAGCCAGGTTCTCAAGCTTCACGTGGGGGGGAGGCTCCTGGTGATTATACCAATGCATGGAATGGTGGGCTTGTGCGGGAATCCAATACCGAGCAAAGTCGGGGGCACCAAAGCCCCCTCTCTCATAGGGCAGGGTCATATGTTGCCACTTCTTGCAGACCACGCCGGAGTGCCACAGGAATTGGGCGCATGCGGAGTGCAAGTTCGAGAAGTATTGTTTCCCGGGCCATAGCGGGATGTTCGCAAAAATATAGAGACGCTTTGGGACTATTATCTATGACAGCCTACCCGATGAGGAGAGCGGGAGGTTGTGCCACCGAGATAGCTTGGACTCTACTAGTTGCGCCATAGCAGCGAAATTATCAGCCAGTAGGGAGGGTCTAAGTAGGGATACCTGGACCCCAAGATATCTAATGCCTCCAGGAGACCAACGAAGGGGGAACTCGCAGGCTGGACGTTGGGTAGCAGTAGTTAGGGGGAATAATTTGGACTTGGAGTAGTTTATGATAAAACCCGAGAACGTTATATCTCGGAAGATCGGGTCTAGATGTATGGAAGGGTCTCTGATGTACAAGAGTACGTCGTCAGCATAGAATGATATAATTTCCGGGTTGTCACAGAGCCGTATACCCTTGCGGTCGTGTTTATTTCTGATGTCGTCGGCCATGGGCTCAATTGCTAGTGCAAAGAAGATCGGGCAGCCTGGCGTGTACCCCTAAGGAGCGTAAAGGGCAATGATGTCAGGGAGTTGACCAGGACTCTAGCCACAGGATTTGTATATAACAGTTTGATGTAGGATAGCATGCCTGGGCCAATTCCCATTTTCTGTAGCACTGCCCACATATATTGCCAGGACACCATATCAAATGTCTTTTGGGCATCCAGCGTGACCGCAACCGCATTGGCATTTGGGTCGATTCTGGACATGATATTAAACAGTCGACGGATGTTGAGAGCTGTTGAGCGGCCAGGGACGAATCCGCTTTGGTCATGATGGACCAGATGCAGCATTATAGGGCGGAATCTGTTGGCTAATGCCTTGGTGAATATTTTAGTGTCTGTATTTGAGTGAGAGGGGTCTACAGGAACCACATTCATCAAGGGGCTTACCCGGCTTAGGAATCACGGTTATAAGAGCTTCGCGCAGGGATTGGGGCAGGGTACCAAGGCGGAGCGATTCGGACCATACTTCGTGTAATCTTGGGGCTAGGTTGGCGACATGTTGCTGGTAAAATTCTGAGGTAAGTCCATCCGGGCAGGAGCTTTGCACTTTGGGAGGGTAGAAATAACCTCAGTAATCTCTTCTAGGGTTATCGGGGTGTCTAGCCGCTCTAGGGTGCCCTGAGAGATGTAGGTCATAGGGATTTGGTCGAGTAAAAAGTTAACGTCCTGGAGGCTATGTTTGCTCTGGGGGCCGTACAAGGCTGCGTAGAAGTCTGCAAAGGTCTCCAATATGTGCAGATTTGACCAATGCTGGACCCCACTTGCGTCCCTAATGTTATTGATGCATGTTATACCCCCTTCCATGCGGGCCAGCCTGGCCAGGGTCCGTCCTGGTCTGTCACCCTCGCCCTACTTCCGCACTGCCAGGGAGCGAGCATAGTATTATATCTCCGTAAGAACGTGAGATTCAAAGGGTTCCAGCTCTAGCCTTATCTGCGCTAGTTTGGCTGGGGACGGCACAGAGTTGTATTCCAGCTCTAGGTCTTTGAGTTTGGTTTCGGAGCGTTATAGGCTGTTTTTTATGTCCTTAAGTACTCCGGATTCCCTAGAGATGCACATCCCTCTAATAAAGACTTTAAATGCCTCCCACCGGGTGCCGTCTGGAGTATCGTGTCGCTTGTTGCAGTCAAAAAAGGTGTTAATGTCAGCTAGGATCTCAGCCTTAAAAACAATATCTCACAGTGCCTCTGATTTAAAGCACCAATATCTGTATGTCTGTGGTCTTACCCATCAACTCAGCCGATATGAAGAACAAGTCTATTCTAGATAGGCTGTCGTGTACCGACGAATAAAAGGTGTACTCTCTCGCCTGTGGGTTGAGTGCTCTCCAGGCATCCCGTAGGTCCAGTGTGTCCATATGTGTACCTAAACATTTGGCGGCCCGGGACACAGATCTGCTGGCGGTACCAGACCTGTCCAAAACCTTATTGGGATCAAATTCATGTCTCCCCCCATATGATAGGGATACCGATATATTTCATGAGTAGGGTAGTCCCTTCGCCAAAGAATTCATGGGCATCGATATTTGGGGTATGTGTTCACTAGTGAACATTCTGTGTTGGCTAGAAGACAGTGTAAGATAATATATCTGCCCCCCGAGTCTATGTAGCTAGTGCGCAATGAAAATTCAACTGACTTGTGGATCAGGGTCAACACTCCTCTGGATTGCGTGGAATATTTGGTGTAGAACCTGGTGAGACCCCAAGTTGGTGCAAGGGATGCTGCGAGGTGCCCAAGGGCATATGTTTCTTGAAGGAGAAGTACTTTAAAACCGTGTCTCTGGGCATATGCAGTTATCCTGCGGGCTTTAGTGTAGTTGCTTAATCCCCGAACGTTCCAGGACATTAGTTTAATGGTCATGACATGGCCCTATTGAACATCCCAACAATAAGATCTGCCACCTTCCAGTGGTACCTTTGTTGTTGCCACATCGTCGTGCCTCTCAGTAGCCGCAGCCACTGCCTTCTTGCCATTTTTGATATAACGTTCCCCAACTGTGCACCCCCACCTTCACTGCCCTCCCCCAACTAGCAGTGCATTGAGACCCACCCAACCATTGTGCGCAAGTGTGCCAGTCCCAACTAGGCACCACCTGCCCAACCACGGCATAACTGATAAAAAAACTGCCGGAATAAGCATTGCAACTGCAGTGGGGGGTCGCCGCTGCCGTGTACCCAGCTATGGCAAATCGTATGGTGCCAAGGCACCGCAGTACATTCAACGGTAAGTTACATCTGGACTGCGAAAAGCGTAACCTTATGATGCATACACACAGACAAGGAATTAACTCATAGTAGCTGTGACGTAAATAGCACTCAACCGAAAGGCCTCACTGCTGATAGGAGATACTGGCCGTCTTAGTCATTAATCATTGGGTCGTCAGCTGCCTCTTCGAGCGGGATCTGAGATTCGATAAATTTGACCGCTTCGTTGGGGACTGTGAAAAAGTAGAGTTTGTTGCGATGGGTAAATTTCAAGCGGGCGGGGAAAAGCATTGCATACTCGATTCTCCTTTCCCTGAGCATCTTCTTTACCCCATTAAACTGTTTACGCTCCAACTGGACTCCCACGGAGAAGTCTGGGAAGATTCTGATGGTTTGTGATTCAAACCTTAATTCTCCTTTCTCCCGAGCTAATCATAGTATGTGGTCTCTGTCTCTATAGCTAAGGATCTTAGCAATTATTGGTCTGGGAAAATCGCCCGGTTCAGGGTGGGGGGCCAGGGTGCGGTGCACGCACTCAACTGTGAAGAACGGGGAGAGCTGGGGGTTGTCGGGGAGGTTTTTGAGGAGGTTTTCGACTGCTAGTTCCATCCCGCCTGTGAGAGCAGACTCTGTTACACCTATAATGCGGATGTTGTTGCTCCGTGATCTCGATTCCAAGTCGTCACACTTGGCCTTGACGTGTTTCATATCACGCACCAGCTCCGTGACCGTATTTTGTAGGGCAAGCACCCCGTCTTCATTGGCCCCAATCCTGGTTTCCGCCTCGGTTGTCAGAGTACCAGGTTGGTCCAGTTTAGCTCTCAAGGAGGCCACATTGGCATTGATGTCATCAAGCTTATCATGGAGGAATGAGGCAAACTTTTTCGCCATGGATTCCATCATTGCCGTCAGATCAGGTTGAAGGGGGTCTGATGGCGGGTCTGTGTCATCGTGGTTCGAGGAGGAGACTGGCATCTCGGCTTGTTAGCACCCCGTGACCTGTTCGACATGCTGTGAGTGGATTGCGGTGCAAGGTGAAGCAAAGGGGTGCAGTATGTGTATTCAAGAGAAGAGATCACCCTCTTTGATCACTTTGATCACTTCGCCGGGCAGGACAGGGTACCAGGGTATATTGCCAAGGGGCACCGGTGGTCCTCGGGACAGGGTCCGGCACAGGGCCCCGAGAAATGTCAAAGCACCTGGGTTGCAATGTAGAGTTAGGGATCAGCCCCTTGGTGTAATTAGACTGATGCAGAGACGAGGGCCCCGCTAGACATCTGTTATCAGGTGAGCTGCCAGGCTGGTATGAATGAGGAGGTATGGCAAGGGCGCGCAAGGAGGTTCGTTATTAGTGCGCTGGTGCTGTCAGCGGGGGCCTCGAGCAGAACTGATCCGATAGGCAGGCGGAAGGCGACCCCTCACCGGTGCGATCCCGGGTGCGCGGTGGGAGGAAGGTGCGTGACTCAACTCGGGTTCCTCCAGAGATTGCTTGCAATGTTGTGGGCCAGCCCCAGGGTAAGCTCACAGCTCTGTAGAACAGAACAGTTCTGGTAACACAGTAATCCAGGGCCCGAAGGCCTCACTGAGGAGAGGTAGGCATGTAGGTGTAGGAGCTGTGAGGAGAAAAGGAAGCGATGACCGCAGCTTTCACAGCGGAGTTAATGGTCGGGCACAAGCCGCAGGGACAGCAGATGGCAAAAGTGTGAGGCCAGCCCGGGAGCGGGTGAGCAGCAATGCAGGTAAGCTCCCTGTGGGGTGGGCCACAGAAGGCAGAGCAGGTAGCCCCCCCCAGCTCCCCACCGGTGGTGTCAATGGTCCAGCCGCCGTAGCTGGGTGTGATGGAGCTCTAGGAGAAGGGCTGGTGGTCAGGCACGCTTCCCGCAGAAGGCTGCAGCGCTGGATGCGCGAGATCCGGAGGGCCTCTCTGGGAGATCGAGTCACGTTGCAGATGTAAGTAGGCGCAGAGGCATCCGCACTGCGATGGCAGGGGGGGAGAGCAGCGAGGACTTAGCGAGCGGCCCCCCAGCTCCTCACCTGCCTTGATGGTGTCGTGGATCTCAATATGGCACGGGGAGAAGCCACGGAGGGGCCGCCAAAGCCTGACACAATCTGCAGGGCCAGCGGCCGGTCCCGAATCCTCCAGGCACTCAGGCAGAATGGGGCACAGGCCGCCCGCCCGCAGGGCATGGAAGGAGGCCACAAAACGGCAGGCGGCCCAGGCCCCCCCCGCCTCCCCCCCAGCAGCAGGGGCGGGCAGAGCGCTCACTGCAGCGCAGGTGGCCTGGCCATACAGCACCCGGCAGGCAGAGGAGGGGAGAGGCACTGCAAGGGAGTCTCGCGGGCATGTCCCCGTGTCGCAGCCGCAGCTCCCGCAGGTATGCAGGCTCAGTAGGCTGTGTCCCAGTGACCAGTAGCACTCCGTCGGCCGCGTGAGTCCACTCGAGGCCCGGCCCAGACTGGATATGCACCAGGGCCCGCGCGGAGGAGCAGGAGGATCGATCGTGGCGTGGCTGTGGGGCATCAAATGTCTTCAGGAACGGGCGTAGATGTAGCCCTGCGATTCTGCCACTCAAAATGATGGGTTTAAGTGCAGGATAAGGACGAGAACCGCTGATGATGGCAGATTTGACGCTGGGTGGCCACGGAGCACAGAAGCTAGACAGCCATTTTCAGGCTGCTCAACAGCACCCCCACACCCCCTTCAAGTCCACTGTACATTTAATATCCACCCAGTCTATTTGCACTCTCAATCCTCTTTCTGCTGGCTGGAGCAAAATTCCCAGAGGCCCCATTCCCTGCTGAAGCATACGAGACTTAGCAGCCCCAAGGAGAAGACCCAGAAGTGGTGAGCGGTCAAGGGGAAATGGGCTCAAAGGTGAGCTCTCTAGACTTGTCTCTGTGATTGTGATCTGCCACTCACCTCCGATTCAGTTTGAAGGTCAATTCCATCAGTCACAGCCAAATATCTCAAGCCTTCTGATTGGTGAGAGGAGGCCTCAGCATTTGTTGTAGAATACTTAATCTTGCATTATTGGAGTAGCATTGTTAGTCTGTGACCTTCAGTAGTTCCAAACACAAACCACACCCACAATGGAATGATTTGCATGGTCAGACTTTAGACTGACTGGGTATCGTCCAGTAGCTGATTTTGCTGATTGAGGTTTCTGATTTGTTTTGTGTGAGAGGTGTGTTTTCTAGTTAGGAATGTATATCTGCTGGTAGTTGAGGAAAACAGTCAGAGCCAGGGCTCTTGGGAATCTTTGGCACGATTGTGTGCTTTAGTGCTTTGGAATTGTTCCCCCACATATTTGAAGAATGTCTCTATAATGTCTGTAATGGTTACCTTTGTGCAGATCTACTTACCAGGATTGCGATGAGTCTGTGGCACTTTTTTGTATCTCATTCCTGTTTAGTTTACTTGCGTGAAGACATTAGTTTGATTACGTTGTTAATCAGGTTTCAGAGTTCTTTTTGGGAGTGAAGTCATTTTTTTCTTCTGGGTCCCTCCCATCCTATGTTCTCTAATTGTTCTGGGACACACCAGTTGTTCATTAGCTTCTTCACTTCCATTGCGTTACTGTGATTAAATGACTACTGCTCTGCAGGAGTAGAGCCATTAGTAGTTACTAAACCGCCTACTCAACCCCATACTACTACTATACTAGCAGTGATCCTGATCTTAAAGGTGAAACAAGCCCAGCCCAACAGGTATACCTCCTTGCTTCTTTTAGAATGTGGGCCGAGGGCAGTCTATACCTTTTTGAGTGGTTTGTTATGATAACAATAGAAACACAACCGCTTTGCTACAATGGTTCCAAAATAAAAGAATGTGCCATCCGGGTTCTAGAAAAGTAGGAACTTTAATATAACCATCAATGCAATCTACTAATCAAAAACCCTAAAGACCCACACCTATAAAAGAAACTCAGAATGCAGACTTTCAATAGAAAGGGGCACTCTAGCTTGTCAAGCAGGGGGTGTTCAGGCAACAAGACTTCAACAACAGTGTACATTTTTTTGGGATGTGTTCAAAAGGCAAATAAGGTTACCTGAAAGCCACTATGGTACCTTGAAATAGAACAGGGTGGCTAGGGCCTCTTGAAAACAACTTTTAGTTGTTGTCTTGGGTGCTAGACAGCGGTCCGCTTCATTGGGTCGTTCCAGCGCCTGGATGGCTCAAAGTGAAGCCAGGGGGCAAAAATTCAAGTCGCAAGATGCCAGCCAGCCATAAAAAAGGAACTTGTCAACTCAACTGTATACATATACGCAGCACACCATTTCTTACTTGCCAAGAGTGAAATATCACTGGCCAATGGCTAGTGGCAAATGAAAAGTTTGCATCCTGGTGCAGCAACCAGTTTGAAGGTTTGTAGAGTGCCACACGCAGCACTGAGAGTCCTATAGTGGCTCGAAAATACCCTCAGCTGAGTTGAGCTGGCTCACAGATGTCTCAAGGTGATTAAACAGGGTTACAGCTCCTTCTGGACTTCTGGAACGCCCAATTCAGGATCCCCATGACAAGGAGAGTACTTTAATTCTTCCCTCCCACTCCAAAAACTTGGATGACACCTACAGAGATTCCTTCACCTCTACCTCGCAGGTTCCAGTGAAGCAGCCATCAGTGAGGCCTTGGACCAAAACAGTCAACCCCCACTGTTCCATAGGTATGGTTATCAAGCAGAGTTACCTCTGCAATGGATGCCTTCTGTCTTCACCTCTCTAGCACATGACATTTGAATAGACTGTATTCCCGACAAAGAGGTCCAGCAAATCTTTCTTCTTGTCTTCAGAGTTCAAGGATTAATCAAAGAGGAGTTGTTCCTCATTCTTGACAAGGGCAACGTGTCACAGATGATTGGTCCAAACCAAGTCAGCTAAAAGGGGTCCCATCCAGGCTGCTGTAAGAAATGCCCGTTGCATTCTGACATCCTACCCACAATACCTTGTCCTGCAGGAAAAAGTTGGGGACAAGAAGTTGTAGAAAGCCCTAGCAGAAACCAAGATGGTGGAACCCATCTTGCAGTCTCCCTCTCTTCTCTGCCTAATCTAACACCCCTCTCCCTTCCATGTCTACCAAAGTCATGCCTCCAACTCCCTCCGGGTCAGTCGCTTCTCCATGCAACAAGTTGGTGGTAGATCTTTCTTTGGCTGGGGCCTCCCTCTGGAACAGCCTCCCTGAAACTTGAGGAGAAAATCTTTGGTTCCGGAAGCACCTCAAAACCTTTCTCTTTGTGTATGCTTTTTCTCCTTCTCTCCCTTGCTGATTTCCTGGCTCTCGTGGCCTCCCTTGCCTCGTCGCGCCTTGAAACACTTGTGTATAGGCGCGTTATAAATGCCATATCATATTATATCATATCATAAAGGGGTTCTACTGGTCAGCACCCTAGTGTGAGTGTTGCTTTATGTCAGTCCTGCCTTTGAAGCACAGACTGGTAGAAGATCTCCTCTGGGGAGTGTTTGTGTGCCCAGGGGAAAGGTGTTGCCCCTCCTGCAGGAGGATCAAAGAGGCAATTTCCTGATGTTGTCCCACATTGTAGTTGTGGAGACATGCAAGGTTGGTGGCTAATGCACATCAGCCTCATCATAGCTGAAGCCCTGCTCAGATAGCTGGCACTAGAATATCAGCAAACTGTGCCGTGGCTGTATAATTGTGTGACCTTAGCCACCAAGTCTCAACCAGGCATTGCTTACATGCAAAGATGAATGTTGTCTCGAGGCTGACCAAGTTAAACAAGTATTATTATTTTAATCAGATGTGCTGAAAATGAAAATGCCCACTCTGCTTGCTATCACTTTGTGTTCAGGCAGCCAGTATCCATGTCCATTTGACCTTTGAACCTGCCCTGTACTAATGCAGGGCTGGTGCTGAGGGAGTCAGTGGACTATCACTTCAAAGGCACATAATTGCACTATACTTTTTGCATGGAATATTTATGAAAGGGCAGACCTCCCCTTTTCAGAAACAGAATTCTCAGCATCATTTTAATAAAGATTAAAACGCTAGTACGTTTACACTCTTGCAGATGGCAATCTGTCAGTTACTTCTAGTTGTTGTAGGGTTCAACTATGAAGAATAGGCTTGGTGGCTGTTGTGACAAATCGCAGGATTCAGTCACTTCTTCAAAGGGGGCAGGGGGAGCCTTTCCCTGTGAGATTCGGGATGTAAGCACACTACGCAGTACCCTCCCTAGGGATAGAGGCAAGCAGGACCTCTGGCAAGTTACTCCCCACTTGGGGACAAGGAGCTCCGTTCCGCAAAGTAACTCCCAGGGTTACTCACTCAGATCACCAGTGGCGCCTAAGCTTCAGACAAGCCAAGAAGATCAAGCTACTGTGTGTTTCTGTACTATAAACGCACTGATACATCATGAAGAAATATTTATTTCATTTGTTATTCGCGCCCAGAACCCGGAGGTATCACAGTGCTAGATCACATACAAGTAATGCATAGATAAGTAGAGTACAGTACAGGGTTTAGGTTCACAGTAGTTAGAGATAATTGTGCATATATGTTAAAAAGTGAGGTTTTGACATGTTTGCGGAATGCAAGGTAGGATGGTTCGTTCCTGATTGCGGGAGGGAGTGTGTTCCATAATGTGGGAGCGATGACAATGAAGCAGGTGCCCCCTGATCGTTTTCTGGTGAATCTAGGTGTAGTAAGTGAGATGGCGGAAGTTGATTGTAAGGTTCGCATTTGGGGATTCAGTGCGTGAGATAGGGGGGGCTGTGTTGTAGAGGAAGCGTTGAGTGGTGGAGAGTATTTTAAATTCAATGCGTGCTTTGTTGGGAAGCCAGTGGGCTTCACATCTGATTTGGGAGATGTGCTCTGAGCGTTCTGGGTCCCAGACTGCTCTGAGGGTGTTATTCTGAGTTGTAGTTTGAGATTCTTGCTGGAGGTCCCTGCTAGGATGGCATTGCAGTAGTCAAGTTTGCTACTGACGGTTGCTCTTGCAAGAGTGAGGCAGTTGCTAGGGGTGAGGAATTTTCTAGAGAGATTGAGGAGTTTAGTAGAGTATGGTCATAGCTTTCACATGTTTGTTCAGGTTGATTTCTGCATCTAGGTAGACTCCTAGTGTTTTGACTTGGGGAGAGACGGGGATACTGTTTCCGCCGATGTAATGATGATGATGGAGGAGTAGGCAGGGTCAAGATGTTTGAGATGGTTGGGGGAGCCAACAATGAGTAGCTTGGTTTTATCATCATTAAGGCTGGTGATTAGCCATCCAGGCCTGTATGATATACATGTGATGGATGTTTGCGCAGTCAAGTTCGTAGGTGCCAGAGAGTTTGAGGAGGATCTGGGTGTCATCTGCATAATTTGTGTAAGGGATATTGAGGTTGTCAAGGCAATTAAACAGGTCCTTGGTGTACGTGTTGTAGAGCGTGGGGGGACGCAGGAGCCCTGGAACACCATAGGGCACTGGGATAGGGTCTGCTGCTTCCGTGCCAGCGAAGATCCTAGAGGTTTGTCGCTCAGGAAGGATTTGACCCATTTGGCTGCTTCTTGGGAGAAGTTGAAGGAGGTGGTGAGGCGGTGGCAGAGGATATCGTGGTCTGCAAGATCAAATGCCGCAGAGAGGTCGAGTAGCATGAGAATGGCGAGGTCTCCCTTGTTGCGAATGTTGTCAAGTTGTATCTTGAAATCGAGGAGGGCGGATTCCGTGAAATGTCTAGGTCTAAGGCCAGATTGACATAGGAAGTGGGTCTCAAGGTAGGTTTGGAGTTGTAGGTAAGCGGCACAGTCAAGAATTTTCTGTAGGAATGGGACTGTGGTGATGGGGCAGTAGTTGGTGGGGAGAGGGGGATTGAGGGAGGGTTTTTTCAGCAGTGGTTTGACTCAGGCTTCTTTGATGGAGCTGAGTATGGTGCAAGTGCTGAAGGAAGCATTGATACATTTAGCAATGTTAGGGGCAATGGGCTCGGCACAGAGTTTGTGTGCAGGGCAAAGGTCACCAGTGCAGTTGGAGGCTTTGAGGTGTTGGATGATGGTGAGCGTTTCTGCTGTGGTAATGGGAGTGAATTGGAAGTGGGGGAATAGTGGGTGTGGGAGGGGAGAATGTAGGGTGGGAGGGTTTGGCTTGAGGGATCTGTGCTTTCTTGGAGATGGTTTTATCTCTAAGGTTCTGGATTTTGTTGGCTAGGGTGGATTGTACCAGTGTTCACCAGGCTTTGTCTTTGGGAAAGGTTGAGATGGGTGTGACTGGGGTTTCCAGTTCTTTTAGGATTTTGAATAACTCTTTGGTGTTAGAGTGGGCTTCTGAGATGCGAGTATTGTAGATGTTGGCTTTGGTGTTGATGATGGACAGTTTGTAGGAGGCAGCGCAGATGCTGAAGGCATCTTTGTTGGTGGGGGAGTTTTTTGTTTTTGCCAGATGTGTTCTTTAGCACGCTTGGCTTTGCAGAGATTAGCTAGGTCTTGGGTGAACCAATTATGGTGGTGGTCTTTTTTCTGAGTGGTTGTTTTGAGAGGGGCGTGGAGATCCAAGGTGTGGCTCAAGGCAGTGTTATAAGCTTAGAGAATGGCCTCTGGGTTGTTGTTGTCATGGCATGTTTTGAGGGAGGTCAGGATGGTAGATTCTAGGAGTTCCTTAGTAATTTTTGTAGTGCGTCTAGCAGTGATTGGTTGGTGGGTGTTAGTTTTTCGGTGGTGACGTTGAGGTCTAAGGTGAATAGAATAAAGGAGTGGTATGTCCGGGGCACAGGGCTGATGTCTAAGATTTTGGTAGGGCTGTTGAGGGATAGGATCCAGTCAAGTCTGCAGCAGTTGATGTGGGCGTGTGCTTGGATGACTTGTATGAAATTCATCTCTTGGAGCGTCTTTCATATTGTGAAGAAGATTGCTTGAGTAATACAGAATACTCAAGAATAAGAACATAATAATACTGAGAAGAGTGATGAAGTGATTCAAAACACTCAAATGAAAAAGGAGGACTGTGATCCTATACTGGTGGAAGGTCCAGCTACACGTCATAAAAAGAGAGAGGCGCTCTAAGCAAAGAGAGATAAACTGTAGTTTCAAACCTGCGCAGCAGAGGGAGGGGCTTGGAAGATTCCTATCAGCATTGCGTACGTAGCTGACAGAACCCCGGAAGTCCTGCGTAGCTGGCGTGGGAAGTTACACAGGAAGAGTTGGAAGCCGGAAACATTGGGGAAAGGGAACCCCAAGGGAGCGAAGGATTGTGTGAGTGGTGGCATGACAGACACCAGTGGACTGTGCAATCCTACAATGACACAGAGACCACAGAGCCTCTGTTGTCACTGAACGGAGGAAGAGGCCAACCTGAACGAGAAAGAAGAGTTTCCTGGTCCTATCGAAAGGCATGGTGACGCTAACCCCAAGGCAAGAAGGTAACTATGAATCGGTTCTTCGAATATCGTTGTGTTAAACGAAAATATTTCTTTGTCTTCTGCTACCCCGAAGTCAAGCTTCAGGAAGTGTCAGGACTGCGGTTCCAAGATGTCTCCGACGGACCCGCACGGCATCTGCCTCTGGTGCCTCGGTGAGAGCCACGTCACTGATGACTGCGGCGAATGCCAGTCTTTGACGTCGAAGGCCTTGCGGGAGAGGAAGAAGAAGCTGTCGGCGGGTAGGGTTTCCAAACCCCGTAAGTCGAAGTCCGCTGGACTTTCGACCGACGATTCAAGGGGCGACTCTCTGCGTCGGCCTAAGTCCAGGGGGTCTAGTTTCAGGAGTGGGTCCCGCCATTCCTCGGCCTCTTTGAGGCATGCACGGAAGCGCCCTCACCGGTCGCCTTCCCCGTCCTCGTCTGAGGACTCCGCCAGACGGCGGGTTGCTTGTCCCACCAAGCATTCATCTCCGGCGGAAAGGGACGCCTTCCGTAAGGCGATGATGGTGATTTTTGAATCGCAGGGCACCGTTCCGGCCGTGCCTTCGAGAGAAGCCGGCACGGGACGCTCTAGAACCACTGCTCGCACGCCTTCAGGCTCGGGCGGTCGGCGCGATCACCGGGAACCTTCGAGGTCCCGGTCGGACAAGGAGGATCTCCATCGTGCCCGCTCCATGTCCCGGTCCTCGACGCCATCGAGACCGTTGGAGCCTGTGAGGCCTTCGAAGAAGGCATCGATGCCGTCGGCGCCATGTCCGTCGAGGGACTTTCTCGAGGCTCTGAGGAAGCCATCGGCGACGAGGCCGTCAAAGGACGCGCTCAGGGCTCTGGCCTCAAAGCAAGCTGCTGTTGAAGTCGTCGGTGCCTCGGTCGACATCGACGCCACTCCCATCGACATTCTCGACGCCTTTTGAGGACTTTTTGCCAGAGGTACCCCGGAGAGCTGTGGAAGCTCCTAGGAAAGTGCTCAGCAAGTCTGTCCGGCCTATACTTGACCCATACTCTGTTCCTCCTCCCAGGGTGGACTTGTTCCAACCCTTGGAGTACATTTCAGAGGTTAAGGCCTTCCTTGTCTGAGGAAGAGGTGCCTCCCGAGGTCCCTGATGACCTGTTATCGGGTCATAGCCAGATGGAAGACCTGCGTCAATCCTTGCATGACGCCAGCGGTCTGGACACCTCTCCGGAAGTTGAGTTCGGCAGGCCTGAGCCTGGTACACACGTCGAGTTGTCATACAGGCATCTCATGTCGAGGGTAACGGAGTACTTGAGGTGGTCTGCTCCACCTGTGGATTTTCTGCAGGATGACCTGACAGATATCCTTGACCAAGGTCCACCCACTGACCCGATGTTGCCATTTCATATGGCCTTACAAAGAAGGGTGGCGACGGCTTGGACTGCTCCGGACAGTCATCCGGCGGTAAATAAGTCGTTGCCAAAAAAATACCGTCCAGCCGGTGGGGACCCCTGCTACTTGTCCACGCACCCCACTCCGGAGAGTTTGGTGGTACAGGCGGATACAGCCCCAGCAAAGCAGGCGGCGTACCCTACAATCCCTCCTGATAGGGACGACAAACAGTTTGACGGTTAGGCGAAGAAGGTTTTTTCTTCTGGGTGTATGGCTTTAAAAGCAGCCAACTCCGTTTGTGCCCTTTCAAGATTCACGCACACTCTGTGGAATTGTGTATCTTTGGCGGCTGAACTTATTCCCGAAGGGGAGGAACGGGATGGTTTTCTTGCCCTCGTTCAGGATGGCAAGAATGCCATGTGTGAATCCGTTCAGTCGGGTCTGGGTGTGGCAGACTGTGTCAGCCGGTCCATGGCGGCGAGCACCGTGATGCGCGGGTTGCGTGGTTGCGGAAGTCGGGGTTTGCTCCTGATGTACAGTCCCGGCTTCTCAACATGCCCTTTGATGGTGTGCATCTTTTTGGCAGCAAGGCTGACGAGAGCCTTGAGAGGTTGCAGACCTCCAAAGCTGCAGCAAAGTCGTTGAGCGCTGCAGTACGTCAACCTCCGCCTTTTTGTCCTAGGGGACAGCAATGGAGAGGAGGTTCCTTTCGATACTACTCTTCCTTTGGTAGATCGAGGGGAGCTGCCAGTCAAAGAGGCCAACATAGGCGTACCAGATGTGGAACACAAGGTACTCAAGGTGCCAAAGCCGTTCGGGCAGTTGCCTCTTTGCCCTCAGGCACTGCCGGAGCCGCTTCCGCTCAGTCATGAGGCTATGTCCCATTGTTCGCCGGTTGGGGGAAGGCTGGCGCAGCATCTTGTAGAATGGCGTGCCATTACTTCAGATGCGTGGGTTCTGGAGATCATTGCCCACGGCTACTGTCTTCCTTTCCGGCAGAGGCCTCACGACAATCCACCAGGGAAGCTCTCTTTGAATAGTTTGGATCCATTCCTTGCGCAGGAATTCGAATCCCTGCTGGAGAAAGGCGCCATAGAACTGGTGCCTGTAGCGGAGAGAAACAAGGGATGGTATTCCCCATATTTTTTGATCCCGAAAAAAGGCAGGAGATTGAGACCCATCATGGACTTGCGTGGTTCGAACAAGCTTCTCAGGAAGGACATGTTCAAGATGGATACTCTCTCAAGTCCTCCAGGCCCTTCAACTTCAGGACTGGTTGGTGTCTCTCGACCTCAAGGATGCTTACTTTCATGTGCCGATTCATCCCAAGCACAGGAAGTACCTGAGGTTCGCGGTTGGCATCCTGCCGTTCGGATTGACCTCCGCCAGAGGGTCTTCACCAAGCTGGTGGTGGTGGTGGCAGCGTATCTCAGGAAAGGGGGGATTCACATCTACCCCTACATGGACGATTGGTTGGTCAGGGGGCGCTCTCCCGAGCAAGTCCTGGATCATCTGTCAGTCACCTGTCACTCCCTTCACTGGCTGGGCTTCTCCCTCAACTTAAAGAAGTCCCACTTGACACCTACCCAACGGCTCCAGTACATCGGAGCAGTGCTAGACGCATCCCTGGGGCAGTGTTCGCCTCCCCAGGTGAGGGCTCACTACATTCTGCAGATGGTGGACAAATTTCAACGTGCCCAGAGTCTCCCGGCGTTCGAGTTCTTGAGATTGCTCGACCTAATGGCATCCTGTATTCTACTGGTGCCAGAGGCCAGGCTGTGGGTGAGATCTCTGCAGTGGGCACTCAAGGTGCAGTGGTCGCAGTTCTCCGGCAGGATGTCGGACCCCATTCAGATTCCGCCCTTGGTCGCCCAGGAGGGAAATCTGTTCAAAGTGGCTCTGTTTTGGCAACCATGGCCGGAGGTGACGATCCCTCACGGGTTGGGGTACATGCAGACAGTCAGCGGTCGTTGGTCTCCGTCGGAGTCCAGACTCCACATCAATCTGTTAGAGCTGCGGGCTGTCAGGCTAGCCCTGAAGGCTTTTCTGCTGTCTGTGCGGGGGAAGAATGTCCTGATTATGACGGACATTAAAGTGGCCATGCACTACCTCAACAAAAAGGGGGGACAGGGTCACTCCCACTGTGCAGAGAGGCGATGCAGCTCTGGTTCTGGGCCATCCAGCAGGAAATTTTGATCTCGGCAGTTCATCTGGCCGGAGACGAAAACGTGGCGGCGGACACTCTGAGCAGGCAGAGCACAGTCTCTCACGAGTAGGAGCTGGCTCAGGAAGTTCTCTTGGAGATCTTCGCCCTTTGGGGAACCCCACAAGTCGATCTCTTCGCCACCAGTGTCGACCGGATGTGGGAAAGATTCTGCTTGCGGGAATTTCCTCCAAGAGGAGCCTTTTGGGACGCGTTCGTAGTGGAGTGGTCCTTCCCACTGCGGTACGTGTTCCCTCTAGTCCCCGTCATTCCGCAAGTGTTGCGGAGGTTCGGTTCCCGGATGATCCTCATTGCTCCTGCATGGGCCAGGAGAGCGTGGTTCCCGGACCTTCTAGACATGTCCATCTGCCCTCCACGTCGTCTTCCCTACCGAGACGATTTGCTCTCACGGGAAGGGGGTCGAGTTCTCCATCCAGAGGTGAAGTCTCTCAACCTTCATGCTTGGTATCTGAAAGGCTGAGATATAAGGATTGGGACCTCCGTGAGGACGTGATGGAGGTGTTGCTTTCGGCCAGAAGGCTCGCAACGAAATCCTTGTGCCGTTGGAGGAAGTTCTGCAACTGATGCAGGGGACAGAATGTGGATCCTTTTCAATGTTCCATTCCTTTGGTTTTGTCTTTCTTGCTTTCTTTAGCCCACAAGTGCCTGAATGTGGGTACCATTAAAGGGGTCCCTGGCGGCACTGTCCATATTTAAGTGCTCGTCTGAGGAAGGTTCTTAATTTAAAATTCCTTTGATTTCTCAGTTTCTAAAAGGGCTAACTCATGTATTTCCACCGTCGCCTTTCCAGGTGCCGGGGATGGGATTTGAATTTGGTTTTAAAGTTCCTAATGGGAGCTCTGTTTGAGCCCTTGCATTCTTATCCGTTGAGACTGTTGTCCTTTAAAACTGTATTTTTAGTTGCGGTTACTTCCGCACGCAGAGTGAGTGAGTTGCAGGCACTTTCCGCCAAACCACCCTTCACTGTTTTCCTTAAGGACAGGGTTGTCCTGAGGGTACGCCTTCCTTTCTTCCGAAGGTTGTGTCGGAATTCCATCTGAGCTAGAAGATAATTCTTCTGGCATTCCATCCTCCTCCACATCCTGGTAAGGAAGAGGAGAGGCTCCATAGGTTGGATCCTACGAGAGCTTTGAGTTTCTATCACTCACGGATGTCCCGGGTCAGAGTGGACGAGCAGCTCTTTATTGGTTACGCTGGAAGGCATTTAGGTCAGGCTGTTCAGACCTTGTCTAGATGGATCATTTTGACGATCTCTGAATGTTATCGTTTGGCGGGGAAGGACCCACCTGTAGGTTTACAGGCCCATTCTACTAGGGGTTTGGCTGCTGCCACTGCACTACAGAGGGGTGTTCCGATTCGCAATATTTGCGAAGCGGCCACTTGGGCCTCTGTCCATACTTTTGTGAAACATTATTCCCTGGACTCTATCCATGGGCAAGATTTGCCTTTGGCACGGCAGTCCTCTATTCTGCAATTTGATTGGGCATTCTAAATTTTCTAAATTCTTTTCCCAGCTCCTTACATTGGTACTGCTTTGGGAGTCTGTCAAAGATGTGGAATACTTCGGAGGACACATTCCCCTCGAAGAACAAGTTACTTTCTTACCTGATAACGTTCTTTAGATGGGATGTTCCTCCAACGTATTCCACATCATACCCTCCATACCTGACCCGCTACAGAATTTCTATCACGATTGCAGGTTCCGTTTCCGCAAGGCTTTCTGTGGTGCGGCTGGCAGAAGATTGGTACCACACGTTCTGGGGGAAAAAACTACAACTGAGGGTACGGGCGTCGTGCGTCCTACATATAACATCTAGTGACGTCGGCCATTGGAGGAGGTCCTCGATGGAGCGTATCGACGTCATCAACGCAGGACGCCTACGCCGAAAGAGTTTTCCGAAGCAGCACAGCTGTGGTAATCAATGTCAAAGATGTGGAATACATCGGAGGAACATCCCATCAAAAGAACGTTACCAGGTAAGAAAGGAACTTGTTCATGAATCCTACTCGTCCCAGTGTTTGTTAAAAGAGAAAATCAAGCGTGAATCGTTACTGGTACATTCATACTTGTCCCAGTAACTATGAAGAGAGGAAATTAAGTGTGAATCATTACTGGTAGAATCCTACACTTCCCTATAATGGTAAAGGGAGGAATTCAAATGAGAATGATTACTGGCACAATCTTACTCGTCCCAGTAGTTGTGCAGAGAGAAAGTCAAGAGTGACTCATTACTAGTATAATCATAGTCACCCCAGTAATATTAGAGAGGAAACCAAGTGTGGATCTTTTCTGGAACCTTAATATTCATCCTAGTAATAGACCAGAGTATAAAGAAAACAAAAGCTTTGAAAGTATTGTTAAACTGGCTCTGCAAGGAAAAAGAATGGACATTGTGTCAAGAAAGAGGACTATTACTGCAGCCTTCATACTCTGCCCTTTGGGAGAGGAGAATACAGAGAAAGCAAGAAACAATTAGAAAGTCTGATGAACTGGCCCAGCCAGAAAAGAGAGTGCACATTGCATCAAGACAGAACTATACAGAGATTAGGTCAAGAGAGAAAGAGAGGGAACGTCGGAAGGGAAAAGCAAGGTGTCAAAGACATATTGGAAAAGCTGAAGAATCCTAATTTTAAACTGTGTGAATTTATCAAAGTCGCTGCTAAGCACTATCTAAGAATCACCTACTAAAGCAACTTTGCTGTGAAGCGGAACACAGGGAATCATTCTCATGTCCCTTAGCTCCTTTTCTAGGGACAGAGTACACTTGATTTGGACAGAGGATAATTTTCCTTTGAAACTCAATGACGACTGACAAGTACCGTTAGGAAGGGAAAACCCTTAGCATAGGGATAGCTAGGAGTTATCTCTTTTCATTTATCACAATAAACATTTTCAAATTAGAAGAAACTTGCATCTGTCCTTCTTCTGACCCGCCACGTTGTGCAATTAACATTGCATAATGCCGGGGGGCGCTGTTGCGCACATTCAAGATGGCCGCCTAGTGTGGGAGCTCCGGCTCGAAGAAAATCCTGCTTCGAAATAAATCCTGTCAGAACCGTCTAAATTGTGGAAACTCGGCGACGCCCTTGTAGCTGAAGCCCTACTGCACACGGAGCTTGAAAATTGTGAAAAACCGGAGCCGGGGTGCGGACATATCCGACGGCAAAGACTGGCGGCTGGTGGGGACCTGCGGAGCCGTCCTTGAGAACCGCGGAGATCGGGCGGAGATCCTGAGTGGGGGAGGGGCGCCGCTCGGCACGCGGGCCCGCCCGCGAGGAAACCGGCGCATTCTGCCGCCTGGGGTAAGCGGAGCCGGGTCACTACTCCCGGCTGCTCCCTGGCCCCCCACTGGAAGTGGTTGGACCCCGAGCGAGAGGGGGAGGCAGGAGAAGGTGACCACAAAGAAGGCCCTGCGCGACGCTCCGGGACCCGGTCCTGGGCCGCCTCGTATCACCCCTCCGCTACCCTCACCAGCACAGAGAACGGCACCCCGGGCTACTCTGGAGCGGTGCCCGGAAGCGACAAATAACTCCCCGGAGCGCTCCCCGGAGTACTGCGGAGACGCGACGGCGGTGATTTCGGCCCTACTGGGTAGGCGGCGGCGCTAAGTATAACACCAGGATACGCTGAGATTCAGGGCTGAAGTCCTCTGGCGCGTTAACCGTGAGGCCTCAACACACGCAACGGTGCTAAAATACGCTCTGGATATACACCGTGGGACACCCCCCGCTGCGTACTGGTGCGCAAAGAAACAACATACGGGGAGGAACTACAGGCCTCCGCCATCCGGGTGCCACGCCACATGGGCCGCACCGAGAAGAGAGGGGCCGGCGGGAAGAAAGTTGGCCCGATGGATACTTTCACCAGTGCGCAAACACAAGGAGCAACCAACGGAGAGCCGCAGCTGCCAGACGGACGAGAGGCCGACCCGATGGAACGGCTAGCAACATTAGTGGAAAACGGATTCATGGCTATGAACGTTAAGCTGGATGACATAGTGGCAACAATTGGATCTATAAAAACACGTGTCGAAAAGGAGAGTGCACGGGTGACTGAGGCGGAAAATAGGATAAGTGCAAGTGAAGATACGATACTGCAGCACAGTCGTGACATAGCACATCTCCAGACCGAATTGCACAAAACGCAAAGCAAGTGCGAAGACCTTGAATCAAGATCCCGAAGAAATAATATCCGGATTGTCGGGGTGTCAGAAAAGTTTGGTAAAGACCTTATGGAAAGACAGGTTGAAGCGCTACTGAAAGAAATCCTCGGCGCTGACGCCTTCTCGGATCATTTTCTGGTGGAGAGAGCTCACCGAATACTGGCGCCACTCCCCAAACCAGGAGCTCCCCCTAGAACCATTATTGCTCGCCTCTTGAACTACCGGGACAGAGACACTATACTTAGGCTATCCAGAGAAAAAGGAACTCTACAATTTGAAGAAAGCAAAATCCACATATATCCGGATTTCTCGGCCAGCGTACAAGCACAAAGGAGATCATACGAAGGAGTGAAGAGGCAGTTGCGTATACGAAATGTGCCCTACGCTCTTATCTTCCCGGCGAAAATTAGAATCCAGCATGGAGGAAGAGCTCACTTTTTTGAAAATCCCACGGAGGCTATATCCTACGTGGAGTCTTCCATTCCACCACCCTCGGGAGACCGTATAGCAGACCAGAACGCGAACTCATAACTGGAGGGGGAGCGACTAGAACTGGCAGAGCGCACACAGAGACACGACGGTCTGCCACATGGTGAGAAAAAAATAGGACGAAGTGTGATGTTGACGGACTGAACTTTAAATTGTTATTGTTTCGGGCTGTGAGCCCCAGCCTGGGGCGCGCCAGTGTGCGGCATCGGAGTCCCTCAGGAAAGTTCCACATGGTTCAGGGAATGTTTATTGCGGGGCAGCATTGTCATGTTGGGGTTGATAATGAGGGTGGGGGCCAAAAGTATTGTATGACTGAAGGGAGTGGGGGGGAGGGGGGTAAAGTTGGGGACAGAGACTTAGTTGGAGAAGTCTCCCAAGAAGAAAAAAGTGGTGACATTGCAACACGTAGACATTGTTACAATAGCGGCAGATATGAAACTGTAATCTGGATATATAGATATGACTAATTCTGGCAGGGCAGCCCGAGGGCTCCGATTGAAACTGCTCACTTGGAATGTCCGAGGTCTGAACAACAGAACCAAATTGAGAAAAGTGGGGGCCTATATTACCCGGCATCAGCCCCACATTGTCATGTTACAGGAAACCCACGCGCTTCAGAAGGTCAATGCTGAGCTCTTGAGGGGATGGGGTTCTCATAGGTATGGCACGGAATACTCCTCGCAGGCAAGAGGGGTACTAACTCTGATACACCCTTCTGTTGGGTTCAAGTTAGAGAGAAGTAAAACGGACCAAATGGGTCGCTATGTCATACTCTGGGGTAACATTAAGGGGGAGGAAATTATTCTCGTTAACACATATGGCCCGAATATTGATGACCCCGAATTCTACATAAAAGTGCTACATGAGATCGGCGCGCATGGGGACGAGCAGATAGTGTGGGGAGGAGATTTTAATTCTATCCTAGACACAGACCTAGATCGCTCAACCTCCACACATAGGAACCCCTCGAGAACAACAAACACTTTAAAACAAATCATCTCACAGCTACAAATGGTGGACGCCTGGCGAGTGCTCCACCCCCTCAGACGGCAGTATTCTTTTTACTCCTCAGTACATGACACCGAGTCCCGCATTGACTATTGGCTAGTGTCGGCGTCACTCCTGCACCAGATTAACGGAAGTGAGATACTCCCCCGCACCCTGTCGGATCATTCTCCCATAGAATTAGATTTGACACTGAGTGGGCTTAAACCCCCGACCAGGAGATGGAGAATGCCTTCTGATATTTTTAAAAACCCTGAAGTAATTGAAGAACTACGCACTGAGGTTGAGTTCTTTCTGGAGAATAATAAAGGTTCGGTAGATAGCCCATCAGTCCTCTGGGAAACGTTCAAGGTGTGGGCAAGGGGCATCCTGATCTCTAAGTCCACGGGTCTATTAAGAGCGGTTAGAAAAGAACTGGAGGAGGTTGAGAAGCAGTTGAGGGAGCTAGAGGGGAACTACACACTCTCACATGAGGATGGTACCCTCGCCGAAATAAATAAAAAAATACAAGTCTTTAATACATTGGCAAATAGGGAGTTGCTGTACATGGCCACCCCGGTCAGGGCTCGCCGGTATGGCGAAGGCAACAAGGCGGGACGCACACTAGCTAACCTATTAAAAGCTGACAGAGGTCGCATCCTGATCTCCAGCATAATAGGGAACGACGGGACAGTACAAACTAAGGAGGAGAATATCAATGGGGAGTTCGCCCTCTTCTATAAAGAACTCTATGCCAATCATGATCTGAAAGACCCCCGTGATGTCCAACTATATCTAGACAGCATAACTCTCCCTAGATTGATAGACGAGAATAGGCTACAACTAGACCAACCCCTTACGATAGAGGAAATTAAGGTAGCAATTAAATCACTGGCCAATGGAAAAGCCCCTGGATCGGACGGACTGGGAATTGAACTGTATAAGGAGCTGTGCGAGGAACTCGCCCCGATACTGCTGTCCATGTGGGAAGAGGCTACTGAAAAAGGAACACTACCACCATCCATGAGAGAGGCTATAATAACGGTACTCCCCAAGCCTAGACGTCCCCCCAACGAAATGTCCTCATACAGACCCCTATCCCTTATCAATTGTGATGCAAAAATATTCGCCAAGATCCTGGCCAACAGACTTCTGCCGCACATGCCAGTATTGGTCCATCCTGACCAATGCGGGTTCATCCCCACCAGATCCACAGCACTAAACTTGCGCAGACTGTTTGGGGTGATGGCCCAAATCAAACCAGAGGCCCAGGCGGTAGCCGTGTCACTAGATGCCGAAAAGGCGTTTGATTCCGTGTCATGGACATACCTATTCAAGGTGCTTGGTAAATTCGGATTGGGCCCTGGCTATGTGAACTATGTCAGGGTACTATACACTAACCCGGGAGCCAGGGTGTTGACTAACCACACGTTGTCGGAATGGTTTGAGTTGAAGAGGGGCACTAGGCAGGGCTGCCCGTTCTCCCCTATATTGTTTGCTCTCACCATGGAACCAGCTGCGGCGGCAATCAGGGAACATCAGGAACAGAGGGGCATACGGATGGCGGGCCTTGTTCAATCTATATCCCTATATGCCGATGACACCCTATTGTATGTTAGAGAGCCTGACACACACCTTGGCCCAGTGATGGAGGAAATACATAAATTTGCATTACATTCAGGATACAAGACTAACCGAGCTAAATCTGAGATCTTCCCCCTTACCCCTGCCACCAAATGCCCGAATAACACACTAGGACTAAAGTGGTCCCCGGATAAGATCAGATACTTAGGGGTTATGGTTTCTGGAGATAGGACATCATTATACCTGAACAACCATGAACCTCTGCTGACTGCTATAGCCACTAAGCTCCGCTTCTGGGCCAAACTCCCCATATCCCTGATAGGCCGGGTAGCCATATTGAAAATGATCGTTCTCCCCAAGCTATTGTATGTCTTCGCTAACATCCCGATCTGGCCTGGGAGGAAATTTTTCGATACCCTTAGGTCACTTGTGCTGGAATTTGTGTGGAGTGGAGGGACGCCTAGAATGAAGTGGGAAAAAATGGTAGAGCCGTACAGTAGGGGGGGCATTGCGGCACCCGATTTTGAATTATATTATTTGGTTGCACAGGCCCAATTTGTTAAGCATTGGTTTGACGAGCACGACACCTCACCCCACATATGCCTTGAGAAACATGCTGCGCGCCCGACCGACATAAGGTCAGTCATCTTTAAAACTAAACACAGGGACAACTGCCCGTTTGATCCTGTCAGCACGACAGCTCAGGCGTGGTTCAAAATTTTCCGCAGACTTGGGGTGGAGACGCCTTATTATGCTGAGGCCCCCTTCTGGAATTTCCCGGGCATAACACCCACATACGACCCGGGTATACAGAACAAATGGGACCCGGATAAAGAATTTAAAATCAGGGACATATTCCCCAACGGGAAGTTTATAACACTGGAGGAATTCAGGACAGGGATGGGGAGAGATCAGCTGATGATCCTACAGTTTCACAGAATGAGATTGGCCTTTAAGACCCGTTGGCCAACTTTTCCAGATGAGCCCCCCCCACACCCATGTCTGTTGGTCCTTTCAACCCGGGCTGAAACTAGCGTGTCGGGGTTGTATGGGGCTGTACAGTCCAACGCCCCGATATCGAATGCGACAAAAGCCTCCTGGGAGAAAGATCTGGGTGAGGATATAACGGACAGACAGTGGGAAAGATACTGTGAAATGACCAAGAAAGTGTCAATGAATGCCGGCCTCCGACAGATTCAATTTAAGATGTTGAACAAATTACACTACACCCCTCAGAAGGTGGCGAGATTCACGAATAATGGGGCGGGTACGTGTCCAAAATGTGGGACAGACCAAGCCGATTCAATACATATGTACTGGAACTGTCCCTATGTACTTGCTTTTTGGGGAGAGGTTGCGCATATCCTTGAGGAGGTGACTCAGATACCGGCAGACCTCACTCCGCGGAAATATTTGTTTGGGGACATTGGCAAACAAACGGAGGTGACAAGGAGACTCTTCAATATAACATGTGCAGTGGCCAAGAAGTGTATATTGCAAAAATGGAAGAGTAAACAGGCACCGGTTGTGGGCCACTTCCTCAGGGAACTGATGTATGTGAATGAATGCGAAGAATATTACATATTAACCACCCCGAATCCAAGCAAACCAAAAGACATATGGGCCCTGTTCAGAATATATCTGAGTGAGGTCAACTCGGACAGTGACAGCCTGGCAGGGCCGAGCGCTTCACACAATCAGTAATATGCTGCTCATGTTGTACGGTAACCCAATAGTCTGTCGATGTTTTCATCTATGTGTAATATCAGTTGTTGTTGCAATGTCATGTACCACAATCATTAAATAAAGTTTTAAAAAAAAACATTGCATAATGCCAACTCAGAGATGTATATTAAGATGTTGGAGTGATAGTTGTATCTCTGGATTGTTTTAAGATCCCCACATTGTCTTTTCTCCACAGATAGTGGAATGACCAAGCTTTCAGGACATGTATATTGTGGTGTTTCAAGATTGAATTCTCTGTACCGCAGAAAGGGCTTCTTCTCCACAGTGTCTTTTTAGCAGATGGAAAAGGCTAGACTGCCCAGAATTGGGTTGTTTGATTCTCTTTTGCCATACAGAATTCCTCCACTGTCTCCAACAGTTGTAAGAATGTGAGGCCATGAAATAATTTTATGGGGAGTTTGTAGGTAGGGGTTATGTAGACCACATCAATAAGATAGTCATTAAATCTCCACAGAGATGTGTGAATATCAAGACATTGGAAACTGCATATAGAGAAGCTTCTGTAAACTGTGAACACGCTGTTAATCATGGAAATTGAGTCTGCTAGCCTATCAAGATGTAGGATATAGGTTGGAGGGTGTTGAAGATCTGTTAATGATGGAATTGATGTTCTTAACCGTCAACCATCTCTGTGTAGATAGCCGTGCTTTGGTAGGCCATCAAAGAGCTATCTGTTGAGTATCGCTAGAGCTGCTTTTGTAGGTCCCTTCATTCAATTAATGCTTTGTCTCTACACCCTTCCCCCTTTTTTATCCACCAACACAGTAGGTGAGGAAACTGTGCTGAACATTACCAACATGCTTTTTGAGGAATGAGAATTTGAGTGAGACTGTCAGGCCGTGAAAACGCTGTTGTATATTGGTGGGGGGGACGGGTGCTGAACGTCACTTAACTCTCACATTGTTGTCCTCTTTGTAGGTCGAGAAACTGCGGCAGGCCATTGAGGAGCTGTACTACTTTGAATTTGTCCTGGATGACATCCCAATCCGTGGCTTTGTTGGGTACATGGAGGAAAGCGGCTTCCTTCCACACTCCCACAAGATTGGGCTGTGGACCCACCTGGACTTCAACATCGAGTTCAATGGTGACCGCATTATTTTTGCAAATGTCAGCGTGAAGGATGTCAAGCCCTTCAGTCTTGACAATGTGATTGACCCTCTGAGCTTGACGCACACCTACAGTGTCCATTGGTTTGAGACGGCAGTGGCCTATGAGCGCCGGGGCGACCGGCTGCGAGACTATAGTTTCTTTCCTAAAACTCTTGAGATTCATTGGCTGTCTATTATCAACTCCATGGTTCTAGTTTTTCTCCTCATGGGTTTTGTCATCATCATACTCATGCGAGTTCTGAAGAGTGACCTGGCCCGCTACAACCTGGATGAGGAGAGCTCTGACGACTTTGACCAGGGTGATAATGGCTGGAAGATCATTCACACTGACGTGTTCCGCTTCCCACCCTACAAAAGCTTGCTCTGTGCTGTATTGGGTGTGGGCACCCAATTTCTAACGCTGGGCACAGGTAAGTGTACTGTAAGCTTTCTCATGCACATCCAAAGGCACGATTTTGTGAATATTTGCAGGGTAAGAGCAGATTTCTCTGACAGATATTACCCTTTGTTCCTTACAGTAAAGCAGGCCTTAGGCCTACACTAACACAAAAGGCTATGTTAGCTTTGGTGATACTTAAACCCTGGAGATAAAGGCAGTTAAGCAGACCGCATAGTAGTGAGTTATAAACAGTGAGGAGACAGAACTTCATTAAGTCTAGCGAGATTAAGATTGTATCCAAATTACCCGCTCACCTTTTGTATGCTGCATAATCGTTTATGGAATCTGAAGAACCTCCGACTTGCTAAAGCCTGTACTGGTGCCTGGAACTGCCCCTCCTTCTGAACACTACATTGGTGGCCTTTTTATGAATGAGGAGTTGCATGCTATCGTTCCTTTCCCTCTTATTAAACCCTGCCAGAGCCATCAGCCTGGGTCTCGATGCAAAGGCCAATAAGCATAGGGTGTCTTCCAGTGACCCCTTTGTTTGGCCGTTCCATGTCTTAAAAGGTCCAGTGTGGGAATCCCTGCACCTCACTTTCCCAATTAGTAATTTGCATATGACACATGTCGTACATCTGTGCACTGTCTCTACGCTGGCAGCTTCACATATACCAACCACCCATAGATACACACCAGCAGCGAGCAGCATATGTAGCTCACTAATCACCAGTCATGTGCCACCTGCCACTCCTCCGTGCTTACTGTACTCAAATGAAGGCAGCTGATGTTACATACATTGCCTCAGACTAGCCTGAAGTAATCTTCATCAAAGACCCGTAGCTCACTCCAGCTGCCTTGTGCATTTTCTTCAGGAGCACACATACTGGTTACACCATTCAATATCAGCATCACACTAACCAGGCACCACATTGACAAGTCTGGTGGAGTCCTTACAATAATCTAATCCACAAGTTGTTGTGGCCCTACACACTTCTAAAACCTGTATCCATTACACCCATCAAACTCCTCTCTTATGACTACCTCATTACAGCCACTTTCCACCCATTCCACAGACCTGCAGGAATGTACAATACATTCATCGAAATGATAAAAGGAGAATTGATACACTATAGATTTATTTTACAATAATTAAAAAAACAAAAAGGCCTTCAAAAAGCAATTAGTCCATAGTTTAAAATGTGGCAGAAGTTGGTGCAAGTTATCTGTGGTACCTGTGAGTTCCTTTACCCACTAGAAAACTGCTTTTGTTGGACTTTGTGCTTGCTAATTGCAACGGCTGCATATACAGGTTACTGGCCCTTTAACTAAATGAGCCTGAACTTCTGACGTGTCGAGGAAAGAGTAAGGAAGCACCCAGACTCCAAAAGCACCTTTCCAGCGTAGAGCGCATGCGGAAGTGGGTGCAAGTGGTCTGTGGCCTGTGGTACTGAGGGGCGGAGGAAGAAGGACCCTGTCTAGCTGCTGATTGATCTACGCCATGGTGACACAGTAAGGTGCGGTAGCTTTATTACCTGCCATGTGCAAAGACTGAATGGGAGGATTACTGTGGACACAGGTTAAACCAAAGGGAGATGAAGACTCTGGGTAAGCGGGCAAGAAACCCGGCTGCAAAGAAAGCTGCAGGAAAAATGGAGCTATCCAAAAAGAAATGTAAAGATCTGGCAGGTTGAATGAACCCACCCCCACACCGAGCTTGGTGGAGATTGGGGTGAATTTGGTGGAACATCATGCAGTACTGCGAAATTGGTCCCAAAATAGCTACCAGGTTAATGAGCGCAACGTTCTCCCCCAGACCTGAGGCAAACTTGTAGGAAAAGGCGTATGTGGTAGCTGAATCAGATAGTGGGTCGTTGGAGGCCATCTGTTATGAAAGTCTGGTATGATAGGTTATTTATAACGCACTCAATACCCAGAGGTTTCTAAGCGCGGACCCGGGGATCGAACCTGTGTTGCTCCGTGTGGACTTGCTTCCAAGGCGAGCATGTTGCCCCCGAGCTATCCTCCCGAGCCATCTGATCTGAATTGTCCATGCTAAATGCCCCAAATTTCCCCTGCCGTAAGATCAGAAGACTAAAGAGGAAGATAAATAAGAGGGGGGGCTGCGCCGTGCAGAAACCAGAGCCAAAGCAATCTGTGGCGAACCAGATGAAGAAAAAACAGACGAGCAAAGGAAGGGTCAGAGTGAAAACAAACAGGGAGAACTGAGAAACAAGACAGGCGCTGCTCTGTGGCCCAATAGATATATGGGTCACAGGACCTCAGGAAAAGATACCGAAGGTGGGAACAAACTCCAAGGGACCACCCGTTCACTCTGGGAGGGTACAGGAGAATAGCAACCGACTAAGTCCAAAAAGGAACAAATCGCCTGCCCAGGGACTAACAGGGACAGCCATTACAGGGGTGAGTACTAAAGTGGCGTCATGTGAAAGGGCCCAACAAAATAGGCGGAATGAGCCTGCACGAAAACCGCTACAGCCATATCCACCCTTAGGTCCTATCGGAGAAGCGAATGGTAAGCCCATCCAACAATGCTCCCAACTGGCGATCCCAGCTAAACAACTAACCTGGGCTGACCGGGTAAAACAACTGAGGCTCAGAGTTGAGGCCTCTGGACCGGAAGAAATTGACCCTGTCTGGTATGCTGACATAGTCCATGTTAAATTTATGTAAAAAGACACTACATCTACACTACAGCCCGTTCCTAAATAGATCGTGTCTACTTAAATTGCTCCACATGATCCCAGATTTAGGATTGACTTAGTCAAATTACATTGTCAAACTGGAACTACCCACAATTGACAGTATTGATAATTGGGTGGTGGCCACCTTTGTGTCATTACTGGTGGTTAATCATATTTGTAAAAATGTGAGGGCTCTAAGCCAGGTGGTCTTTGAAATGTTGGTGTTTCTCATAAGTATTGCAGGTGGCCCGGGAAGCGGCAAGTCTCAATCCAGGGAACCCCAGGACGGGCCCGGAGGGAGAAGCGCTGCCGAAGAGCAGCTAAGATTACTTGGTAATTGTGCTGAGATCCCACAAGCCTTACAATGACGGGGTGAAACAGTAACAACCAGTGCCATGCAAATCCTTTCCTGGAACTCTATGGGCCATAGTTATTTCTTAGCCAATACACTTACTATAAATATACTGATGAGTGTTGGATGTTTCCGTTTATAAGAGACATGGCTTTGTGATACTTTTGATCTAGATGGCAATTCATTAATATTCTGCCTGGCCGAGGTACCGGGGAAAGGAAGACCCAAAGGGGGTCTATGTATTGGCGGGAAAACAGCCACTAACCTCTCAGAGTTCTGCCCTGGCCTGCCCCATTCCAATTTTCTAGCTGCCCAAATGAGTATAGGAGTGGGTAGCACACCTGCCCTACTGGCAACGCTGTTGGACACCCCGGTAGGTATAAGTATGGCGGAAATAATTGATACCACCGTGGAGACGCTCAGGGCCTGGGCATCGCTCTTCCCGGATGGAATCATAATTCCAACTGGTGATTTCAATGTGGACTGTTGGCATGAATGTGGGGTTAATAGTGCCCCCTTAGGAAAAGGGGCTGGAAGGGGAGCGCCACGGAATGGCTAGAGGCACTGGTGGAATTTGAATTATATCCACTAGCCCTAGATGAAGAGGTAAACAAGATGACCTGGACAAATGGGTTATATAGCAGTAGGATTGATTTTATATTCACAAATAACCATCTAGCAGAGTATAAACCAATACTACTAAGGAGAGACCTGGGGACAAGTGATCACATGATGCTAATTATGAAGTGTTGTACTAAACTAGGGATGACCAGAGAAAGATTGAGCGGTAATCCAGAGGTGAACCCCGGGGGAAATAGACTCTGATGGTCAGCAGGCAGGATCGAGCAGATCAACCACTCGCAGAGAAACAGTGGGCTGAGCTAAGTGGATATGCTTACACACTGTAATAAAGATCTAAGTAACATGTGCTCACTGTTTTTTCCCATTGGAGCACAGATGCGTGGTTAAATTGAATGGCTCTCAGAGTAAGTTGCGTTGATATGATAGCGCCATTGCAAAAGAAAAGCGAAAGCTAAACTCTGCTGCCCGAAAAATAACCAGCAATCATCCAGGGTCACAGGAAGATATGAAGAAAGAGCTAGGCAAATTGAGGGCATCTTATAAGAACTGGCTTATTGTGATGCTGGAAATGCATTGGAGGGACAGGGCCTCCGTATCCTTGTCCTTTATGACTTTATCATGTATGTTCTTTCTTGTTTTCTGCGCAGGTATTCATGTGGGACTCCTGGCGGTGCAGCTCTTCCTCTTTTCGGTTTGGTGCACAGATCCTTGGGATATCCTTATGGCACACATGGGTGGGAGTACAACCCTGTACTCTTAGTGTATGTTTTTGGGCACCTGTGTGTGGCCCCCAGAGCAGGGTATGGGCTGGTGGCAGCTCCATGCTGAATTGGCAGGTGCTCTGAGTATCCTCCATTTTGGGATACCAGGCCCTGCCATTGTAATCAGTCGATTCCTGATAGGAAACAAGATGGCCTCTCTGGCCTCTTGCTTTCTATTGCCAGTTACTGTGTTTTCCCAAAGTCCCAGGAACCCCTGACTCTGTCCCTTCTCCCTGACTGGCTGTTGGGTGGAAGTTCCATATATGGTATTGTGGGGAAGTCCAGGCCAGACTGTCTGGAGCCTTCCCAATGACTGTATGTTGTGGGTACGCCCGTCGGGTGGGACCTGGGTGAATGGAGTGTGCGACGAATACGCATTTCATGTTATGGGTGTCTAGTATCTGGTGTTTGAGACAATGACTGAGACAGCCCTTCCCGAAACTGGTATGAATGCGGTGTGGAGTGCTGAATGGCGCGGTACTTGTCCGAATCCACATTCTGTGTTGCGAGTGTCTGGACGGAGAAGAATGGCCTGAATGCACTGTGACCCTGATGGCTGCCTGAATGCCCTCCTGAATGATTGGTTGCCTGAGTGCGACCCAGCAGAGTGAATGAGAGACCAAACAGTATATCTGGGGACCTTTCACTGATGGAAATCGTTCAGAAGCTGAAGTCGATAATTTATGCTTACTCTCAAAGCCGACCCTGCAAGAATGTGAACCGCTGTTCCCTTCAACGTAATCTGAAAGCTGCTATGCCTTTAAGAACCTGATCCAAGAGAGGACCTTGGATCATCATCAGCAGCCTTCATTTGAGTACAGTAAGCACGGAGGAGTGGCAGGTGGCACATGACTGGTGATTAGTGAGCTACATATGCTGCTCACTGCTGGTGTGTATCTATGGGTGGTTGGTATATGTGAAGCTGCCAGCGTAGAGACAGTGCACAGATGTACGACATGTGTCATATGCAAATTACTGGCTAGGAGACCTCTTCCCGAGCTACGAGGGACCATCGTGCACCAGCTGATCTTTGCCAAAGCTCCCTGGAAGTCAGACCTACGAAAGGCTGCCGACTGTTGAAGGGGACCGCTGCGGAATCCGAAGTGAAGCACCCGGACCTCCAAGTCCATCGTCATTGACCAGGGTTCGCAGGTTTGCTATAACCGCTGGAAGCCTGTCGAAGTGTGTTGCCCAGACGCGGGGACAACATGACATCGTGTTGCTCAACGACCGGAGCTGTTAAGCTCCACCTTTGCCTAAGACATTTGATTCAAGAACTCCCTTGCTCATCGCCGACGACCGCTTTGTCCCGTCAGAGAAAGTCAAAGCCGCCGAAGACCGAGGAGAATCCGCCTGTGGGTTTCCCTCCACCCGAAGACCACAGAGACGCTGACGACCTGGCACCCTTGATGGGCCAAAGTTCTTCATTGACCCTCTGCGGCAACAAACCATTGTCGCAGAGGTGCACCGCACGCCTCCTCTTGCAGGACATTTTCGACCAATCGTCAACGAGCACTGCAAGAACCGAAGCTACTGCCTCAACGGCAGTGTTCACCTTTTCCTTCACCGAATCTCGATGACCCATGACTCCTGCATTAAAGGGAGTGCACTCAAGAAGGGCCCGTCGATGACTCACTGAAGAACTCTACGAAACCAGGTACTTTGGGGTCATGGAACCTTTTAGAAGGAATCAAGACTATATTGAGCATAATTGGACTGGGCTTGTCAAATACGCTTTATTTACAGGTTACCCAGGTGGGGGGGGATCCTCACACCGAACTGTCTCTAGGTAGACGGGAGACTGTTTTGCCATTGCTTGATTTAACCTGCATTTTGAAGGGATTGTGTCCTCCGACGTATTCCTTATCTCTTTCCAGCTTTGCTGGCCTCAGAAATGTTTTCTCTCTAGAGGGCGCTGCGCGTCGATGTCCCTCGACAGCCGCCGTATCGATGTCATCCTGCCTATAAAAGCCGCGCGCAGCGTCCGTTGCTCAGTTACGTTTTTCCGCGCTTACTCAGTGCCTCGGGATATCGTTGCTCAGTTTCGTAGATATATTATTTCATTTTCCTCGAGATATTCGATCCATACTCGATGGCTTCCTCGTCTGAACCGACGACCCCTCGGTCCGGCTTTAAAAAATGCTGAGACTGTGGAAAAAAGATGTCGCTAACGGACCCTCACAGGGTCTGTCTGTGGTGTTTGAGAGCTGAACACCATTGTTCGGAGTGTGACGACTGTATGTCCATGACAGCTAAAGCCCTGAAGGAGCGTAGGGGGAAGCTGGAAAAAGGTAAGACTTCTAAAGCTTCTTCTTCCTCGACGAAGTCGAGACATTCGTCTCCTCGTCACCATTCGCTCTCCAGTTCTCGAAGCGGGTCCCATCACTCTTTGAGATCGAAGCACTCGAAAAGGAGACGCAGAAGATCCCCTTCTTCGTCCTCCTCTTCCTCTGTTTCAGCTAAGAGAATCCCTTGCCCCACGAAGCATAGTTCCCAGGCTGAATGGGAGGAATTCCGAAAAAATATGATGAGCGTCTTCGAGAAAGCGGCCTCGACCCCCTCGAAGACACCCGAGAGCGATGCTCTGGTCGAAAGACCCAAAGGTCCAAAACGCTGCGAGTCGCAGCACCCGGCGAAGGAAGCTTCTCGAGCACGTCATGAACCCTCGAGTAAAGCAAAGACCTCGAATCCTTCTTCGAAGGTTCCGTCGACGCCGAGGTCTGTGTCTTCGACGCCGTTGTCGAAGGGATCTTCGACACAAGGGTCTGTCGACTCGACGCCATCCTCAACACCGGCGTCGACGCCAAGGAAAGTCACGGTTGCGGCGCACCCAGTGGCTATTCCCAGGTCTTCGATGTCGTCGAGATTGTCGATATCCTCGAGCAGAATTCCGATTCTATCGAAGACCTCGAGGCCTCCACCTTTGTTTTCGACGCCACTTTCGAAGCCTTCGACGTCGGCGTTGACGACATCGACGTTTTTGAGGCCGATTACGACAAGTTTGGCACCCTCTGCCTTGGAGATGGGTTTCACACCCTTTGTGAGCTCAGACCAATTGAGAACAATGTCTTCAATTATGGAAGAGGGAGAACTGTCTGATCAAGAAGAGCCATTTGAGTTGCAGGGATCTGCAACCCCAGTTCAAGAGGAGTACTCCTCAGAGGAACGCAGATTAAAGGAACTCCATGATTCCTTACATGAGGCAAGTGGTTTAGACACTTCCCCAGAGGTGGAGTTCGCTAGGCCAGACCCGGGGGAGCATGCTGAAACCCCTTATAGAGCCTTAATGGCCAGGATTACAGAATTTATGGGGTGGTCAACACCTTCACCGGCTTTCCAACAGGATGACCTCACGGATATTCTTGATAAAGGTCCACAGGAGGATCCTGTAGTACCTTTTCATAAAGCTCTTCAAAGAAAAATAATGACGAACTGGGAAACCCCAGATGTCGTCCCGGCAGTAAATAAAAAACTGTCTGCTAAATACAGGGTATCTTCTGCAGACCCGGAGTTTTTGTCCAAACACCCATCCCCAGAAAGTCTGGTGGTACAGGCAGCATCTTCTACTGACATCAAGACTGCTTACCCTACCGTCCCACAGGACAGGGACAATAAGAAATATGATGCTATCGCTAAGAAAGACTTTTCGGCATGTAGCATGGCGTTAAAACCTATTAATGCTACTTGCACCCTTGCTAGATTTAGCCATACACTTTGGGAGTGTGCTTCTACAGCGGCTGACTGCATCCCGGAGGGAGAAGAAAGGGAGGCGTTCCTAAATATCATAATGGACGGTAAAGACGCTATGTGCGAATCCCTCCAGACGGGCATTGACTCGGCTGACAGTATCAGCAGAGCAATGGCGGCAAGTACAACAACCAGGAGATTTGCTTGGTTGAGAAAGTCTGGTTTTGCCCCAGATGTGCAAGCCAGGCTCTTGAACATGCCATTTGATGGCTCTTCTTTGTTTGGGAAAAAGGCGGATGACAGTTTAGAAAAACTGCAAACATCAAAGGCAGCAGCAAAATCCCTAGGCGCTGCAATCCGTCAGACACCTTTTCGTCCCACAGGAACCTCTGCGAGAGGCAAGTCTTTTCGCTTCTACTCCGCATTCGGAAGAGGTAGAGGACGACCGGCTCAAAGGGGACAAAGAAGAACTACCCGAGGTGGACGGGGTAGATATTCAAAAGCCACAGCAGGTGCCTCTTTACCATCGGCATCTGCATCAGCCGCCCCTAAACCACTCTGAGGACTTCCCTCACAAGACACCTGTAGGAGGCAGGTTAACTCAACATCTGGCAGAATGACAGGCTATCACGTCAGATGCTTGGGCATTGGAGACAGTTGCACAAGGTTACTGCCTGCCTCTCCTACGCATACCTCAGTCATCCACCGGGGATCAGCTCTCAAAAACTCCAGATCCGCTCCTCTTGCAGGAAATTTTAGACCTGCTAGAGAAAGGTGCCATAGAACCAGTACCTGTAGCGGAGAGGAACAAGGGCTGGTACTCCCCTTACTTTCTCATACCAAAGAAAGACGGAGGACTGAGACCCATCTTGGACTTGCGGGAATTGAACAAATTCCTCAGGAAAGACAAATTCAAGATGGTAACTCTCTCTCAGATCCTTCAGGCCCTTCAGTTCCAGGACTGGTTGGTATCTCTGGACCTTCAGGACGCTTATTTCCATGTGCCAATCCATCTCAAAAACAGGAAATACCTGAGGTTCGCAATTGGCAACTCTCATTATCAATTGCGAGTTCTGCCATTTGGGCTGACCTCCACCCCGAGGGTCTTCACCAAGTTAATGTCGGTAGTGGCTGCAAGTCTAAAGAGGGAAGGGATTCACGTCTACCCCTACCTGGACGATTAGTTGATCAGAGCTGTATCTTCGGAACAAGCTCAGATCCAGCTAGATTATGTTTGCCACTCCCTTCACAGACTGGGCTTCTCCCTCAATTTAAAGAAGTCACAAATGATACCATCGCAGAGACTCCAGTTCATCGGAGCGATCCTGGACACTTCCCTGGGAAAAGCCTCGCCACCAGAGGTGAGGGCTCAAGATATTCTACAGATGGTCACCAGGTTTCAAAATGCCCAACGTCTCCCAGCCTTCGACTTTTTGAGGTTGCTAGGCCTCATGGCATCCTGCATTTTCCTAGTGCCAGATGCTCGCCTGAGAATGAGATCTCTCCAGCGGGCACTGAGAACTCAGTGGTCACAATTCTCAGGGAGAATGACAGATCTTCTTCAGGTTCCCGACAGGGTGGCTCGAGACCTTCAGTGGTGGGCCTGTCAGGAGAACATTCTGAAAGGAGAGCAGTTTTGGCAACCTTGGCCGGGGATAACAGTAGTCACAGATGCCTCACTTACGGGGTGGGGAGCCCACGCCAACGACTTGACGATCAGCGGTCATTGGTCTCCATCGGAGTCCAGACTACATATCAACCAGTTAGAGCTGACGGCCATCAGACTTGCGCTGAAGGCTTTTCTGCCATCTGTACAAGGAAAGAATGTCCTGATAATGACGGACAACACAGTGGCCATGCATTACCTCAACAAAAGAGGAGGCGTAGGATCACTACCACTGTGCAGAGAGGCGATGCAGCTCTGGTTTTGGGCAATCCAAGAAGGAATCTCTCTATCGGCAGTTCACCTAGCCGGAGAGAAGAACTTGACAGCGGACGCTCTGAGCAGGCAGAGCACAGTCTCCCACGAGTGGGAACTAGCTCAGGAAGTCCTTCAAGAGATCTTCGCCCTTTGGGGAACCCCTCAGGTGGATCTGTTCGCCACCAGTGTCAACAGGAAGTGCGATCTGTTCTGTTCAAGGGAATTTCCCCCGAGAGGAGCTCTGGGAGACGCGTTCATAGTGGACTGGGAGTTTCCACTCCTGTACGCGTTTCCACCAGTCCCTGTCATTCCTCAAATGATCAGGAGGTTGAGAAGATTCCGGAAAACTATGATCCTAATTGCCCCGGATTGGGCCAGGAGAGCGTGGTACCCAGACCTTCTAGACTTGTCCATCTGCCCTCCAATCGACTTCCACTCAGAGAGAATCTGCTCTCACAGAAGGGAGGTCAGGTTCTCCATCCAGACATCAAAACCCTCAACCTTCACGCTTGGCTTCTGAAAGGCTGAGGTACAAGGATTGGGACCTCCCTGATGACGTTATGGAGGTGTTGCTTTCGGCAAGAAGGCCAGCAACAAAATCTTTATACCGCTGCCGTTGGAACAGATTTTGCAGCTGGTGTAGAGAAGAGAATATCGACCCCTTTTCATGTGGTACACCAACGGTGTTATCCTTTCTACTCTACTTGGCAAATTCAGGCCTTTAAGTTGGCACTATCAAGGGCTATCTCGCAGCGCTATCCATCTTTAAGCGCACTGCGGAAGAACCATCCTATTTCAAGTTACCCTTGGTAATACAGTTTCTAAAGGGGTTAACTAACGTTTATCCCCCAAGACCATTCCAGGTTCCCCTATGGGATTTAAATTTAGTCCTAACTTTCCTGATGGGCACACCTTTCGAACCACTCCACTCTTGTTCGTTAAGGTTTCTTACCCTTAAGACTGTTTTATTAGTAGCACTTACATCTGCTAGAAGGGTGAGTGAGTTACAAGCTCTTTCTTGTAAACCCCCTCATACAATCTTTCACAAAGACAAAGTTGTTCTGCAAGTGAAGCCTAATTTCCTCCCAAAGGTGGTTTCTGAATTTCATATCACACAGAAGATTACCCTTCCATCTTTCTATCCTCCTCCCCATCTGGGGAAAGAGGAAGAGAGGTTACACAGGCTGGACCCAAGAAGGGCTTTAAGTTTTTACATTAGTAGACTGGCTATGATAAGACAAGCAGACCAGCTGTCTGTAGGCTATGCAGGTCACAAGCTGGGGCTACCGATAACTAAGCAGACCATTTCCAGATGGATTATTTTAGCCATTTTGGAATGTTATAAACTGGCAGGAAAAGAGCCCCCTCAAAATTTTAGGGCTCATTCGACTAGAGGTATCGCAGCTCATCGGCCCTCAAAAGAGGAGTGCCGGTTCGAGACATATGTGCGACTGCCACATGGTCGTCCGTCCATACCTTTACATGGTTTTACAACTTGGATTCCTCCTCCAGTCAGGAAACTAGGTTTGGAAGGGCAGTATTGCACTTTATTCATCAATAAGAGGAAGCATGAAGTCAGTACTCCCACCTCCAATAACAGAATACTGCTATGGGAGCCTATCTAAGATAAGGAATACGTCAGAGGACACAATCCCTTCGAAGAACAAGTTACTTCTTACCTTGTAACGTTCTTTCGATGGGATGTTCCTCTGATGTATTCCTAATCGACCCTCCCATCCATCCCCGCAGTACTACTTCCCTTGTTGTTGCAGCTTACGCTCTTTCAGGGTGATTAGTTTAGTCCAGAAAGAATTATTGTGGGCTACAAAACGGAACTGAGCAACGGACGCTGCGCGTGGCCTTTATAGGCAGGATGACGTCGACGTCGATACGGCGGCTGTAGAGGGACATCGACTCGGCGGACATCGACGCGCAGCGCCCTCTAGAGAGAAAAAATTTCAGAGGCCAGCAAAGCTGGAAAGAGATATCTAAGATAAGGAATACGTCGGAGGAACATCCCATCGAAAGAACGTTACAAGGTAAGCAGTAACTTGTTCTTCTTTCTGTGGTCTATTGTTGAATTATCTTACAATCTGATTCGTATGTCATTTGAGCTATTAGCATTTGATACATATTAAAGGAATCGATAGTTAAGAGTGGTACCACGTAGACCTATATATATTTGCCATTATAGTATTGCCAGAGTACAAAGTGTGTTATTGTGATTGTGTATATAACTTAAACCTTATTTATATAAAGACTGTTTTCACTAACGTAGTGTGTGGAGATTCCATTGTGGGTGCTTGGGGACTACAATGTACTTAAGAACCTGCCTGCATCACCTCCTGACAGCTAAGCCTTGATTGCTCGTCCATTGCTACCAACAATGGAGAATCTTGGCTGGGGTGCTCTGTGCTTCGACTCTGCCATATAGAGAGCAGGCGTACAGATACCCCCCTCCAGTGCTTTACACGTATGAATCACAGGTTTTCGGAAAATGACATGGGTTGGAGATATGTTTATAGGTTAATCAGAAGAAATGACAGAAGAACATTTTGACATAGGCTGCATGGGCTAGAAAGAAACCCTGAGAAACCACTGCAATTGGTAGAGGTGACCAAGGATAACTGGGCTGGTTTTATTGAAACAAACTATAAGGGTGGGCAAGAGAGGCCAGGGGAAGATACACCCATGACAAACACATTAGTAGGCAGACATATTAAGGATGCATGTATTAATAAAACAAAGGCCTCTAGTGCGGTCGGGCCATATGGTCTATCAAACCTGGTGCTGAAGGCCGATGTGGTGCTGTGGGTACATATTTTACAGCATCTATTTAAACATATATGTGAGACATGAAAGATCCCAAGAATTTGGAATACTGCAATCTTAATTCCAGTTCATAGAAAAGGGCCCTGCCCTGGAATATGCCAGCTAACTATAGATTATTGGCCATGTTAGACTGTAATTCAAAACTCTTTGCTATCCTCCTATTAGAACTACTCACGGCCTGGGTGAAGGAGAAGGGACTACTCTATTATCAACAAACAGGGTTTAGCAAAGGGTGTGCCACTATCTATTCAATTTGAATTCTGTTGACGTTAATGTCGGACACGCACGCCTATCCTGGGGCATCCCTTTATATCTGCTTTGTGGACTTCTCATCCGCATTTGATAGTGTGCATAGGGTTAAACTTTGGGAGATGCTGGAAAATTGGCAGATAGACCCCTTTGTTGTATTTTATTAAAGCACTTTACATTGGAACTGCGTTAGAATCAGACTGTCTCAGGATGCAAATGTATCAGTGTCCTTCCGTTCGGGTAAAGTATTAAAACAGGGGGGCTCCTTGGCACCCCTGTTGTTCAATTTGTACATCTCCCAGTCAGCCCACAGGCTGAAGGAGGTGCTTAATTTCCCCCCAAAGTATGGGAAAGAGCCTCTGCTGTGCATGTCCTATGCGGATGATTTCATCTATGCGGATGATGTTGTCATTCTAGACCGCACCAAGATAGGCCTCCAGGGATCATTACATGCGCTACATAGTTTTGCGACCAATCTTGGTCTTAGTCCAAACACTAATAAGACCAAGATTATGGTATGCAGAAAGGGGTCCGACTCAAAGGCCTCGCAAAACTGGTGGTTGGGGAGAATGATGTTGAAAATAGTGACAGAGTATAGATACTTTGGTATTCTAATTAGGCGTCACATATTAAATACCCAGTTGGTGGAAGAAATCACCCATAAAGTTTGGCACAAGTGGCTTACCCTGAAAAAAATAACCGATAACCAGGGGGGCAGGTGTATTGAAGCTAAAATAGTGGCATACATGACATAAATTGTGCGTTAGAGGTGTTCCCATGGAGACTGGTATCCCCTCTTGGTAAGTTAGAGGGGAAGATCCTCCGTTCACTTTTGAACTTCCCGCCTGGTACCCCAGAGGAGGCGATTAGGTTTGAGCCTGGGTTGCCTTCCCTAGCACCAACTTGGTCGTGGCAAACTGTAACCTATGGGCAAAAATCCATTATAAACTGGGGGAAAGGATTCACTACTTGGCCATACAGTCCAACACGTGCAGAGATTCTCAAAGAGTACTTTTTTGGAAAGCTAGTGCTAAATGTTAGAGTATCTGGGGGAAATTGGGGTGTCCCCAATAATGAACACATGGCTTGAATATAATCTGGCTAAGATCCCAGAGAAAGCACGAACAGGCATATTTGTTTAAATCCAAAGCACTGGCCCTGATCAGATTTATACTCTCAGTAAGGTTACACCCCCTTCCAGTATTAGAGGTGACGGAGGCCTGGGTGGGAATGGAATACAAAGATAGAATCTGTGGTTTATGCCGGAAACCTATTGAAACAATCCAACATATTCTAACACAATGTGATACATTCCATACGGTATATGTGACAGCCTATGCAAAGTTGACACTGACTGCATCAGACGAAGGGTTGAGTAATATTTTTGCGGCAGAGTCAATGGTGGTATCGGCAGCAGTCCTGCATGTATGGAAAATCAGTCAGTAGATTATTGACCACTGGGAAAGGATCTGAATGAAATGAGTACCTGAAAACGTACCCCCACCGTAGATGTCATGAGAGAAATAGTGAACTGATAGTGCAGTATCGTGTTGTACTGTTTTAAATGCTAAGTGTATTATAATTCAGTTGTGATTTTACAGTGTAATTATTTCAATTAGCAAATGTTTTATGATATTTTGATGCTGTTTGTGATTTTACTTTATAGTGTAAAAAAGTCTAAATTTGACTAAAGACACTTAAAATAAAAAAATGTGGCATGCTTCATTGCACTAAATAGGAAAGTGGCTCATGGAAGTGAAGAAATGAATACAAATCCAAGCAAAGAGTATATTGTGCAAAACTACTATAGACATTTTCTCATAATCTAATTTTCACAAAGGTTTTGTTCATTTTCTTCCATAAGAATTCAAATTCTGTTATTCAGAGGCTAAAAGACATTTTGAACCTATGAGTATTGGGCAACAGCTCTTCCTCAGGTAATCAGCCAACTGCTCATCTTCCTAATGGTGGGATAAACCAAATGGATGAAGAGTAAGGATCCCTCCCCTAGAAAAACAACTGCAACACTGATCTTGTTAAAGGGCCTGTCACATATAATACCACCATAGTGGAGTAGTAATAATGGTACAGTACCACTTTGAAAAAAATAAGTTTATTCCATAGGAGGAATGCACTGATTTCTATGCACGTATATATTAAATTGCTGGCTGCCCCAACTGGTAAGTGAATAAACAGATTAAGATAGTACCCACAATGTAAAATGAATTAGAAAATGTGGGTAATCAATTAAATTGTTCCAAAACTTGAAAGTGTAATCAAAACAAATGTTTTAAAAAATAAAACCCAGTGAGGGCTCCCTCTTGATTATTCAAAATCATCAAACTGAAAGTGCAGGTTGTCCAAGACTGGCGTATTGCTACGATCTTATTTGAATTCCTGAGTCATCTTTGTTTTGTCCATTTTTATCAGTGTTACATGACCTCATTTTGAATGGATTGTGTCCTCCCACATAGTCCTTATCTTTGATATTTGCAATATCCAGCTTTCTGCTTCTGAATTTTTTTCTTTAACAGGCGCCGCTGTGCGTCGATGCCTGTCGACTCGATGTCCCTCGCAGGCCTCCGTCTTGATGTCGACGTCACCGCAGGTATATGTAGCACGCCCAGTGCCCGTTGGCCTCAGTTCTGTTTTTCCGCGCTTACGCTTCGGATGCTTTACGCCTCATTCCTTGATAGGAATATCTGGTATCGGGTAATAAAATCGCGACAAAAATGTTGCTGGTAAAAAAAATCATAGCAAAAATGCTGTGGTTTGACCTGGTAAAGGTGTACCCCATTATACCATTTAAGGTGAGCAGGGATGTCTCCCGCTCCCCTAAATGGTATAATGGGTCCGAGGATTGCAGGGGTGTGCCCTGCATCCTTTACATGATTGTGGCGGCAAAACCACAGCATTTTTGCCGCAATATTTTGTATACAGCGCCATTTTTGCTGCGGGTTTTAAGACATGGAACCGAATATCTTCGATACTTCTTCGATATTTCTCCATTCTTCGAGTAGAATAAAATGAAGGTGGCTTCATCTTCGGCGTTGTCCACCCCCAGATCCGGCTTCAAAAAATGCTGTGACTGCGGTGCGAAGATGTCCGTGACGGACCCTCACAGGATCTACCTGTGGTCAGCTCATCCGTCGGCGTATAAAGACTGCCTTTCCATAACAGCCAAGTCCCTGAGAGAGCGTGGATGGAAGTTGGCGGCAGGTAGGACCCAAAAATCCCCTTCCACATCGTCAAAAAAGCAAAAAACTTCGTAAGAGTCGAGAACAGTTTCTCCTTGTCAAAGAAAGAACAAACATCGACCTATAGACACGGAAAGAATCAGCGCCATAGATCGCCATCTCCCTCGTCTACAAGTTACTCATCGGAACAGGTCTTTTGCCCCACAAAATCTAGTTCAACGGTCCAGTGGGAAGAGTTTCGATTACGGACTACACCCAAAACACATGCTGTGTTCGAAAGACCTCGTAAGCGCAGAAGCCATGCGTTTTCGGACCCGGCACATAAGAGTCCTCGAGAGCCATCAAAAAATCCCTCGAGTGGAGAAAAAGGACCCTCAGGGACTGAGCCATCGACGCTGAAAGTTCAACACCGTCATGGTTGAAAGGTGTGTTATCGGCGTCGATAACTTTGGAGAAGCCACCTACGCTTCGTCGACCTCCTCAATGCCTCATATGCCGAAGCCATCACCGCAACCATCAAAGCCATCAACGCATTCGTTGGGCTCCCCTGAACACAAATATCATGACAACTACACTGGAAAAGACATATACACCCTTGCCACAATCTGATTTTTTCAAATCCCTCTCTTCTATTTATGAAGATGCAGAAGAATCTTCTGATGAAGCCAGGCCTTTTGGGTTGCGATTTGAAACACCATTAGTGCCTAAGGCATTGTTTTCAGAAGATTCACATATGAAAAACATACAGGAAGGCCTTCATTATGCTAGTTGAATAGACACCTCACCAGAGGTTGAATTTGGCAGGGCTGACCCAGTTGACCACGCAGGAGTGACATAAATTCAACTGATGTCAAGAGTTATGGAGTAAATGGGGTGGTCAAGACCCTCAACCGTCTTTGAACAAGATTATCTTACCGATATGTTGGATGGAGGGCCACAAGAGGACCCAATTGTACCTTTTCATCAAGCCTTACAAAGGTGTGTGACTACTAACTGGGAAGCACCAGAGGCCATTCCGGCTCTCAATAAAAAGTTGATGGCAAAGTACCGAGTTTCAAGCTCTGACCCTTTTTACTTGTCCAAGGAGTATGGCCTTGAATCGGCCAATGCTATGTGCACCTTAGCAAGGTTTACACACACCCTTTGGGAGTGCATTTCTTTTGCGGCTGGCCATATCCAAGAAGGGGAAGAGCGAGACAGATTCCGAAACATCGTCAAGGATGGGAAAGCTGCAATGTGCAAATCCCTCCAGATTGGACTCAACTCTGTTGACAGTATCAGCAGAGTTATGGCGGCAAGTGTTAAGATGTATTTCTGAACTCGGACCTGGAGGGGCAGAGGTTCAGAAGGCCAGCCTAGTTTCTTGGAACAGGTTAACCTCTGGACAAGCCAGACCAATCAGGGTAGCGATGGCGGCGGTCAAGACTAAGTCTCAAGAGGGGTGAGGGTGACAGAAAGACCTCAATGAGCACACAAAGCAAGGACACTTACAAATTACTCCAGACAGGTGTTATATAAGAAATATAGACACATTTATTACAAGGCCTTTGTAACATCGACCATAGCAAAGAATCACAATAATACTAAAGTAAACCAATACATCACAATCAATACAATATATATACAAGACCGAGGGGGTCTAAGGAGTTATGAGCACGTAATATGTAGACCACCTAGATGGGGAGGAAAACAGGCAGTGCAAGAAATCATTAGACCCAGACTTCGCTAGTTCAGTTCACGTTACTGGCAGGTTCGGCTGCGATGATCAGGACGTCTCGACACAGTGTAGATTCCGCGGTAGCAGGATGCAGGGGCGAGGGTGTCCCAAATGCAGCGAACGTGCACAGGTTGTTACCACAGCAGGGCAAGACGGCAACCGCCTTTACTCTGGTCCCGGCGCACTCATCTCACTTCAGACCTGGGAATGCCAAGTGTACAAAATTCGGTGTGAGGGTGCCGTGGACACAGAGAAAACAGTCGACCAAGTTTCAAGGGCTTCCCCAAAACGTCGGCGGTGATAGAGCAAAACATCCTGCGTAAGCTGGTCAGCCCACTGGTTGGCCCAGGGACAATTCCGAAGAGGCTTACTTGCAGGGTTTGATGAAGGTGCCGGGAATAGTTGATCCCACTATTCCAATGGGTCGAAGCGCCTTCGCAGACCTTCTAGGATGATCAGATGCAGAGGGGTCTCGCAGGACGACTGCGGCTCAGGGTGCCAAACCTTCAGTGGGTCACCAGCGGTTCCTCAACTCAGCTTCTTGTTGCAGGATACTTGGCTCCTTATCCCTTGTTCGGACTGAACTCAGGAGATCGACATGGTGGTGGTTTCAGCCTCCTCTTATCCAAAGTTTCCTTCGCGCCAAAACGGAGAGGACCCAATTGGAGATCTGCTCACAAATACTCACACCAAACGTGGACCTATCATGGACCACGGTGGTCCCAGGCATTCAGGACACTCCAGACTCTCTGGCACCCAGGATGTGTATTGGGAACAGACATCCCAGCCCACATTCTGGAGGCATACACACAAGGCATGCAGAAGCCCACGAATGCTTTGGGATTCGCGGGAAAGTGCATGATCAAATGAGAACTAACCCGGGTCGGCTCGACCTGGGGAAGGTGAAGGGGCAAGATGGCCAAAGGACAGGACAAAGAACCTTGTGGCATGGCCATTTTGGAGCCAGGCCACTCATTTGTGCCAAACGCGGTAGGCATGGATAACATGGCGAAAAAGGGTTCAAAACACAAGAGAAACGATAGCTGCCACCAGTCCTGTCCGTGACACACTTGCACAGTTCATAATGAGTCCAGTGAGAGTTTCTAGGGCCTTTGGAATGACTAGAGACCCAAGAGCGCGGTAAAGTAAGTTACAGTGCACTCTTGTTTCATGTTGCGCAAAAGCTGCAACATGAGGAAAGGACTAAGGGAAATGAAGTCTCCCAGTACTGACTGTTTTAAGGGCATGTCAGTTTCCCCATAAGAATTGAGCAAAGCCCAGAGGAGTGCGGCGGAAGGCTGCGCTTCTCTGGCAAAGTCTAGATCAGGTTGTAAAACGGCAGCAAAGAGTTTGGGGGTTGCCACATGGAGGGAAAATTATACACAATATGAAATCTTTCCTAACAGCAAGTACAGTGATGCGCAGATTTGCCTGGTTGAGAAAGATTGTATTTGCCCGGACGTACAATCCAGGCTGGTCAACATGCCATTTGACTCTTATTCGGGAACAAAGCAGATGAGTTTGGAGAAGCTGCAAACTTCCAAGGCGACAGCCAAATCCCTTGGTGCTCCAATCAGACAACCTCCAAACCACCCCATGGGTACACCCTGGAGGGGTAGGTCCTTTCGTCACTACTCCACATTTGGAAAGGGCAGAGGACAGGCAGCTCAAAGAGGACAAAGACGATTCCCCTGCGGTGGACAGGGAAGAAACACTAAGACCGCAATACCAGCGGCTGCCTTTCCGTCAGCCACTGCGTCAGCCACTCCATAACTCCTATGAGGTCTTCTTTCACAAGACTGCAGTAGGAGGCAGATTGTCACAGTATCTCACAGAATGGCAGGCTATTACTTCCGATGCATGGGCATTGGAAATAGTTGCCCAAGGTTACTGCCTCCCTTTTCTGTATAAATATGTCATCCACCGGGAACAACTTTTTGAAAGTTCCAAATTTGCTCCTTATGCAGGAGATTTTAACCCTGATAGACAAAGGTGCTATAGAACCAGTACCTGTAGCGGAGAGGAACAAGGGTTGGTACTAACCATATTTTCTAATCCCCAAGAAGGACGGAGGATTGAGACCCCTCTTGGATTTAAGAGACTTGGACAAGTTCTTCAGGAAGGACAAGTTCAAGATGGTAACCCTTTCTCAGATCCTTCAGGCTTTCCTGCTTCAGGATTGGATGGTATCGTTGGACCTTCAGGATGCTTACTTTCATGTTCCAATCCATCTCAAGCACAGACGGTACCTGAGGTTCACCATTGGCGGTTCTCACTATCAGTTTCGTGTTCTGCCATTTGGGCTGACCTCCGCCCAAAGTTTTTCACTAAACTTTTAGCGGTTGTGGCAGCGAGTCTCAGGAGGGGTGGATTTCACGTTTACCCCTACCTAGACGATTGGTTGATCAGGGCCAGTTCCCCAGAACAGGCCTTGGATCATCTCAGCTACACCTGCCACTCCCTTCACAGACTGGGCTTCTCCCTCAACTTCAAGAAGTCCCACATGATACCATCACAAAGACTCCAGTACATCGGAGCAGTCCTGGATGCATCCCTGGGAAAAGCCTCTCCGCCAGATGTGAGGGCTCAAGACATTCTGCAGATTGTGACCAAATTCCAGAATGCCTAGCCTTCAATTTTCTAAGGTTGCTCGGCCTCATGTCATCCTGCATTTTTCTGGTGCCATAAGGCTCGCCTGAGAATGAGATCTCTTTAATGGGCTCTCAGGACTCAGTGGTCACAATTCTCAGGAAGGATGTCAGACATCCTACAAATCCCAAGCAGAGTCTCACTGGATCTTCAGTCGTTGACCTGTCGGGAGAACATCTTGAAAGGAGAACCTTTTTGGCAACCATGGCGGGACATCACAGTAGTGATGGACGCCTCACTCACGAGGGGGGGAGCCCATGCCAATGATCTGACAATCAGCAGTTGTTGGTCTCCATTGGAGTCCAAACTGCATATCAACCTTTTAGAGCTGAGGGCAATCAGACTAGCGTTGAAGGCCTTTTTGCCATCTGTACGGGAATAGAATATCCTGATAATGATGAACAACACAGTGGTTATGTACTACCTCAATAAGAGAGGAGGAGTACGGTCAATACCACTGTGCAATGCAGCTCTGGTTTAGGGCAATACAAGAAGGAATCTCTCTGTCGGCAGTTCATCTAGCCGGCGAGAAGAACATGATGGCGGACGCTCTGAGCAGGCAAAGCACCGTCTAGCATGAGTGGGAACTAGCTCAGGAATTCTATCAAGAGATCTTCACCCTTTGGGGAATACCCTCAAGTGAATCTGTTTGCGACAGGTGCCAACCAGAAGTGCGAACTGTACTGCTCAAAGGAATTTCCCCCAAGAGGATCTCTAGGAGACGCGTTCGTAGTGGACTGGACATTTCCACTCCTGTATGCATTTCCTCCAGTCCCAGTGATTCCTCACGTAATCAGGAGGTTGAGAAAGTTCAGGAAATCCATGATCCTAGTTGCCCCGGATTGGGCCAGGAGGACGTGGTACCCGGACCTTCTGGACATGCCCATCTGCCCTCCAATACGTCTCCCACAAAGAGAGGACCTTCTTTCGCGAGAGGAGGGTTGGGTTCTGCATCCGAATATCAGGACGCACAGCCTTCATGCATGGTTTCTGAGAGGCTGAGATACAAGGATTAGGACTCCTGGACGACGTAATGCATATTTTGAGAAGGCCAGCAACTAAATCTTTGTACCGCTGCCGCTAGAATAAGTTCTGCAGCTGGTGTAGAGATAAGAATGTTAACCCTTTTACATGCAATTCACTGATGGTGTTATCCTTTTTATTACATCTGGCAAATCTGGGGCTCCAGATTGGTACCATCAAGGGATATTTGGCAGCTCTTTCTATTTTTAAGCGCACTTCAGAGGAAGTCTCTTACTTTAAGATTCCTCTAATATTGCAATTCTTAAAGGAACTGACTAATGTTTTCCCTCCAATCCCGTTTCAAGTCCCACATTGGGATCTCAACTAAGTGTTAACATTTTTGATGGGAGCTCCTTTCGAGCCTTAACACTCCTGTCCTTTGAGGCTACTAACTCTAAAAACCATCTTTTTAGTAGCAATGACATCTGCCCGAAGGGTGAGTGAGCTCCAGGCTTTATCCTGCAAGCCTCCTTAATCTATCTTTTATAAAGACATAGTGGTACTGAAAGTGAAGCCCACTTTTCTCCCCAGAATTGTCTGAGTGCCATCTCACTCAGAAGATAACGTTACCATCTTTTTATCCTCCACCACATCCTGGGAAGGAAGAGGAAAGACTTCACAGGCTTGACCCTAGACGTGCACTGAGCTTTTACATCTCCAGAATGACCAGTTATTTGTGGGCTATTCAGGTTACAAATTGGGGTTGGCTATTACCAAACAAACTCTATCCAGATGGATTATATCGCAATGCTACAAAGTGCCGGAAAAAGATCCCCCAGAACACCTAAGAGCTCATTCGACCAGGGACATGGCAACTTCTTCTACTTTACAAAGGGGAGTTCCAATAAGGGATATGAGCAGCTGCCACATCGTCTGTACACACCTTCAATAAAAATTATAGTTTAGACTCTTTTTCGGGTCAAGATTCTGCATTTGGCAAAGCAGTGTTGCATTCAGTGCATACACAACCATAAAAAATGAATATCAAACTAAATTCTACTCCCTCCTCCAAATTATTTAAACTGCTTTTGGAGTGTATCAAAGATAAGGAATACGTGGGAGGACACAATCCATTCGAAGAACAAGTTACTGGCCTCTGGTAACGTTCTTTCGACTGGATGTTCCTCCCACGTACCCTTATTGACCCTCCCAACCTACCCTGCAGTAGAATTTCCTTTGCGGTTGCAGTATACGCTCTCTCAGGGGGAGTAACTGTCAAACACAAGATAAATGCTTCACTCGTAAAAACGGAACTGAGACCAACAGGCGCTGCGCGTGCTACATATACCTGCGGTGACATCAACATCGACACAGATGCCGCGAGGGATATCGAGTCAACAGGCATCGACGCACAGTGCCCCTTACTGAAAAATATTTTCCCAAGTAACAAAGCTGGATATTGGAAATATCAAAGATGAGGAATATGTGGGAGGAACATCCAGTCGAAAGAACGTTACCAGGCGTAAGTAACTTGTTCTTGTCTGCTCTGGTCCAGCCACTTACTTCCATGATCCAAAATAACTATCAGTTTATTTGGACTGAAGATACCAAATCAGCCATTCAGGCTTTAAAAAGACCTTCAGCATTGCAACCAACCTTTCTGGCACACTTAAGAGAAACCTGAGGGTATCCTCCCTCCTAGACCCCTTGTGTACTCTGCGTAAGTGGCCATAGAAAGGCCATCGCTTTTGGATCCTGACCCCGGGGGGAGGGGAGAAGCGAGGGAGGATCACCTGGGTGAAGGGTCCGTGGGGTCTGGGAGCAGGGTACCCTTGGGCAAGACATGGTATCCCACTTTTCCTATGGACGACCAACCCTTCCCCAACCTTGCTTCCCCACATATGTCATTTGATAGTACTGGGATCAAGAAGAGACAACTAAGAGCAATGAAGACTATGCTCTTTTACAAATCTGGTACTGGGACGAGGAAGATGCCTGGTAGGAGCTGTGAGGGCCAGGGGCCAGGCATATCCCTTTGAATGTGGTCAGGTAGGGCTAATTGGGCTTCCACACCTGCAGCCTGTCAAGATGCAGGCGTATACAAGGAGACCAGCCCAACAGCCGGGAGAACGACTGAGTGAGCGGCTGGGCAACCAAATTGTACGAGAGTGTTACACCGTCCGCTGGTCGCCCCTCGCGGACAAACACCTGTGCACCTACTGTTCCTTCCCTCTCTGGTCCTGATCTGCTTTTCCCTTCTACCCCCACCTCCTCGCCCCCTCAAGCAGCATGGCAGCGGCGGCAGGTCGTAATGTACAGAAAGAACACACGAGGGCACCCAACGGGCTATGGGCATGCACACCCGTTCCTTTCATCTCATCGGTGGCAGCTGCCCAGTCGTCTTGCAGCCGGCCGGCGGAGACGCCGGCTTCGCCCATTGCATCGTCACACCTCCAGGAAGACCCAGCAGTGTAATTTTAACTTGGGTCACGTGACAAGGAAACGTGCAGCATCACCGGTCACATGATGGGGTCACATGATACTCCTCAGCCCCTTCAAAATCGGAGAGGGAACTCATTCAGTGCTTCACAGCTGATCCATTCAAGCACTGTTCGGCGTCTTCCTGTCTCAACTTCTTGGTATTGGACTACGGACTGCTTCTCTTGGATTTCCCTCGTCAAGCCCTCGGATATTGTTGTGCTCTGCTGTTTCAGGACTGTTTGGACCGAGTTTGGATTCCTTAGGATTACCCCTGGCTTCTATGCAACCGGCTGGTTTTTTGACCTCGGAACTCTTAAACGGACTGCTTTTGGATCTCCACCTCTGCTACCTTTCAACGTGTCATCTGCATCCATACAGGGTTTGCAGTGCTAATCCATCACAACAACCTTCCTGTGCTACGCCTTGCCCGCTGCTGCTTGTTGCTCGCTGCAGCCACACGGAACACCCCCATTCCACCTGTGCTAGTGAAGCGCCCAGACCCCTTTACCTTGGTAAGCCCCTTGATATTCCTTTACGTTTTGCATTTAGTGAATTGCTTGCCATTGCACTTACCCATTGCTTGCTTTATAGCGGTCGAGGGGGTCTCCGGTGTTCCTGATTCCTGGCGTTTCCGGCACTCAAATACCTGTGGCCTCAAGGATTGCTCAGGAAGTTATTTGTATCTTTCTGAGTGGAACTTGTGGACAGAGGCCCCATAATCTTCACAACCATCAAGTCATAACAGAGAGCAGGAGGAAGGCCGGCACCAGCATCAGGGAACTGTAGGACTTTGGGCTCTGTGGAGCAGACTGGAATTTGTGAAGTGAGCCGTGTGGATAGGCTGTCACTTTTCCGTGGATTCAAGATGCTCGTTACCTTGTATTCTGAGGTCGACACAGGAGTGCCTGAGGGGCAGGAGTTGGACCCCTGACTTAAAAAGCAGAAGGCTGTGTGTTCTGCACTGCTGGGAAAGCTGCAATCATGGCCGGTGTGTTTCTAATGAGCGATACACATTGTACACGAGCGTTGGAACTTTTCTAAAGGAATACTATGTATCAGAGTGGTTGTGTGTTTGAGGAAGCATGTTTTCAAAGGTCTCTGAATGCAACCCTTGTCAACTATTTGACTTTCAGTAATACTTAGTATTGTAGTGGGCGCGTGTTGAAGATGAGCACATTTTCAAGAGTCTCTGAGTGTTGGGTATTTCGTTTGACTCAAACCTAAAAGAATACTTAACAGCGGCTTGCTTTAAAGGTGTGTTTCAAGTACAACCTGTGCCTATTGAATACCGAACTGAATGACAACTTTATGAATAAGCAGAACTGTAACATATTGATTTTGAAAGGGAACAGAACTTTAAATCCAAGGAATACCATTATATGCTGAACTCTAAAGTGAATGGAACTTTAAAATGGAATCAAAGAGAGGCATATTGAATACCAAATGGTTTGAAAACTACCATAACAGAAATATACTTTGAAAACATACTTAATTGGGAACCCTGAAGATTAATCTAACAGTCAAGATATTTACATGAAACCCAACCATAGCAAGTGTGCAAAGAGCCCTAAGAAGACAAAGAATGTTTTTGGTATTCAAACTAAATCTTGGCGAGGGAACCCTGAGACTTAACACATGTACTGCCTTGAGGATGGAGCCTCGAGGTGCTTTTGTGTTTTGAACTGTGTTGCTTGGAACTTGGGGAAGGGAACCCTGAGTATTGACTAAAACTGTATTATCCTGAGCTTAAATGTAACTTTGAGACTTGTTGCAACTGTTTAATATTTGGGGAAGGGAGCTGAAAAGAAGCGGAGAGCCGGTAGAAGCTCAAAACGTTGTTGGACACTATTTCCTTTGGTTGCTGACATCCCTACACATTGTGTAGATTGGTTGTGAGGGCAAGTATAGCTTTTGGACACAGATTCTTAAATTGAACTCTTTGACTCAGACTTGCCTTAGTTTCATTTCGGTAAGGAAATCCCACATAATATAGGGCAACTTAGACCTTTTTTCATCCTGACATTTAAGTTAATAAAGTATTTTATTTTAATTCAGAATCTGTTGTTTGTGTCTTGCTTCATGATGCCTTCACACACTCTACTCCAGAAGTACAAATTGCCGTGGAAGCTGTAACCCCTGTGAATGATTTTGGCGATGTGCTTTTACAGCTTGATTTTGATGCTTACTAAGTACTTCCTTGCTACTTAAACATCTTTCATGGCAGAAGTAGACGAGGAGTTTTGCACAATAAAGACAGCCTTTGGTGAATGGCGGCATATCTTAGAAGGGGCAAACACACCAGCTTCATACATACCGATGTTAAGAACCTGCAACTTTTAAAAATATTGATGTACTATCCACTGACTATTGAGATGGATGTTCTTTTCCTGCGTCATCTTCACTATTTCATACTGTTCGGGTAAAAAAAAGATTCACAGGCAGGTACCCCATCACATATGAATGGCTTGCAACTGTTAGCCGTTCCATGCACAACATATTGCTGCAATCGCAATTGATAATCTCCTTTATTTCTTTCAGACAGTGTTACCCTATGACCAAGAAATACAACAAGAAAATATATGTTAGGGAGGTTTGTCCAATCCTCTTGTGTTTGGTGTACTAAGACCAAGTTATTCTCGAGTCTCATAATTGTTAGTGTGGCTGAGCAGTGAGACTTTATTATTAGGAGGGGAATGAGCTGGTAATAATTGGCCCAAGACAAGTACACAATAAATTACACCACACAATATGCTGAAAAAAATGTATATGCAACTTTTAATTATTGCATTAAGGTTAAGCACACTGTCAAATAGGTACATTGTGAAAACATACCAATAACCACACAAAGTGTGTTCGTAAGCATTTATATTTTGTCCTTCTCTACCGTATTGGCCTTACAATGCTGAGGCTTCTCCAGATAGTGGTGTATTGTCCCCCTGCCTGGATTAAAAGCAGATCATGTTCCGAGGAGGAACAGGAAACAGTGAAGAAGGTGAGAGTATGATAGAAGTTGTACTAAAATAGAGCCGAGCAGACCAATTGTAAAGGAACGGAAATTTAGGCAGAGGGTATGAGATTATTTTAGTATCAAATTCATTGCTCGTGGATCAAGCAGAAGGTAATCGGAAAATAAGGTATAAAACCCATGAATGATGCCCAAGAATTGTTTGTGAAGGCAGATCCACATTGATTGTGTAGTACCAGAATTATCTGGAGACCCATAAGGGTTGGGTGTTTCAGGGGAGAGGGCGGTTGTTGACCTGATGTCAGAGTTGTCGAGTTATTAATGGAGAATCCTTTCCCATGGAGTTGGTCTTCGTAAAGTTGTTGGTTTCTTCACTGAGAAAGAAAAGCAAGTTTACTCTGGGGCAGGAGAATGTAAGAATAGCAATTAGGATGGGTATCCCCTACACCGTGGACCAGGGGAACTATGCAAGAAAAGGGGGAGTTAGGGGTCACAGGGATGAATACAAAGATTCAAAACATTAAATGACTCAGAAGGGTAGATGGGCAGTAGGAGGCATAGACAGGTCAGAAATCAAATTCACATATTTTATTCAATTTGTACAAAAGTCACAATAGAAACCATTTTATTAGTCCACACAATAACATTTTCTAAAATGCATGTTAAATACATATATCAAAAAAAGCTCTAGAAAAAATCTAAAAAACTATCTGATCAAGCACTGCTAGATATAATACATATACCCACTGTATTTCAAAAACAATTGGACAGAGGAAGTCAGTGCAAAAGGGTTGTCAAAAAGCGCTAAGTGCCTTTTAGAAAATGTTATTGTGTAGACCAATAAAATGGTTTTTATTGTGACTTTTGTACAAATTGATTTCTGACCCGTCTATGCCTCCTACTGCCCATCTACCCTTCTGAGTCTTTTAATGTTTTGAATCTTTCTATTTTTCCGTGCGACCCCTAACTCCCCCTTTTCTTGCAGGAGAATGTAAGCCTTAGCCTGATAAAGTGTGCTTTAGTTAATTGTAGGCTGTACATTTTCGAAGATTGCTTGTATAGTGAGCCAGATATGTAGTCAGGACAGTAGGATAAGGAGTGAGCAAAGACGGAATGTCCTTTGCATGGAGAGTCAACAAATTAAGGGTTAGATACTGGGGAATCCTGGGGAATGTAAAAGAAGGGGCAAGAATGATATGGAAGTCGAGGACACCAGGGTAGCTTTCGCCCATTTCTGTTTAGCGATAGGGAATTGCAGCACTCTTTTTTTGTTGCACAGGATAGGGAGTCACTCAGAGAAAAGATCAAAGGGAACATTTGTTGTACTATAAGGGGAAATGTTGGGGAAGATGATTACGCCTCTTAAAGTGTGGCCCGGTAGAGATGTATTAGAGCCCAGGCCCGTCCTTTTCAGTGAAACAGGAGCTTGAGGGGAAGTGATGGAAGATTAATTATTGGCATACGTGAAAGGGGTAGATTTGGCAGTTTTTGTAATGGTGACCATTTTAACTTTCAACATTCTTTTTAATTGAAATAATAATCATCGTTGGAAGTGCTATGGTCCCAAAAGATGGGTATGGATGCTGGTGGTAGATGGAGTTTTAGGGAAAAGAATCCCCAATCTGTCTTGAAGCATAGTTCTAATGTTTAGGGTATTAGTGAAAAAGTGCAATTCCCTGGCATGGCCCTGAGATTGCCTTCCGGTAGCATGATGATGCGAATGATGTATGAAAGCTGAGTGAGTAGAGGGGAGAGCATGGGCTGAAACGAGGAAGTAATGCCATAAAATGTAGGGTCATGGACAAGAAAGAAAACAGTTGAAGGCACACCAACGAAAGGAAGAGTTTAAGTGACGAGGAGGAAAAGTGGGTATCCCTTCCTTTCTCTGCAGCCATTTCAACAAAGGGTAATGGGGTGGGGGCTGGATTACATGGGGTATGGGTGGCTGACGCCATAAGAAAAATGGCAAAATGAAGTGAAATGGAATATGTAGGCAAATGTCATAGATCCAAAAATTGTATCATGATGCATCAGTAAAATCGTATGCAATTCATGAATGAGATGGGGGAGGTAAGGCATTCTGGAGGTAAAGAAGAGATGTAGATGGGAATGGCAGATTGTAGTGAAGAGGCTAGCTTTATGCATTGCTGAGGAGCCACAAGCAAAGACATTTGGCTGTCCAGATGTTTTGGACTACAACTCCCATCAGCTCTAGCCAGCATTGTCAATGGTTAGCGATCATGGGAGTCGAAGTCCACCACATCTGGAGAACCGCAGTTACAGACCCCTGGCTTAGGTGAAAATCCAAGTTGTGCATTGTGACGAGGTGCTGCGGGCATGTGTATAGTTGATGCCAATGAGTTAAGTGGCAGGCTGACGTGGAGACGATGCATACCAACTGATGGAGGAGGTTGTGCAAGAGGGAAAATGACCCCAGTAGCCTAGGTTATAACCTCTATAGAGAGAAGGGAGAAGTAAAGTTGAAAAGGTCTGTGATGTTAGTTGAGGGAGCGTGATAGCGGAGCCTAACACGGGAAAGTGGGAGGTTCTAAGTTCCCTCCCTTGAGGATATTGAACGCGGTTGCAAGATTTTCTGAACAGTTATGATGGGGCCTGTTGTCCCATGATGGGAGAATCAGCCACCATGACTAGAGTTGGCATAGTAGGTTGATGGGCTAGGCAGGAGAAAAGATGGGATGAGTGAGGGGACAGTGTTGATGATGAAAGGGCCCTGTTGGATGAGAAATATGGGCTCTCGTTAGACTTCAGCCTAGTCGGGGGGAAAATTACCCATTTGGCAGCAAACCTTCTTAAGTAGCTTGTATCAGTTTTTTCCTTTTAAGCTGCCTTGGCATTATTGTTTAAGTTTCTTGGGTGTTTATATGGAACATGATGGTTGCTTGCCAGATTATTGCCCTATTGTGACGTGCTTTATAATCTTAGGAGTTGCCTTACTTGTTCATTTAGCCAGCACAGACGCTGTGCTAATTATCCTCAGGTAAGTTTATTTTGGAATAATGGCATCCATAAAAACACCACAATGTAAATGTCATCAATAAGTACAATCGGCTGAAATACAAAATGTAAAATACAAATAAATGTTTCCTCCTATTCATGGGTCATATAAAATACAACCGTACTATCATTGCGAAGTTCAGAAATAAATAATACCATTGACAACAGATAGAATTTTAAAGCACATGTATTTCCTCCTACTCATGGCTTGTCTAAGATACAACAGTAATGACCAACTGATCCGTTGCGTATCTGCGCTCAATACAAGAATGCTGGACGTCATTGGGAAAAGCCTGCATCCCTTAATATAGGCTTCAATGTTCTTGCTGTGTTCTGTGAGAATGCCAGGCAAACATCGCCCAATTGGACCAATCTGCAGTAACAGATCTGAGGTGTAAGCAATTCAATATTGCTCTAGTTACTACGCTTCTCTTATGTGAATGATTTGTCCATATTAGGTACCTCGGCCTGGTACCGGATAAGAAAATTGCATACCTACGATTAAAAGGCTTTAAAACTTGACGGACACATGAAAAGCCTGAACAATAGAAAATAACTATTCGTTTAGTGACCTCACCATGTTCTGATCTAATCTATAGTGCTAAATGAAGAAACATGACTTTGGTTTTATTTTCTTGATAGATATTTCTACACGCTGAATCCAAGGAATGGAGAGTAACAAGGTTTTGCATAAAGTAGCCTTAAGAAAGATTTGGGTTAGTTCAGCTTTATGGTTGGACCTTATTTGTAACCAATGTAATGCGGCTTGAAGTGACAATTCGCCTTCTGAAAACATAAGTGTGGCAAACTCAATAATCTTTTAATAAAATCGTTATCCACTGTTTGTAAAGGTGCTACGTCTAAGAACTCCCATAATGAGGCCCCATATTTGGCAAACACTAACTTTGCAGTTGCTAATCCATATTGTGTTCTTAGCTTTAGAGTCCAGGGGATGTAATTTGTTGACAAGAAAATGTGGGAAATCATTAGTAGCTAGTTAGGGGTATGTTACTATTGATTGACAAGAGAAAGGATTGAGAAAGATTACCAATATAAGGAAGTGGTTGACTGTGAAATAGTGTTTCAGTGTTTGAGTGTGAGGGTTCAACTAGTTATTATCACGAATGTTGCAGAGAATATAAATGCAGCATTCAGTGCAAAATCCATTTCCCTACAGAATGGGTATGATGAGGCTGCACAAATGAGCCGTTCAGGAACATTGAATGGAAGCATATTATTCCCCTATTTAGTAAGATATCCCCCCCCCAAAAAAGATATATATATATTTCTGAGGCTTGTGAAATCTGCTTAGATCACATGCTGTGCGTAGGCCTACACCTACTGGAAGCTGCGGAGTATTAGTTTGTTTTTCTAAACTCGAAAAGGGGCGTTGAACTAGGGCGTGCCAGTAATACTATCCCTAGTGTGACGTCCACTGTACCCATGATCCCTCACGTGTGTAGGACCCTCAGATTGTTTTTTTCCGCCATATTTGTCAAAAGCATATCGCAGAGTTCCCTTGGCTTTAGCCATTTATCTTTATTATTACAAATATTCCCCGTTCTCCAACTCTACGTCCAAAGATCGCTAAAGATAGTCGTCGATACTCGAGACCGAGGAAGAACAGCCGTCGAGACTACACAACAGACTTTGGGCCTCGGAAGGCCTGTGACCTCGGCCCTGTACAAGTAGGGAGAGTGGAGGGTGGACACACACACACACACACACACACACACACACACACACACACACACACACTCGTTTCCTACATATACCCGCCCGCTGCCAAATAGTGACATATGGAGAGTACTCCCTTTAAATTCTGCCCAAAGTGTAACCGTAAGTTTCCTTGGGTAGACAAACACAATACGTGTAACTTGTGTCTTCCGCGGGACCATCCCGAGGCTAATTGTAGAGCTTGTAAGCTCTTCAAAGCCAAGACACTCAAAGACCGCTCGACCAAGCACTGGGCCCACTACGCCAGGCAGCTAGAGGCCATGGACGCATTGGGTTCCTTCAGCGATGGCAGCGACGCCGCCTTATCAGATGGTGAGGGCACAAGGGTGGCGTCGGACACCCACGCACAAGCCCCCGACCTTGGAGGACTGACCGGCGGTTCAGTTATAGGGACAACACCTGGCGGCAAGAGCGCAACACACACACCTCTTCCACCAAACACACTAACCCCAGCCGAGATTCAACATGTATGTCGAGTCACCGGCAGAAGGAGGCACCTAGAGAGCGGTACGCCGATTCGGTGTTCCAGGTCATGGTCAGGGTCGCCTCATGACACACATCAGCTGTCCACGGTTGCTAAGAGTGCCACACTAACAAAAGTCACAGAGGCCCGGTCGTCAGAAGACGAATCCGACCTCTTCCCCCAAGTAGCACTTTCAGCGTCTACTTCTGTAGACGTTCGAAGTCTGCTTCCGAGATTCAACGCCCTTCTTCTAAGACTCCCGAATCTCGACGCCAGGCGTCGAAACATTCAGGAAACCCCAGAAGGTCAGGTAAACATTCCTCTACACATGGGAAAGGGGAAAAACAGAACATCAAGCCTCTGAACATCAGATTCAGAAGGAGAAACACAAGGAAAACCCCAAGGTCCCTGACCCGGCCACCAGGGGAAAATCTGTTCCTCCCACTACTCAGGAAACAGAGATAATTGAAGAGACACCACAGCAGGAGAGGGTTATCCCCAGTTCCAAGAAATGGAACTCTGAGGACATTGATAGAGTAATGAGGAGGATGTCCTTTTTTGTAGATGTCTACGAAAAGGACCCAAATTACTTTCATAGTTATCATAGTACTTCAGCTACCTCTGCTCCTTCGGGATCCAAAGACCCTCAACCTCCTACTAAGAGGCTCCATTCTGAGACTCCAGTTCAGGGTTTGATTTCAGACCCTTCCATAAATGAGCCTTACCAGCCATATGGTGAGGAGTCAGAAATACAAATTCTGGAAGAACAGACAGGGGTCGACTACTATGGGGACGATGAGGAAGAGGAAGACGAGGCAGAAGTCTATACTCTTGACTCCCCTATTCCCAAGGATCCCCCTGTGAATGACTCACCGGTTGACAATCCGCCTTTACTTAATGAGGTATTAGCTAAAGCTGCAGCCCATTTTAAAATTGACACACAGGGTGTCCAAGAAGAGAGAGATTTTGCAGAGGAAACTCTAGGGGACAGGAAATCCATTGCCCAACTATCCCCATTTTAAAATCAATTCAACGCAGAATTGATCCTTCTCTGGTAACCCCCAATCTTACTCGTGCGGTTAATCCACGAGTAGATAAATTATTTAGAGGCGCTCCCTCCGATCCACAATACATAAGGGGTCAGTTAAAACGCGACTCACTGGTGGTTACTAGCACCAGAAAGAGGGCGGGAACACCATTAGCTTCTTCTGAAGCACCCCCTGACAAAGAGAGCAAGAGAATATATGCCCTGGGGAGAAAGATGGCATCCACATCAGCATACCAAGCACACATTGCCAACACCACCACTCTGTTAGCAAGCTACAACTGCCACCAATGGGAACAGGTAGCTGCCCTCATTGCCTTTGCACCCGAACCTCTAAAGAGCCAGTTGGCCCAAATTGCATCAGACAGAAGATCAGTGTCTGGATGGATTCTTAAGGCCAACTTCGATGCAGCAGATAATGCAGGGAGACTAATAGCAGAAGGCACAGTCATTAAACACCATGCTTGGCTAAGGCAATCAGGGTTCAAGCATGAGACCCAAGCCACCCTCATAGACATGCCGGTAGAAGCAAACAATCTATTTGGGAAAGCAGTGGAGGAAGCACTGAAAATGGCTAAGGACGAATATGAAACCGTAAAGTCCCTCGGCCAACTAACAAATAAGCCCTCAGGTCAAAGGGGGAATAACAATAATTTCGTCGCTTTCGCGGACAAAACTCCCAAAGGGGGTTCTATTACTGTCAAGGAACATCATTGGGGCAGCAATCAACAGGCTACCCAAGGTTTCACCAGAGGTCAAAAGAGGGGCCGCGGTAGAGAGAGAGGCAGCCCAGATATAGAGGCATTATGCCACCCAGTAAACAACAGTGACGTTCCGCTCTGGGTCCCTTCCCATGCATCCCCAGTAGGGGGGCGCATTTCCATCTTCACCCATGCATGGGAAGGGATCACTTCGAACAAATGGGTGCTGTCCACAGTGTCTGCGGGATAATGTATAGAGCTACTAGAACGCCCCTGCAACCATCCTCCAAGACAGAAGATACACTCCTTGGAGCACCAAAGAATCCTCCTCGAGGAGATCGTCGGTCTTCTTGCAAAGGACGCAATAGAACTCGTCCCGGGCAACCAGGTAAACAAGGGTATTTATTCAACCTACTTCCTTGTGCCAAAAAAAGATCTAACGATGTGCCCAGTATTAGACTTGCGCCCTGCAAACAAGTATGTCAAGCCATAAAAATTCTGCATGACTGCACTCCAGGAAGTAATCCCCCCTACTAAAAAGGGGAGATTGCATGGCAACATTGGATATGAAAGATGCCTATTTTCATATTTCCATGTTCCCAGCGCACAGAAGATTCTTGCGTTTCAAGATAGGCAGCCAGCACTTACAATTCAAGGTGCTGCCCTTCGGAATAGTCTCGGCTCCAAGAGTATTCACCAAGGTACTGGCGGTGGTGGCGGCGCACCTACGCAGGGAGGCAATCCCGGTATACCCTTACCTTGATGACTGGCTCATCACAGGGGAAACCCCCGTAATTTGCAGATCCAACATTCAAAGAACAATCGACTTCCTTTTCCAATTGGGCTTCTCAATCAACGAGAAAAAATCAAGCCTGGTGCCAAGCACCTCAAAACAGTTCCTAGGAGCTATCCTAGACACCCAGGAGGGGTTGGCCTTTCCGTCGGAGGAAAGAATTTGGAATCTGTTGCTGCAAATTCCTCAATATTAGTCCGGTCGCCAGATAAGGGTACGCAAAGCAATGTGTTTGCTAGGCATGATGGCATCATGCATTTACCTGGTTCCCCACGCGCGCCGCGCATGCGACCCATGCATGAATGGTTGGCGAAACAGTGGTCTCAGGAAAGTGGTCAGTGGGATGATGTAGTGGTCGTTTTGCGAACACTAGTACAGAGTCTTCGCTGGTGGACAAGAGAGAATCTCACAATGGGGAAACCCTTTTACGATCCAGAAATACAAGCCGTTGTCACAACAGAAGCATCCCTGTCAGGGTGGGGAGCTCAATACCTTCACCACACAGCTCAGGGTCTCGGGTCTTATACAGTGGCTCAGAATCACATCACATTAGTTGCTATATACCTCTTCTGGCAGATCCCACTTTATCTTTACAACAACGGATTACTACCAAAGTAACCAAAGCGAAAGAACGCGGCTGGATTTCTGCTAAAGAAGCCGATTTTCTGTGTGCCCCAAAACCTCGGATTCCCCAGTTCTATACTCTACCTAAAATCCACAAGGATATGGCACATCCACCAGGCAGACCCATTGTGTCTGGTGTAAATTCGGTGCTGGAACCATTGTCTCGATTTACAGATTTTTTTCTTCAACCTCTGGTGCACAAAATGGAATCATATGTACAAGATACCATCCAGATGATTAATCAAGTTGAAGGTTTGATTTTTGATCCCAATACCGAACTGCTGGTGGGATTAGATGTTGTTGCCCTATATACTAGTATACCTCAAAGAGCCTCCCTTGAAATGCTTGAAGAGCGTCTTCTTTCTGAACATCCAAACTCTTCGACTCCCATGTCTTTTGTACTCTGGTGTGCCGAAATGGCACTCACAGAGAGTTACTTCCATTTTAATGGTGAGTATTATAGACAAATACAGGGTACCGCAATGGGTGCTACTTTAGCACCCAGCGTAGCTAACCTGTATATGGAGTATTTTGAAGTTAACAAGATCTTATCGGTAAATAATCCATTTAAGTTAAACATCCGTACATGGAAACGGTATATTGATGATATATTGGTTATATGGTCAGGCAACTTACAGGAACTAAACCAATGTTTTGATTGGTTGAATTTACAAGATTGGTTCCTTAAATTCACCCTTACCCAGAGTAACCGCGAACTGAATTTTCTAGACATTACAATCATGTCTAATCCCACTGACAATAAGCTTAGTGTGAGGCCATTTCATAAAAACACAGATAGGAATTCCCTATTACATTACGAGAGTTTTCATCCTTGTCACGTTCGGGACAATCTACCTCTGGGACAGTTTTTATGCCTGAAACGCAATAGTACAACAACACAGGACTTTAAGAAGGAAGCCGAGACCCTGAGCACCAGACTACTCGAGAGGGGGTATCCTAAAAAATTAACTCTCTCTGCGAAGAAACGCGCCCAGAATAACAATAGACAGGCTCTCCTAGAATACTCAACTGACTCTAAGAAGGATGAAGATGACAACCTTGTATTCGTCAACACCTTTAGTCATTTGTCTAATAAAATCAAAACCATGATGCTCAAAAATTGGAACATCCTACAACAAGGCCCCAAACCACTTACTAAACCGATTGTTGCCTTTAAAAGGAGCCGCAATTTGAAAGAACTGATCTCACGAAATGACGTGAGTTTAAGACCCAGCAGACGGACCACGTTGTCCGAAAAATGGGGTATTCCTAAACTGACTGGTCATTCTGCGTGTGGACATTGTTCTTGCTGTAACTCCACTTTTAGGAGTACAGAATTGAACTTGGGCCTCCCGACAACATGGCGCCAACATCAGTTTAGTAATTGTAATTCTAACATGCTTATTTACGCGATTTGGTGCCCGTGCAATCGCATGTATGTTGGTAAAACCGAACGGAAGATCAAGATAAGGATTGGGGAACATAAGAGTTGTATTCGTAATAGGACTCTGAATGCCCCCCTAGTTGAGCATTGGATTGAATACATTCACAAAGTGGAAGACCTGCAATGGAACGTGATTCTGAGAATTAACTCCACTGGTGATAGCAATCGAGATAAAATCAAGCTACTCCAGAAAGAACAACATTTGATATTCCTGACCCGCAGTGCTGAGACCGGGCTTAATGAAAAAATCGAGTGGGGTGTGTGAACATGTGATGCCATCCTAGTTGTGTATTTGGTTATTTCTTTGATTAGTCGAGTGAGGCAATTTTCCATTCATTACAGTCCACAAGTGTCGAGATGGTTGTGCCCTTAGGCACCCTTCGATTTGTGTTCATAATATTTTAGTGTAAGAGGACAGTTACATACCCTGTGACTTGTTTTCTCTGGACTGGTTCTGTTTTTGCCCTCGTGTTGCCTGTGTCTCTTTTTCCCTTTTTCTTTAAACCCCCCCCCCCAACGTCGAGATGGTGTTTGTGCCGCTTGGCGTTTGGGAGGTGGGTGATTCCTCGAGCTGATGGCCGGGTTGATTAGCGTGTTTTTCAAGGGAGGAAAGAAAACGCTTGTTTTCTTTTTTTGAAAACATACGCGATGTGCGTTGTTGCGCATCTTTTTATGGGTTTTTACCCAATGGGGTTTTGAGACCTTATGGAATTGTTTATTGATGCGGCTCTTTTTTCCTGTGTTAGTCTACGGCCACCAGCCCGCTAGTAGAGCTGGTGAGCCAGGGACTCCATCTACCAGCAGGACCAGCGGCAAACCACACACCTGCAAAGTATCAACTTGCCTCTGATTTTGACAGGCGAGCGTGGACGTAGCCGTGCTGCCGATTGGCCAGTACCCATTTAAAAACACCTTTCCCGGGAAGCATTCTTGAGGACATCCTGCTTTTCTCAGGACTTGAGTGCCGACACGAACTGAGAGCCACAACACAACGAGGAGAGCGCAGCTATTTCGCTCTGAGGACTTTTTCAACTCCTAACAATAGGTAATTGCTGGACGGAGTTGTTGCTTGAGGATAGTTGTTAGTTTTCACTTTTTTCTTAAGCAGTATTGTAATTTATTTACTAACACTTTATTTTATCCAGCGTTTTGCTGGGTTGATGGAGTATGAGACACCTGTTTAGACCTCTGCCTTTTTATTCTATACAGGTCTTGCTGTTCCAACATTACTTAGATTTGCTCTCGGTGCTGTTTACCGCCATTGAACGACGGTTGGATGTTTAAGTGTTTTGACCTAACCCAGTTAAATTCTGGGTGCATCTTTTTTCAACTGACCGACTAAACATTGTACAGGTACGATTTTAAATTATTTTTCGTACACTGTACTAATATGGGCACGACACTGACGTCTATGATGTTTATGCATTTCCTCCTCTCTTGATTTTATTAACAGTTCTTCTTATTTGGAGGGGAGCGGTTGTTGCTGGCCTGTCTGTATTTAACAATGAGATACATGTTGGGATAAGTCCAACTGAGAGCTAAACCAACCTAAGGAGGTATGAACCCGTACAGACGTCGGTTTTGTTTTTGGTTCGAGGGGGACTTGTTGGCATCCGGAGATTGTATTATTCTCTCCTGATTATAGTGGTTGGTGCACAAACCTATAATATCATGATGTTTTCCAATACCCCACAAGCACGATGCTGTGGGAACCCCAGATACAGCACCGCTCCTATGTGGGACGTTGAGTTTCGTTACTCTGCCCTGAGTTAGAGGGTAGATGTGTATGTGGGGGGTGAGTTAGATCGAGAGAGTGATGATGTTTTTATAAATGACCAACCTAACTCCAACGATGTGGAATAGTGTCTTTTCCTTTCCTTCTCCCCTCCCCATTTGTCTCTACGGTGGGTTCTTTCTGTCTTGTTGTGCTTTTTCACGACTATGGGTAGAAGACCTTTAAATTTTAAATTCAGCTATGATAATTGCATTAGATTCACGATGTGTTATAGGGATTGGAGCTCTTTCATTGACGTTAAGTTTACTCCACAGAATTGTAGTTGTTAAACATTCTGGTGGGACTAGAGTCCATTTGTTGAGACCCTTACTTACCCACACCCAAATATTTGATTGTTTACAGGTGGCAAGCATCTTCCTTTGGCCGGTTCAGTAATCGAGGAGTTGGTGATAAGAGCAATTAAACTGCATCTACCATCCCAGTACGCCCCTGAACCGTGGCAGCACAACAACAGTGCATATCGGCGACTAGCCCTGGACGATGCCAGGAGGTTCTGCTTAGCCTATTTTCATAAACAAAATGGCCATTGAGCCGTCTCGCTTTAGCTTCTAAAGTTATACAAACTACTGTTTTCTTGTGAATGGTGTGTCCTTGAATATGAGCCCCTGATGAATTTCCCTTGACTCTGGTTGATGAATGTGTATGAGGAATGAAACATGTTGGGTTGTTCGGGTATGATGCAGTGTGAGTACTTTGGTGCAATTTAGTGTGGAGCACAATCAGTTGACCCTAGGTTGCTCCGTTTTATACAACCAAATATTTCTCTGTGACTATAGATTCCTTTCTGTATGTTGTAGGGTGGAACCCGATTACTGTTGGTTCCCTTTTATGCCACTGCAATTCATATAGTATTTGTTTGAGGTTGTCTGGTGCACTGTTTACATTTTTTCATTGTATTGTGTTTATGAAATATGAATTGTTCCTCTGAAGAATTCTCTGTTTTTAATTATTGATAATTTATTGAATAAAACATTTTTATACTGTGATAAGATTTCCTTTTTGAAAGTTCAATGAGTAGCACTAACCAGGTCATGTGTTCCTATACTCCGCTGTGGAGAATATTATGCTCTTGATGTGTAGTGTAGGAGACCTGATCTGGCCTTAGACAGATGCATCACCTGAATAACACACTGTTCACCGAACCTTCTGTATTTTTGTAAAGGGTTGTTTCCCTAGTTTGGAGGGGTGTTTGGTGTAGCAGTATAAATACCCTCCTACCTCTTCTTGTGTCAGTTGGTCAGAATCACATCAACCTGCTGGAACTTCTGGCAGTCTTCAGAGCGCTTCGCTCATTCGAACCCCTCCTATCCAACCTGTCAGTGCAGATCCTAACAGACAGCACGACGGCAATGTTTTACCTAAACAAACAAGAGGGCACTTGTTCGCCAAATCTGTCCAAGCTTGCCCAGAAAATTTGGGCACTCAGAGGGAACATTTACCTATCATCCTAACATGTTCCAGGGGATCTCAATGCTCTAGCGGACGCTTTGAGCAGAGATCCCATCCCACAGGAACACGAATGGCGACAACACGAAGAAGTCGTAGAAGATCTCTTCTCTCAGTGGGGTTTCCCCACTATTGACCTGTTCGCCACAAGCGAAAGCAGACAATGCCCAGACTTCGCATCCAGGTTCCCCCAGCTGGGCTCCAAGGGGAACGCTCTATGGATGAATTGATCAGGGATGTTTGCCTACGCTTTTCCACCAACCCCTCCGATGAGGAAGGTGGTCAACAAGATACACAGGGAATCGATGACGCTCATCCTAGTTGCTCCTATGTGGGCGATACAACCATGGTTTCCACACCTATGCAAACTGGCAGTGTGCGACCCCATCAAACTCCCGTGCTGGTACAATCTACTCTCACAGCACGAAGGAAAAACAGTGCATCCTCAACCCAACTCGATGAACTTGGCAGCATGGCTCCTGAAGTCATAGAGTTCGGCCATCTCAATTTACCCCAGAGATGCATGGGCATCTTAATAGAGTCTAGAAAACCTAACACAAGACACTGTTACTTTGATAACTAGAAAAGATTTGTTATTTGGTGCCAGAATAAACAAATCAACCCAATTGACTGTACTCCTTCCAATATTGTCACCTATATGCTCCACCTATTGGATGCAGGGTTAGTATTTGATTCACTCAAGGTACACCTGGCGGCGTTGTCAGCCTACACCACCTCCCATAACAAGTTGTCATGGTGGAAAATGCCAGTGGTCAAAGACTTTATGGAAGGGGTAAAGAGATTCCACCCTCCAATTTCTAACCCACCACCAGGTTGGGACCCTAATGTGGTACTTGCTAAACTCATGAGACCTCCCTTTGAACCCATGCATAAAGCTAGTCTCAAACTCCTGATTTATAAAACAGCCTTCTTAGTAGCCATTACATCCATAAGAAGGGTCAGTGAAATTCAGGCTCTCTCAGTGCAGGATCCTTTCTTTACTGTTCATAAGGATAAACTGGTTTTACGCACTCACCCAAGGTGTTCACCTAAGTTCATTTCGAAATTCCATGTTAACCAGTCCATTGAGCTACCGCCCTTCTTCCAAGAACCCAAAAGCTCTGCTAAGGTGAAACTCCACACAATAGGTGTGAGGAGAGCGGTCCTCTACTACGTGGACAAGACCAGACCGCTAAGAAAGACAGATCAACTGTTTTTCTCCATAGCTCTAGGCAGAGAAGATGATCACGTCTCTAAATGTGCCATCTCTAAATGGATAGTCAGATGTATCCAACTGTGCTACTCCCTTTCAGATAAAACACTGCCTTTTACGCCAAGGACCCACTCTACAATAGGTACTGGGGCCACTCTGGCTTTCATTGCAAATGTACCCCTTGACACCATTTGCAAAGCAGCTACATGGAGCTCTATTCCCACCTTTAATCCGCAATACTGCATTGACACTCATTCCAAGACAGATACTCAAGTGGGACAAGCGGTTCTAAGACATTTGTTCGCTCATGACCCTTCTCACATCCCACCTCGTTCTTCTAACACTGCTCGCTAATCTATGCACAGCATGTGATCTAAGCAGATTCCACAAGCCTCAGAAGGAATACATTACTCACCGTAATCATATTTCTGATGCTTGTATCAGCTTAGATTCTCATGCGCCCGCCCTTCCTCCCCTCTGAGTGAAGGTCCATGGATGCTTGTAGTCTTATCTATCTTATCTGCTTGGATACTCTGTACTCGTGCTCCTCCTCATGCTACCTCATGTCAGTAAAAAATACAATCTGAGGGTCCTACACGCGTGAGGGTTCATGGGTACAGTGGACGTCACATTAGGGATAGTATTACTGGCACACCCTAGTTCGACGCCCCTTTTCGAGTTTCAAAAAACAAACTGTAATACTCTGCAGCTTATACTAGATAGCGGCCTATGCACAGCATGTAAATCTAAGCAGATACAAGCATCAGAAATACAATTACGTTGAATAATGTATCCTATATATATATATATATATATAGACAAGCAAAGAAGAGGAAAATTGAGTTTAACCTGCACTCCAAGTCATGAGAAAAAGCCAAAGAGTCCCGTTCATTGAAAAAATTAGCCAGAAACTTAAAGTGTTAAATACTTACAAGTTTATTATATGAAAAAAAATATATATAAAAACCACCATTGACTAAACAACAGAGGCAGGACACCTAGAGAACAGTCCAGTATGGACACGTTTCGCGCTCTACACAGCGCTTGTTCATATATATATATATATATTTTATTTTTTTTTCTTTCTTAATGATCTTGGTTAATAATAACCTCCAAGTATTCCAAGTTACATCATTAGCATTCTATTCAGTAGACCACATTGCGAGAGAAAAAAAAAATAAATGTAGTAATACTGGGACTTGTTAATCATCAGTTAAAGTTTCTCAAGTAGGGATAAAAATGTCTGCCAGATATAGAATACAGCGACAGAGGTGACCAAAGAGGTAGCCGAATAGAGAGCATTCCAAAATTGGTTTGTTGTAGCCTTTCAAATAGACAGTTTGCAACATAGGGCAACCTGTTAAAACATGATGTGGGGTTACTACTACTATGTTGCAAAGCCTACAGCTTCTTTTGTCCGTGTGTAGATTGAACCAGCTTCCTGTGTATTCCATCATCGGGAGGATGTTAAGGTAAATTATAAACCACCTTAATTTCCCATTGCACAACTTAGTCAAATAAGTACGGGGAGTTCCAAATGAGAAGCTCTGTTGGATATACTCACTATAACGTTTCTTGCTCTGCAAATTGTTTACAGTCTCAACGCTATCACCAGCTCAGCATTGGGTAAAGACTGTATTTGGTCCTCGTTATGTAGAATGTTTTCAAAGTGGGAAGCAACTGTTTCCCTCAGAGTACTAAGGAAGCCATTTGTATGTGGAGGTCTTTAACGGCTGCAAAAATGGATTATCTTGATATTGAGGCTGCCCAATATATAAGAAGATAGATAATGAAAAGATTGGAATCCCTAGTTTGCGCCAAATTGAATATTTATTGTGAAGTCTTCATGAGTTTAAACAATTCCTCTTGTATGATCCTCATAAATTGTAATTTTTAATAATTCCTCAACACGTGTTTCCCCACCTATATTCCGTGGTTCATCAGGAGGATATTAACAAGTCTAAAATAAAAAACAAAATTACATTTCAATTGTTCAGACTGTATGTCTTGTTGACTGAAATTCATACAATATAACATTGTTTTCTCATAATTCTATGTTGACATGTCTCACTCTGTATGCTGTTTCACTGGAACTAAATTAAGTTCATAATGTTTGGATGTACAAATTGAAGTAGGGAGAAAGCCGTTGAATTTCTTATGACCCGGTGAAACAGCATACAGAGTGAGTAATCATGTCAACATAGAATTGTGTAAAACAATATTATATTTTATGAATTTCAGTCAACAAGACATACAGTCTGAACAATTGAAATGTAATTTTGTTTTTGCTAAGTTAATTCAGTTGACTATAACGTTAATTGCCCACACTGTTGTCAATAGCATTCAGACACACCAAATTAATTCACTAATGCATGATGATTTGTTACATTGAAGATGTATATACTTGGAAATAAGTTGGTCTGACTATACGTTTTCAATATTTATTATTCTTTAGACTCTTTAATCTGCACCTGATGAAGAGAATTATAAATCCCGAAATGCGTTGTGCTTTTTATTTTCCACTATAAAAGAACTGGACAAAATAATTTTTTGCTGTACATTGTCATTTATTGATTTGTTTTCTTAACATTAATGAATTAACATCTATCTAATAGTATATTGGCTGTTTTACAGCACAAAGGTGTGCAAGTGCAGTTAGCTCTCAAGTGCAGCCAGTGGGTGCTCATAAGTGCATAGAGAAGGGAGATACAGACCCGTAAGTGCTGGGGATGCCAACCGTTATCTGGAGGCCTTTCCCCTGAGAGCGAACACGACCAAACAAATCCTGAAACACCTACTTCCTTTTTTTGAAAAAATTGTGTACAGCTGAATTCATCAACTTTTTTTTTTAATTCAAACTTATACAATGTTTAAAACAGTAAAAAACATATCCATTTCAATTATATATTAAAAGAGAAGTATTTTCATTTCAGTTACACATTAACTCATAACTAAAGACAACATGTACAGATTAAGTTCACTGAAAGGAAGCAATACAAAGATACTTTCATACAGTTAAATAATCTCATTTCGTTACATCGGCATGTGCTGTTTCATCCAAATTTAATGTTTTAAAAAAGTTAATTGTAGCAATACTCAGTTACCAGAAATCCTGAGAAAATCATTTGCCATAGTTATTCAGGAGACATTCCTCTGTACCTATCAAACATTTATTTAAATGATTGAGCATGTAAGTTTGCTAAATTTGGACACACTGTCAATAGATGTTGTAAGGTCTCTTTATGGGCATTATTCTGACAAAACCGGCAAACAGAACTACTGAGAGTGGTTGGTTTACGCCTGAACTGAATTTCCAGTATTGGCCAAAGATTGAATCTGAGCCTCATAAAGACTGATCTGTGAGCCGGAGAGGGAGACGGTTTCAGATATGATTCAGGTTGACTAAATTTCTTGAAGCCAAACGGTTGATTCTGAAAATCTTGATACTTCATACAACTCTCATGAGTTTTTATCCAATCTAGTTGAAATAATAATGTTTTTGCCTTATTCGGGCTAGATATTAATGCATCTACAGATATGTTTGCATCTGTCAAAGCTCAAATTACAGTCATTCTCCATCTCCTGACAAACAGATCCTGGGACTGAAATATGTGCCTTGAAAGAATCCCTATGAGCAAAGTTGACTTAATAGACAGCAGGCATTTTCTAAAGAGTGCAACTATCTGCCAGAGATTACAAGCATGTAGGGAAATTATCCCCAGTTCATACCTAATCATGACTCCAGGGACACATCCTGGCAATTTAAGCATGCGTTTCCAGAATCTGAATTCAAGCTTATTCCACAAAAAGTCACTTATCGGATTTTTAGATTCCACGCCATATAGAACAATGGGAGCTGTGTTCTGCAAAAACAAGGTTAGGGCAGGTAGGAGTGAACATTTTCCATATCTACCCTCAACAATGGTTGCTTGTGACATGGACCTTAACATTTCTTCCTCCAAACATGAATAATGGACCTTATCAGCCTGATCTGACAAAGTCACACCTAAATAATTATATTGGTGTGCACATTGTAACACTTGATTTTGTAGTGTCCGTTTAAATTGTCTTTCAGTTTTATGCTTTTTTTGATGGCACACCAATATTTTTATTTTCTTTAGATTAATTGAAAGAAGATTTTTTTGTACATAGATGGAGAGAGCATCCAACAATCTCTGCAAGTCCTGGGGAGTTTTCGAGATCAACACGAGTTCATCGGCATACAAGATTGCCGAGATGGAACTAGAGGCTAATTTAGGCGGGTCCGCAAGAATATCCCAAAAGGAATCCTGGATGTCCGATACAAAGAAATTAAAGAGGGCCAAGGCAAGGATACATCCTTGCCTCAGCCCCCTCCAAGTCTCGATGTACGGAGTCAAGGAACCCTGTAGATCGACTCTGACTCGAATTCGAGTATTGGTATGCAGATCTCTCACTAACTGAACCAGATGGGCAGGACATTCAGCTCGCATTAGCTTCTCTATTAGAAGTTCTCCAGAAACCGAATCAAATGCGGCCGTTAGATCTACAAAAGTAAAATACAAGGATTGGTTTAGTGGAATACAGTGAGAGATAATTGTTTTGATAGTTAAGAGATTGATCGTCGTCCCAATTCCAGGTATCAATCCAGTCTGGAACAAATCACGCTTGGCACACACCTCAGTCCATTTGGTAATCTCATCCAAGATAAATCTCGATGAGTTTTCCCAGTGCGTCAAGAAGGGCGACCTGTCTATAATAAGTTGGACAGGACTGATCGCCCCTCTTGAAAATTGGCACCACCACAGAGTTTTTCCAGGATTCTGGCAGACTGTTAGTTTTTACAATCTGTCAATACAGATTATAGAGAATTTTAGCTCATATTTGTGGATGTTGTTTGAAGGTCCAGTTACTTAGCCCATCAGGGCCAGGGGTTCTCGAATTACTAGACTTGTTAATATACATTAAGATGTTTTCTTCTGAGATCTGTAGGGTTGCATAACTATTGTTGGGATTCTCCTTATTCTGAATACCTCCATCAGGAGGTTCATACAGCTTTGAGAAATGTGCTATCCATTGATGTTGCTTTATGCCATTGATCTGGACTGCCAATTGTCTAGGCTGTGTAACAGCATTAATCAGTGCCCAGGTGTCAGAGGCATTCTTAGATTGAATAATTCTCAACATGTCCTCTCCGTCTCTCTGATATAGGATAATTCTATGCATACGCATCCAATTCCTATATTTGCATTTCACTGCTCGCAATTCTTGCTGGCGCTCGGAAAGTAGAAGAGAAAGAGCTGCCTTTTGATCTTTATGTGACTGTGTTTTTCGAGCTTGCACTTCAGGGTTAAAGCTATGTTTAGGTAAATGGTAGGGGCTTCTGCTTTTTTGATTTTGGAACATTTGGAGAGTATCAATGTATAATTTCGTTCTCCAACCATTCTGGAGGACGAGTAATAACTAAGACTTATTCCATAAAAGAAGATTGCCAGAATTGTTAATATTTAATGTATATCTATATAGGTCTGGAGAACCAAAGCATACAGAAGTGTCCAGATACCATTTGGCTACCAGCATTTCATGATCGCTAGCAACTTGTGTAACAATTTCAAAATCATGCGTCTGATTAAAGGTGCCCTTGTCTATATACATTTAATCAATAATCGATTCACATTTGTTACGCCACCATGTGCTCTTAGGTGGTATATCTTTTGGAAAAGCTCCATTCAGCATGACAAAGTTACGATCATTCATTACAGAGTTCCATCTTGCAACAGAAGGATTTTTTTAAATAGACTTTGGAACAACACATTGGAGGTTCAAATCACCAACAATGATCACATTAGAGATATTAGACGTCTTTGCTACCATGTCTAAAAGAGATTCTAGTTCACCAAAAACACATTATCTGAAATTGCTATAGGATTGCGATAAAGATAAAATGGAGCAATATTACATTTGCAATATGTGATTCTAACAAGTTGGATGTAATGATTGGGGGCCGCCCAAGAAAACCGTTCCAGGCCCTCATGATTTGCCACTGCAACTAAAAGGACAGAGGAAGCACGACCTTTGCTATTGGGTTTAGCTGTATGCAATGCAATATCATAACCATCCCACACAGGAGAAATACATAACCAAGTCTCTTGTAAGGCCAGGATTTGAATAGAGGATAGCATGTTGGCACTAGCCTCAGTAAGATGGGATGAACCGCAGGTATTCCAACTAGCCAATAGTTTTGGGTACTTAGTTACATTGTTGATTTTGTTTGGTATGACATTGGCCCCCGAACATCTCTATGAGGCTGAAATTCACCATGTGTTAAGGCTGTTTTGCTAGACTCATTGTCTTGCCTTATAAAAGCATCACCCACAGTTGTTGTTTTTGCTACCGAAGGATCTAAAACTAAAACAAAACCCAAAGGGAAAAGTTCTAATTTCGCCTTCCACACCACATTCCTAACCACATTAGATGGGAGCCAGATTCATACTATTGAGAGGTCCAATTCACTTAAGAACTCCACTTGAGAAATATCAGTTGTTAATTTCTTGCAAGGACGGAATGTCTTCAAATATCGGCAGCATGGAAGCTCTGTTCAAATCAAAAATCGGAAAAGGAGCAGGTCGACATTTTAAAATAAAGCAATGATCTTTACACTCAGTTTTTAATGATGGTACATCTCTTTTAGTTATATGATGTGATTTCTTAGCAAGGGATTTGCTAGGGAGGTCATTAATTATGTTGCCTGGCTTATGCTGAGAACATTGGTCCTGTCCAATAAACGGCCTCATATCATGAGACTCTTCATCTCTAAGGCTGGCCTGATTTTGCGATGTTCTAAGGTTCCTAAGAGTTGTCTGAATTAAATATTTAATCTGAGGTAGTATATCAGATGCAGGACTGGAGTTAACATGCAATTTCTTTACACCTGGCTCCAGAGTTGGCAAACTGACTGATTTACTAGTCTCCTCGCCAGATAGATCGTTAACTACTTGTGGCGCGGGCGCAGAATCTAGTTCTTTAACAATAAGATCAGTTTGTGGCTTTTGTATCTCAATTGGCCTAAGGTCAATTTGTATAGGAGTTTTTTGAACATTCTCACTAGTTAGGGCTGCAATTAAGGCATTTAGAGGAGCATAATCTGATGATTGATTTTCGGATTCTATGGCTTCTGAATGCTTTCTTTTCGGCAGTTTACATGATTTTTTGTTAGCTGGTTGAGTGGCAACAGGTGAAGTTAAACTCGACACAGGTTTTACAAAGTATTTGGCGCTGGAGTAGTCGCTTTTGTTCTTTTGATTTTTAGTTTTTTTTAACTTTATTTGCCAGTGCTTGAGATTTTTTATGAACAGCATTTTGGAACAGATTATAGGTTGATGCAGAGTTAACTACCTTAGGGGCAGCCTTAATATTTGATAAAATATTAGAAGCAGACTCTTCCAAGTTAACACATTGAGCTGCAGCCGCCTTGGCCCTAGGCAAAGGTTGGCTGCTCGCCGTCTCCAGACAGCTTTCGCCTAAAGTCGAACTTGTTGTATGGGGAAACTTTTCTTCTCCAGTATGAGGTTCCCAAAGGAGATCCTAACTGATCAGGGATCAATGTTTATGAGCAAACTTATGGGGGAAGTTAAAGAACTATTACACACTGCTACTCTTAGATCATCGGTATATCATCCCCAGACAGATGACCTAGTGGAAAGATTTAACAGGACTCTTAAGACTATATTACGCAAATTAGTTGAACAAGATTGGAAAAACTGGGATCAAATGATACCCTGGGCTTTGTTTGCAGTTCGAAAAACTCAATTGTCAACAGGATTTTCCCTGTTTGAACTCCTTCATGGGCAAGAACCAAGGGATGTTCTAGATATGTTAAGAGAAACTTGGGAACAGAGAGAAGCAGCTCCACTTCCCCTCTCCCAGACCGCAAGTAGGTTGCAAGAACACATGAGGGTTGTAAGATCGCTGGTACAGGCTTACATGTTTAAGGCACAAGCTCAACAAAAAACTTCTCACTATAAAAAGGTTTCCATTAAACCTTTTCAATAGGTCAAAAGTTATTTGTCATGTTGCCCACCTCAGAGAATAAACTTGTGTCCAAGTGACATGGACCATATTAAAAAATAGAGCAGACGGGTCCATGTAATTATAAAATCTCACAAGCTGATTGCTGCCTTAAAACACAAATCTATCGTATCAATTTGTTAAAAGAATGGAAAGAACATCCTCCTGAATCTTCGACCCTTATCTTGTGTCTTACCGGAGGACACAGAAATTAAGACCCTAATTTAATCTGATCTTAATAACAACCAGAAACAAAATCTGTATCAACTTATAAGACAGTATACTGATGTGTTTCGGGAAGAATCTTGGAGAGTGAAAGGTATTTATCATCATATCCACACTACCGTAGGTAAAATAGAACATTTAAGTCCATAGCGGTTACCTGAATCTAGGAAAGAAATTACGATTCGAGAAGTCAAAAAACCATGATATAAGCTAACATCATTGAACCTTCTAATAGCCGTGGTTCTCCCCTATTGTGTTGGTGGCAAAACCTGATGAAAGTGGGAGTTTCTGTATAGATTTTCGTAAATGAAATGCCATCTCTGCTTTTGACGCTTACCTAATGCCACATATCGATCATCTGATAGATCAGCTGGGTAATGCGGTATATCTGTTAACTCTTGATCTCACAAAGGGACATTGGCAAGTGAACCAGATAAAGAAAAAACAGCCTTCGCCACTCCCATAGGGTTGTTTCAGTTCAAAGTCCTTCCTTTTGGGTTACATGGTGCTCTGGCAACATTTCAGAGACTTGTGGATAAAATCTTACAACCATACTTGGACTTTTGTAGAGCCTGTATAGATGATATCGTAATATATAGCAAACCATGGGAAGATCATTTGTACCACTTGTATACCATCATGAGAGAATTAAGAAAGGCAGGATTAACCGCTAATCCAAGAAAGTGCAAGTTGGCACAATCAGCAGTGAAATATGTGGGTTTTTGGTGGGGAAGGGTACTGTCCAACCACAACAGGAAGGGGAGGGCTGTCCTGGATACACCCACTCACAAAACAGAGAAAGATCTAAGGGCCTTTTTGGGATTATTCAGGATACTATCGCAGATTTAATCAAAGTTTTTCTAGTAAGACATCCAGACTGACAGACAAATTGAAAAATGCTGAACCCCAAAAGATCAAATAGGAAGAAGGGGATGAAATCTGCTATAAGACCCTGAAACATGCCTTGTACCAGAGTCCTGTTTTAGGAGTAGCTGATTCCTCCAAAGAATGTATTCTTCAGATTGATGCTTCTTTAAGGGATTAGGAGTTTTTCTATCCCAAAATGATCATGGGTTCGAACATCCCATCTTATATATCAATAGAAAGTTCTTCCCCACAGAGAATAACTAGTCAGTTGTTGAGTTGGAGGCATTAGCAATCAAATGGGCCATACTTCACCTAAAAGGTTATCTTTTATGTCGCCAATTTCGCCTGATAACAGACCATTCTCCTCTAGTCTGGATTAGTCAAAGGAAAGAGTCCAATCCTCGGGTAATACTCGGTGGTTCTTGGACCTTCAACCCTATTGCTTCTCAGTGGAACACAGGAAAGGTCGAGGGCAAGGTAACGTGGACTTCCTCTTCCGGTTGCCCTGTGAAGCACTTCGGTCGAACCCGCATTTAGGAAGGGTATGTGAGAAACCTGAGGGCATTCTCACTTCTGAGCCCCTTGGATCCTCTGCGCAGGGGGCCAGGCAAAGGCCATTGCTGTTGGATCCCGACCCTGGGGCCAAAGAAGCGAGGGAGGACCACCTGGGTAGAGAGTCTTTGGGGACTAGGAGTGGGATGTCATTAGGCGAGTCGTGGTATTCCCCCGTTCCCTAGTAACAATCCAACACTCCCTCAACTTTCATGGGTTATTGTGAACCAGTTCCCCTTATTCCTTCACACATGACAGTTGACAGTACTGAGACATAGAAGATGCAACTAAGAGCAATAAAGACTATGCTGTTTTACCACTCTGGTACTGGGACGAAGACGATGCCTGCTGAGAGTGGGAAGGGTCAGGCATGTCCCTTTAATTGTGGTTAGGCAGGGCTAATTGAACATTCACACCTGCAGCCCATCAAAGGACTGCAGGTGAATAAAAGGAGCCCAATGCTAATGTAAAGAGGAAGGTGGAAGCAGATGCAGAGTCGAAGCAGTAGCAGCAGTGAGGCCAAGAAAAGCAGCCGGGAACTGTGGTGAGGAGACCCGCTGAGACGCAAAGGTCTGCCGAGAAAAGGGATCTGTGGAAGCGCGGCGTGAGAGCTGAAGCGCCAGAGAACATATTAAGTGCTAGGAAGGGAGCCGTGCGGCGAGGCTGTCCCTTTTTATGGAAATGGAATTGCTCGTTCTCCTGTGTTCAGAAAGTGATACAGGAGTCTGAGGAGCAGGAATTTGAACCCTCACATGCAACGCCAAGGGCCGAGTGACCCGTGCTGCTGGAAGGTCCTTAAACACAACCATTGAGTTTCTAGCAGAGAAGAAACCCGGTATGCAAGTGTTTGAACTTCCCGCAAGGAATGCAATGCATCGGAGTGGTCGCGTATTCAAAGGTTTCTGAGCATTGGGTATTCCGTTACCAAGAAGTATTAACTTTCCAAGAAGAATACATTATAACAGAGTGGTCGCATGTGAAAGATGACATGTTTTCAAAAGTCTCTGAGCATTGAACATTCTCTTATGAAATCAATAACGAATAATAATAATAATAATACCGCTGGCTGAACAGCCAGGGCGTTGTGAATGTATCTTACACTTAATGAACAATTTAGAAGAAGTATTGCGCAGTGGGCTGAATAACATAGATGTTTGAGTGCAACCCTCACCTAAATACCTAACTTATACCACAGGAAAAGGGAATGTGTGTTATAAGTGCAACTCGTGTACAGTGGATTCTGAAACTGATGAAACCTTAACAAAATACAATTTCCCATTTATTGAATACCGAACTGAGTGAAGGCTTCCCAAGAGGAGCCAAAATGTACATATTACAAAGAATTACCTTTCTTAAGATTTTGAAGGTACTTGTGAACATAATTGCAATTTACACCTGATCTATCAACAGCATCAAGAGAAGGCTCAAAAGTGGCAAAGACCTTTACAGAAACAAAAGTCTATCTTGGTTTTGCTGAACTCAGTCTTGGGGAGGGGTTCCCTGAGGCTAGAACTATTTCTATTTGCTGAACTCCGTCTTGGGGAAGGGAACACTGAGGCTGGGACTATCTCTTTGGCGATTGGAGTTGCGTTACTTGAAACTCGGGGAAGGGAACCCCGAGCACTTGTGAAACCTTAGTTATTCTAAGTTCCAGAGAGGTAATCCTGAGACTTTTGCTAAAAATGTTTCACACTTGGGGAAGGGAGCTGAAAGGAAGTTGCGAGCTGGAAGAGGCTCGGAACTTTATATTGGACACTGTTTCTTTTGGTTGCCGACATCCCTACACATATATAGATTAGTTGTGAGGGCAAGTATAGGTTTTGAACAGAGACAAATTCTTAAGTTCAACTCTTTGACTCAAACTTTCCTTAGTTTTATTTAGGTAGGGAAATCCCATCTTAGTATAGGGCAAGTTAGGCCATTTTCCATCCTGACGTTTACATTAATAAAACCATTTGTTTTACATTCTAAATCTGTTGTCTGTGCCCTGCTTCATGATGCCTTCACAGTATGCAATAAAACATATTCCAGGTGAAGTCTGATGTTTCGGAATTGGAGGACAGAAATCTGAGACACAACCTGTGCTTTTATGGAGTTCCTGAGAAAGTTGAATCTGATGACCCAATTAATTTTCTTATCAATTGTATCCCCAAAGTTCTAGGGTATTACCTTTTCTCCTCTGCTGGAATTGCAACAAGCTCATCAAATAAAACCTTGGTTTTCCTCTAATAAATCAGTCCCCAGGCCTTTCATTGCTTGTTTTCTTAGGGATCAACAAGCTCGTCAAACACTATTAGTGGCCAGAAAGAACTCTCCTGTCCTTTATCAGGGTCATAAAATCTTTATCTCTCCCGTCTACTCTTAAAACATGCTAGCTAAACAAAAATGATTTCCAGATATGAGACCTCTCGTGAAGAAATTGGTAATCGGGTATGGTTTACTTAAACCTGCTAGAAAGATAATTACGATCCAATATGTCCCTAGCAAGAATTTACTGATCCCAATGAACTCTTTAACTTGCTTCAATCTCTTCAATTAACTCAGATGGAAACCACATCCTCTTTGCACAAAACTACACTTTCTTCTCAAGTTGAACCTCATTCGACAACAGCCCGTCCTTAAGAGAACTAAAACTAAACAAGGGAAATGCAACACTACCCACAGCAGATTCGAGTTGTCTGCCTCATCTAATCCTCCTTCTGGTCCTGATCGATCCAGAGACAAGTCTAGATCACCTATTAAAGTTGCAGAACCTTCTCTCTCTTCCCTACAATCCTAACTTGAGCTATTTCAAAGTCATGAGTATCCTTGACCATTGTTAATTGACTTGTTGTTTTTCTTTTAACCGATTTCTCACATCATTGCTACTGTAGTGCTTGTACTGATCTCTTTAGTCCTGTTCTTATACCGTTATGAGCTCTCTTTATCTTCTGTCGACCTTCTATTGTTTCTTATGCTCTGTACATCTTGTGCTTCTGAAACTCCCATGGTAGTCTTTTACTGTTATATTATTTGTTGGTTTCTTTCTTTTTTCCCTATTTATTTTACTTTTATTATTGATTATGACTTGCATAATCATTGATAATCTTTACATTATCTTTACCCCTTTGTTGTGCAGACTTCCTCATTTGCTTCCTCTGTCTCATTATCATTACAATGCTCGTCTGATAATACTACACACTTGTTTCTCTTTTTGTCCTGGCTCTCCCTCCTTCCTAACTGGTTGGGTACGCCTGCATCCGCAGGCAGGCTGGAAAAAGCTGGTTGCAAAATATAGATGCTGTCAGTTTAAGGAAATTGAAATTGAAGGTGTAGGGCCTATGTGACGCGCCTGTCCCTCTGCGCGCCGGCCCACACACCTTACCCCTACGTCACCAATGTTCCACACCCAGTTCCTGTTTTTCCACCTACTGGGCGGGTTGGAATTTTGCTGCATTCTGCGACTCCCTCCTTTTTGCGGGTGTTACTTTTTGCTGTACATCCCTTTTTCCTTAGCAATTGGTCATTCATTTTAATATTATTTTTTCACGGTGCCTCCCTCTAACACATGCTGTATACGACAGGATCCATTGTCTGAAGCAATTCTTGGCGGCCGATCCCCATCATGCCTGCGTCCGGTGTCAGGGTATACATCACCCAGTGAGTACCTGTGTCTTCTGCTACGGGATTCACCTGAGGTCTCTGTGGACTCGTCTTCTCTCCATGCCACAGCTGGGACTGGTAACGAAGATGACCGAAGACTTTGTACGGAACAGGAGGGAGGCTGACATCAGTAATACGGGGGGACCGTACCTTCCGGTGAGGTACATGTTTCGGCACCGGCGTTCGGTACCCATGGGAAGACCGCCTACTCAGTTCCGGGGTCTTCACAGGACCATTTAGGCAGAACCCCCTGGTGTTTTCACCTGAGAGTACCTCTGGGTGGGAAAACACTAGTACCTCCAAGTGGGAAAGGATCTGAAAAGATCCACCCGGTACCGGAAGATTTGTTTACACCAGACAAAATCGTTAAGGTACCGGGGGAAAACCTCTTCTGCCTCGGTAATCCGAACAGGCAAGCTTCCTTCAGAGAGGCGCACGCCTCAGGGGTTGAGTCTGTATCTTCTTATTCCACTGTATCTGCTCCAGGCACAGCGGCTACTGCAAGTAAATCTTCCAGTACTTTGGTACCGAAAGATTACATCTTATCTTCAGTTACCGCTGTTGAGCCGTCAAACTCCTCGTTACTGAAGAAGGCACATAAATCCTCTCACAAGAGGCATAAACATTCTCACTTGAGATCCAGTCCGGTACCGACTTCTCCAAAGATGCACAAAAGGAAAAAATCACCCATTGTCTTCATCTCTGATTCAGTACCGCAAAGAAAGATCATTCCATTCTCGTTTCTGATTCTGAAGACTTTGATGTTTCAAAATGTTTTACAGTTCCTCCGGACCAATTTTTCAATACTCCTGTGAGAATTAATTATCCTCAAATATTGCCACAATTTTCTCCTCAACTTGAGGATAATTTGGCTCAACCAACTCAAGACCCAGCATCTCAATCTGGACCACAGCTGGTTTTAACTAATATTCAAGTGCCCCGACCTGTGTTTTTTTAAACTTTTATAATCCAAACCATCCGTCTACCGGGGTTGATTCTTTTAGGTTTTTACTCATATTAAATATCTTGGGTTATACTTCGCAAAAGGTGTTCACACTGCCATTACTCTCAATGCCAACCTTATGTTAGCTAAAACTAATAATACCATTTCTAAATGGTGACCACTATTTTTATTCTGGTCGGGACATCTCGATTCTATAAAAACTATGCTCAGCACTACCATTGTTTTGTATCAAGGATGCCTGTGTCTATTCCTATAAATCTTTTTTTAAACTTGATACTATGCTTTCTAAATTCTTATGGAGAAAAAAAATATCAAAAATCACCATCAATAAAATCAAACTCCACAATCAGGCAGGGGATGTAAAATTCCCTGACTTCTTATTATATCATAAAGCCTTTGTTCTCAAACAAATGACCTTGTTCCTTGGCTACGAGAATCAATTACTAAATGCTCCCAAATGGATTAATATTGAAGCTAATATAATTGCCTCACTTGCCCCTTATCACTTTCGTCTAGCACCTTCTTGGACAAATATCTCTTCGTACCCCTATTTGCATTACCTCAAGTCTATTTAGGGCAAACTACCTGATAGCTCTTTTTCTCCAACTGATATTGGAGATATTTTCTTCTGGTTTAATAAATCTTTACCTCACAAGCATAATTCTAATATGTTTAATAGATGGTATTCTTCTGGCATTAAGCAAATAAAACACGTATTCCATAACTTTATAGACTTTCCTTTTCCACAATTATGCCATCATTTCAATGTTCTATACTCTGATGCATCTTTTCACCGCTCTTTTCAACTACTTATGCAAATCTCTAACTAATTTAAAAATCCCATCACCTCTATTAACTTCAATGCTTAATAAATCCTCCACCAAACTGTATTCCTTTTTAATTGAAACTCGAAATAAAAACCTGTTCAATACCACCATTATCAGACAATGGGACGTACATTGGAATTTTCAACCCTCCCTGGATATGTGGACAAGTATTTGGAAACTGTATTATTCCTCTTCAGTTGCTACCAACCTAAAACGGACCTATTTCTTTATTTTACATTGTGCTTTCTTTCCTCCTTCAAGAACAGCTAAAATATCCAATAGTTCATCCAATAAATGTTGGTTGTGTTATGCTCCAACGCTTACATCTCCCATTTAATTTATGATCGTAGATTTGTTCTTTTCTTTTGGTCAGTTTGGGCCTGCCTTCAAATATTTGTCATTTTCATGAGCTGCTCTTACTATGCAATTTAATGATTGGTCCCATTGTTAACCCACATATGCAAATAATTGAATTGCCTCATTTGTTTAACCTTTTTATTAGCATTGCCTTTCATGTAATCCCCTCCAATAGGAAGGACTCCAGTAAACTATTGTTTAATGCTCAGTGGATTTTGATTTGCTCTATTCATCGTATCGAAACATGTTATGCCTCCTCTACTAACTGCCTTCAAAAGTTCAATAAAAGTGGATTATATTTATTCAGTATCTCAATCGATCTGATTAATTGTTGCATTGCTCTTTAAATATTTATGAAATTTTCATTCCTCCCTTTCATCCCTATTATGATGTGTTTTGTCTGGTTTGGCTCTCCTTTTAGTCTACCTTGTTCATCTTGCCTTGATTCATGATTGTCATTATATTAATAGTGTATATCTTATTCATTACAGATATTTTATTACTTATTATTTACTATTTATGTTATACATATATTTATGTATTAATATGTTAATAAAAATCAATAAACAAAAAAAGAAATAGTAAACATAATATGCCTGGGCATTATTTTTTATAACTGGGAATAAGAAAAATGCAAAAAATATTTCTTACCTTAAAAAGCATTCTATATGCCTCCTGTGTGTAGAGCTTAGTAGCCCCTTTGAGTAGTGTCAAAAAGGTTTAATGGACTAGGCGAATGAGGTTGGGAGAAATAGAAGAGGCATGGATGGAGCTGAGGTTTAGGAGAAATTATGCAGTGGCCATGAAACAAGAAAATGGGTGTGATAAGAGTAGATGTGGGCGAGAGACTTCCATATATGCATAAATGGGAGGAGGTTTTGAACATAGGAGTAGACAAAGAGAGCTGGGCACAAGTTTGGTCCAGTGGCAGCCCCGTACCTCTAAGTGTACAACCATCAGGGAATATTCCCACTAGATATGCTACGCTGATGACTGTACCCTCAGAGGCAATTGGTTCCCTGGGAACATAGGTGGTGGACCTGACCATCTGCACAGAAATTCTGGAAGGACATATCCAGAATTAAACACATTAACAGAATCACCCTCCCGCGGGCCTCATTGGTGGTGGTGGTATATGGGGAAATGGGGGGGAGGACGGCCAGTACTTACTACTATGCAATATGGCGACTCTCCTCACTCATTTATTATTGGCAGCTCAGCTTAGCTGTGGAAAAACACTCAAGGCTCCCAGACACTGATGTGGTGGTGTAAAATATGGGAAATCTGGGCGTTGGAGAAAGTCTCAGTTTGGGAACACAATGACAAGGGACTAGCACCAAACAAGCTCATACATGCAGATCTCTCCCTCCCTCTTCCACCACAGGGTCTGAAGAGCTAAACTGGAGGAATGAGTGGGGGAGCTGGATGCACCCTCTTCCTTTTCCCAGGTAAACTGTGCTTTTTAGTGGACAAGGACATCAGGGTTTCACCCTAAGGAACAGGATGGGGTGATCTCCTATCCCAGAGATGCACTCTAGAGGTGAATTTCTGAACGTAGGTTGCTCAGGTGATGACTGCACCATAGAAGCTTCAAAACGGTATTACCCAAATTGTTCGAACACAATTGTTAGAATTACCTAATTGACCAAAAGTCAAGGGTCCGAATTGACCTTTACACAATTGACTGTGTATATATATATATATATATATATATAGGGATTGACCTTCACAATTCGGTCAATTGTGCAAAGGTCAATTGTGATTCGAAACAATTGTAGTTCGAACAATTCATATACAACCTTCAAAACTGCTTGCCCAATTCCAGTTATCGATCAAGTCTATGCAAGCGCAGGGCAGCAGAGGAAGAGTTCCAAAGCCTGGCAGTTGTTACTGGAGGGCAGGGCAACATAGTAGTATGTGGTGTGGAATGTCTGGGTGACTAGCACTAACAGCCATACAAGAAGGTTTCTTACATACACATAGCTTCTAGGTGGCCCTTATTGAGAGTGGCTGACCAACATTTTATACTCCTTTTCTGATTAAAAATGACATGTATCAAGTTATGACAGTTCTAAAATAATCCTTTAGTCCTATGCCTTTGCATGGAAAGTTTTAAGTTGGACTGACGTTTTTAATGTGCGTGGATCGTCCTAGCAATTTAGGAAGCTTGCAAGCTATACATATATTTTGAGAGCACATCTCCTCTCCCTTCTGTAAACAATCACACAAATCCAACCCGGAGTCCTCACAATGCCCACCTTTAGTTTCTTCTTGACTCAAACATACATGATGACATGGCCTCTCCTCAATATTTCTTCAGTGGTCACACAACTTCTGGCCGTTCCCACAATTGGCTTGTGTCCTGATTCATGAAATCCTGAGGCAGGTAGGAGCGCACACCAAAACCTTGAGAGTAAAAGGAAACCAAAACCTGCTTTTGATGGATGTCTATGTGAAACAGAATGTTGAATGTGCAGTGTTACTAGGTTTCCGATGTAAGTTTATGTTTTAAAGATAGAAAATTAGACCAGACGGTGTGAGTGTGACAGCTGGGGCCAGCCATTATACATCTGAAATGACAGGCAATGTTTATAGATCTGGGTTCAGGATTGAGTGACAACTTCACTTGGATATTTGGGTAGGGTTGGGAGGGTGGAAGCAGTGCTGTGTATTCTGACTGGAAATATAGGTGACTGTAGACTGTCTGGGTTAGGCCCTGACCCTTAGAAAATTGAGCTACAAATCTCTTATATCTTGGCCAGGGGAATCATACATAGCACCATCCATACAGGCCATGAAACATCTTTAAAATGCTACTAGACCTGCAAGTCAAGTAACTTGGTTTATCTTTTCAACCTAAGAGAAATGCACTAAACTCATGATCTGGATGGCATCATTTCATTTTATATTTTATTAAAAAAAACATGGTGACAAATCGTGTCCAGCAATGTGATGTGCCTTTTCATGACAGCTAAAACTTGTGAAAGCTTACATTTTTTAATATTGCAACTTTTCAGAACATATCAACGAGCACAGATTTTACCCCAAAAAACATGGTCACAGGTCAAATATTACAAGTACCACCTAACTCTCCCCTGCATATTTGATAACGTATGCATTTTTAACTTATATATGGAACCAATAGGGATTTTAGCTTCTGAACACTGAGTTAATATGCATCAATATGCAGATGAGATATCTGAGAAACCTGTCTGACCTCTCAGATAGCAAATCATGGCTGTCCTCTCACTTTTTGAAACTAACCAGTCAAACACAGAATGTATTTTGTTCTCCAATTCCACTAATAGAGTCTTAATGTCTAGCAGATTTTCAAATACGAAAATCCCTGAGGCATCGGTAGTTTGCCCCGACTGCAAAATCATTGGGTTTTACTCTTGATTCTAGATTCTCTCCCTTATTAATGAAACCTGACAATTTCCACTTGTGTCCTTGAGATCGTTGCAGCCCTATTTTTCTCATGACCATTTCTGTCTTTTAGTAAATTCTTTGTTTTTATCGAGATTTGATTTCAGAAATTCAATTTTAGTTGTTGTTCCACAATCTTAAATGGCTCCACTAAAAGCATTCTTCCATGTGGCTGACTGTTTAGTTTCGGGGCCAGAAGATTTGATCACATCACTGCGATTTTACAGTTCCTCCATTGGTTTTCATTGGATGCAAGATTTCTTTTAAACTGTTACATATTGTTTATAGAGTGATCTACTTCCAGTTTGAAAAATTGAAAATATCAGGAGGCTCTAGAGGCCTCCGTAGTAGTGAGTCTCTTCTCTTAGATGTTCCCACTTTTAAACATAGATCCAAATCTTTTTCTGGTCCGGCAGTATGTCATTGGAATTGACTGTCCCCTAATATATGCTGAATTCCTGACTGCTTGAAACTCAGAAAAGCATTGAAAGCATGATTGTGAAGATATGCCTTTTAAATGGTATCAGTGATTGGCTATTTTTGATTGTGTGCCAGTTTTATACTGTCTTTTTAATATTGCTGTGAGAGTGTTTCTTTTTAATGGTTCTATCATTTGATCTTAATTGAACATTGTTTTATTCCTATTAATTTATCCTTTTGATTACTGTATTTATGTATGTTTATTCTGTACAGTGCTCTGACGCATTTGTGCCTTGTTTGTGCTATATAAAAACCTATAATAAATAAATGCAATTGGGAGGCACATCCCAGAAGTGAACAATATCATAGTTAAACATGCAAATGTCATTAAACATTAGGAACAAATGCCCATTTTCTTTTCAGAAAAAGAACCATCAACATGCAAAAAATCGAAAGTGGGGATTTTCCTGTAACTTTGCTTAAATGCAGAGGTCGAGTCTCCAAAACAGACCAGCAGTTTGTCATGCCTAGTTCTTCCCCACATAATCAAACCAGAGGGAAAGCGGTTAAATGCTTGTAAAAAAGATCTTTCTTAGGCTTTGTGGCTGGAACTTTTTTAATGGATTCTTCAGTTTAAAAGCTGTGCATCTAAAAAGTGGTAAGCAGCTTTTGAACCAAATAATTTGTTTCAAAATAGTCCTTACATAGCAAAATGCCAAATGGAGATATTTTACACACGCATTTGTCTCTTTGCTATTGTGGCTGCATGAATACGGTTAAAAAACATACTAAACCTTTAATGCAGCAGAAGGAAGGAAACAACTTTTACTCCAAACCCCAACAACACAAGGTGCATGACGACCACCCTGTGAGAAAAGTCAACAGATGTCATGCAGCTGATTGGACCATCAATTTCTGCCCTAGTCAAGTTGCATGCATGCATGCATTGCTTATTCATGGACTTGGTGCTTCCACGCGCTATATTTAACTGGGGTGGTTCCCCCTTTCCACTGCCCAAGATGGTTGTAAAAGACATACCGTCATGGGCTGTGTTCAACCCCATCCTCTGTCTCACTCCCACACAGCTGACACTAACCCTCTCTTATCTTGGGTGACTCTGGTGGGTCCGTTAGGAGAAGCCTTCCCGAGAACATTGCTGTCCCGCCCACAAACACCACCAAAATCATTATTTAACCAATATGCTTTGGGGAAACGAGGGCAGAGTACAACTCAGAAGAACTCATGCTCCAAAACAACAAAGAACATCTGGAAACCATAAGGCGTGTCCTCTACGGGTCTTTCAGCTAACCAATGTTTTTTTTTTTTAACAAGAAACTAGCGGGCGGCTGCATCATGAACAGCTGGCAAGCTCAAGGAGCTCACATGAGGCTTCCTAAATAGGGGGAGAGGTCTTGGATCAAGCGTTGTTGGAAAGTATCATTTTTGTTGGGGGAGGCATTTGTAAAGCGCTCAATCCTAAAGGATGAACTGGCTCGAGACCCCTGCTGTCTGAGGCAAGAGAGAGGAATATACAAGTGCATGTGGAGGCGAATAGTCGTACACTCATGCCACCTATAATCAGGGCAAACGCATCAAAAAAGGAACCTTTAGAAGTATGGACGGCAGACATAGCCAGGTTTGACCAAGGGGCTAAGAAGAAACTAATGCAAGCATACAATCTGGCCATCCACTGTGGCAGGAAAGGGAGAAATCAATCATGTAAATGGGCCACACTACAAGGCTGAATGGAGCTTCCGAAAGAGGGAGAACTAAATCATTCAGTGTGGAATGCATCATCCCAGTACCAAACACAGCAGACTGCGCTACAATGACAGAGCCTATGAAGCAAAGGGAAACCATTGTAGATCAAAGGGAAAAGAATCCACCTGAGGCAAAGAGAATTGACTTTTAGACATCTGCTGCCCTTTCCTCCACAATGGCACCCTTTATGAAACTCTGAGAATATTGGGGACCAATTTAAGGATCAAACCACTATGATATCCATGATGCATGCAAAAATTGTGTTTGTGCAAGGATTCAGAACGGCTATCCGAAACAACCTAGACAACAGTTCGGCTTGAGTGTGTAACCTCCTGCATACCATACTAGAGCCCATCATCAAAGATAAGAACAAGAAGAGGAACCCTAGGATCCCAGATGAGTTAAACAATCCTGTCACAGATCCTCTAGTTGACAAGGCGGCTAACATCAGTATAGTACAGATTGAAATGGAATCACCACTGGAAATGAGCAATGACAAGCAGTCCACCATAAAGGTGAGGGAAGTAACAACTTCGATAGATAACACGGCTATGACACCGGTGGCAGTGAGGACGGTTGACTCCCAAGACTCTGGAATGATGATAGAGCAGCAGGAGCTGGAGGATGACTCAGAAAGCATAGCAGTAGGGGTGGATGGCACTGAGAGATTACAAGGCAATTTACTGAGACGGGAGACCAAGACAGCTGAGACACAGAATAAGGAAAGACCCGAGTAGAACAGCAAAGAACAGCAGGAAAGTTTAAGACCCAGAAAAGAACCATTATCACAATTAGCATTGATCTCAGACAATCTGAGAAAGAAATATTCAAAGGGTGCACAAGTAAAAGAAGATACCCCGAAAAAAGACCAAAAATAGAGGCAAACCACCAAAACAGAGATCAAACGGAAGCCGCTCCTTTATCAGAAACCTAACCTTATCACAAAATAAGGAACTCACTAAAAATCCCACAGTTGTCATGGCAGAGAATCAACAGAAAGACCAGAACAATAAAATACAATTAATGAGTGTTATAAAATGGGGTTTAGAGGAAGTGGGTGAGGGGGCAGGGGAGGTGAGGTTAACCTGCTGGAATCTCAACATACACAGTGTACGAAGGCGATTTGTCGGAAGAGTCAACAAGCCCAGAGATCGATCAAAGCAATATTGACTTGGATATTACGGGTAGTGAGAAGAGTGTGGGCGTTAAGAAAGATCTGTTAGAGCTACGCCTGAAGAGGAGCCCGGAAATCAAGGCAAAAAACTCCTGGCAAGTGAAACTGGAAATGAAGCATCTAATCCAGGCCTGTGAGTTAGGTGGCAAGAGGTACAGCAAACCATACTTTGGTATGCGGATAAGGTCGGCAACACAAGCAGACTATCTGCGCTGGTTAGGGCAGAAACAAAAGAATCACAGCCCACGGAACATCGAACCATAGAGGTCCAGGATCCCACAAACCGAAGGAAGCCATGAACGATGGAGGAAAGAAGGTTGGAGGAACGGGACTTCCAACGAAGATGGAGAAGCCATGCAGGGGCAAGGCATGGGAATCACACTGGAAAGGATCTAAGAGTGATGGATTCCTCTCCCTTCAAAACAATGGAGGAAAGAAGATGGGAATCGGTGCCGAAAGACAGGATAGACACTGGTAAACCACCAGGAGAGGCATAACCAACATCTGAGCAAAGACTCCAGGAAGGCCTTGAGGTGAGCCTCCCCACCAACGCGCAATGGCCTGATATTAGAAAGAATACTATATCTTAAAGATGGATTGATTATGAACCGGGCTAATGTGTTAAGCCTATTACACCATGTACCTAGTCTCAGACTCTTAACATCAAATGATTTAGACATTATTGAATTCCCTGAGGACGATAGGTTGGATAAGGTGATATTATACCTCTCCTCATCAATAATAAAACAATTGTTAACAGAGGAGGCACCCCGCCTGCAGCCAATAGGTTTCGACTTGACGAATCTGGAAACTCAAACAGGCAAGGAAAATCGAAAGGATCCCTAAGCAGGAGAGGTTACCAAACTTAAATCCAGCTTTGAGGTGGAAGAAGGCCATGAACACAAAATCGACAGGTAACCGCTTATGAAAATCACGGTGGAGGGCCAGAGGATGGAGAGGGGTAACCCGACCGACAATCCAGCAATTACAAAAAACGGAAATGAAGAAAACTGGAAGGGGTTGGCAGGGTTTTTGGCAGAGAAAATCAGTAAGTCATAATGCCAAGAATCCGACCAGCCAAAGGACTTCACATTTGGTAGCTGGAATACCCATGGATTTGCTCACTTGTTTGCGGGAGGAGAATTGAACTTTGAAACCTTCGATATGATCTACCTCCAAGAGACCTGACTCAGGGAGACGCCGGTATTAGAAGGCTATACCATCAATTTAAACCCAGCGGTCAAGGGACTGAAAGGAAGGCATATGTCGGGGCCACTGATCGCCCTAACAAACGGCCCAATTTACACAGCTGCAGGTAAAAAACCCAACCCATACATTCAGATGTTTATGCTGGAGGTAAGAAAGGGTAGTAAGGACTATCGAGGGATTCTTATCGTAGTTAATTTCTATTAGAAACCTGTGATAATGGAAACCCGTGATTTACCGGAAAATGTCAGACCTTATAGACCAGCAAATCGAGAAGTGACACGATCCTTGGATCATCATTTGTGGTGACTTCAACTGCTTTGACAAAAGCAGAGCTCTCATCCATGAGGAACTTTCATTGGCTACCCCGCAGAAGAAAAGAGGCAGAGCTTGGCAAAACATCTTACAATTAAAAAAAATCTATATTTTGAACACCCATATCAATACCAGCGCGAATAACAAAAAAAAAAGAAAAGGGCGGGGTCAAAAAGACTAACATATTCAGCATTGAGTAAGCCACAATGGGCACTTCATCAGGGGACAATAGGAGTAAACCCAGGAAGAAATAGGCCGAGAATCTGCCTGGAAAGAATTGGTTGTTTCACAGACAAATTAAGAACTAAAACATCACAGCTACTTGATATGGAGCGAGAACAAACAATTGATTACTCCCATTACTGCAGTATTCTGTGTCATAGAAGCCAAGTGGGAAGAAAAACACTGTGCCATCGCCATACTTACGATTCGGAATTGGTTAAAAAGAAGAAAATCCTTAACACCAAAGTACATATATTGAAAAATAATCCCTCGGTCCAAGCCTGAAATCTCACAAAGAAGCTAAGACAACAGTATCACAACTGGGTGCATTCGCACAAGAATTGGCTTCTGCAACAGGATTCGGAAGCTATGCAATGCAGGATTACCACCAAAAATTCAGCAGAAATATAGCATATTATGATAAACTAGTTGAATGCATCACAAGACGCCGTAATACTAAATCCCATACCAGACACAACTTTGATGTCCTACTTCTCTAATCTTTACAATACAAACAAAGAGATGCTGACTAGAGCAGCCCAGACAAATAACATCCAGAAGAGTTTTGGGATAGAACTAGTAGAGATTGAGGATCTCATTGCAAAGGCCAGCAATTCCAGAGCCCCAGGTTGACCAACGAAATGCTGACGAAGGATCCAAAATTATGGGCCATTTTTCTACACCACTTATTTGAATTTGTCATAAAATCAAAGCGAGTTCCACTGTCTTGAAAAACAGCAGTGGTGATTTATATCTTCAAAAAAGGATCAAGGTCAGACCCAAATAACTACCGGCCTATTGCATTACTCGACGTGGCTGGCAAAGTGTTTTCTGCCTCGATTCTGAAAGCTTTGTTGAAATGGAGCAGGCAGGGTTTGTTAAGGGGATAGGAACCTCTCTCAACATCTTCATAATAAACATCTTAAAGGCCCGTGCAGAGAGAAAGAAGGAGACGAAGATATATATGGCATTCATCAACCTGTCACTGGCCTTCGACACCATAAGACGCCCATTGTTATGGAGAAAATTAGACGATTGGGGATACCCGAAAGTCATTTGTGATACAGTGAAAGATCTATACTCAGAAACGACTATCAGAGTTAGGCTAGATAGAGCAGGCCTTCTATCTGACCCAATTGCTACCAACAAAGAATTGAAACAAGGTTGCCCACTGGCCCCGGAACTATTTAATCTCTTTATATCAGTCCTGAAAGAAGCCTACTCCGACATCAGATGCTGCCCCCCCTAAATTAGCAGGGGTACCCATTGGCAGATCCCTATACGCTGACGATGTAGCACTAATAGACCAAACATCAATAGGTCTACAAAGACAGCTGGACAGTCTACAAGCCTACGTCGAGACCAATGGCCTCAAAATCAATCCAAAAAAATCACAGATTATATTTGGCAAGAAACAAAGGGGGACGCAAAGTAATGGCCACTCTTGGCCCCTAAGCTCCTTCACGTATAGGGGGGTCTGCCTGAATGCTTGTAGTAGAGATGCACCAAGAGAGATAGCCCTAAGAAACAAAGCAAATAATCTAGCAGCCCAAGGAAGGCTCCTCTTCAACAGGTATTGCGGCTTCTCATTGGTGCCCCTGGTCTCCTTTTATCGCATGAAGGTATTACCAATCTTGATCTATGGAGTGGAAACCTCATTCTCATTTCCAGCTGAGAATTGGGCAAAACTTGAAGGGATATATGGAAGAGAGTTTTACAATTACCAAAGAGCACTCCCATCCAAGCAGTGAGGATGGAACTCGGCCTAACATCAATGAACGCAATAGTTATCTGGAAATATCCCTCTCTCTCTACTGAAAATGTGTCGAACCCAAGCTATGGGGTGATTTTGGGGGTGATAAAAAAAGCGCTAGAGCGAAACACCGAAAGAACTTTAGAAGAATGGAGGATTATCTGGCAGTCAATCCTGTCGGACCTTGGAGAATCAGATATCAGCCTGATGGAGAATCCCGATAAGATGAAAAAGAAGCTCTACATGCAGGACTGGATAATTACACAGAAAGAGAGACAGGCCTACAAACTATATGCCAAACCTCTACGAGAAGCAAGGAAATTAAACACGCTACCAAAATATTTGTATAAATCCCCAAACCAGCACTTCAGAGCGCAGTTCCTGCGCTTTCGCCTAAGTATATTTCCAACAAAAGAAATCCTGAAACCGAGAGCAAGAACGAGTGGATTTGATATATCATGCAGACTGTCAGTTAAAAGACTCAAAGGAAACTATGAAACACCTGATACTGTTCTGCCAGCCCTGAGAGAGACGAGAACCAACATTTTAGGAGAAGAGATCAACAAACATGAGTCAATGACTGCAGAAGATTGGTGGATGGCGTTTACTGGGGGCGAAAAGATCTGTCACCCTGGCACTAGTTAAGCTTTTGAAAACCATCTTCAGCAAGATTGATGATGAAAAAACAAACTCAAAGGAGCCTTAAAGGACAAAGTATCATGTTATGAGATTTTGATTTGGCCTTACTTGGTGCCAGTGTTTTATGAGTAGGCAAAAACTTCCACAACACCCATGGACCGGACGTTTGTTTTTCCTTGATGTTGGTTATATTTTTTAAGGTTGTTTGAATTCTAGGTAAAAGTTTTTTCTTTTTTGTAAAACCAAAAAACCTAATTAAAAATAAATTAAAATAACGGCAGCACAAACCCTTTATGTGATCATGACTCGCGTTGCTGGTTGTCCATTGGCTCAGCATTTGCAGTATGTTTCTTGGAACACATACAGACACATAATGAAGGTGGAGAACCATAAGAGCCCAGCAATATTTTCCAACAAAAAGGCTATTTTTATTAGATTTTTTTTACATTTACAAAGTGCACAAAGCGGCCCTCGGGCATCGTGGCGCTGTTACAATCAGGACTTACTTAGTTACATGAAACAGAGGGAATAACAACATGGAATGTGATTTGTGGTTGCAATGAACCTAAAGCCAGACAGGTGGTAGTGAATACGTGACATTTTACAGTGGGTGGAGGACTATGCGGTTTGATGGTTCCAGGGGAACCGTGAACAGCTCATACCTTCCTACAACAGATATCTGGGTGAACCTGGGGGTGTGGAGAGGATTAGTTAAAGAGTCTCGTTTTGAGTGCTTTGCGGAAGGACAAGTGGGAGGTTTCATACCTTAGTGAAGGGCATCAACCTCGCGCGGGCCGCCAAATCCTATATGGCGGGCCATATATTGTGCACCAGTTCACTATTGCATAGAATATTCCTGTCAAAAATTCTTATCCGTTGGCCAGGCTATGTAGATTTTTAATTGCATCTTAAAAATATATATATTTGTAGGCTTCCCGTTGGTTGCCTTTCAGAAGAATTACTAAAAATAATGAATGGTTGCCCTAATAGGTTTTTAAGATAGTTATTCACTCATTAACAAACTAGGACATTGAAATGCTGTGTGTACTGCCGCCACCAAGTAGTCAGCTGTGATCGTTACCTCAAATGTGCTCAAAGCAAAATATTTATTGAAAACACACATCCTAGGTATACGAAACAGCAAAGTAGAGTACCATAAGAATGGTACTCGACTCGCTTTAAAGTTTCTAGCTAATGCTAGTGGACGAGTAGACTTTGCAAGGCCTACCATATCTCCTCAAAATAAAACAGAAATATATAATGGGTCTGCCTTCCTTTGCTTTTGCAGCATGTTAGGCATGCTAGTGTTTCATGAGAGCTGCAGATGAGAATATATCTGTAGTTAACATAGTTCTTAGGCCCTAGTAGAACAGCTATGGATGGCTGTTACACTCTAGAATTAGTCCCCAGCTTTGCAAGAGGAAGGTTAGGCCTTAATTATGAGTATGACCACTATATCTTCAGGTTTTTTACAGGGTCTCCTACTATTCACCGAGATACATCAGAAAAGTCAAATGTATCTTAATTTTGTTCTAAGACTGCCAGAGTGGGTTTATTGATTGCTAATGTAATGCTCATGCCTTTTTAGGGCCCTTCCAGTGAAGCACCAGAGCTTAAACATCATCCTCACTTTTAATTATCAGTAAACTTTCCTACGATCTAATGCATAGAAACACTTTTTTATAACTGAAAGTGAAATTCTCCAGCATTGGATCTTTCATGAATTCACATGCTTAGAATATTCCCGGTCGTCAGACTGGGAACCCTCGGTACACATATATATAGTCATTTCCTATAGGAAAAAACTTCCGACACTTGTGTGTCCTATCCACGTCTACGTCCTCTCCGGGGCCGCCCACGCAAGCCCCGTTGGACGTAATGGTATAAAAGCCCCGCCCCGCGGGTCCCGTCTGATTTCAACCGTCTCCAAAGATAGTGGGATCTCCTCGCGTAGTCTCTACTGCTAGATTTTCGTATTGTTGAACTCCTGTGAGTTTGTTAATTTTATCGGAATGTCGGGAAAACCTCTATTTCGCCCGTGTGCCACGTGCGGACTGAAAAAGGTTTACGAGGGGGACGGCCATTTAGACTGTATTTATGGCCTTCACCCTCATCACTCGGCAGACCAGTGCGATATATGTAAAGGTCTTTCCCAGAAAGCCCTGAAGGATCGAAATCGTCGACTGGTATCCTGGTTAAATGACGGTGCGGGAGCGTACCCTCAGTCAGAGATGGGCTCTGTGCGCAGCGTGACCTCTGCGAAAACATCGGGAGCCCCTCGACGCTCAACTTCGACGGAACCCCTGGCTAAGAAGTCGCGACCTGCGGAAAAGGACGTTCCGCGAAGTCACTCTTCCAGGGACTCGTCCAAAGACTCGGCAGGAAAGACATCCTCGTCATCTTCGTCGAAGAAAGGAAAGGAGAGGCCTAAAACCTCCTCGGGCGATCAACACAGATCAGCCACGAGTAGAGTTTCGGATAAACGCAGGGAGAGCGCTATGAAGGCGGGAACGCCTAAACCACCTGCAGGCCCGACGTCGACGAACCAGTCGGGTTCTTCACTGCCGCTGACGCAGTCGATTTCACCCATCGTCATCCCAGCGACGACCTCGGCGACGATGCCCTCGTTGACGGAAGTGCTGGCCTGGAGACCGGAGGTATTTGATATGTGGTTGCCTGACACGTTGCTACAGGAACAGGCACTGTCAAGGGCCTCGAAAGAACACGACGGCTTCAGAATTGTGAGCCCAGAGGACCTCGGTCTACGGCCCAGGTTTCCATCAGGGGCAACCTGCTCTCAGGTGTTTACCCAGCCTCCAAGTTCTCAGGCGACCCTGTCCATGGAGGTACTGTCCTCCTTGCACTCGCTGCTCAAATCGCTGGATGAAAGGCTTCCACCTGTACCGTCGACGCCCCCCCGTCGACGAGCCCGGCCCTTCACACCGCCCGACCGGTTCTATCGGGTTTCCAACTACTCCGGCAGTACAGGAGGTGTCCAAACTATGTGTCACCCATTTTCTGAGCCGGCTGTCAAAGGCCGCATTGAAAAGAAATTTAAGGTACCAGACTCCACACCAAAGTGTCTTTCGGCTCAACCTACACCGGACTCAGTGGTGTCGTCGGCGGCGACGAGAAAAGCAAAGGCCCAACATAAATGCTCTACCCCTTCAGATAATGAGGCGAGGTGCCAAGACGTGTTGGGAAAAAAGGTTCTCTCTGTGGGGGCCTCAACGGTGAAAGCAGCTAACTCCCTGGCGATTATAGCCAGATATGATAGGGAGATGTGGCACGGACTGGCACCTATCCTGGACCATCTCCCGGAAGAACATAGGAGAACGGCGATGTCCCTGGTGCGTGAAGGCGAGGAGGCATCGAATCATGCTATTAACATAGCGGTGGACCTGGCAGATTCGGGCTTTAAACAAATAAATAACGGAGTTGTACTAAGACGCCAGGCTTGGCTTAAATGCACCAACTTCAGACCCGAAGTACAGTAAAAAAATTTGGACATGCCCTTCGAAGGTTATCTTCTTTTCGGAGAAAAGGTGGACGAGGCCTTGAAGGGCATGAAGGAGGACTCAGATACAGCACGCTCGTTGGGTTCTCTCCAGAGTGGTAAGCCCTTTCGTTCCTTTTGTCCCTTTAGAGGAGCATCTGGGAACTCAAGATTCTCAGCAACCAGGGATCGATCCTTTGGTAGATCAGCGTATCCTTCCCTAGGATATAGACGCTCCTCTCAGACCTCAAGCCGGCGAAGAAAATTCCAATCTTCCAAGAGACGACCAACTTATTCGTCGTCGACGAGCAAACAGAAAGACCAGCAATGACGGGAAGCGTACCGTTCTGGGAGGAAGAGTGTCAAGCTGCGTCGAGGAATGGGAATCCATCACAACAGATCAGTGGGTTTTGGACACTGTGAGGTACGGACATTCCCTACTATTCAAATGCAAACCTCCAAAATGTCCACCTATACGCCTATCCCAGCCACATCTAAACATCTTGCGGCAGGAAGTAACACTCATGTTACAGAAAGGCGCCATCGAATTAGTTCCTGCATCGCGTAAAGGCCTAGGAGTATACTCACAGTGTTTTGTGGTAAAGAAGCCAAACGGAAAATGGCTCCCTATTCTCGACCTGCGAGACCTCAACAAGACCCTACTGAGTTAAAAAATTCAAATTGCTTACACTGCAGGAGGTGATCAGATCCGTCCAAAGGGGACGATTTTTTGGCGTCACTGGATCTGCAGGACGCGTACTTCCACATTCCGGTGTGTTACAACCACAGGAGGTTTCTGAGGTTCATGGTAGGTCAGACACACTACCAATTTGCAGTGCTCCCATTTGGTCTAAAGTCCTCCCCAAGAACGTTTACAAAATGTTTGGCACCTGTGGCAGCCTGGCTTCGAAAGGGAGGGCATCATGTATACCCGTACCTCGACGACTGGCTGGTGAGGGGATCCTCCCCAGCGTCGACCAACGACAGCGTACGAGCCACCTTACAACTTCTGCAACGACTGGGGTTCGCAGTGAACTTTGAAAAGTCTTCGCTAAAGCCCTCAAGGAGCTTGAAGTTCTGGGGAGCTCAATTCGAAACCCACTCGGGAATAGTGAAACCGTCCCTAGACAGAATATTGAAAATCGAACAACGGACGAGTCAACTTCGCCTACAGAGCACATTTTCAGTGAGAAAATATGTGGCAATCCTGGGTTCCATGGTTTCGTGCATCCACTTAGTAACGAACTGCTGATTGTTCATGAGACCTCTACAGGAGTACCTGTCGGACAGATGGAAGCAGGCCACGGGCCGGTGGTCAGACAGGATAACTGTCGACGACGAGGGTGTCATCAGATTCCTCCAATGGTGGAAAAGCTTTCACAACCTGGACAGAGGGGTTCCTCTACGAGAGCCAGAATTTCAGAAGACCATCATAACGGACGCCTCTCTGACGGGCTGGGGAGCACACATGAACGATCATCAAACCCAGGGCAGATGGTCTTCGACCGAATCGCACCTACACATCAACGTGCTGGAACTGAGGGCAGTGAGATGGGCCCTGAAATCATTCCTTCCACATATCGAAGGATCAAAAGTAAGAGTGCTGACAGACAACTCGACAGCCAGGTTTTACTTGATAAAGCAAGGCGGCACCAGATCCAGGACCCTTTCGGCGGAAGCTCAAAAGATCTGGCACTGGGCGTTGAAACACAACATATCCTTAGTGGCTTACCAGCTCCCGGGTGTGAAGAACGTGCAAGCGGATTCCCTGAGCAGGACAATGGCTCAATTACACGAGTGGGAGCTGGACACCGGTCAGCTGAAAATAATCTTCGAAAGGTGGGGGACCCCCTCAATCGACCTCTTCGCAACATAAGAAAACACGAATTGCGAACAGTTTGCGAGCAGATGGCCCCAAGAAGGATCCCTGGGGGAAGCGTTCTCGTTTCCCTGGACGGACAAATTCCTGTACGCTTTCCCTCCGTTCCCCCTTATACGGGGGACAATCCAGGGGATTCTCAGGTACAAATGCCCGGTCATTCTGGTGGCACCGTATTGGCCGAAACAACCATGGTTTTCCGACCTCCTACATCTGTCGTTGGAACAGCCTATAACTCTCCAGAAAGTGCCGAACCTACTGTCCAGGGACAAGGGAACGGTGTGGCACCACAATCCGGACAGCCTCAATTTAACAGCATGGCTCCGGACTTCTCAGAGTTTGGCGGCTTGACAGTCTCGGCGGATTGCCGGAGGATTCTGCAGGCGGCTAGGGCCCCTTCGACGAACAAATCATACATATGCAAATGGCGAAGATTCTGTTCGTGGTGTCAAACACAGCACGAAATTCAGCCTTTAGAAGTAACCCCTGAACAAATTCTTCTGTATCTTCTTCACCTAGCGGAGAGTGGCCTGTCCTCTTCGTCCATCAAAGTGCACTTGGCTGCCATTTCAAGGTTTACGAGGAGGAGACGGGCTTCACCATTATTCAGTGACAGGCTGGTGAAACATTTCATGAGGGGTCTCTTTAGAACTTTCCCCCCTACGAAACGGTTCCCACCGTCGTGGAGTTTAAATGTGGTGTTGGCTGCCTTAATGAAACCTCCGTTTGAACCAATGTCCTCTTCATCCATGCAGTTCCTATCTTGGAAACTGGCTTTCTTAATTGCCATTACATCGGCTAGGAGAATATCGGAATTACAGGCATTAGTCATAGATCCTCCATATATGAGGTTCTTTAAGGACAAAGTAATTTTATCAACCAACCCTACTTTCATCCCGAAAGTCCCGACAGTCTATCACAAGCACTCTACCCTGGTCCTCCCTACCTTCGTTGCGTCCCCGTCGTCGACGGCAGAAAAAGCCCTTTATACTCTGGTCGTCAAAAGGGCGTTAAAAATTTTTAGCTGCAAAGGACGCAAGATATCAGAACTACCAGACAGTGGTTCATTGCCTACGGTCCGTCGGCGAGAGGAAAGGCATTCTCCAAGCAAGGCCTGGCTCGTTGGGTCTCTTCGGCAATTACTTTTAGTCACTCCAAAGCTGGGAGACCCCTACAGGGACGCCCTAGAGCCCATTCCACGAGATCGACAGCCTCCTCCGCGGCTCTATGGGCAGGAATTCCTCTGACAGACATCTGCCAGGCGGCGGCATGGTCTGTTCCACACACATTTACACGCCATTAATGCCTGGAAAGGCAGCACGCGGATGAAATACAGATGGGAAGGGCAGTTCTGCACCATCTGTTTCAAGGAGGTAAGCCAAGTACGGTGAACCTGTTCTCTCTTACCTTGCCTATGTTTGTTTTTGCCTTCATGTGTCGGTTTGTACATGAATATAGATATGCTTGTATATGTATATATATATATATGATTATGAATTATGAAGATATGTTGCTGCTTATACACACATATACATGTGTGGACGGGTAGTGGTTTTGTCGTAAACGTACGTTACATTGCATTCTCTCCTCCTTTCTTCGAGGATACTGCTATACAATCTATTCTAAGCATGTGAATCCATGAAAGATCCAATGCTGGAGAAGGGAATAGTTTCTTACCTGTAACTCCATTTCTCCAGCATTGGTATCTTTCATGGATTCACATGCGCCCGCCAGCCTCCCCGGAATGCAATGTGCAAGATATGTGCATAAGCAGGCTCCCCCCCTTCTACTTTGGAGGGGCCGAAATCTGACGGGACCCGCGGGGGCGGGGCTTTTATACCATTACGTCCAACGGGGCTTGCGTGGGCGGCCCCGGAGAGGACGTAGACGTGGATAGGACACACAAGTGTCGGAAGTTTTTTCCTATAGGAAATGACTATATATATGTGTACCGAGGGTTCCCAGTCTGACGACGGGGAATATTCTAAGCATGTGAATCCATGAAAGATACCAATGCTGGAGAAATGGAGTTACAGGTAAGAAACTACTCCCTTATTAAAGGTTTTGTGAAATTTCACATGATGTACCTGGGTGTAAACTGTCCCACAGTGAGATACATTGGCATTGATTCCTAGTGATTGCATCGAATGCAAAACCATTGAAAAAAAAGGCATCGAAAAAATGCATTTCTTTTTATTGGGCCACCCCCAACCCCTGTTTTTTTTTTTACCCCTTAAAACCCATTATAGTAAAAACAAAAATTGATGCATTTTTTTTTTAATGCTTTTGTATTCAATACTATGTATTCGATGCAATGCCTAGATGCCATTGCCATTTATTTGTTAGGTTACACCACCATAACTTGTGTCGTCCCAGCACCTAGTATTCCTCTAAAAACAGTGATCATAAGCATACATTGTGCCCTAAAACCGTAGTTCTGGTCGGACCTGGCCAATATGGGGGTCACAGTACCAGGCAAACTGTCTTTAAATTACACAACAGGAGCAGTCATGCTCAAGGGTAACACACAGAATTCCTCTTCATCATATAACATGCATCAGCACACGCAACTCTGGGCATCTTGAGACGAAATAACAGTAAAGATTTGTAAATCATGGCTATTTTTTAAAGTCTACAATCCTTTCTTCCTCTGCTATGGAGGAAATGTGTTCAGATCCTTACAAACCCTACAGCAGCAATTAACAAGGACTTAGGAAGCAAATAGGCTGGATCTCACCTTTCACAGTGATCCATTATTCCAGTCCACCAAAAATTATTGACTTAAGTAACCATTTCCGGTATCCTGAATAAGGTTCCTGCATTTTAGGAGGAAAGGGGCAAAAATCCTTTTATTTTTCAAGTCTGTTTCGTTGGGAGATTGTTCCTCTGGTTTAGCTCACTCTTTTAGAAATGTCTCTTGGCTTGTCTCTCTTCCATGTTAGCAGGATTCTCCTTTCACAGATGTATTGGTCCGTCCAACGGCTTCCATTATGTATGTGTTAGTTCTTTGAGAAGCATCTTCCCATTTCTGTCTCTGGTAAGTCTCTTCTCATTTGCTTCTTGATCTCGGTGCTCAGAAGCAAGTCTCTCTAGTTTGTATCTGTCTACCTCTCTCTTTTTCTCATCTGTTACCACTATTTTGCCTACCCATTTAGTTAGGAGCAATCTTTTTCTCTGTCTCGCCTCATTTATGTTTTCCTCTTGGTCTTGGATGTATTTTATCTGTTTTCCATGTCTGTTTGAGGTGTTTCCTCTGTGCACTCAATGCCTGTTTATCTCTTTAGATAGTCCCTCCTGTGATTTCTGTGCCCCAGAGGTTGTACCTCAAAAGATCACTAATGATTCTCCATTTGCTTACAGGGATCATTGTGATGGCTCTGCTGGGCATGTTCAAAGTTCACCGCCATGGTGCTATCAATTCAGCTGCCATTTTACTCTACGCCCTGACCTGCTGCATCTCTGGCTATGTGTCCAGCAGTTTCTACCGCAAGTTTGGGGGTGAGAGATGGGTGTGGAACATCGTGCTGACTACAAGCCTTTTCTCAGGTAAGAACTCACTTGTTGCCCTGCAGAGGAAGGGGACATGGTCTATGAGACCTGCTCGGTCCTGCCTCTCCTTAGTATGCTTTTGGATCGTGATCAGGAAGGAGAATCCTTGTCTTGTTGTCGTCCTACTACTGTAAGGAAGGCATGGTATCAAACAGTTAGACAGACACAAGTGATCACAGTTGAATGGTGTTTATTGAACTTCAACTAGGTTTGAAAAATGCCCCCATCTAATCCTAAATCTAAAGATGGGAGCAAGCTACGACCATCAAATAATAGTGGTGTCTTGTCAAAATAAAAGGATCTATACTAATAAGCCTATTGCCAATCCTTACTTCTAATTACAATTAGTGTGGCAAACAATGTTCTGTAAAAGAAAAGTGTTCAAGAAATGATATGTCAGGATATTCAAGCCACTGGCTTCCCTTCCCCGCGTTTTCAGCATGGGACAAGGTGGCACACTCAAGCTTAGCACACTCCCTGGATTCTCTAGCACGAGGATGCCGTTCAAGACTTCAACATCAGGACCTTCTGTGCCAAAGTCTCTTTGTCATTTAAAGTCTCTTATTTCAGAGGGCCTGATGCAACACAACAACACAGTACAGTTCCTTTCTGCTTAAGATTTTCCCTTCTAAAACTTCTTGGGTGATTTACTGTTCACCCCGGGTGCCACTCCGCCAGACTCAGACCCACTTTAACACAAAACCATCAACTGGTCTCCCTCTGCCAGACTCGCACTAAATTCACATACTTTTCCAAACATTCTCTATTTCATGAAAATCAAAGACTTTCGACTGTGTGCAAGATTTTGCTTGACCTGTCGCAGGACCACTTCAATTCACATTTGTTCGTTCTTTCAATTGATCTCCCTCTGCTTGGCTCAGACCAAATGTATCTACTGTTATTACTTCTCAGCTGCCTACCTTACAGAGACCTTTCGATTGAGCACCCACGCGGTGCCGGACCACTCCGTGAAAGGTATTGTAGCTTGCGTGAAAGTTCAATCACTCATCTGCAGTTTAACTTCACTCGCATCTCTTATCACATGCGTTTTAACAATGTTCCTTCTAGTGCTCGCCATACAATGTTGCTGCTTGCAACCTTTGCTTCAACCCATCGGTCTCCCCAACTTACCGGCTGTGTTGCTTTCACTGAAGCGGCTTTGTTCTTGGAGCCAAGGACGATACCACAGTGGCTGGTGATTCTCCCCACCTTGATTATTGACGCTGGAGGGCCCCAGGTATCTCCGACACACAATGCAGGATTCGTCGGCCTGATTTCCTGGTCTTACGCTTTCTCTAGAGGTTTCGGGAAAGTAACGGTTCTTTGTCGAAAAGGTTAAGAGAATTTCCCTCCTTGAAGTTCTCTTTGGTTTAGTCGCCTTTCCTTTCTTGCTCAGCTGCCGTCTCAAAACTGCTGTTTCCTTGTGTGCTTTGCCTCGCTCAGAGTGTGCACTCGTGCTCCGCCTTTTATCCGTGTGGGGAAGTGTAATGGAAGTCAGGTGTGAGTGATTGGCGATAATTGCCTGACCTCACCTGACCTCATAGTATTGGGACATGTCAGGTACACGGCTTGGGTGTTAGTCTGTTTTACCTTAGAGCGGGCTGTCAGTGAGAAAGTGTTTGTTTTGTAAATGGGGTGGGTGGGGGTTAGAGTTCCTAAATATCCCACAAGATAGGATGGAATAAAGGTGTTACAGGGAAGGGGATACGCGTCTCACCATCCGGTGTCCCACTCCCCAAAGAACCCTCACCCAGGTGATCCTCCAGCACTGGTCCACCCCCAGGAACTGGATCCAAAAGCGATGGCTGTGTCCTGGCCACCTGGATGACAGATCCCTGGGGACTAGTGGGTGAAACACCTTCTGGTTTCTCACACTACATACCTCTCGTGTGCAAGCCAGTCCCTGCCCAAGAATGGTACATTCCAACTAACCCAACAGTCTACTGCCCAGGCATGTATATGATATGAGTCATTTATACAGCGCATGTACGCAAGTGTATCTAGACTTGCCTAATGTACTGCAGGCATGCCATTGACTCCCCATGCACAAGCATGTCCCTGGAGTGGCACCTCACCAGTGATGTATTTACAAAAAGGCCAACTAGGCTCAGACCTAGGGCGGCATATTGCCACTAGAGCAGCATTTTCATAGCCGCTTATTTACAAAATACTGTATTTTTTAAATTTCAACTTTCTTTTGTTTCTCTGAGTCTGGCTGGTTACTCCATTTCCTTTCTTACAATGTGAAGCTCATGGCCTTTCTGCTTTTTTTGCAGAGGAAGATTAACGTTGGTTATTAGCAGCCATGTGCTCTGACGGCCAAATGACTTGCTGTACAAACGTGTATATATGCTTGATATTCACAAACAATTTATTATTAGAATATCTTTTGTGGGGGGAAAAAAGGAAACGTGTACCAAACCCAGCGTGCATAATGTATGTAGTGATTGATTGCGTTTTACTACTCCCACAGACATATATAAAGTTCTGTGGTCATGTATGTTTCCAAAATGCTAATGCGCAAATTGTCCAGAACCTCATTGGTTAAGACATTGAAAAAATTAGGAGTTACCCTCAGCAAAGTTAAGGTTATAAATGATGCATCATTTTACAATATTAAACTCATGCTTATGCTTAAGTCGAGCAGAGAGTTCCCAATGGTGGCCACTTAAATGTTGTGCAGAAGCAAGCATTACTTTCCCTCAGCTCCCCCACATTTAAGAGTGGTCCCTCAAAAGAAATGCGCATTAAAAAGATTGCTATTTTAACTTCTGTACGAAGAGAAAATCTAAATGCACAATAGCATAAAATCCGCTTGTGAAATGAGACACATAGCGAAAGAAGGGTGAGAGAGAATAAATGCAGGTTGCCAAAGGCATACACTGTATGTTGAACGGCTATAAAGAAGAAACCTCTGAAGTGTCCTGACAAGATATAGTTAAGTCATATTCATAGAAGCTCTAAGCAGGAAAATGGCAGCCTTATTGGTTTTTATGACGTTCTGTGGCACGCTCAGTAGTGCCAGGAGAACAACTTCAAAGTATGCAACCTAACGCATAGCAGTTATGTTTATAAGTAACCTTTATTCGAGGGGATTGGGTCCTCCGATGTATTCCATATCTATAACCATAATCACCACAGCTGTGCTGCTTCGGAAAATCTTTCTGCGTTGATGACGAGCCGACATCACCGGATGTTATAAGTAGGACACATGACGCCCGTAGCCTCAGTTCCATTTTTTCTGCGAACGTGTTCGCTTCGGAGATCTCGGCTCGTCTCGATTCTACTGAATCCTGTTCTTTCGGTTCTTCCAATCTGTTTCTTCATTGCTATCGATATGATGTCTTCGGCTTCTTCCTCCCCGCGGTCTGGGTTTAAGAAGTGTCGGGTGTGCGGGTCCAAGATGTCGCTGACGGATATGCACAACGCTTGCCTCTGGTGCCTCGGGGAGGACCATGATAGACGACTGTGTCGACTGCCAATCGCTCACATCGAAGGCCTTGCGGGAGTGTAAGAAGAAGCTGTCGATCGGTAAGGTGGCCAAGCCCCGGAAGTCACGTTCCACTGGTCTTTCAACGGACGATTCGAGGGGCGACTATCCGCATCGTCGTCGTGAGTCCGGGGGTTCTCGGTCTGGGAGTCGGTCCTGCCATTCCTCTGCCTCTTCGAGGCACTCCAGGAAGCGCCGTCACAGGTCGCCTTCCCCTTCCTCTTCCGAGGACTCTGCCTGTCGGCGGGTTGCTTGTCCCAACAAGCATTCCACTCCTGAGGAATGGGATTCCTTCCGAAAGGAGATGTTGGTGATTTTTCAATCGCAGGGCTCCGGTCCATCCGCGCCATCTGAGGACGCCGGTCATGGCCGTGCTAGATACACTGCTTGTACGCCTTCAGGCTTAAGCAGTCGTCGCAACCACCGGGCGCCTTTGAGGTCCCGGTCGCACAAGGATGGTCGCTCTAGACATGCCCGTTCCAGGTCCTGGTCCTCTACGCCCTCGAGACTGCGAGATCCTGTGAAGTCTTCGAGGAAGACATCGACGCCGGCGGCGCCGAGGTCGTTGACGGACTCTCTCGAGGCCCCGCCTCCGAGGAAGTCGTCAACGCCATTGGCGCCCAGGCTGTCGAGAGACACGCTCGGGGCTCCGCCCTCGAGGCCTGTGTCAACGCCGTGAAAGCTGTCGGCGCCGCGCTCGACGTCGACACCAATTCCGTCGACGCCCTCAATGCCTTTCGAGGCGGCCTTGTCGGAGGTACCCCGTGGCATGGTGGCACTGCCCAGAAAGGCGCTGGCCAAGGCTAAACATGTCTTTGTGCCTTTTTCTGTACCCTCTTTCCAGCCTATCTGAGGAAGGTGAGGTTCCTGCAGAGGTTCCTGATGACATTGTTTCTGGTCATAGCCAACTTGAGGACCTGCGTCAGTCGCTGCACGACGCCAGTGGTCTAGATGCCTCTCCGGAGGTGGAGTTTGGTCGGCCGGAGCCTGGCACGCATGCCGAATCCTCATACCGGCACCTCATGTTGAGGGTCACAGATTACCTGGGGTGGTCTGCCCCCCCTGGGCATTTTCAGCAGGATGACCTGACTCATATCCTGGACCAAGGTCCTCTAACTGAGCTGGTGCTGCCATTCCATATGGTCTTGCAGAGAAGGGTGGCTGCGGCTTGGACTGATCCGGAGAGTCTCCCGGCAGTGGGCAAATCCTTGCCGAGGAAATATCGCCCAGCCATTGGCGACCCCTGCTACTTGACCATGCACCGTACTCCGGAGAGTTTGGTGGTGCAGGCAGCCATCCCTCCTGATAGGGACGACAAACGTTTTCACGGTTGGGCGAAGAAGGTATTTTCTTCTGGGGGTATGTCGCTTCAGGCTGCCAACTCCGTTTGTGCCTTGTCTCGTTTCACGCACACTCTGTGGAACTGTATTTCCCTAGCGGCTGATCATATTCCCGAAGGGGAGGAACGGGATGGTTTCCTTGCTATCGTGCAGGATGGCAAGGATGCAATGTGTGAATCCGTTCAGTCGGGTCTGGACATGGTTGATTGGGTCAGCCGGTCCATGGCGGCGAGCACCGTAATACGCAGGTTTGCGTGGTTGCGGAAGTCGGGTTTTGCTCCTGATGTGCAAGCCCGGCTCCTCAACATGCCCTTTGATGGTGACCATCTTTTTGGCAGCAAGGCTGACAAGAGTCTTGAGAGGTTGCAGACCTCCAAAGCTGCAGCAAAGTCGTTGGGCGCTGCAGTTGACCAACCTCCCCCTTTTTGTCCTAGGGGACAGCAATGGAGGGGAGGTTCCTTTCGATATTACTCGTCCTTTAGTAAATCGAGAGGAGCTGAAAGTCAAAGGGGCAACCGTAGGAGTGCCAGAGGTGGAAAACAAGGTACTCGAGGTGCCAAGGCCGCGCAAGCAGTTGACTCTTTGCCCTCAGGCACTGCCGCAGCCGCTTCAGCTCAGTCATGAGGCCCATGCTTCTCCGGTTGGGGGAAGGCTGGCGCAGCATCTGGTAGAATGGCGTGCCATTACTTCAGATGTGTGGGTTCTGGAGATCATAGCCCACGGCTACTGTCTTCCTTTCCGGCAGAGGCCTCACGACAATCCACCAGGGACCCTCTCTTTGAAGAGTCTGGATCCGCTCCTTGCGCAGGAAATTCAGTCCCTGCTGGAGAAAGGCGCCATAGAACTGGTGCCTGTAGCGGAGAGGAACGGGATGGTATTCCCCATATTTTTTTATTTCGAAGAAAGGCGGAGGATTGAGACCAATCATGGACTTGCGCAGTTTGAACAAGCTCCTCAGGAAGGACAAGCTCAAGATGGTTACTCTTTCTCAAGTCCTGCAGGCCTTTCAACTTCAGGACTGGTTGGTGTCTCTCAACCTCAAGGACGCTTATTTTCATTTGCCGATCCATTCCAAAGCACAAGAAGTACCTGAGGTTCTTGGTTGGCAACTCGCACTTTCAGTTTCGGGTCCTGCCGTTCGGATTGACCTCCGCCCGAGGGTCTTCACCAAGCTCATGGTGGTTATGGCAGCGCATCTCAGGAAAGGGGGGATTCATGTCTACCCCTACCTGGACGATTGGTTGATCAGGGCGCGCTCTCCTGAGCAAGTCCTGGATCATCTGTCCATCACCTGCCACTCCCTTCACAAGCTGGGCTTCTCCCTCAACTTAAACAAGTCCCACTTGACGCCAACACAGCGGCTCCAGTACATCGGAGCAGTGCTCGACACATCCCTGGGGCAGTGTCACTGCCTCTGTGCAGGTAGGCGATGCAGCTCTGGTTCTGGGCCGTCCAGCAGGCAATTTCGATCTCGGCAGTTCATCTGGCCGGAGACGAAAACGAGATGGCGGGCGCTCTGAGCAGGCAGAGCGCGATCTTCCACGAGTGGGAGTTGGCTCAGGAGATTCTCCTGGAGATCTTCACCCTTTGGGGGACCCCTTAAGTGGATCTCTTCACCTCCAGTGTCAACCGGAAGTGCGAAAGATTCTGCTTGCAGGAATTTCCTCCAAGAGGAGCCTTAGGAGACGCGTTCGTAGTGGATTGGTCCTTCCCACTGCTGTACGCGTTTCCTCCAGTCCCCGTCATCCCGCAAGTGCTGCAGAAGCTACGGAGGTTTGGTTCCCGGATGATCCTCATTGCTCCGGCATGGGCCCGGAGGACGTGGTACCCGGCCCTTCTCGACTTGTCCATCTGCCCTCCACGTCGTTCCCTACCAAGACGATCTGCTCTCACGGGAGGGGGGTCAGGTTCCCCATCCAGAGGTCAGATCCCTCAACCTTCACGCTTGGCTTCTGAAAGGTTGAGGTATAAGGATCTCCCTGAAGACGTGATGGAGGGGTTGCTTTCGGCCAGACGGCCGGCAACAAAGTCCCTGTACCGTTGCTGTTGGAGAAAGTTCTGCGACTGGTGCAGAGTTAAGAATGTGGATCCTTTTTCATGTGACACTCCTGTGGTTCCCTCTTTTTGCTTTCTTTAGCCCACAGGGGCTTGCAAGTGGGTACCATTAAAGGTTACCTGGCGGCGCTGTCCATATTTAAGCGCTCGTCTGAGGAGTGTTCTTATTTTAAAATCCCTTTAATTTCCCAGTTTCTGAAAGGGCTCACTAATGTGTTCCCTCTGTCACCTTTCCAGGTGCCCGGGTGGGATTTGAACCTTGTTCTCAAGTTTCTAATGGGTGCTCCATTTGAGCCTTTACATTCTTGTCCTTTGAGACTGTTAACCCTGAAAACTGTGTTTTTAGTTGCGGTCACTTCCGCTCGAGTGAGTGATTTACAGGCACTGTCTGTTAAGCCACCCTTCACTGTGTTTCATAAGGACAGATAGAGTTTGTCCTTCTTTTCTTCCGAAAGTTGTGTCGGATTTTCATTTGAGCCAGAAGGTCATTCTTCCGGTGTTTTATCCTCCTCCGCATCATGGTAAGGACGAGGAGAGGCTCCATAGTTTAGATCCTAGGAGAGCTTTAAGTTTCTACATTTCACGCATGCCCCTGGGTCAGAGTGGACGATCAGCTCTTTATTGGTTACGCTGGAAGGCGTTTGGGACAAGCTGTGACTAAGCAGACTTGTCTAGATGGATTATCTTGGCAATTTCTGAATGTTACCGCCTGGCGGGTAAGGACCCTCCAGTAGGCTTACGGGCCCATTCGACTAGGGGTATGGCTGCCTCTACTGCCCTGCAGAGGGGTGTTCCTATTCGTAACATCTGTGATGCAACCACTTGGGCTTCGGCCCATACTTTAGTACGTCACTACTCCCTAGATTCTATCCATGGGCAGGATCTGGCCTTTGGCAAGGCGGTCCTTTACTCTGCAATTTGATTGGGCATTCTAAATTTGTAGATTCTAAATTCTTTTCCTACCTCCTTACGTTGGTACTGCTTTGGGAGTCTGTCATAGATATGGAATACGTCGGAGGACCCAATCCCCTCGAAGAACAAGTTACTCTCTTACCTGGTAACGTTCTTTCGATGGGGTGGTCCGACGACGTATTCCATATCGCTCCCTCCCTGCCTTCTCCACTAAAGAATTTCTTATGCGATTGCAGCTTACGTTTCCGCAAGGCTTTCTGTGGTCATACTGGCAGAAGATTGGTGCCACACGTTCTGGGAAAAAACTACAACTGAGGCTGCGGGCATCGTGTGTCCTACTTATAACATCTGGTGATGTCGGCACGACAGAGGCCCTCGAGGACAGCGTATCGACGTCATCGAAGCAGGACCCAGACGCCGAAAGATTTTCCGAAGCAGCACAGCTGTGGTGATTACTGTCATAGATATGGAATACGTCGTCGGACCATCCCATCGAAAAAACGTTACCAGGTAAGAGAGTAACTTGTTCCTTGAATTACTGTAATGGGCTGTGGGTAAAATTAACAGAAAGAAGCGATCGTATCATGGTAACCCTTAAAATGTTGGATGGGATTTATGTGGATCAAGCCCAGCAGCATATAGATCTGATTATTAATAAAGGAAAAAATGAACTGGTTAAATTTAATCGGAATGGGAAAGGTCTGAATAAAAAAATTGGAAAGCACAAGAAGAAATATTGAATTAGAAGAGTTAAACATAGCGTGCCAACCGAACAACGTTGGACGCCTCTTGTGGAATTTGGACAAACCACAATGGGGTGGGCAAAAAAAGGCGGGTTTTCATCAATCTGAATTTGATGAAGCTACCTGGAAGCGTAAGAGAGAATTGAGGAGAACATTGAGACTCTTAAGAAATAGGGTTAGAAATGGGGGTCCTCCTCCTTTAAAGAGAAAAAGGCACTGTTAGCCTCATATCCAAGCTGGAATAGAGTGAATAAACATCTTACATACCAGTGACAGGGAGAGCAAATGCTGGAGGCCCTTATCACTAATACTGGCCGCAGTTATTGGTCTGGTTATTAATGAATGGTGGGAACATCGCTGAATCCTCTGCCCAAAGTAATTGTGTATCAGAGGATCTATGGTGTACTTATTTTGGGTCACTCTTTAGTAAGATTTCTCACAGGGAAGAGAGTATCATAATGGACGTTCCAAGGGCCTGTTGTGTCTCATCGGATACATTAGGGATTTGATAAAGAAAGCATCTCACTCTAGAGCAGCAAGCCTGAATGGCTTATCAAATGCAATCTTAAATGCTGATTCGGAGACCTGGACCATAGTGTTGCAGCAGCTCTTTGAGAGCTGTATTGAGAGGAGACAATGCCCAGCGAGCTGGAAGTCTGCGGTGTTGGTTCCTATTTTCAAGACGGGCGTTCAAACAAATCACAAAATTATTGCCTGATCGCCCTTCTTTATGCAGAAAGCAAAATCTTTTCAGGAGTAGTCTTGCGAGAGTTAGAAAGTTGGGCCAATGATAGGAACATATGTGATGAAGCACAAATAGGCTTTAGGCGTGGGCTATTGGCAACTCTGAACGGGCTGATTCTGAACGTGCTAAGGGATAATCCATGGTGGACTGGCAGCCTCCCCTCTATGAGGCCCTGATTGATTTCACTAAAGCTTTCGACCCCCCGTAATCAGGACCAGACTGTGGAGAAAGTTGAATGAATGGGGTATATCCGCCGGACTGCTGGCCATCCTGATATATCTTCATAAAGACACGAACATCTTAGTCAGAATGGATGGGCAGGGACATTTGACTAGGTCCATACCCACAGAAAGAGGAGTGAGGCAGGGATGCATATTTGCTCCCTGCCTCTTTAACTTTTACTTGGCCGATTTAAAAAAAAAAAAAAAAAAAACACTCTAAATAAGCATGCCTTGGCGAGCCCAAGGATTGGTAAACCGAGGGTGAGTTGGCTAGCGTATGCCGATGACATCTTACTCATGGACTTCACCCCTCGGAGATTCCAGCAATTATTGAGTGCCATAAGTGAGCATGCATCGGCAAACAAGCTGGAAATCAATCCTGAGAAGACCAATATAGTGAGGATGGGATATTGAGGATGGGAACACGGACAAAGAAGGAAGTGTCTTATTGATGGACTTTGGAGTCGAGGGCTGTTAGGCTTGTTTTGGAAACCCAATATTTGGGCTTCAGATTGGCAGCAAACGCTAACGTAGCCTTAGTAAAAGATAAATTGAGAGCCAAAGCTGACCAACTAGCTGCGCAAATGAAGAATATTAAAATCAATTTCTGCAAATTCTCTTTGGCACGGTTGATTTTACAAGAGTAAAGCTATTCCGACTCTCTTGAATGGTATGGATATTGAGTCCCAGGTGTGGGAGTTAGACTGAGACTACCTGGCGGGAAGGCTTCGACGCTCCCGCTCTCCCTCCTGGTAGTCTCACTTATGAGTTGGGATTGAAATCATTGGGGGAGTGCCTGGAGTGGAAATTGTTGCAGCTATATAGGCTTGTTAAATGGCCCAACAAAAATTCATTGTACGCAGACATCTGCCAGGAATAACGAAAAGGCGCAAATGTCTTTTTGGGAATACTAATAGTGAAAGTGTCATCTATCCTACTGCGCCTTCATAAAACTAAATATGAGCTAAAGATCAATGTGAAGGGGTACAGACGAACGTGAAATGAAATGGACTGGATAAACACTGCATATACAATGAGGGAACTAAAACTCAATAGGAATTCGTCTATTCATTATAAAGGCCTGGGAGCTCTCCCACGATATCTCAGGCAGTTCCCAGACAGCAGAGGAAGAGATGCCACGTTAAGATTCCGCTTAAACCTGTTACCAACTGGAGAAATTATTTCAAGTAGACAAAGGATTAGACCAATGATAGACTTTTGTCCGACATGTAAACCGGTAGTATGACAATCGCTATTCCACATCTTGATGCAGTGTGGAGGAACAAGAGACCTAATAATCCAGTCATTTTCCCGATTTGTTGATAATCCACGATGGGTGGAAACAAGAGATTTTTGGTATTGTTTGACCTCGGAGAACAAAGTCTTCCTCTCTATTGAAATTGTGAAAGTACTTAAGAAGCTCGAACTGTATGATAAAATGCCCCAGGGATTGGTTGGCTGAATTGTAAAATATATATATATATATATATATATATATATATATATATATATATATATATATATATATATATATTTATGTTCCTATGTGTTTTAACTATGTTTTTTATGAATCTTTGATAGGAGAATGTTGTGTATTATGTGAAAAGTCAGTCAGATAGATGACCAACACAATAATAATAATAACAACATTTAAAAAAAAATACTAAAGGCTATAGATTTTAAATACAAGATGGGACTTTTACCAGGAATCAGTACATCAGATTACACCCAGAAATCTGTATCTATAACCCACAAGTCTTAAAATATTCATATGTAGTGCATAGTATAACCAATTTAAGGAGTTAACAAAACAAAAATGTTACATTACCACAAATGCAAGATGGCAAGCCCCATAGCTTTATCCACACCCACAAAGGTAATGTTGTGCTGGAATGCTCAACACATTACTCAATTTAACTCATGGAATGTTGGATATGGATGTAAGCAGTATGTACTAAATTGTTTATAAAAGAAGCCTGCACTACACAGCCACAAGGAATACTGTTCCTACCCACCTGTGAATGTTCAGTGTCATGTTTATCCATCACTCTACTATGGGTATACCCAGCCAATGGTTCCTAGGACCTTCTCCCTCTGTCTTTACTCCACTGAAGTCTTTATGCCCAAGCAGTTTCCAATTTTAACTTGCCAGTTTATCATCTTTTAATGACGTTCAAGCCCATGGGATTGGAGCTGTATGGGCTGCAGCAGGCCTGTTATTCACCTTGCTAACACAAGAGCAGTAATGTCTCATTAGAACTGTGAGAAGATTTAGGTTTTTTTAATCAATATTTCTTTAGTATGTGCCTGTACCACCTGCCTATATTTTATATTTAAAGGTCACCATTTGATAAGAGTACATGTAGAAATTGTTAGTTATTTTCCCTGAAACATTCATATTACAGGCTGGTCTAGGTGCCTCTCATGAGATGACAGCAGTCAACATGCAAGAAACCAGATATTACCACTGAAACCGAAATTCCTCATTTCAACCCTCTCTCACTTATGTCCAGTTAGAAAACAGCATATGCTCTGATCTCATCCTCTAAGACATGGTTCTCTTAAATAACCAAAAGAAGGCAACTGGCCAGCGCAGGTAGCTATGATGCACTCAGCAGTGGAACATCCTTTGTTCTCCAAATCCTGGGCAGCAGAGATCAGAAAACACTCTTTCAACTAACATGCCATAGAAGATAACGGGCTTGAATTATAGTGGAAGCAATACATTTTGAATCCCCTCAGCTTAGCCTTAAAAACGTCCTTAAGTGTTAGAGCCAAACTGGGACAAGATGAGGGTGAAGAGGGTTGTTTGGCACAGGGGCAGTCTGGTGAAGGGTCAGAAACGGGTGAAGGTGCAGAGTCTGGAAAAGAGGGAGTAAAGTTGGGGTGGTGCACATGCACTTAGTTGGTCCTAGGGCAGCTGAACACCTGAATACAACACTGCACCTCACAATGCCAGTCTCCTCTCCATCCATTCTCTGTACATGAGATTAATTGAATCAATTTCTGAGATTCCTCCCTAAAAGGGTAGAGCTATTAATGTTGCTCTGAACGAGCAGTGTTCTATCTATCCATGCAAATGCACATTTTACAGCATGGATACACTTTGAAGTCACAGGCAGGCGTTGTGTAGTACTGCCATCCAGTGGTTTAGAATAGCTGAATTTTGGAAAAACTCTGTTGACATTCAGATCCCCTGTGTCTCCCCGACACCTACGATTCCTCTTTGATTGGCATAAAGCTTTTATTCTTTCTGATTGTGTCCAGCCTAGAAATCCTACTTCATAGGGATTTGTCTTTACAGAACTTCTGAAGAAAATCTTTAAGCTTCGTAGTGCCAAAAACCTTTTTTCTTTGGTACATGAAACCAGACTTGCAGGTACACCCAACAGCTGGATTCCTGCTTCGTGGCTTGCTACCAAAGAGTTTGTGGCCTTTGCTGTTCGGTAAGGTGTTGCATTGCAGTGCAGTCAGAGCCTTGATTTGAATTGTATGATGGTGCAGAGCCTCATGATACCTCGTTTTGTCTAATTGGTGATTACCTGAAGGTTTAACCGCAACACCAGGTATTGGCTAGATGTTGCTGATGTTCTGCAATGTTAAAGGCTGAACTATGTGATCAGATGGCAGCAGCGGTCAGGACTTTGTGGAGAAGAACAATCTGATGGGCAGCTGTGGAGGCTTGTGCATGTCCTGAAGTACAAGGATAGCAGCATTTCAGTTTCTGACTGGGGAATTCTGCTAACCATAGTCTGAACATGTACTTGGACTGCAGCACCCAAATGGAAGTGATGGCACCAATGTAGTGCATGGTGCTGCTTGTTTATGCTCATGTGAAGGTAGTGGGGCTTTAGGGTTCATAGGAAGAGTGTGGTGTAATGGTTAGGATCATGTGTATGATGGTCAAGTAAAATGCCACATCTTTTCACTCTTAAATAGTGAGACAGTATTGTTAGGAAATACTTCTCTAGAAGCAACTTTTCCTCCATAGTCCATGGACCCCCGAACGTTTTGCATTTGTTTTTGTATGCTGACCTGACTTATTACAGTGGAGTGCAGCCTTCAGCTTCATTCCACTGTGTTTTCGCTCATTGTTATGGGGAAACTGACATGTCCTTCAGGCTGTCAGTACTGAGAAACATTTTCTCTTAGTCTTTCAACTTTGTTGCCACTTGTTGGTAGCATTTTATCATTGTGCAAAGTAACGTCCAGCACTGCATGATGGGGTCTCTGTTTTATGGCCCTAGACACCCTGTAAGGAATTTCTGGTGATTGTACAAAGTGCTTCAGGACAAACTGGTTGCAGCAATAGCCTTTTCTTTATTTGTATGACTTTTTACCGAGCCTTACCATGTTGACTGCATGTTGCACCTGACTGTGGCTAGCGTCCAACATGGCTGTGCCATGGGGTCTTTTGTTTGTTCCTTGGGACATTTTTGTCCCTTTGCCTTCTCTCTGCATTCCAGGATTGGGATTTCCTTTTTTGGAATGCATTTGCCCACGAAAGCTGCTTATTACGTGGGCCTCTGCAGGTCACATGTGTAGGCACCCAGGAAGTGGGCTGGGACTGTCTGTTCCCAATCCACACTACTGGTGCCAGGGTGTCTGGTGTACATGTGAACATCAGGACACCAGTGGCCCCAGATTGGGCCACTTTCCGGTGTGCATGTATGGAGCAAATCTTGTCATTGGAGGGATGGATACCAGCACTCACCTGACTATGGATAAGGTCCTGCATTCATTCACCAGATCTGAAGAAGGGGCCAAGTATCCTGAGGAGCCTAGCAGAACAAAAGACGCCCCTGAGACGCACTTGATGAGGGCTGGCACCCAAATTCCACTGCTGTCCCGGTGAAACCCTGCTTTGCGCCTGATCTCAGAAGACCTGCAAAGGTGCGTCAAACCCTTGGAGTGGTGGGACCAATCGCTCTCGACGCGACCTAGTAGTCCTGCAAGTGAGCCTGTTCAGAAGTGTCCCTTGGCCATCCAGTGGGCTGTCCAGCTTGAACCTAGGTTACCGTGCAGGAGTGTCACTGCCCGAGACTTTGTGGAATCCTATTTCATCCAACAAGACATCCTGCCGAATTTCATCGTTACAGCACTTTTGGTCGCGAGATGGAAGGCTGTGTCATCCTGCAAGAGCTGGGTCCCCTTGCGTCACTGTGCTGCGATGACAGTCGCTGAAGACGGTTTTCCCTCGTACCTTCCAGTTCCCTGGGACTTGCTAAATCAGTGTTTTCTTCTTTCCTTGTCACAATCGAGTGTAGAAGCTCCTGTGCCATACCAACCTGTACCTGTATTTGCACCCACAGCACCTGTGCATCTGGAGGCCGAACAGAGGGTGGGAAATCGTACCTCTGGTGACCATCTCTGGACCTGCCAAGTCTGGACCAAAACCGAACTAACAGTGGAGAGTAGTGAAGTCACTTACCAATGGCCCTTTGTTCATCCAAACGCCTTCATTCATTGAGGGCTAATTTTTGGCCTTCCTGTTGGCTTAGGTAGTACTGGCTGCCTAGAGCTCTCCGAAAGACGGGAACAGCGTTGATCCCTCCTTCGACGTAGCTGCCAAGCTGTTCTCCGCCGAGCAAGATCTTCGACAGAGGGACGAGCGGAGGAGATCCTTCGGCACTGCCGAACACATGGCCTGGCCTCGCCGGCCTAACACAGTACCGAGAGTGGGGTTGTGGGTCATTTCTTTGTTTCACTCTGAGAATGCCTTTCTCTTTCCCCTCCCTCTCTTTCGAGGTCGTAATCACATTTCATGCCCTCAGCTATGGAGAGGACATCCGTTAGGTTTTGCCCGCGTTGCAAGGGCAAGTTTACCTGGAAGGACAAGCATAAACGGTGTAACCGTTGCTTGCCCCTCGATCACAAAGAGGACGGCTGTGCGGCCTGTAAGTTACTTAAACCCAAAACTTTAAAAGTCCGCAGGGTCAAAAGGTGGGCAGCCTATGCGATGTCTAGGTCTGACTCCTCGCCAGCTGCCGCCGCCGCCGAATATGATGAGAACAGTGATTACACGGCCTCCTCAACGGAGGTTGTAGACCTCTCGAAGGAGCGTTCCCGCTCCTCGTCGTCCGTCCCCAGCCCCGACAAGCCCGGCTCATGCCCTCTTATGGGGATGAACACCCCGGCGACAAGGAAGAACACAGAAAAACACATAAGCACATACCCCACGGCACGCATTCGTCGAAGACGAAGGCAACCATAGTGTCAACGGAGGCGTCGGGTCCACTGGCGTCTTCCGCCGACTGTAAGGGTCGCAAGCCCTCCCCGCCACCGGCGACTGGGCTTTCTGTAAAAAAGGGCGCTAACCCCAAATCCTCAGGCGACACGCCTCGCAAGAGTGCGTACGTTGCCAGTAAAGACTGAGCGCTCCCTAGAGCGACGGCGAGCGATCCCTCGACGGAGAAGCTGATCGCCGAAAGCCTTGCGCGTATAGCTTCTAAAGACGGCCAGAGACGGACGGCGGGTGACACGTCGAAAACTGCTCACAAGGCCAAAGAAACGCAGAGGACGCCGGCGGGTAGGCTGGGAGAGCTCCCACCGTCGACAGAAGACCCTAGCCAGCGAGAGAAGGTTTCTCAGAAGGCGAAGGGACTCTATCTTCGACGCTATGGGACAGAACTAAGCAACTACAGGGAGAGGAAACTCCCTTTTCACTCCCAGACCGCTCTGGCCTACCTTACTGGACTGTAGAGAGGTTCCAGTCATGTATGGACAAGCTAGACAGGTTCATGGCCATCCCAGAAAATAGGACTTCCAAGAGGCCAAGGGAGGTACTCCAGGAGGGGCCAAGGGCTAAATACCCGAAGCTCTTTAATCCCCTACAGGAAGACATGAACTCTTACGACCTCACTGAAGGGGACTCTCACTTCCAGGAAGCGGATGAGTTTGTGAATAATGAAGACCAACAAGAGGAAGAAGGTTTTCATGATGACACTAACCTAGGTGAGGAGGGCTACGATGAGGACCCAGGTGAAGGTGGCTCACAGCCCTGACAGTCGCCATCAGGGTCTACAGACCCCAACATTATAGACATTTCTTCTCCTCAGACCACACCGGTCAGGAACCCATCTCCAGTAGACGATCAGCCCACCTTCAATGTGCTACTGAGGAAGGCAGCAGCGCATTTTGAAGTTGAAACTGGGGAGGTCACCCCAAATACTGATTTTGTCGAAAGGATTATTAAAGAAAAACCTCCCACTAGTCAAACTATTCCTATCCCCGCCTCGGTTAAGAGACGACTCACCCCATCGCTGTCCACCGCTGCGCTGGTAAGAGGGGTCAATCCAAGAATCGAGAAATTGTTCTCACCCTCTCAGTCAGACCCATTATATATCAGGGGTCACTCAGTCCCAGACTCCTTAGTGGTGACTAACACAAGGAAGAGGGCTGGGGTTCCACTGTCAACCAGCGAGGCACCCCCAGATAAAGAAGGGAAAAAGCTTTATGCCTTGGGCAAAAGAATTTCCGCCTCGGCAGCGTTTTCAATTAGGATTGCCAATAATAATACATTGTTGGCAAGCTATGCTGATGCTCAATGGGGAAAGCTTAATTAAACAGGACATCGAAGAAGCCCCTGAACCTCTAAGAACTCGCTTATTGGCTACAGTTACAGAAGGAGCTCTGGTCAACCAGAGCATCATTAAGAACACTCTTGATGCGGCAGAAACTGCTCGCCGTTCTTTGGTGCAGGGAATTCTGCTGAAGCGTCACGTCTGGCTTCGCAATTCCGGTTTCAAGGCAGAAACACAGGCGTCACTCATTAATAAGCCAATAGAAGAGTCAAATCTCTTTTGAAGGGCAGTGGACGACGCACTGGAAAATGTGAACAAAGAATTCAACACCATAAAGACCTTAGACCAAATCTCAAAGCCTCCAAACAGGCAGGGATTTGGGAACAAGCGCTTTTTTCGTAGCCAACGCCAACAGCAGCAGCAGCAACAGCATTACACTGCGGGCAACTGGCCCTCTAATCAGGATACCAGTAACCAGTATAACCAAAGAGGACAACGCTGTGGCAAGGGCATAGGCCGGGCTCCAGCCCCAGAGGCACCCCGGCAAGTAACACCAAATGACCCGAAGGTTCGGGTCCCCTCCCATGTGTCTCCGGTTGGGGGCCGGATAACATCGTTCCTATCAGCATGGGAGGGAATAACATCAGACCGGTGGGTATTGTCAACCGTAGCCCACGGGTACTGTATAGAGTTCAATCGGTCCCCCATCTACAGACCTCCAAGGGGACGACGCCTGTCACCAGAACACCTCGTCATCCTCCTGCAAGAAGTAGAACAGCTGCTACAGAAAGGAGCAATAGAGGTCGTGCCCCTATCTCAGGTAATGGAAGGTATTTATTCAGTGTACTTCCTTGTACCCAAAAGGACCTAACCATGCGCCCTGTACTAGATCTTCGCCCAGCGAACAAATTTGTAAAACCACAAACATTTCGTATGGTAACATTACAGGAGGTAATTCCCCTGCTATCTCAGGGGGACTACATGACAACACTAGACATGAAAGATGCATACTTTCATATTTTGATGTTGCCAGTGCACAGAAAATACCTCAGGTTCATGATAGAGGGCAAACACTACCAGTTCAGAGTGCTACCCTTCGGCATAGCGTCTGCACCAAGGGTATTCACGAAGGTACTGGCAGCGGCCCACCTGCGCAGGTTGTCCATACCGGTATACCCTTATCTTGACGATTGGCTCATAACAGGGGAGTCCTACGAGACATGCTTCTCAAACACCCAGAAGACAGTAGACCTTTTGTTCCAACTGGGCTTCTCCATCAACAAGAAGAAGTCCAGCTTAGACCCCAGCCAAATCAAACAATTCCTAGGGGCTCTAATTCGAACAAAGGACGGCCTCGTCTTCCCCTCCAACGAGAGGGTCCAAATTATGCTGTTTCAGATCCCTCAATATGTGGCCGGTCGAGAGGTGACGGTGCGCAAAGCAATGCGCTTGCTAGGAGTGATGGCGTCATGTATTTATTTGATACCTCACGTGCGCATGCGCCCAATGCAAGAGTGGCTCAACAGCCAGTGGTGTCAGGCCAGCGGACAATGGGACGATCTAGTGGTGGGCTCGCAGGCCTTGGTTCTCTCGCTACGGTGGTGGTCGAAGGAAAACCTGGTAATAGGGAAACCATTCGCCACCCCCGCAGTGGAAGCCACTCTAACCACAGACGCATCCCTCACAGGATGGGGGGCTCACCTATCCCATCAGACTGCTCACAGAGTTTGGACTCTGAGCGTAGCTTCCAAGCACATAAACTTATTAGAGCTACTTGCGGTGTTCAAGGCACTAAAAGCCTTCCAGACACACCTACAAGGGAAGACAGTGATGGTCCTCGCGGACAGCACCACAGCCATGTACTACCTCAACAAGCAAGGGGGCACTCACTCTCCAGGACTGTCCAAGCTGTCCCAGAACATCTGGAAGTGGGCTCTCAGACACATGTTCCTATTGTCACAACATGTACCAGGCAAACTCAATCTGCGAGCAGACAAACTCAGCAGAGACTTCCCTCTACCCTCAGAGTACAAATGGCGGTTACACGAAGACCTCGTCTTCGACGTCTTCACACAATGGGGCTTCCCAGAAATAGACCTGTTCGAAACTCTGGAGAACTCACAATGCCTGGATTACGCCTCCAGATAGCCACAGAACTGCTCCAAGGGGAACGGTCTCTGGATACCATGGTCAGGGAAATTTGTTTACGCTTTTCCCCCCCGACTCCTCTGCTGAACAAGATGGTGCACAAGATGCACCAGAAACCAGTCACCATGATACAGATAGCCCCGATGTGGGCCCGCCAACCATGGTTTGCGCACCTGATGGATATGTCCCTGTCCCCACCAGTGAAACTGCCCTGCCCGTACAACTTGCTGTCACAGGACAAGGGCAAGACACTACACCCATGCCCACAGAACATGAACTTAGCAGCCTGGCTCCTGAGGTCATAGAATTTGGCCATTTACAACTCCCACAGAGATGCATGGACATTCTCAGAGAAGCAATAAAACCCAACACTCGCCACTGCTATTCTAGCAAGTGGAAGAGATTTGTCATCTGGTGTAGTGGTAAGAGCATCAACCCAGTCCACTGCTCTTCCACACAAATTGTCCTTTACCTGACCCATTTACTGGACTTGGGTCTAGTGTTCAATTCTATTAAAGTCCATCTAGCGGCACTTTCTGCATACACCAGCTCTCAATTTAAGGTGTCATGGTGGAAAGTCCCAGTTATCAAAGCCTTCATGGAGGGGGTAAAGAGAATACACCCTCCGATAGCAAACCCAGCTGGGACCTTAATGTGTTATTTTTTTTTATTTTTTTTTTTTATTGAAGCGTCAGCCTAAAATACCACATTGTGAACAACGTGGCATCAGACTTTTGCAACAATGTAACAACATTCATTAAAAATTCGTCAAAATTCGTCAGAATTCATCTAACCAGAAATGTGTTATTTACCAGGCTCATCCTTTGAACCCATGCACAAGGCAACTCTTAAGGACCTCACTCTTAAGACTGCTTTCCTACTAGCTATCACCTCCATTAGGAGAGTAAGTGATCTACAGGCTCTTTCTATTCTAGACCCCTTCGTAACAGTTCACAAAGATAAGGTGGTTCTACGCACACACGCAAGGTTTGCATCGAAATTCATATCGAAATTCCATGTCAACCAGTCAATAGAACTACCAACGTTCTTTCAAAACCCTTCTAAAGAGCCTGCATACACTCGATGTGCGCAGAGCTGTCATGTTTTATATGGAAAGAACTAGGCCACTGAGAAAGACTAATAAGTTCTTTGTCTCGGTGGCAGCAGGAAGAGAAGGAGATGCAGTCTCAAAGTCCACTATATCTAGATGGATTGTTCAATGCATCACTCTCTGTTACACTCTTGCTAAGAGAGAACTTCCCTTCAAGCCAAGAGCACACTCTACTCGAGGCACTGGGGCATCCATAGCATTCATTGAGTCCATTTGCAAAGCGGCAACCTGGAGTTCTGAACACACCTTTACAAAACACTACTGTCTAGATGCTCACTCTAGATCTGATTCCCAGGTGGGACAAGCAGTATTAAGACATTTTTTCTCTACTGTTCCTTCTCACAACCCACTTCCAACTCCGGGTACTGCTTGCTAGTCTATGCACAGCATGTGATTCTAAGCAGATTAACAAGCATCAGAAGACAATGCATTACTTACCGTAAAAGCATTTCTGATGGTTGTATCTGCTTAGATTCACATGCGCCCACCCTTCCTCCCCGCTCGGATGGAAGGAACATAGACCTCTTTATACATCTCTCTCTTTTCTGTACTCACTCACGTATAGAAGGCTCCCTCAGGGCAGAAAAAATACAAACGGAGGGACCTCGACGCGTGAGGGGTTGTGGGTACACTGCACGTCACCATAGGGATAGTGTTACAGACACGCCTTGTCGACGTCCCCTTTTCGACTACGAAAAACAAAATGCAATACTCCGCAGTGACCACTGGATGTCGGACTATGCACAGCATGTGAATCTAAGCAGATACAACCATCAGAAATGCTTTTACGGTAAGTAATGCAATGTCGTAATTTACATGGTGTGTTCCTTGTGTGGTATTTTACAAATGCATTTCACTATTCATTGTGTTGTTATTGGGCCTGTATTAAATAGTATATTTTTGTATACTACTGTCTAATTGTAATTCTTGGTCTGTGTGTGCTCATTGGAGACCCCTGATCACCATCACTCCTCCTGAGATTTGACTTGACTGCTCTCCAAGCTACGGTGAATTGGTGTGGCTATCTTCCCAGAAGTGTCCCCTGTTTATCCAACAAAGGTGGCATCCTAAACATATGTCCACCAGGCCAGAGTTCGAAATCTATTTTAACAATTGGTGTACAGTGGTGAGGATAAGATTTGAGGTATTCTAGTGTTGCACACTGGTGTAGTGCCTGAATTGTTGTTTCACAGAAACACTGTGATTCGGATCACCTGATAATTGTAAATCACCTGCCAAGATAATAATATGGAAACAGTCATTGCCATTGCTTTAAGTGCTTCTTAAACTGAACATTTAAGAAATCTGTGTCTTGAAAGAGGTACGTCGGCCTCTGGAACAAAAGCAGAGTTAATACCGAACATTATAAATTGGCAAGATAGTAGGATTGCACCTCTTCCCACTAATGATTGTGCAGAGGGTTCTGGGTCTGCTCTCAGTAACAGTGATGGTATTACTGTTGCTGCCATCATTGAGAGAGAGGAGGGGGAGGATGATTCCATGTCCCATACTGCCATCATTGATGGAGAGGAGGAGAAGGATGATGCCCTGTCACATGTTTTACCCTGCGGGTGGATTTTGGAAGGCCAACCTACTATGGTGAACAGGGAAACACAGAGATCTAGCCAAACCCTTTCAAAGTAAGGTAGCAGATCAGCAAGGCTTAGTCTCGGGAGGAGTGTGAGAGTGGTCTAGGGCTACAGTGAGTCCATGCAGAATAACACAAATAATTCCAGTTAGACAAGTACAAAAATATCCAATGATATATTAGACCCTTAAAATACACACTAAGCAAGTAAAAAGTCCATGCCAAAATTGACACACACTTACTATGAAACAGACGTAACACATGCAAGTAATCGGGTGCATGAAATTCAGCAAAGGCACTTTAGAATAACCATAGAACAGTTTTGGTAACACTAGTGAGTCCAGCAATAATGCCATCACTTTCAAAGTTCTACTTTTCAAGTAGGTTTACTAAGAGATTGGTGAAAACCAGTGGTTATGATTCAAAAGTCAAAAATGTAAGTATAGTTCAAGTAATTAAACCAGACCCTCCAGTTTATGGCGATTTCGCAATCGCTCAAAATGCTGTGAAAAAAACTGCCTTTAAAAAAAAAAACATGGAAAATAGCCTTTGAAAAAAAATTGAAATCTTCAATAAAAGAGAAATGGCCAGCTTCACAAAACGTTTTTGCGCCCAAGTGATGAGATGCGTAAATGCCTCTTATTACTTGCCCTGAAAAAAAGGAGTAGCCCAATCCACAAAGGACATCTGAATGAGTGGATTGTACATGCTCCAATTCAGATGTCCTTTTTCACCCCTTTTCCGCATTTGTGCAAATGAGAGGTGGGTTTCTGCACATTTAAAAGCGGATCTCAAATTCACAAATGGGGATGTGCTTTTAAATGTGCAGAAAACTAAGGTAACCCCATGCGCAGTTTTGGAATAGACGCAAGGGGTGGCATTTGCATGACAAGGTCTTTGCTGACCCTGTAATGCAATTTGGTTTTCCGAAGTGTGGCAGCAGAGGTATGAACCGCTGCTGTCTTGCTTGCATTTCTATTCCTCAAACATGGATAGACATTTTTGTAAATCACATTTTACAACAACTGGACCTTACGTTGAAATGCACTCACAGCACCTACTTGGATGCTGCGAGCCTGTAGAACATAAGTGATGGGGGAGCACTCCTGACAATAATGTAGTCAATTCTGCTGGCCAGCGCATCACGTGAGCTACAGCTCAGCCCCCTGGAAATGTACATGTCATCTTTGAGAATAAGGTGACCTGCGCATTTCCAAAAGTGGGGTATCTAAAAACAGTGCATCATCTGCTCTATTTTTAATTACCAGTTTATTTTCGAGAAACTGCCCATGCCCACATTTTTTAAAAATTAAAAAAAATATAGTCGCAATATGAGGGTTAAAGGAGAGGGAGAGAGAGCCTTGGCACAGGTGCCGAGTGATGGGCAGAAAAGCAGAGGGAGAGTAGTAGGCAAGAGAGCAGAGAGGGAGCTGTAGGCCAGACAACAGAGGTCGCAGTGGGCCAGAGGGGAATCAGTAGGTCAGAAAGCAAAGTGGGGAGCGGTTGTCCGGAAAAAGGCAGGAAGTCGCAAATTGGGAGCAAGGATGGGGGAAGAGTGCAATAGAGTGGAAGAAATTATCTAAGATGCAGCAGAGAAAGAATAAAGGACTGTAGACTGCAGGAGAAACTGGGGAGCACACGTTGTGTTAGAAACATGATTGGCAGGGACTAGGGAGTGCGAGTTGTGACTTGGCCATGTGACAGATCATGTTAGTATGCACATGACTGCAGAGTGAGAGGTTTGGGAGTGTAAGTTGTAATGGGGGAATTGCTGAGTGTGAGGGATGTTGGCGAGTGGGTGCATGTCAAGTTGTAAAACATAGAGGGAGAATACTTTTACCATTAGAACTGGTAACAATCAATGATGTAAATTATAACTAGGCATACACATTCAACTGGAACAAGTAGAGCCAAAAAACACTATTCGAAGGGATTGTGTCCTCCGACGTATTCCTCATCTTAGATATCTCCTTCGAGCTCTGCTGGCCTCGGAAAATGTTTCTCTAGAGGGCGCTGCGCGTCGACGTCCTCCAAATCGATGTCCCTCGACAGCCGCCGTATCAACGTCATCCTGCCTATAAAGGCCGCGCGCAGCGTCCGTTGCTCAGTTCCGTTTTTCCGCGCTTACTCAGTGCCTCGGAATACCGTTGCTCAGTTTTTTGTCAGGATTAAATCTATTTACCTCGAGTTATTCGATCCGTACTCGATGGCTTCTTCGTCGGAACCGACAACTCCTCGATCCGGCTTCAAAAAATGCCGAGATTGTGGGAAAAAGATGTCGCTGACTGACCATCACAGAGTTTGTCTGTGGTGTTTGGGAGCTGAACACCATTGTTCGGAGTGCAAGGACTGTATGTCCATGACAGCTAAGGCCCTGAAGGAGCGTAGGTGGAAGCTGGAGAAAGGTAAGACTTTTAAAGCCTCTTCTTCGTCGACGAAGTTGAGACATTCGTCTCCTCGTCACCATTCGCGTTCCAGGTCCCGGAGTGGGTCCCATCACTCCTCGAGATCGAAGCACTCGAAGAGGAGACGTCGAAGATCCCCTTCTCTGTCTTCCTTTTCCTCTGTTTCACCAAAAAGAATCCCTTGCCCCATGAAACATAGTTCCCGGGCTGAATGGGAGGAATTCCGCAAAAATATGATGAGCGTCTTCGAGAAAGCGGCCTCGACCCCCTCGAAGACTGCCGAGAGCGATGCTCTGGTCGAAAGACCCGAAGGTCAAAAACGCCGCAAGTCGCAGTACCCGGCGAAGGAAACCTCTCGAGCGCGTCTCGAACCCTCGAGTAGGTCTATGACCTCCAAACCTTCGTCGAAGGTTCCGTCGACGAAGATTCCGTCGACACCGAGGTCGGTGTCTTCGACGCCGTTGTCGAAGGGACCTTCGACACACGGGTCTGTCGACTCGACGCCAGCCTCGACACCGGCGTCGACGCCAAGAAAAGTCACGGTCACGACACACCCAGTGACTATCCCCAGGTCCTCGATGTCGATGGCTTCGAGATTGTTGAGTAGAATCCCAATTCTGTCGAGGTCATGGAGGCCTCTGCCTTTATTTCCGACGCCACGCTCAAAGCCTTCGGCGTCGACGACATTGACGTTTTCGAGGCCGATTATGACAAGTTTGGCACCCTCTGCCTTGGAAATGGCATTTACACCCTTTATGAGTTCAGAACAATTGAGAACTATGTCCTCAATTATGGAAGAGGGTGAATTGTCTGAACAGGATGACACATTTGAGTTGCAGGGACCTGTAACCCCAATTAGAGAGGAATTTTCCTCTGAAGAACGCAGGTTAAAGGATCTTCATGCTTCCTTACATGAGGCAAGTGGGTTAGACACTTCCCCTGAGGTGGAGTTTGCTAGGCCAGACCCGGGGGAGCATGCTGAAATCCCCTATAGAGCCTTAATGGCCAGGATCACAGAGTTTATGGGGTGGTCTGCACCTTCACAATCTTTCCAACAAGATGACCTTACGGATATTCTTGACAAGGGCCCACAGGAGGACCCTGTGGTGCCTTTTCATAAAGCTCTTCAGAGGAAGATTATGACAAACTGGGAAACCCCAGATGTCGTCCCGGCAGTAAATAAGAAACTGTCTACAAAATATAGGGTATCCTCTACAGACCCGGAGTTTTTGTCATAACACCCATCCCCAGAAAGTCTGGTGGTACAGGCAGCATCTTCTACCGATGTCAAGACGGCTTATCCTACCGTCCCACAGGACAGGGACGATAAAAAATATGATGCTATGGCAAAGAAAGTTTTTTCGGCATGTAGCATGGCGTTAAAATCTGTTAATGCTACTTGCACCCTTGCTAGATTCAGCCATACACTTTGGGAGTGTGCTTCTACAGCGGCTGACTGCATCCCGGAGGGAGAAGAAAGGGTGGCGTTCCTGAACATCATACAGGACGGTAAAGACGCTATGTGCGAATCCCTCCAGACGGGCATTGATTCGGCTGACAGTATCAGCAGAGCAATGGCGGCAAGTACAACAACCAGGAGATTCGCTTGGTTGAGAAAGTCTGGTTTTGCCCCTGATGTGCAAGCCAGGCTCTTGAACATGCCATTCGATGGCTCTTCTTTGTTCGGGAAAAAGGCGGATGACAGTTTAGAGAAACTGCAAACTTCAAAAGCAGCAGCAAAATCCCTAGGCGCTGCAATCCGTCAGACACCTTTTCGTCGCACAGGAACCTCTGCGAGGGGCAAGTCCTTTCGCTTCTACTCCGCATTCGGAAGAGGTAGAGGACGTCCAGCTCAAAGGGGACAAAGAAGAACTACCCGAGGTTGACGGGGTATATTCAAAAGCCGCAGCAATAGCAGGTGCCTCTTTACCTTCGGCATCCGCATCAGCCGCTCCAAAACCACTCTGAGGACTCCCCTCACAGGACACCTGTAGGAGGCAGGTTGACTCAACATCTGGCGGAATGGCAGGCTATCACGTCAAATGCTTGGGCATTGGAAACAGTTGCCCAAGGTTACTGCCTGCCTCTCCTACGCATACCTCAGAGTCATCCACCGGGGATCAGCTCTCAGAAAGCTCCAGATCTGCTCCTCTTGCAGGAAATTTTCGACCTGCTAGAGAAAGGTGCCATAGAACCGGTACCTGTAGCGGAGAGGAACAAGGGCTGGTACTCCCCTTATTTTCTCATTCCAAAGAAAAACGGAGGACTGAGACCCATCTTGGACTTGCGAGAATTGAACAAATTCCTCAGGAAAGACAAATTCAAGATGGTCACTCTTTCTCAGATCCTCCAGGCCCTTCAGTTCCAGGACTGGTTGGTATCTCTGGACCTTCAGGATGCTTATTTCCATGTGCCTATCCATCTCAAACACAGGAAATACCTGAGGTTTGCAATTGGCAACTCTCACTATCAATTTCGAGTGCTGCCATTTGGGCTGACCTCCGCCCTGAGGGTCTTCACCAAGTTAATGTCGGTAGTGGCGGCAAGTCTAAGGAGAGAAGGGATTCACGTCTACCCCTACCTGGACGATTGGTTGATCAGGGCTGTCTCTTCGGAACAAGCTCAGATCCAGCTAAATCACGTGTGCCACTCCCTTCACAGACTGGGCTTCTCCCTCAATTTAAAGAAGTCACAAATGATACCATCACAGAGACTCCAGTTCATAGGAGCGATCCTGGACACTTCCCTGGGAAAAGCCTCGCCACCAGAGGTGAGGGCTCAAGATATTCTACAGATGGTTACCAAGTTCCAAGATGCCCAACGTCTCCCAGCCTTCGGCTTTTTGAGGTTGCTAGGCCTCATGGCATCCTGCATTTTCCTAGTGCCAGAGGCTCGCCTGAGAATGAGATCCCTCCAGTGGGCACTGAGGACTCAGTGGTCACAATTCTCAGGGAGAATGACAGATCTTCTTCAGGTTCCCGACAGGGTGGCTCGAGACCTTCAGTGGTGGGCCTGTCAGGAGAACATTCTGAAAGGAGAACAGTTTTGGCAACCCTGGCCGGAGATAACAGTAGTCACGGATGCCTCACTCACGGGGTGGGGAGCCCACGCCAACGACTTGACCATCAGCGGTCGTTGGTCTCCATCGGAGTCCAGACTACATATCAACCTGTTAGAGCTAAGAGCCATCAGACTTGCGCTGAAGGCTTCCTGCCAGCTGTACAAGGGAAAAACGTCCTGATAATGACGGACAACATAGTGGCCATGCATTACCTCAACAAAAGAGGAGGCGTAGGATCACTACCCCTGTGCAGAGAGGCGATGCAGCTCTGGTTTTGGGCAATCCAAGAAGGAATCTCTCTATCGGCAGTTCACCTAGCCGGAGAGAAGAACTTGACAGCGGACGCTCTGAGCAGGCAGAGCACAGTCTCCCACGAGTGGGAACTAGCTCAGGAAGTCCTTCAAGAGATCTTCGCCCTTTGGGGAACCCCTCAGGTGGATCTGTTCGCCACCAGCGTCAACAGGAAATGCGATCTGTTCCTGCTCAAAGGAATTTCCCCCGAGAGGAGCTCTGGGAGACGCGTTCATAGTGGACTGGGAGTTTCCGCTTCTGTACGCGTTCCCACCGGTCCCTGTCATTCCTCAAATGATCAGGAGGTTGAGAAGATTCCGGAGAACCATGATCCTAATTGCCCCGGATTGGGCCAGGAGAACGTGGTACCCGGACCTTCTAGGCTTGTCCATCTGCCCTCCAATTCGACTTCCACTCAGAGAGAACCTACTCTCACAGAAGGGAGGTCAGGTTCTCCATCCAGACATCAAAACCCTCAACCTTCACCTTGGCTTCTGAAATTTTGAGGTACAAGGATTGGGACCTCCCTGATGATGTTATGGAGGTGTTGCTTTCGGCAAGGAGGCCAGCAACAAAGTCTTTATACCGCTGCCGTTGGAACAGATTTTGCAGCTGGTGTAGAGAACAGAATATCGACCCTTTTTCATGTGGTACACCAATGGTTTTGTCCTTCCTTCTATATTTGGTGAATTCAGGCCTTCAAGTTGGCACCATTAAGGGCTATCTCGCAGCGCTATCCATCTTTAAGCGCACTGCGGAAGAACCATCCTATTTCAAGTTACCCTTGGTAATACAGTTTCTAAAGGGGTTAACCAATGTTTATCCCCCAAGACCATTCCAAGTTCCACTATGGGATTTAAACCTAGTACTAACTTTCCTGATGGGCACACCTTTCGAACCACTCCATTCTTGTTCGCTAAGGTTCCTTACCCTTAAAACTGTTTTATTAATAGCACTTACATCTGCTAGAAGGGTGAGCGAATTACAAGCTCTTTCTTGTAAACCCCCTCACACAATATTTCACAAAGACAGTTGTCCTGCAAGTGAAGCCTAATTTCCTCCCAAAGGTGGTTTCGGAATTCCATATCACTCAGAAGATTACCCTACCATCTTTCTATCCTCCTCCTTATCCGGGGAAAGAGGAAGAGAGGTTACACAGGCTAGACCCTAGAAGGGCTTTAAGTTTTTACATCAGTAGACCAGCCAGAATAAGACAGGCAGACCAGCTGTTTGTAGGTTACACAGGTCACAAGCTGGGGTTACCAATAACTAAGCAGACCATTTCCAGATGGATCATTCTAGCCATTCTGGAATGTTATAAACTGGCAGGGAAAGAGCCCCCTCAAAACCTTAGGGCTCATTCGACCAGATGTATTGCAGCTTCATCGGCCCTCAAAAGAGGCGTGCCGGTTAAAGACATCTGTGCGGCCGCTACATGGTCGACTGTCCATACCTTTACACGATTTTACAATTTGGATTCCTCCTCCAGTCAAGAGACTAGGTTTGGAAGGGCTGTACTGCATTCTATTCATCAATAGAAGACAGCGTGAAGTCAGTACTCCCTCCTCCAATAATAGAATACTGCTATGGGAGCCTATCTAAGATGAGGAATACGTCGGAGGACACAATCCCTTCGAAGAACAAGTTACTTCTTACCTTGTAACGTTCTTTCGACGGGATGTTCCTCCGACGTATTCCTCATCGACCCTCCCATCCATCCCCGCAGTTCTACTTCCCTTGTTGTTGCAGCTTACGCTCCTTCAGGGTGATTAGTCTAGTCCAGAAAGTATTATTGTGGGCTACAAAACGGAACTGAGCAACGGACGCTGCGCGCGGCCTTTATAGGCAGGATGACGTCGATACGGCGGCTGTCGAGGGACATCGACTCGGAGGACGTCGACGCGCAGCGCCCTCTAGAGAAAAATTTTCCGAGGCCAGCAGAGCTGGAAGGATATATCTAAGATGAGGAATACGTCGGAGGAACATCCCGTCGAAAGAACGTTACAAGGTAAGAAGTAACTTGTTCTTCTGTCAAACACTATTCTGACTGCCCCATTAGACCCACCATAACACCTTACCTACACCAACTAAAGATCCCGAATTATAACCTAAAAACAGCAGGGGGCTCCAGTTTTCCAGTGCTCGCAGCACAATGTTGGAACACCCT